>NC_088791.1:256536285-257736285 GCF_011386835.1 Chrysemys picta bellii
GTCTTGCTCCCACATAAAGTGCAATCCTTACTAGCCTGGTGGGAGAATGAAGATCCTTTGCTTCTCTCCCAGCAGAGACGACCTTGATCATGGACATTTCTTTGTCAGAGTGGAGCAGTCACCTAGACCAGGGGTTGGCAGAAGTGGTGTGCCGAGTCTTCATTTATTCACTCTAATTTAAGGTTTTGCATGCCAGTAATACATTTTAACTCTTTAGGTCTCTTTCTATGTCTATAATATATAACTAAACTATTGTTGTATGTAAAGTAAATAAGGTTTTTAAAATGTTTAAGAAGCTTCATTTAAACTTAAATTAAAATGCAGAGCCCCCTGGACTGGTGGCCAGGACCTGGGCAGTGTGAGTGCCATTGAAAATCAGCTCGCGTGCCGTCTTTGGCACACGTGCCATAGGTTGCCTATCCCTGACCTAGACTAACAGCACAAGGGAGGGATATGGACTTCCCTAGAATCCAGAATGCACGTAAACCTGCTTGAACTGTTGGCAGTCCCCAAAGCCTGGAAGCATTTTCACCCTCTAATTCAGTCCCTACATGTTCATGTGAAGTCAGACATGTCAATAGTGTTGTGCTTCAATAAGTAAGGGGCAGCAAGGTCCACCACTCTCTGTATAGAGGCTGTCAGGCTGTGGAAATGGTGCATTTGCCACCAGATCTGTCAGCAGTACATCTGCTGGGTATACACAACTCACTGGTAGAGAATCTCAGTAGATGTTTTCCCCAGGAGCGTGAATGGGAGTTGCACAATTCTGCAGTATAGAACATATTTCATCAGTGGGGAGCCCTTTTTGCGTCTCGGAGTCCTGGGGCCTTTTTGCATCTCATGAGAACAGAAAATGCAAAATCTTCTGTTCCGGGGGGGTGCAAGGTCAAGGCTCCAGAGGAGATGACTGTAAGCTACCATTGTGATGCACAGGGCCGGCTCCAGGCACCAGGCAACCAAGCACATGCTTGGGGCGGCACCTGGTAAGGGGCGGCCAATCTTGGGGTGGCGGGGGGGGGGCAGCGCGGCACAACATTCCGCGGGGGTGGGGGGGCGCTCCAGCAGTGCTCGGCAGGGGGGCGGCGCTCAGGGGGGCTCGGTGGGGCGGCGCATTTTTTTTGCTGCTTGGGGCAGCAAAAAAGTTAGAGCCGGCCCTGGTGATGCATCTGTGAAAAAGACAATTGTGATCCTAGGATGTATCAAGAGAGACATTTTTAGGAGAGATAGAGGAGTATTAATGCCATTGTACAAGACATTGGTAAGACCTCATTTGGAATACTGTGTACAGTTCTGATAACCCTTCATCATTCAAGAAAGATGAATTCAAACAAACTGGTGCAGAGAAGAGCTACTAGGATGATCTGGGGAATGAAGGGCCTATCTAATGAGAAGATTGATAGTTTGCCTTGTTTAATCCAGCAAAAAGAAGACTGAGAGAGGATATGATTGCTACCTATAAACACATCGGGGAGAGGTGTTTAAATACCAAGGAGGGTGAAGAGCTGTTTAAGCTCAAGGACAATATTGACACAAGAACAAATGGGTGTAAACTGACCATAAACAAATTCAGGCTGGAAGTTAAGTTTCTGACCATCAAAGGGTGAGGTTCTGGAACAGCGTCCCAGTAGGAGTTGTGGGAGCAAACAACTAAATTAGTTTTGAGAGAGAACTGCATAAATTTATCAGTTTGATTATATGATGGGGTTGCTTGTGATGGTAAGGGACAGGACTCAGCAGCCTTGGGGCTCAACTTCATCTTATGTTCCTAAAAGCTCATGCTTCAGGGTTACAGCCAGCCACCTGGAGGCATCAGGAAAGAAATGTTAGTCCCCTAGTGTATTCTGTATGTTTTTTTTTTTTTTTTTAAATCTCCTTCCTCTGAAGCATCAGGGATGGCCCTGGGTGGAGATAAGGTTAAGGCAACCTTAACAAAAGCAGTGTTACCGGCTCCACCTGTAATACAAAATTTTCAATTTTGATGGTAAAGATGAGAGGAAGAGTGGAGTGCTAAGATGGCGATCTTTATGGAACTGCTTAGAGGAGGGATCTTGGTGTAGAAAAAGACCCCAAGAAAGAAATTTGTATGGATCTGGAATGTGGTTCAGAAGAATGAAGTGAACTTCAGTGTTAAAGGCACAACTGAGATAAAATAAATTAACTACTCTTCAGCAGAAAGATCATTCACTACATAAACTGCCATTTCTGTGCTATAGGCAAAATGAAAGTGAGAGAATAATATTGTGTAAAACATGGTTGGGGAGATGAGACTTCGTTTTTCCAGATGCTTCACTGAGAGAATTGAAAGATAGGGTGGGAGTGCCAGAGTTGAGAAGAAGGTGCTTTATTAAATGAGGCTTGACAAGGATAGATCTTAGAGATTTGGGAAGGTTTCAAAGGAGAAAAGGAGTTGACAGTGGCAGCCATGCATGGATCAAGTGTGGGAAGACCAGCCCAAATAGGAAAGGGAAGGGGATCAAGGGAAGCAGTACTTTTTTGTAGGGTTGGATGTCTGAAAGGTGAAGGAAGAGGAAGAAAATTCTTTCATTCCCAATTATGATAATGAATTATGGTAATTAGACTTGAATTGTGGGATGAGAGTAATGGTACAGAAGGAAGAGAGAGGACTACCGGCACGCTTGGAATTAAAGCAAAAATAGAAAGCAGGCTTTGCAACCTGATTAGCATCTTTGCAGAGTATTTGAGGTTTTATAGAGAGGACATCATGAAATTAGGAAAAGCCATCTTAAATCTTGGTTTAAGAAACATTAGAATGAAAAAATGGTGTCAGTATTGCATAGAACTACCCCTGCTGACTGGAATGGTATTTCCTCTAATACTCAATTAGCTGCTGGGCATTAATGAAAATCTCAAAAGATGGAGTAGAAGAAGAATCTGGAAAGAATGATACTTGGAATTTCGCTATTCTGAAGGGTTCCAAACTGCAGTGAATGTTTTTGTTCTACAATACATATTTACTCTTAAATATTTTTCTTAAATATTGAAGGTGTTTGTTACTTATTTTGTGAGTATTCTGCACAGTTATCATAGTGAGGAACATTCGGTATTGCACCATTTTTGGTGTGTGTTCCAGTGGCATTGAAATGGATCCACCCTTTTTTTTTTTTTTCCAGAGGAAGGGTACACCCTTTAGAGGCTGGGCTTCATTTGTCATGCATTCCCCCATGACAGACTTAGCAAACTGCAGCTTAGTAGTTAAACTAGTTGGTACTTTCTGCAGCTTGTGTCTGGAAAAAGCTTTTGTTTTCTCTGAATTGCTGGCATGCTGTTTATTTTGATGCTAAAAAACAGAATTTCTCAGTTTTTTGAGCTGTTTTCTGGCTAAGAATGCAGGCAAGAGCAAATACTAGAAGTGTTAAAAAAGAGCTTGTTATTGAGTCTCCCCAACAATACAGGGATGCAGCTCCATGTGAAGTAGAAGTGGAAAGTCCAGTAGAAGTGCTGGTAAGAATTGTGTAGATAAGAGATATGTTCCCCAACTGTTCTTAGTTCTCACTCTTTCTGGGAAGCTTCTAGGTTTCACTAGTGTGTCAGGTTTCAACATTCACTTTTTGCTGATGCTGATGTATGCATTTTCAGATCAATTCTCTTCGATTCTTTTCAATGAGCACATGAATGTTTGTATTATCGATGCATCTTTGGTTTCCATGAGGCTCCTTTGTTTAAAGATGGCAAAATATTCTTTTTATTTTTGTTTTTTGTTCCCTGGCTCTTACTTCCTAACTATCTATTTTGTATTTAGTTGGTCTAAAGTTGTTGTACACCTCTTTAAATGGAGGTAAAAACTTAATTTGTGAACTATGTAAGCAGTACACGACTGTAAATGTATTTTTAGTTGGCAGTGTGTTTTTAAATGTTAGAGATTTTCTGAATTGTTCCTTAAATATTTTAAGTACCTATATTACAGACATCAGAATTTGTCTTAATTAAATTATTTTTGAGATTAGTCTAGTCTCTTCAGGTATGCTTAGTTTAAGGTTACTTTTCAACCTGTGTAGAATACAGGATTTTTAAAATCTTACTTGCTAAAAAACTTCAGTAAGGAAAAGTGAATAATTTGTGTATTTTCTGGGGGAGGAATTTCAGAAAGGGGTTTATTCTGTATTATTGTGTGGGCTGTATGCTTCTGTTGGAATTTTTATAATACATAAGAAAGCATAGTATTTTTGCAAGTGAGCTGCAAGAAATCCTCCAACACATTACAGCTAAAACAATTAACCTTTTCAGATATTAGTCAAGGGGATTGTTAAGCTAGTAAACAATACATTTATACTTCATTATTAAAAATGAGTGCTCTACTGCAGTGGTTCTCAACCAGGAGTATACGTACCCCTGGGGGTATGCTGTGGTCTTCCATGGGGTACATGAACTCATCTAGATATTTGCCTAGTTTTACAGCAGGTTACGTAAAAAGCATCATCACAAAGTCAGTATCAACTAAAATTTCATACAGACAATGACTTTTTTTATACTGCTTTATATACTATACACTGAAATGTAAGTACAATATTTATATTCCAATTGATTTTTTTTTATAATTGTATGGTAAAAATGAGAAAGCAAGCAATTTTTCAGTAATAGTGTGCTGTGACACTTTTCTGTATTTTTGTGTCTGATTTTGTAAGCAAGTAGTTTTTAAGTGATGTGAAATTTGGGGTACGCAAGACAAATCAAACTCCTGAAAGGAGTACAGTAGTCTCGAAAGGTTGAGAGCCACTGATCGATTGGTACTGGCAAATTAGATCCATAAGATGTTAATTGTGTGGCTTATTAGCAAATAATTTTTAAAATGCCTGGCCAAAATTTTCAAATTTGCGGGCCAAAATCCACAATTGGAGAACCTAGATAAGTAGTCTTGATTTCATTTGCTTTCACACCTGTGGGAAATGTGGGTATTCAGCACCTCTGAAAACTAAGGCACCTAAAAAAAAAAAGCAGCCTCACTGGATTTAGACACCCAAGTTTAAAAACATTTTTTTTTTTTTTTTTTTGCCCATGCATATATAAGAAACTATTCTTGTAATGTGTCTTCATTAGGAGAATTCCATCTTGTATATCACTGGAAGTCTAATCTGTCCCCATAGGAACTGTCTGCTAGTAAGAAAATATAATGCAAGAGAAGTCCACTTCTCTAAATCGGGTAGGCAACCTATGGCACGCATGCCGACGGCGGCACGCGAGCTGATTTTCAGTGGCACTCACACTGCCCGGGTTCTGGCCACCGGTCCAGGGGGCTCTGCATTTTAATTTTAAATGAAGCTTCTTAAACATTTAAAAAACCTTATTTACTTTACATACAACAGTAGTGTAGTTATATATTCTAGACTTATAGAAAGAGACCTTCTAAAAACATCAAAATGTATTACTGGCATGTGAAACCAAATTAGAGTGAATAAATGAAGACTTGGCACACCACTTCTGAAAGGTTGCCGACCCCTGCTCTAAATCTTTTTTTTTTTTTTTTTTTTTAATTCAGGAAAGCCATTATTTAAACTTGTTTTATTTATGTGGGGTACATTTTATTTTGGTCCACATCTTCATCTTAGCAATGTGAGCTAATGTTTTTGTGTGGCTTTCTTGCCCCCCTTTGGAATGTTTAACTTCCTTATTTAGAACTAAGTCTTTTGTTCTATTCTGCAAGCAAAATAACTATGTATATATACAAACAAAACAAAAGTGTGCTTCATTCTGTCAGTATAGCACTCAGCTGGTGCAAACTGTGTTGATACAGCTATAGTTCACAGGGGATATTATGTTTTTTTTTGTTTTCCCAGGAATGTTTTGAGAGGGTCTTAAAACAATGTTTCTGCAGAATAGAACAAAAGACCCAGTTCTAAATAAGGAAGCTAAGACTCTTTTCTCTGAACCTACTCCTGTTTTTCAACATCCATCTTGAATTATGAACACTAGAACTGGACACAGTATTTCAGCCATGGTCACAGCAATGTCTAATACAGAGGTCAAATAATCTCAGTACTGCTACTTGAGATTTCCCTATTTATCACATTAGCCCTTTTAGCCACAGGTCGTGCACTGGGAGCTCATGTTCAGCTGATCATCCACCATGACCCCCAAAATCTTTTTTAGAGTCACTGCTTTCCCCGATAGTGTCCCCCATCCTGTAAGTAATGACCTACGTTCTTTGTTCCTATATATATGCATTTACTTGTATCAGTGGCATGTCCTTCTTATTATTTACCACTCCCCCATTTTTTGTGTCATTTGCAAACTTCATCAGTGATGATTTTGTTTTCTTCTAGGTCACTGATAAAAATGTTAATTAGAGTAGGGCCAACAATTGAGCCCTACAGGACTCCACTGGAAACCCATCCATTTGATGATTCCCTGTTTACAATTGCATTTTGAAGCCTATCAGGAGCCAGCATTTAATCCATGTAATGTGTGCCATGTTGACTTCAGCATTCTGGTGTTTTTTAATCAAAATATAATGTGGCACCAAGTCAAATGCCTTACAGAAGTGTGTTACATCAACAATATTACCTTGTATCAACCACATTTGTAATCTCATTTAAAAAAAACAAAATGAGTTAGACAGGTTCTATTTTCCATAAACCCATGTTGATTGGCATTAAATTATATTACCCTCTTTTAATTCTTTATTAAATAAGTCCTGTATTAGCTGCTCCATTATCTTGCTCAGGATTGGTGTCAGACCGACAGGCCTGTAATAACTCAGGTCATCTCATTTACCCATTTTAAATACTGGCACAACATTAGCTTTTTTTCCAATCTTCTGGAACTTCCCCAGTATTCTAAGACTTAATGAAAATCAACATTAATGGTTCAGCAGGCTTCTCAGCCAGCTCTCTTAAAACTCTTGGATGTAAGTTATCTGGATCTGCTGTCTTAAATATGACTTTCTTTAGTAGCGGCTGTTTAACATCCTCCTGAGATATTAGTGGAATGGAAAGTGTTATCATCCTGATGAGACTACATCATCTGTTAAATACAGAACAGAAATATTTATTGCACACTTCTGCCTTTTATAATTTATTATTAATAATTCTACCATTTCCATCTAGTAATGGACCAATGCCATTGTCAGGAATCTTTTTGTTCCTAATATATTTTAAAAATTCATTACTGCTTTTAACTCTTACCCTATACTTCTCCTTCTGCCCCTTTGCTTCCCTTATTAGTTTTCTACAAATCCCAGCTTCTGACTTATATTCATTATTGTCAATTTCCCCTTTCTTTCATTTGTTAAAATTTTAAATATAATATGGCTTATAACTGCTTTCACTTCCTTCTAATCCAGGTTAGTTCTTTTAACCAAGCCTTCTTCCTTGATTGTGGCTTATTGGGTATTTAGTAAAATGTTCTTAAAAAATTCCCAGTTGTTGTTCACATTTTTCTGATTAAATTCTTCCTCCCACCTGATTTAGCTCATAATTGTTTTCAGCTTTGTGGAATTGGTCCGTTTAAAGCAGTGTGTGTGTGTGTGTGTGTGTGTGTGTGTGTGTGTGTAATATATATGAATGACTGGTTTGGTCATCATTCTGTTTGCACATTATAAATATGATCAAGGCGTGATGACTTGTACCTAAGTTACAATTTAATTTCTAGTTCTATGATCAGTTTCTCTTTGTCTGTCAAGACCAGGTCTAATGTAGAATTCCCCTGTGTTTGTTGTGACACTTTTTCAGTTAGGAAATTATTTATAATATTTAAAAATGCCAAGGATGTTTTAGTACTAGCATGTGTTACTCGAATTGATCTCCTCTATGATCATGCAGCTTTTTTCCTATACATTAAGGATCTGGTAATCCTGTTTTCTGATGAGATTTGGTGTCTTTAGCAGACAACAACTAATACCCCATGTTTATTGATCCATAAGCATTCAGATCATTTGCATCGAATTTTAATTACTTGGCTACACTCGGGACTTCACAGCGCTGTATGTACTCCACCTCTCCGAAGGGAGTAGCTTGCAGCGCTGCGAGCGAGCGTGCAGCGCTGCAGGCACTGATTACACTGGCACTTTACAGTGCTGTATTCGCTGCGCTCAGGGGTGTGTTTTTTTCACACCCCTGAGTGCAGCAAGTTGCAGCGCTGTACAGCACCAGTGTAGCCAAAGCCTCAGAAACAGGTAATGGCATTTTTAGCATAGAATGCTACTCTCCTTCTGCTTTTGTCCACTTGATCCTTCCAAAGTAGGTTGTAACAATAGAATTTAACATTCCAATCTTGTGAATCATCTCACCAGGTTTCAGTAATACCAGCTACATTTTGTATTTGTGCTGATAAATGAATAATCCCAGTTCCTTTTGTTTGTTACCCAGGCTGCTAGCACTGGTGTATAGGCAATTAAAGAATTTCTCCTCTTCGTGTCGTTTTGGTTCCTTTATTAATTTTGTCCTCAACATACTGATTTTGTGCTAGAGTGCCCATGTCTTCCCTCCTTTTTAACTCTCCCCTTTTGCTGTTAGTTTAATGCCCCTCGTACACCTATCCCTTCTCTTACCCTCTCCCTAAAGCTGTCCCCAACCGCCATTTTTTCTCTCTAAATCCTTCCTGGATTCAGGCTGGGTGGTTCCTTATATTGTCTTCAGCAGTGGTACTGATTGCACCACTCGTTTGTGGGTACAGCATTTATTCACATACTCCTCTCTCCCCCTCACACACCACTCACATACACACAGTCCAATGTCACTGCCCACCCCATGCACACCAGGCAAATATCTGAGGAGAAGCAAACGTGTCTTTATCTTTGAGTTGTCTGGAAATCTTAAATGGCAACAATGCTGTTTGGATAAGTTGCAGCCCGTGAAAGTGCTGCATTCTTCTGAAGAGATTTTGTCTTAGAGTGGCAGAGCTTTTTCTTAGAACAGGGGTAGGCAATCTATGATTTTCAGTGGCAATCACACTGCCCAGGTCCTGGCCACCAGTCCGGGGAGCTCTGCATTTTAATGTAATTTTAAATGAAGCTTCTTAAACATTTTAAAAACCTTATTTACTTTACATACAACAATAGTTTAGTTATATATTATAGACTTAAAGAAAAAGACCTTCTAAAAACGTTAAAATGTGTTACTGGCACGCGAAACCTTAAATTAGAGTGAATAAATGAAGACTCGGCACACCACTTCTGAAAGGTTGCCGACCCCTGTCTTAGAACAAGGAAAAAGAGATGGGGAAACAGCAAAATGTAAAACTATAGTAGAAAAATCTACATATTTAAAATTATAGATTTATCTTACTCTATAACTCACTCTGACTTCACTCTTACTTTTTGTTCTAAGATTAGTACACTACACGGCCAGACTTTTAGGTTCAATTCAGAAGTCTTATGGACTCTAGTAGAGGAACTCTACCCCTTTTAATTCCTGCAGAAATTATTTTTCCGTGGTCAGCTTTAATTCCCCCAAAGTCTTGAGATCTTTCACTTTCTCAGGTAAAAGACCTCTTATAAGTAAATTCACAGCCATGAAAAATACGTCACGGACTGTGAAATCTGGTCTTTTGTGTACTTTTGCCCTATACTCAGATTTCACAGGTGAGACCAGTGTTTCTCAAGTTGGGTGTCCTGACCCAAAAGAGTGTTGTGGGGGAGGTCGCAAGATTATTTTAGGAGGATTGTGGTATTGCCACCATTACTTCTGAACTGCCTTAAAAATAATACATTTCATGACTTCAGCTATTTAAATCTGACATTTCACAGTGTTGTAATTGGAGGGGTCCTAAATGTAAAAGGAGTTGTGGAGGTCACAAGGTTATTGTAGTGGGGGTTGCGATACTGCTACACTTACCTCTGCGCAGCTGCTGGTGGTGGCACTGCCTTCAGAGCTGAGCAGTGGCTGTTGGCCGGGTGCCCAGTTCTGAAGGCAGCGCCCTGCCAGCAGCACACAAGTAAGGGTGGCAATACAATACCATACCATAGCACACTTATTTCTGCACTGCTGCCTGCAGAGCTGGACAGCCAGAGGGTGGCAATACCATACCATGCCATCCTAATTTCTGTGCTGCTGCTGGTGGCAGCTCTGCCTTCAGAGCTGGGCTTCCGGCCAGCTGCCGCCGCTTTTACGTTTAGGACCCCTCCAATTACAACACTGTGAAATTTCAGATTTAAATAGCTGAAATCATGAAATTTATGATTTTTAAAATCCTATGACTGTGAAATTGACCGAAATGGACTGTGAATTTGGTAAGGCCTTACTTATAAGGCCTGGATGAGTTTAGAAAAGAATGCTTTGGTATGGTGACTCCAATTTTGAAGTGGCAGTAGTGTGGGCACTGTTCTTGTGTCCACTAAAAATATCACACCATGTCATACCTTTTGGCTTTTATGCTTAAAAACTAAGGGCATAATATAGCCCATGGGAAAATATTGGTATGTTTTGGTAGTAGTAGTAAATACTGATAGTATCCGAAGTCCCCAATCAAGATTGAAAACCCACAGTGCTGGGTGCTGAACAAACAGGAAAAATTCCCTGCCCTCGTAGGCTTACAAATTTAAAAACACAAAAGGAAGAAGGGTAGGGGATGTGTATAATACATACAATCAGTACAATGAATAGGGTGAAGAATTTGCATATAGTTAGTTACATGTAGACAATTCAAGTGACTCTTGATTTTGTTTTACGTTTTGCTTATTTTAATTATGATCACTTATTTCCCTAAAAAATCTGACCAAAAAACATAGCTCAGATCAAGATACCCTATGTAATCATTGTTCTTCAACATCAAAAAAGAATCAGTGTATGTTTCTGGGAGCTTGTATGCAATGTGACAGTCCCAGGATATTAGAGAGAGAAGGTGGGTTAGGTAATGTCTTTTATTGGGCCAACTTCTGTTGGTGACAGAGACAAGCTCTCCCACTTTGTCTTTCTGAGAGATTGTAATTCTTGGAGGCTGTCTCTCTGCCTTCTGTCTCAAAATGCACCTGAGGGATATAGTAATACACCGACAATACCCTCTCTTTAGTATTGATCTGTTAGAGATATCACCCAAGTCCAATCCCCCTGCTTTTCACAGCCTTTACACGGACAAGAGAATTTGGGATTTAACAGTAGGGCCGGCTTTAGGCTGATTCTGCTGAATCAGGCCCCTTGCCTAAGAGGGCCCTGCAGCTGTCCACCCTGCCCCCAGCTCACTTCCCTCTCCTCCCCTCTCCTGAATGCTCCGCCCCCTGCTCCTCCCCTTCCCCTGCTTCCCACGAATCAGATGTTCACGGGAAGTCTGAAAACAAGCAGGGGCAGGCGGCAGCAGGTAAACTGGGGGTGGGGTGGGGCGTGAGGAGGGATCCGGAGAGGCACGGCCCAGTCCGGCTCCGGCCGAGCACCCCCGGCCCCGGTGGCTCTGGCTCCTGCTTGGCTCGGACCCAGGGGCGCCGGCCGAGCAGCTCCGGGCTGGGTCGGCTCGGGCCACTGGCCCTGGTTCTGGCCGAGCGCGTCGCCCCAGCCCCCCCGGCTCTGGCCCGGCCCCGGCACCAGCCGAGGACCACCGGCTCGAGTGGCTCCGGCCCAGCTCAGCTCGGGCCCTGGGGTGCCGGCCCCGGCCGAGCACCCGCACCAGCGGCTACGGCCCGGACCCAAGCCCCACAACCCTGGCTGGAGCGCGGCCCGATTCCTGGGGGGGTGGGGCTTGACAGCGGCAAGCCCCGCCCCCAGGAATCGGGCCCCACTCTTGCTAAAGCTGGCCCTGTTTAACAGGATATTGTTTTTTCATATACTGTTTGTTTTTGTATTTGAATGGAAGAAGATAAGCCGTATTGGAAGCGGAAGATTATCCACATTCAAATGTGTGACAGTAGTGCAGGATATCTTAAATCTGTTTTATCAAAATGTTTGAGATCTCAGAGGTCACGATTCCCTTGTTAAATTAGCATTGGCAATTGACTAAACATCCATTTGTATTTAATAAAAGCTTGATGTTTTGTAATCTGATGTTCATTCAGAACTGAGTCTAAAATTTCAAACGCTGCTTTAGTCCTTCCAGTGTAGATTAGCTCTTAGATAAACAGTATACCTAGGGATTCTGGTTTTTAGTTTAAATTGAAATACATTGATAAAATAACTCTAACTTTATACTTTTTTCAAAAGTTTAATGAAAAAAGCCTGTATTGCATCGTGTCCATTCAGTCTATGGTTTACATCTGGATTGTGTATAGCAGTAGTATAATAAGCACTTCTTTAAGTGTGGTTATGGGAGAATATAGGATGTGAACAATAAATCAGATTACCTTTAAAAGATTTACATTTTAAATTTGTTTGAGGTCTTACTAAGGGAAACCTGTTTTTGCTCAAATATATGCAGTTTCAAATCACTTATATCTATACTAGTTAATGTACAGGAAGTAACAAGGTGCTAAATTAGCCAAAACTTAAAAAAAGTGAATAGCAATAGTAATCAAAATCGTACTTAAGTGTAACCAATTTCTTTTACAACACGTGCAGTGTTTCTGGTGGATTCTTTGTATAGTTAACTTCTCTGTATAAAAAACAAAACAAAACTTATTTCAGGAGCTGTGCACACTGTTCAGGCTTTTATCTTGACAATTGTACCTTTTGGTCTTATAAGATAGCTTCCATTTTTGGGAAGGGAATGGAGGGTTTGCGACTTATTGCAGATGAACTTAGCAATGTAACAAGGTTTTCAATTTATTTAATTCATTACAAACTAGGAATACAATAATTTCCCAATTTAGAAATTTTGTACCTGATTCTGATAATTTAGCCAATTTATGTTTTTGTACAAATTTAAAGAAGGAATTTTTTTCTGAATAATTCTAATAACCAGCCTTCGGCGATGGCTATTTTAAGTATGGCTGCCTCTTACCCTCCTAACTCCTTCCCCCAATCTCAGATCAACTTTCACACTGAAAATACAGTAGTAAAAGTAAATAAGTGGGTACCGAAAAACTTAGATACCTGACAAGCCACATACGTATTTCACAATAAATAACTTTCTTACTACTCTTGAGTGCTATTTAGAGGCTCTCGTCTGATCTAAAAATAAATGAAGCTAAATAAAGGTGATCAACTATAAAATGGGTGACCATGGCTCACCACCTTTTATCTGAACATTTACTTTTATGGAGGCACATTCTCCCCATAAGGGGATCCAAGGAGTAAGGAAGGTGGCATCTCTGAATCAAGCAAATAGCTTTTAAAAGAGGGATGAATGACAGTTCAGTAAAAGTTAAATAAAGAAAAACAATGTGGTTTTATATGATGTGCTGTGTATATTACTGACAAATGTGAAGACAACCGGTGGTTTCCTGGTTCTATTATGTCAGTGCCAAAACTCCTGTTGACCATTTGGGTCAGGATTTCACCCAAGATCTGTGCCCTGAAGAGCTTACATTGTTTAAAGATTCTCAAGTGCAAGTCATGCAGGAAAACAATTCTTGCTTTTAAGATTTTTTTATAATGTATTTTATTTTATTTTGTTTTGTTTTACCTATAGACTGGATCAAGGCCACTGTCCATCTGAGCATATTCTAACCTCAGAGGCCTAAGGAGACAAGAATGTTTTGTTAGCCCCAAACATCTTACATACTAAATTACAGGCTCCTTTTCTTCTCCTTTTGTTAATGCAGACAACAACAAAAAGTAAATTCCAGAACAACTGCAGTAGAGAAATGACTTTCCATAGGATGTGCACAGAACATTTCACGTCATCAGTTAGTCCTCCAGTCTCCGAGGGGAGATTGGGGTGGGTCATGTAAATCTTGTGTATCTTCAGGAAAACTGAATTACAAGGCAAGAGATTCCCTCATCTATAAAGATATAATCAATAGAAGATTTTCATTTTTGTAGTGCAAGTAGCTCCAGGGATCTCCTGAACTAAAAAGTATAATAGTGAACACTGTAATAATTATTATAAACAATGCTGATGTCCACAAAGAAAGAGACCCTATAGCTGCCTTAAGAGAGCAAAATGTCTTAAGAGCTAAAAGTTTTTCCTTCATATTTCATGCTGGAGGCACAAGACCAAAAAGGGAGAATCATGAGCAATTCTTCTGGGAAGGCAGAAGTACGTGGTTAGTAATTATCTCAACTAAGTAAATACCACACCCTAGCTGTAGTCCATAACACAAAAGCACAGCAAGCAAAAGATTTCATCACATTTTTTATTAGATCCATTTTTTTGTCTAGCATTTTTTTTACTTTAAACGTATTAACTTTTTTACGTACCTTTTGATTGGAGGACTAGTGTTTATAGGCCTTATGCAAAAAGTGAAGAAGGAGAAGATTACATGTATGACATACAGGGTCAAGAAGAGGGTGATTGAAAGAAAAGCAGGCCGCATTGAAGAAAATAGGTGTGGGGGAAACTTCCCTTCTATGCTAATAAAACACATACTGTGAGTTAGCATAATAGCTAAATTATCTTACATATAAAAGTGCACGCAAACAGATCCAAAGATTCTGATTGCAGCTTTCCTCATTTGGTTTTTAATGTAACCCTTTAAAAATGTGTTGCTTTAGAAAGCGATTGAACACTGTTTTTAGAAAACACTCACTTTCCTATTTTCTATTTTACTGTGGGTATAGGTTAGTTTATTATGGGAAGTCTGAACATTCAAACTTGGTTTAAATTGTCAGTGATAGTGTAGCTCAAGAAGGTGGTAGATACTAGACTACCTGAAGTAACTTCTGAGTAATTTATAATCTAAGCATGTGAACGCTGGTAACCTTCCCTGGATAAAGCCTTCCAAGTACAGAGATTTATTATCAAAATTTAACTAATCTGCTTCATACTTGAAAGAAAAAACATCTTTGATGTCTTTTGGCATGATTGATTATAATTCACTTTTTAAAAATAGATTAAGCACCTTGATGACCAGCTAATAATCACTTCATAGATTTAGTATTGTAAATAGTAGAATATAGGATTTTAAATGGTTATTAGATGAAGAAAAAAAATTAGAGAAATAGGTGAGTCCCATTTTATGCAGCTAATTTTTCAGCAAGGGCCAGATTCTGCCATCTGCACTTACGTTGAATAGAAATTACTTCCAGATTAGTTCCATTGACCTTAGCTGATCCAATCAAGAAGTAAATTACTGAGCACATGCAGTAAGTATAGGGTGAGGAGATAGCAAGTGTAAAAAATCGGGATGGGGGTGGGGGTAATAGGTGCCTATATAAGAAAAAGCCTATAACAGGGGTCGGCAACGTTTGGCACGCGGCTCGCCAGGGTAAGCACCCTGATGGGCTGGGCCAGTTTTATTTACTTGCTGACGCGGCAGGTTCGGCCGATCGCGGAACCCACTGGCCGCGGTTCGCCGTCCCGGGCCAATGCGGGCGGCGAGAAGCGGCACGGGCGAGCAATGTGCTGGCCGTGGCTTCTCGCCGCCCCCATTGGCCCGGGACGGCGAACCGCGGCCAGTGGGTTCCGCGATCGGCCGAACCTGCCGCGTCAGCAGGTAAATAAAACTGGCCCGGCCCGTCAGGGTGCTTACCCTGGCGAGCCGCGTGCCAAACGTTGCCGACCCCCGGCCTATAAAATGGGGACATCTGGTCACCCTAAGTATTAGCAAATGAAAGTGCTGTCCACAGAAAAACCTTCTGTAATTGTCATTGTCTCCATTATTTGTATGTTATGTTACTGTGGTATTTCAGTTTAACTGACGCAAGGAAATCTTAAATCTCAATCCAAGTTTAACATTATTTTGCAGAATCTGAGGTTACATTCAACATTTTCTAAGTTATTTGATTGCACAGAAGACTTTTCAAAATGTAAACAAAACAGTGTTCTTCACATTTCAGCAAGAGAGACTGGAACAACTTAGCATCAACAGAGTTGCTAGTTTACAGATTTCATATTAATCAAGTATTAATCATCATGTGTTTTAATACTACTCAGACTTTTCCAAGTAGGAATCTGATGTGGAAGTGTTCTGAGAGCCCAATCTTCGTGATTATTTTAAAAGCCTACATTTGACCCAAAGCACCAAGTCAAACTTATTAATAATTAGGGTGTCTCTACATTGGGAAATTGACTGGAATAGCTATAGCTAGCTATACTGGTATAACTCCCTTGTGTGGATGCTCCATTCTGGAATAAAAGTTAGTTTATTCCAGTATAGTGTCGACATGGGGTGGGGATATGTGTTATGTGAGCATATCGATAGCAGAGTAAGTATTTTGCCTTAGCTGTGCTGTTCAGTTTCTCCATGTGGATAAGCCTTTAATTATAAACACTTAATGGTCACATTTTTGAATACTAATTTTCTTTAAAAATCAAACCAAACCCTTGAGAGAGATTCTCTGTAACAGACATACTATAATGTTACTAGGCAGAGTGGCTGTAGCTGTAATCAAACCTGTGTATTTGGCAAAAACTGTATGTGTCCCTTTGAAGTTGCATGTGATTCTAAGGGGATGTCTTCACTGCAGAGTTAACCTGGGTGATTGGCACCCGGGTTAACCTAGTCTGGGTTGCACATCCCTACTGCAAACCCCTATTTGTGCTGGATGTGTGTGGCTGTCTCTATACTAGTGCTGTACTTACCCATCTGAGATACTAGGATTTCTGAAGGGATATCCCAGGTCTCTTTGCAGTGTTCTGAATTGGGTTATTCTATGAATTTTTATGCAGTGTATTGTGGGAGAACTTTGTTGTTGTTTCTGGGACCTATGTGGAAGTGTTCTTAGTTAGCAAACTCATTAAGTAATGCACCCAAGGTTTGGCTGATTGTTTGTTTGTTTTCAGGTAAATATGTTCAAATGTTAGGTCTTAGCTTACCTCATCCAGAGGCACACCAGAACCCTGATGTCGGCATCTGGCTAGCTAACAGTTAACATTGCACTGGGAGGATGACTTGTCAGATTGCATCACTGTTCAAGTACTGTAAAAGTTCAGTAGAAATGTAGCAGTGTAGGGTTTAAATGCCAAACTGCTGTATATAAACTGGAAGAAGTCTTCCAGTGCAGAAGAGTGGAGTAGGTAGACTGAAAGAAAATTATGGTCTGGGGAAATTGTGGGATGGCATTGAAGGAGTATCAGTACCCATGTTGATTAGCCTGTGTCCCCATTGCAAAGCAGGTGAGTTAACAGCCCAGATTAAAGCACAACCCGGGCTTAAGCCTATACCAACCAGTGGTGCCACCTAGAAGAGGTTTAAAGCGCCACTAACCCCAGGTCAGAGGTTTTTGTGTGTGATTGGTAGCCAGGCTAAGGGCAACATCTGGGTAAGAGCCCAGGCTAACTCTTCTTCAGTGAAAACATATCCTAAATGAGTATTGCCGTAGTCTCCGCTCTGTCCTCCCTTACTTTTCCAGACACTTTTTGTGGCTTACCTCTTACAGAAATTAGCATATTTATGTGTAATTGTTAGTCATTACGGTTCAGCTGTATTGTGTAATGTGATTTTTATTTTTAAATTCCTATTTTTGAATGCTGCAAATTTATGTGATAGCTGAAGTCAATTGTGTGTCAAGTAGCTTTTTATATAGCCAGTTTAGACAGATAAATAAGTACACAATTGTAATTTTTTCAGTGTATTTGAGTATCTCTTCTATTCCTTTTCTAGGCAAAACCAAAGCTAATTGAGCCAATAGACTACGAAAACGTCATTGTTCAGAAGAAAACACAAATTTTAAATGATGCGTTACGTGAGATGCTACTTTTCCCTTATGATGACTTTCAGGTAATTATTTAACTTCAATTTCAATAAATTTTATTAGTAATGTTACAGACATGAGACACTGGAATAGGTGAATGGAAAACCATTAAGTACAGAATTGAATTTCTAAAACTAAGGATATTTCTATCATTTGAGTCCTTGGATATTCTTGCTTTTTTCGGGGGGAGAGTCTTTGTTTTGCCTGATTTTTCTAGTGCAGACTGGTGAAGTACTGACACAACTCCACCATTCTTTCAGGATATAAGAGGTTCCACTTCCTCAACACAGCCAGCTTGCTTCCTGCTTGAGAGGCAGCGGGTCAGACAGTGGCAGCCCTTATTGCTTTTTAAAACTTTTCCTAGATAACTTCAGTTTTTTTCATATACCTGCTGGATTTGGTGCTGTCCATTGGACCCAAAATATCATGACTGGTTTAAAAATCGTAACTTAAATAAATAAATAACATGTTGTGTTCATTATTTGCTGTCTGGTTTTTACTCCTCAGGTACAGTTGGGTCACATTTTCGAGCTTTTCTCCACAACAATGGATATAAACTTTTTTTTTAAATGAAAGCTGAGATTCTCATCTAATCACAAGGCTCCAGGGGCTCAGGCTTTTAAGAAAAAACACCAAATGTTGTGGCTTTTGTGTAATGAGGAGAATTGGCAACACTGTATACAATACATGCGGATTCTCTTTTGTAAAAAGAGTAAGTTACCATTGAGCAGAAAAAGGCACTTCAGAGTCCTATGTATGAATAATGTTTTACCTCCATAATTTTTTTTCTTTAGATTTCATTAGTTTTGTGTAGAGAGCATAGTATCCAATAAACGTTTTCTAAAAATAAAACCATATACATAACTAGAGAAAAAATAGAATCATAGAACTGGAAGGGACCTTGAGAGGTCATCAAGTCCAGTCCCCTGCCCTCATGTCAGGACTAAGTGTTATCTAGACTGGGGGTCGGCAACCTTTCAGAAGTGGTGTGCCGAGTCTTGATTTATTCACTCTAATTTAAGGTTTCATGTGCCAGTCATACATTTTAACGTTTTTAGAAGGTCTCTTTCGTAAGTCTATAATATATAACTAAACTATTGTTGTATGTAAAGTAAAGAAGGTTTTTAAAATGTTTAAGAAGGTTCATTTAAAATTAAATTAAAATGCAGAGTCCCTTAGACCGGTGGCCAGGACCCGGGCAGTGTGAGTGCCACTAAAAATCAGATCTTGTGCCGCCTTTGGCACGCGTGCCATTGGTTGCCTACCCCTGATCTAGACCATCCCTGATAGATGGTTGTCTAACCTGGTCTTAAAAACCTCCAATGATGGAGGTTCCACAGCCTCCCTGGGCAATTCCAGTGCTGAACCAACCTGACAGGAAATTTTTCCTACTGTCCAACCTAAACTGCCCTTGCTTCCATTTAGGCCCATTGCTTCTTGTCCTATCCTCAGAGGTTAAGGAGAACAATTTTTCTCCCTCCTCCTTTTAACAACCTTTTATGTACTTAAAAACTGTTCCCCTCTCAGTCTACTCTTTTTTTCCAGACTAAACAAACCCATTTTTTTTCAATCTTCCCTCACAGGTCAAGTTTTCTAGCCCTTTCATAATTTTTATTGCTCTTCTCTGGACTTTCTCCAATTTGTCCATATCTTTCCTGAAGTGTGACACACAGAATTGGACACACTATTCCAGTTGAGGCCTAATCAATGTGAAGTAGAGCAAAAGAATTACTTCTCGTGTCTTGCTTACAACACTCCTGCTCATACATCCCAGAATATTCTTTACTTTTTTTGCAACAGTTACACAGTTGATGGATATTTACCTTGTGATCCACTATGACATCCAGATCCCTTTCTGCAGTATTCCTTCCTAGGCAGTCATTTCCCATTTTGTATGTGCGCAACTGATTGATCCTTCCTAAGTGGAGTATTTTGTATTTGTCCTTACTGAATTTCATCCTATTTTCTTCAAACCATTTCTCCCGTTTGTCCAGATCATTTTGAATTTAAATCCTATTCCCCAAAGCACTTGCAACCCCTCCCAGCTTGATATTGTCTGCAAACTTTAAGTGTACACTCTATGCCATTATCTAAATCTGATGAAGATATTGAACAGAACCGGACCCGGACCTGATCCCTTCAGGACCCTACTTGATATGCCCTTCCAGCTTGACAGTGAACCACTGATGACTACTCTCTGGGAATGATTTTCCAACCAGTTATGCATCTACCTGATAGTAGCGCCGTCTAGGTTGCGTTTCCCTAGTTTTTTTGAGAAAATAGTGTGAGACGGGGCATCTCTTCACTGGCAACGTTAAAGCGCTGCCGTGGCAGTGCTTTAACATGGCTTGTGTAGTCGCAGTATAGTGCTCTAAAAAAACAACCTCTGCGAGGGGAATAGCTACCAGCACTAGGAGTGCGGCTACCAGCACTGGTACACTATCTACACTGGCACTTTACAGCGGTGAAACTTGCAGCGCTCAGGGGGGTGTTTTTTCACACCTCTGAGCAAGAAAGTTGCAGTGCTGTACTCTGCCAGGGTAGACAAGCGCACAATATCAAAAGCCTTACTAACATCAAGATGTACAGTACCACATTTACCGCTTCCCCCATCCACAAGGCTTGTTATCCTGCCAAAGAAAGCTATTAGCAGGCCTGCACAACTCGTAAAGCAGCGAGGGCCATATTACTCCAAAGGAAACAGCTGAGGGCTGAAACCCCCCGAGCGCCGCCAACCCACCCAGCCCCCCTGAAACACAACACGCCCCCCCAGCGCCGCCCGCCTCACAGAAACAACCCCCCCAGCGCTGCCAAAACAGTCCCCCCCTCCCCCAGCACCACCTGCCCCGCGGAAACAAACCCTCTATCTCCAGCGCCGCCCCACGGAAACAGCAGTATTGAACCTTGGTAATTTGTATAGTGGGCCCCTAAGGTAGTATAATTAAGGTAAAAGAAAAATGTCTTTTTGCTAGCAGAAGAATAAGATCTCTCCCCCCCCCCCCCCACTTTGTAATCAATTGCCCTGCTGAATGAATGAGGTGTGAATGAGGAAGGCATGGAAGGCAGGCACCTCGAGACAGCTGCAAGCCTTAGAGAGGGCAGGGCCGGCTCTAGGATTTTTGCCGCCCCAAGCAAAAAAATTTTTTGGCCACCCCCCCCTTTTTTTCGTGGCCCTCTGCCCCCGGCCCCACCCCAACTCCACCCCTTCTGAACCCCTTCCCCAAATCCCCAGTCTCGCCTCCTCCCCTGGGGTGCCACATTTCCCCCCCCCATTGCTTTCTGCGAACCCCTGTGACCTCCCGCCCTAGCTCACCACTGCTCTGCCTGCTCCCCTGGGCGTGCCGCCGCTCCACTTCTCCCCCCTCCCTCTCAGGCAAGGGAGGGCAGAGAAGCAGAGCAGCGGTGCGTTCGGTGAGCAGGCGGAGCGGAGGTGAGCTAGGGTGGGGGGGCGTAGGAAGTAACGGGAGGGGAGGGGTAAAGGAACCGCTTCCTGCTCCACCACTGCCACCACCTTCCCTGAGCACCCCGCCGCTTGGCTTCTCCTCCCTCCCAGCCTTGCTGTGCGAAACAGGTGTTTCGCGCGGAGCAAGCCTGGGAGCAAGCGGGGAGAAGCGGAGAGGTGGCGGTGCGCTCAGGGGAGCAGGCGAAAGTGGAGCGGAGGCGAGCTGGGGTGGCGGGGGCACTTTTTCCCCATGCCCCGGAATCGGCGCCTATGATGGCCAGTGCCAGAATGCCGCCCGTAGAAATGTGCCGCCCCAAGCACCTGCTTGTTTTGCTGGTGCCTGGAGCTGGCCCTGGGAGAGGGGATGGGAGCCAGACCAGATCAGTAGAACAGGTCAGCCACCGATTCACCGCTCGCCTACTCACCCCCACCCCCGGCTCGCCTACTCACCCCCCGCCACTGCCTGCTTGCTCGCCTCCTCAGCCCCCTGCCACTGCCCACCCACTCGCTTCCTCTCCCCCGCCACCGGCTCACCTGCCGCCCCCCCCGCCACTGCCCGCCCGCTCGCTGCCTCAGTCCCCTAGCCTCCTGGCTCGCCTACTCATTCCCCGCCACTGCCTGCCACTGCCCGCTCGCCTACTCAGCCCCCCTCCCTCACCTGCTGCTTGCCTAACCCTCCCACCCCCCCCGCGGGCCGCACAGTGAGCCCGCCTACTCACCCCCCCCTTCAGAGGAATTTGGGTTTTTTAATAAGTTTTTACAGTGTATATCCTCACCAGCTGTGGAATACTGTTCTCTCTTCATATGAAACTACTGTATTACTTTTAGGGGAAAACTGCCAACCGCCAGCTGAAAATAAACACATTTTCTACAGTCAAATTTGGCAATCATTACTATTTATCTGAGAGAGCCAATAAAGTTATATAATTTTTAATAATTTGACATTTTTTCCATTTATTCTGTAACCTATTTAATAGCTTATCTGGAGGTTCACTGAAAATTATTGGACCCATGTGTGTTTTTCTAGTATCTTCTGTCATATGCCCCTTTATACCCAGGAGCAATACGTGAACAAATCCATGCTTCTCCACTGACCATTCTCTATAGATCCCCATTCTGGGAAATATGTCCCTCTGGTTCAGTGAGTTGCAAGCTATTTTGAAAGCCGTGATTGTTGGGGGGCCTCATGCATGTTCAGACATCTGAATGTTTGGTGCAAGATTATGTAAGGGACAGTAGTCCCAAACACCCTTACTTCTACTTTTGTGAGTAGTTGGCTTCAGAACTATTGTTCTGTTCTTCTGCTGTTCTACCTTTTTTCTGTTTTATTAGCTCTAGTATTCTATACAATATCACACACAATATTAAAGTTTGCTCAACTATATTTCTTCACAAGACCACAAATGCTAAATCAAGAAAATCCTAAAACAAGATCACTTTGGCTGTGAATGATACACTTCTCTCCAAATTCTAGACTGCTGCCATCATGACGCTTAACCACACCATCACACTAATACCACGTGCTAAAGCAGGAATTCTGATTTTTTCATCTACCCTGCACTGATGTGTGCACACTCTCCTACATTAAAAAAGACGAAAATTAGCAGTTCTTCCTATGTGATAGCTCAAGAAGGACCAAAGAAAGTGGGTTTCCTTCATTGCAAGACACATTTTTCTGCTGTTCTAACCATTCAGATTGCTAACTGTGAGGAGGCAAATGTTCAAGTAAATTGTATTCCTGGACTAGGAATCTTCTTGGCCTACCTGCCTAAGGAGCAAGACAGTGAAGCCAAACCAATTTTAAGAGCATTTCCCCAAGCATTCTTTGAGAATTGTGGTTAGGTCAGTTCAAACAGTTTTGTCACTCTTACACTCTTGATTTCAGACCTCTTGGCCCATCCTAAGAAATTTAGACCATAGTATCCAATCTGCTGTTTGAGAAACATGACCTCTTTAGTCTTCCTTTTGAGAACAAAGTAAGAAAGACAGTAAGGTCTTAGGGTCTCTCCCTTTCTTTGGATTCCAGGGTCAGGGTGTGTCTACACTGCAGTTGGGAGCAAACCTCCAAGCCCGGGTAGACAGACTTGTGCAGGAAGGTGCAAGAAATCTCCTGTATGCGCATTGTGGCACAGGCAGTAGCTTGGGCTAGCCACCGTAACTTGAACCCATTTGATCTCCTGCGTCTGAACTCAGGTGGTTAGCCCGAGCTACAGGCAGTGCCACGATATCCAGCCAGACTGCTATTTTTAGTGCTCTAGTGCTGTCTATCTGGTGTAAGGGCTGACTTCCAGCTGCAGTGTAGACACCCTCAGGTGTCAGTTACATCAGACCACCATAATGAAGGAAATCTTAGGTCACCTTTCTGTCTTCTTATACAGCACCTGTCAATTAACATAGTAGCTGAGCACTTCTTTGGCTCCCCCTACAATATCCAGTAGTACTTCATGTTAGATCTGGCAGTGCTGTCTGTTAGCAAAAGAGCCTTTTAAACTGAGAAATAGTATCAGTAGTCTTACCTTTGTAAAGCGATTGCTGTGCCCTCTCTCCCCCCACTGCAGCAGCCACAGAGCTGAGGCTGGGAAGGAGGGCTGTCTCTCCCCGGCAGCCTCAGCACTGGCACTGGGGAAAGTCGCCTATTTCTCTGGCCGCCACAGCCCTGTATGTCCAAAATTCCCCCCACCCCCTCTTCTCACCCCACTGCCCCCTCCCACCTACCCTCTATTCCCCCCAAGGCCACCACCTTACCTTACATGTGAGTCTTTTTCAGGGTCCAGGCACCTAATCAGTGACGCCACACCTGCGCAGCTCCACTAATTAGGTGGGTGGCCCTTCATTCTCTTGTGTGCGGCCACCCAGGCACGCGCCTTAGAGGGAACTATCCCTGGACCACCTGAATGGAGCTTGCGGACCACTTGTGGTCCGCAGACCACAGTTTGAGAGCATCCGATTTAGACCACTGTCCTGTGTCTGACAGTGGCCAGCATCAGGTTCTTCAAAGGAAGGTGCAAGAAGTCTCCGTCCCTTGTTGTTGGAGATTGGGCTATTCTTGGAAGCATGAGATTTAATCTCTTCCAAAGTGTATTAGCATTAACTATGATAACTCTCTAAATATTCTTACATGTATAAATGTCCAATCCCTTCTTGAATCTAGTTAAATTCTTGACCTCAACAACATTCCATAGCAGTGAATTCAATTGTGTAAAAGAAAATTTAAAATAATTTCCTTCTATCAGTTTTGTATTTGCCACATTTCAATGTTATTGAAAGTCCCTTTGCTGTTTTATGAGGCAGGGAGAACACAAGCTCCTGATCTACCTTCTCTGTACCATTTATTATTTTATATATTTTTATCATGTCTTCTCTTATTGTCTGCTTTCTAAATTAAACCTGTTCTTTTCAGTTTCTTCATTGATTTCCCCCCCAGCCCTTAATCATTTCTCCCCTTCTTTGAACCCCCCTTCTCGAGATGCAGCGCCTGGTACCACACACTGTATTCTAGATGAAGCCACAACATTGATTTAAATAATGGTGGTATATTTTCTATATTCTCCATCCTGTTTCTAATGCATCTTAACATCTTGTTTGTGTTGTTTGGTGGCAGCTACTCAATGAGCTGTCCAAAAGATGCCCTGTTCCTGAGGCAATATAGTTAAGATAGTTACTTACAGCTGGAATATTCAGAAATAGCTCTGTAAGCATTTTGTAACAGTCTCTTTATAGATGGAAATTCTGATCCTTGTATAAGACCGTGTGTTCAAACCATTTCCTCTCATGCAGTATTCCATTTTTATTTTTATTCAAGTGTTTTCCTTTGACTTAGATTAGACAGATTACAATCTAAAAGTTACTGAATTGAAAAGGAAGCCAAGCCTTGCTAATTATAAAGACTTTGGAAGAAAGTTTAGATGTCGTTTTAATAAAGTTGTGGCCCTTCAGCCACTTGAAACAACGTCTGGATTGTCTTTTCATTAGTGTATGCCCTTAGCAGTTTGGCATTGTGAAGACTTCAGTATCTTTTAAACAAAACAAAACAAAACAGTACAGTACAATGTTATGCTGCTGGTTTTGTTAGACACAAATTTTACAATTGTATTTTGTGCAAGTAGAACTTGTCTCCCTTCCCCCCCCCCCCCCCCAAATAGACATGCTTAAATGGGATGATAGCACAGATCTTTTGAGGTAATGCTGTTAATTAATTTGAAGCACTGGTTAATAGATACACCCGTTTCATTTAATTGGTAAGACTATTTACAGTATTTACAGGTGGAAATTGGTCTGTGCTAAGAAATTTACTGTTGTGAAGTTCGTTCAGGCTGGTTATCTGCTCTGTTATGTCTGCTAACTGATTCTCTTGGCTAAATAGACTTTAAAAGCTATTTTAGTGATTTGTACAAGATTATATTTCTAATAATGTATAAGTTCAGTATGAATTTATTTCACTTTAGTATATTCTGGTATGACCCTCACTATTAGAAGGTTTGCTTAATTGGCTCATTCTTATTTCCATTAGAGTAATTAATAGGATATTTGTGTGTTATAGCTTTCTAATGCTTGATTTAGCAATTGGAAACTTCTAAAGGAATACGAAGCTGTTCACTTATAGTCACCATTTTGAATTTTCTTCATCTTAGTAGTGTCTGAAAGTATTTCTTACCATATTCCTGTACAATGGTCTGTGTGAAGTGTGCTTAATCTATGTTTAGTGTCCACACCACAACCACTCCTGTTTACTCTGTTAAAATTTCAGTAGAAAAGCCAAGGTTTTAAGGCAAATGAAGCGGAACTATTCACCGTTGGGGTGCCATTGGAAAGTTTGCACAGCAGCTTCTCCACCCATTATGGACTAAATAATGCTTGGCCCTGCTCTCTCTTAGTTCCCCTGAGGACTAACTGTTTGAAAGGAGGTGAGCACGAGCCACAACACTCCAGTCCCCGCCCTTCTTGATGCCAATCAGCAGAACTGGCTGGATACAAAGCAAAGAACATCCATATGCTTTCCAAAAATGGAGTGTTTGTATGTGTTACCTAGGAGCCCCTATGGTGAATTCTGCATGACTTTGTCATAAATCCTCCTGGGAACTCTGGCTGCAGCACAACCCCTCCAGATCATCTTCTGCACATGTGACTGTGCTAAGGGCACAAACTAGTACTGTGTAGAAGCATTCAGGATCTGGGACTGTAAGTGTATCATCTTTCATAAGCATTAGATTCACTTGAGGGGAAAAAAAACACCTTTCTGATTTTGGAGTAGAAAATATAAGGCAGCATTTTGTATTTTTTTCCATTGCTTTACCAGATGGGTAATATTAAAATAGCAGAGATGGAGCATTGCTGAATTTCTTTTTATAAGATGACCTTGCTTTTTCTAAAAATAAGGCACTATGTGTAAATGTCCAGCCTTGGTCAGTTTACAAGCACAGTGGTAATATAGCTAATTTTCTCCCCATCACCAATACATTTTCTCTTTTTTGGAGTTGGAACATTCAACTCCTGCCTAGATATTTCAAGTAGCAATAGTTCAAAGAAGTTTGGCCATGTGAAAGTGGAGTAGAGCCCCTGTGTGGCAACAAGCAGTTGGAGAGGGCAAGGGAAAAATATCCTGACACACACACTCCCTCAAATAAATGCAGTGCAGTGCTGGACAGGTGGAGAAACTCACTGGTGGAGGCTGACTTCTGACAATAAGATACTTCGCCTGCTGACAGGTTTCAGAGTGGTAGCCGTGTTAGTCTGTATCAGCAAAAAGAACAAGGAGTACTTGTGGCACCTTAGAGACTAACACATGTATTTGGGCATAAGCTTTCGTGGGCTAAAACCCACTTCATCAGATGCATGCAGTGGAAAATACAGTAGAAAGATACACACACACACACACACACACACCGTGAAAAAATGGTGTTGCCATACTAACTATAATGAGACTAATCAATTAAGGTGGGCTATTATCAGCAGGAGGAAAAAAAACCTTTTGTAGTGATAATCAGGATGGCCCATTTTCCAACAGTTGACAAGAAGGTGTGAGTAACAGTAGGGGAAACAAATTAGCATGGGGAAATAGTTTTTTACTTTGTGTAATGACCCATCCACTTCCAGTCTTTATTCAAGCTAATTTAATGGTGTCCAGTTTGCAAATTAATTCCAATTCTGCAGTTTCTCATTGGAGTCTGTTTTTGAAGTTTTTTTTGTTGTCACAATTCTCCATCCTGTCTGTTGACCAAAGAGTTATCGGAAAGAGAGCAGAAGAAACTCAGCAGCTGTTAAATCTTTCTATGGGAAAAATGGGAAGCAGCTCAGTGGGGTAGATGGCTTCACTGTCTTCTAACCAGTTGTTCTTAGACCTCCTCCATATTTCCATTTATTCAGAGGTCCTTTGGTGCTTTTGCTCTGCTCCCACTGGCCTGGGGGGGTAGGGTACAGATCATCTTCTCTTCCCCTCTTTTTGTTGCTGCTCTCTGAAGTTGCAGCTTATTCATCTTCAGGCAGGAGATGCTGCTGTTCCTGCTGCATTCTAATATACAAGACTACTTGGCAGGTGGTAGCTTCTGCTGTTTTCACCCCCTCCCTTTTCCTCATTCTTAACCTCTTGCTTTCCTCTGGTTCCTTCCTGTCAAGGTATAAACATGGTCTGTGTTTCTCCAGCCTCAAAAAAAATCTTCATTGTCACGTGATGTACCAAGCCATCTCTTCTCTCCCCATCACTCTGTCCTTTGCTGCCTCCTTTTATTTACCTCTTTACATTCCACCATGGCTGGCTTTGTCTGCTCATATGGTTCGTTGTTATCATTATGTTGTAGGGCTGTCAGTAATTAAAAATTAATCACAATCGCGCAATTAAAAAAATTAATCGCAATTAGTGGTGCTGTTAAACAATAATAGAATACCATTTATATACATATTTTTGGATGTTTTCCACATTTTAAACTATATTGATTTCAGTTGCACCGAATACAGAGTGTAAGGTGCTCACTTTATATTTATTTTTTATTATAAATATTTGCACTGTAAAAATAAAAAAAAAATTCAGTTCACTTAATACAAGTACTGTAGTGCAGTCCCTTTATCATGAAAGTTGAACTTAGAAATGTAGAGTTATGTACAAAAAATAACTGCATTCAAAAATAAAACAATGTAAAACTTTAGAGCCTACAAGTCCACTCAGTCCTATTTCTTGTTCAGCCAATGGCTCAGACAGACAAGTTTGTTTACATTTGCAGGAGATAATGCTGCCTGCTTCATGTCTACAGTGTCACCTGAAAATGATAACAGGCGTTCACATGGCACTGTTGTAGCCGGTGTTGCAAGATATTTACGTGCCAGCTAAAGAGTCATATATCCCTTCATGCTTCAACCACCATTCCAGAAGACATGCATCCATGCTGATTATGGATTCTGCTTGATAACGATCCAAAGCAGTGCAGACCAACACATTTATTTTCATCATCTGAGTCAGATGTCACCAGCAGAAGGTTGATTTTTCTCTCTTGGTGTTTCGGGTTCTGTAGTTTCCATATTTACGTTTTGTGAAATCTGTAGTGAAAGTGTTCTTAAAACGAACAACATGCTGGGTCACTATCCGAGACTGCTATAACATGAAACATATGGCAGAATGCAGGTAAAACAGAGCAGGAGACTTAGAATTCTCCCCCAAGGAGTTCAGTCACAAATTTAATTAACCTATTATTTTTTTAACAAGCATCATCAGCATGGAAGCATGTCTCTGGAATGGTGGCCAAAGCATGAAAGGCATACAAATTTTTAGCATATCTGGTATGTAAATATTTTGCAATGCTGGCTACAAAAGTGCCATGCGGACATCTGTTCTCACTTTTAGGTGACATTGTAAATAAGAAACGGGCAGCATTATCTCCCGTAAATGTTAACAAACTTGTTTATCTTGTTGATTGGCTGCACAAGAAGTAGACTGAGTGGACTTGTAGGCTCTGATGTTTTACGTTGTTGTTGTTGTTGTTGTTTTTTTTGAGTGGAGTCATGTAACAAAAAAGAAAAATCTACATTTGTAAGTTGTGCTTTCACGACTAGGGTACTTGTATGAGGTGAACTGAAAAATACTATTTTATCATTTTTACAGTGCAGATATTTGTAATATAAGTAATATAAAGTGAGCACTGTACACTTTGTATTTTGTGTTGTAATTGAAATCAATACATTTGAAAATGTAGAAAAACATCCAAAATATTTAATAAATTTCAATTGGTATTCTATTGTTTAACAGTGTGACTAAAAGTGATTAAACGCAATTTTTTTGAGTTAATCGCATGAGTTAACTGCGATTAATCGACAGCCCTATTATGTTGATGACTGATTACTATCTCTTCACTCCTGATTTATCTCCCTCCACCTAATTCCATATCTCTGCCTGTCTCTTTAACATCTCTTAAAATTTCAGATTAACATGGGGGGGAAAAATCAAGTTTTTATTTTCATCCAAACCCTCTCCTCTTACTGCTTTTGGCATTGCCAATAATAATGCTATCAGTCTTGTCATACACACTTGTAACTTGGGGAGGTCATTTTTGACTCTTCCTTTCATTCTACCCTTGTGTACAGGCCGTATCCAGATCTTTCTGTTTCTTCCTCCACAATGTTTCCAAGATAGGGTTGGAGGTGATAAACAGAAGTAATATGGCATTGGTGAGACCTCTATGAAATATTGTCTGGTTGCAGTATCCACACTTTAAAAAGTATGTTGAAGAATTGGAACTACAAAAATGATTAGAGGTCTGGAAAAAAGTCTTACAGTGAGACTTAATGAGCTCATTCTCCTTAGTTTATCAAAGAGAAGGCTAACAGATGATGTGATAGTGATCTGTGAGTTACAGTTAAATTGGAAGGAAGATCGTACTTTAACAATTATTATGATCAACTGTTTGAACTACTTATCAAGAGAAGTGGTAAATCAATAATCACTGGACTTTTTGTATTGTTTTGGATATCTTTCTAAAAGAGATGCACTAGTTCAACCACAAGTTATTGTGTTTTGATATTCATTTATGCAGTAGGGAAGACTGATTCCCTTTGCAAGAATTACTAGGTGAAATTGTAAGGGCTGTGCCATGCAGGAGGTCAAAATAGATTATCATATTGGTCCCTTTTAGCCTTAAGATATATGTAGGACATTAAACTTTTCTGTGTCCTGATTATCTGGTGGTGTTCACTGCAGCTTCCTCTTCTTTGGGCTCCCTGGAAACCACATCTCTCTCATGCAGAAAGTCACAGCTAAAATTCCCATGTCTCTGGCTGTGTGTGGCCTTCCACAATCCATTTTCATAAAACCCTTTCCCATGCCATGACACTTAAACTTGACCTAGTCTTCAGTGCCATAGACATTCCTTCAGTCCTTACTTATCCAACCTAGTTAGTCTCTTATCACATCACTTTTTTTGTGTGTGTAAGCAAGATATGTTAGTGAGTCCAAGCTGCGAAAATGTGAGATTTGTCTTGCTACTTGACATGTGATGAGTCTTGTCTTTGGCAGGAAGGAAACCACCTTTTGCTAGATTTAATCCCCACTTTAAAGTGGTGTTGAGTCTCTTGCAAAAGACTTATGTACCTTTATAATAGATTTTTAAAGTGATTAAAGATTAGATAAAATTACCTGATTTACCTAATAATTTTGTTTTATACTGCCCATGTTTCAAATCTTTGATGTACGGACATTTTCCAAGTAGTTTCAAACAGATTACAGCATAACTGCAGACGTATAAAAGCACTTGTAACAACTGTATGTGGTTTGGCACTAATTTTCATAGTTTTCCAATCTCTAAATTGTGGATCTCCATGTGTGTAAAATGGGAGTTCAAAAATTATTCCATTTTAAAGTTAGATTTTTGATGAAAAATTGCACCCATTTTGCTCAGCCCATTAGTCCGAAAGTTATTAATAAAATAAACATCATTCTGCACCATAAACATTAGTTTTAATTGCCATATTTGTGCTGCCTGCTGGCTGTGGCTGATATGCTTAAAAGTGATGTCATTTAAAATAAAAGATGTAAGGGGACTAAGTCAGACTGAATACATCTGTATTGTACTCTAATGTTTAAAAACATTTAAGAAAACAGTATTAATTTCTTTCAGCAATATGCAAGCTGGATGGATTTATAAGTGTTAGATCTCATACTGCAAAAGTACATCACCCTCTGCCCAATAGGATAACTGCCACCAGGAGCCAACTCTTAAATACCAGTTGTATTTATTTAAAAATTTTAAACTGGTATATAAGAAATATTTGAGTTCATTGGTGTTTAATAGAAAATGGCATCAATTTTTCAGAGTTGACCTTCTATTTGCCTTTTGTAATGTGATTGTATACTTTTAATTTCCTTGATAGTATTTACTGTTTGAAGGCAGTGAATGAATTCTTTGTGTCACCTTCACTGCAGAGGATGTCAGGGAGATTGCCACACCTGAGCCATTCTTTTTAGGTGAAAGATCTGAGGAACTGTCCCAGATTGAGGTGTTAGTAGAGGAGGTTTTGGAGCAGATTGATAAATTGAGGAGTAAGAAGTCACTAATACCAGATACTGAGAATATTCTGAAGGAACTCAAATATATTGCAGAACTACTAACTCTGGTATGTAAACTATTGCTTAATCAGCCTCTGTACCAAATGGCTGGAGGGTAGCTAACGCAACGCCAATTTTTAAAAGGTTCCAGAGACGATCCTGGCAATTTTAGGCTGGTTAACTGAACTTCAGTACCAGGCAAATTGGTTGAAACTATAGTAAAGAACAGAATGATCAGATACAGATGAACACACTATGTTGGGGAAGAGTCAACGTGGTTTTTGTAAAGGGAAATCATGCCTCACCACTCTATTAGACTTCCTTGAGGATGTCAACAAACATGTGGACAAGGGTGATCTAATGCATATAATATACTTGGAATTCCAGAAAGCCTTGGAGAAGGTCCCTCACCAAAGACTCTTCAGGAAAGAAAAGAGGCATGGGATAAAAGGGAAGGTCCTCTGTTGGATCAGTAACTGGTTAAAAGATGGGAAACAAAGGGTAGGAATAAATGGTCAGTTTTTACAGTTGAAAGAGATGAATAATGGGTCCCCCGAGGATCTGTACTGGGAGCAGTGTTGTTCAACATACAAATAATTTGGGAAAATGGGCTAACAGCAAGATGGCAAAGTTTTCAGATGATACAATATTACTCAGGATAGTTAAGGCCAAAACTGACTGTAAAGAATTACAAAAGGATCTTCCAAAGCAGGGTGACTGGAGAAGAAAATAGCAGATGAAATTCAGTGTTAAATGCAAAATGATGCACCTTGAGAAATATAATCCCAACTATACCAACAAAATGATGCCCTCTAAATTTGCTGTTACTACTCAAGAAAGATCTTGGAGTCATCGTAGATAGTTCTCTGAAAACATCTCAATGTGCAGTGGCAGTCAAAAAAAAAAAAACTAGCAATGTTAGGAACCATTATGAAAGGGATAGATAAGACAGAAAATATCATAATGGCACAATGTAAATCCATGGTATTCCCACAGCTTGAATACTGCATGTAGTTCTGGTTGCCTGTTGAGGGGTTCAGTGTCTGAGCCCAGCTGCGCCCCCCAGTGATGAGTCTGTAGGGCTGGTGGTAGGGGAACCCAGACCTACCCTGCTCTACTGGGTTCCGACCTAGGGTCCTGTGATTGACAGATAGATATGCAGCCTGAGGTGGACGCCTGCCAAACCTGCTCCCTGGGTCATTTCCTACCACAGCCTCTGCCCCTCCAAAGTTACTGCAGAGTCTGCTTATGGACTCACCAAGTGTGGGGGTTCTCCTTGGTAGATATCTGGAAGCTCTTCCCCATCAGTTGCAACCTACTGTTCCCGGTCTCCATGGGGGCCTTTGGTGTCTGTCTGCCAAAGTGGGGTCAGCTCCAGGCAAAGTGGAGCTCCTGCAGCCTCTCTGCAGGAGCTAACAGAGTAGGACTGCTCCCTTGCTCTGTCTACGATGACTGGCCTGGGCCACTGCCTTTTGAGCTTTGCGTGCATATCCAGCAGGTGCAGCTTTTGAGCCCAGAGTTTCCTGTTTAACCCTTGGTACGTCATATCACATATCACATCACCTGCTATCTAAAACAATATATTAGAATTGGAAAAAGTACACAGAAAGGCAACAAAAATGATTAAAGGTATGGAACAGCTTCCATATGAGGAGAGATTAAAAGACTCAGACTGTTCAGCTTAGAAACAAAATGACTAAGGGTGTGTGTGTGTTATAATGGAGGTCTATAAAATCATGAATGATGTGGAGGTCAAAAAGGAAGTGATGTTTACCCCTTCACATAACACATGAACCAGGGGTCACCCAATGAAATTAATAGGCAGCAGGTTTAAAACAAACATAAGGAATACTTCATCATACAACACAGTCAACCTATGGAACTCATTGCCAAGGGATGTTGTGAAGCTGAAAGTATAACTGGCTTAAAAAAAATTAGATAAATTCATGGAGAATACGTCCATCAATGGCTTTTGTCCAAGATGGTTATACCTATCTCGTAGAGCTGGAAGGGACCTCGAAAGGTCATTGAGTCCAGCCCCCTGCCTTCACTAGCAGGACCAAGTACTGATTTTGCCCCAGATCCCTAAGTGGCCCCCTCAAGGATTGAACTCACAATCCTGGGTTTAGCAGGCCAATGCTCAAACCACTGAGCTATCCCTCCCCCCAACTGCATACTCTGGATGTGTCTAAGCCTCTGACTACCAGAAGCTGGGATTGGACACCAGGGAATGGATCACTTGATAGTTGTCATGTTCTGTTAATTCCCTCTGAAGCATCTGACATCGGCTACTGTCATAAAACAGGATACTGGGCTAGGTAGACCATTGGTCTGACCCAGTGTGGCCATTGTTGTGTGAGCCCAGTAGTGCCATGTGAGTGTAAAATACATATATTCCCCCCCATCCCCGAAATAGAAAGTGTTTTAGGTAGTTTTGTAAACCTTTTTTGTAAAGGCCAAATTTTGGTTGTAATAGTTGTTGCATCAGTCCATCTGTACCATTAACACAGTAGATCTAACCCCTCTTAGAAATCATTCAAAATATGTCTAATAATCTACTATTCTTCAGGGACTGGGGGACTGATCAAAAGCCCACAGAAGTAAATGGGACAGTTTCAATGGGCTTTCCATTTGGCTTATATTATTCTCAGTTTCTTTTAAAACCAAAACAAACAAATCCAGTAAAACCACAAACAGAAAAAGAAATGCAGTCCATGTTCAGGGAAGCAAATTATATTATACATTAAACAATTACAATATCATTCAATTCCTATCCACACTTATTTAGTTACTTAATGTTAATGGATAAAAAAATCAAATATTGCTCTTTGTTATAGGCTTTAAGACAGTTCTCTGTGCCATATTATTCCTCTACAGAGTCTTTGCTCTTTTTTGGTAGGAGGTACTGTGGTTGGTTGGATTGAACTTCAGAATTCAAATCAAGATTTGAGACCAGAGGTCAGCTTGAGATGCTATGTGGAGATACATACTGCTTTTTTGTTCTCCTGAATCAAAGCTTTCATTTAAAAAAAAAAAAAAAAAAAAAAGTCTCGTTGTTATGGTTACTAAGAGATTCTCAAAAAAAATTGCGTAAATGTGTATCTGCATTTGCAGAACCCCCCAAAATGACTTGGGCATTAAGTGCCTCATTCATCTTAATGGGTACTAAGTCAGATTCCCAGAGACAATACTTTATATATCAACATTATTAGCAATTTCATTACTTCAGCACACTTTAGGTATGTTGGTATAAAGGTGCTTTATTGTTCAGGGAATTTTATCTTTTGTGCTTCAACTCATTTTGTCAATATAATTCAGAGTGACGGGGACTGGATTTCACTACATCTTACTTGTCTTTTATTTGATTGAAGTTCTCAGATTATTTTTTGTCGTCAACAGACAGCATTATTGAAACGTCAGGGTCGATATATATGCTCTACTGTTCCTGAAAATGCAGAAAAGGAAGCTCAAAGCTTGTTTGTAACTGAGGTAACGTTTATTTGTGTGTGTGTGTGTGTGTGTGTGTGTGTGTGTGTGTGTGTGCGTGCGCGCATGTCTGTCTAAATAGTTTAGTTGTCTACTTGCTTCCGTAGATTAAATTTCAATAGGGCTGAAAAAATTTACCAGACACTTATTGGCATCTAGTTGTTAAAAAAGACAGGAGGAGCCCACAGATGGGTTTAAAGGCAGAAACACAGTGATCCCTCTCTTAGCTGCTGGAAATGAGGGGTGATGTCCTAGCATCTTACATGGGAACAATCTTTCATATCAGGTATGGCTAATAGAAGTTGGAAACTTCTTATTCTGTCTCCTCTCTTGGCTCTTTTGGGTTGTTGGGGGCTTTTCCCTTCCTCCCTTCTGTCTCACCGCTGTGTATCTCCTCACAGTTTCCCCATCCTCAGCAAAGTGAAATTTGCAGGATTCTGGTCAGTGTTGCTGCTTCAGAATAACATTGGGAAGGGAGCTATGGAGCTGACCAGAGTCTGGTTAATATCACTTTGTTGCTGATGACTTTCACCTATTGACCAGAAGAAACTTTATTCGCCACTGGCGAGACCAGTTTTCAAGTATTTATATCACAGTAAAATTGGCGGTAAATTGTACTGTTTTAGGATCAAGTTCAGGGCACAGACAAGCCCTCACAAACCTTTGTGTTTTGTCCCCAAGGTCTGAATATTTTGGGTCTGTCAGCTATTTATATTTTCTGTGCTTTGCAAATGAGACTTCTGTATGGAGTATGTCACTGTAGAGTATATTTGGAGATGGGGGCTGGTGTGCATGAGTTAAATCACGAATTTTAATGAAACATCTAATTTATACACACTTTAAAAATTATTGCCTAGTAAATGTTGACTTTGTACTTTACAAAGTATGTGTACAAATGCATTGGAAATATGATGGAGTATATTTGTGTGTGTGTGTTCATATGATGTCTAAAAACTTCAAGTATTGTATAATGTCTCTTGCAAGATACTTGAATGAATTTTATGCTACTTCTGCTAAAGCCAAGATAAATTTGTCTGTTAGTTACAGCAACATGGGTGGAGTAAAATGATACTTCCTGTGATCTAGTCCAGAACAGAATGACATAATTGCTTTTCAACAGCTGCAAGCATGCAGTTTTAGATTGAAAACATTCTTGTAGTTGGGTTAAAAATATAAAACTGAATACTTACAATCATAACTTTAGATTTTAGTTCTTCCAGGATAGAAAGTACTAAGTTGATCCTGCTATTTTGATAGTACATCTATATTTTTAGGCTAAATATACTCAAGACATTTTATCATATTGTTTCCACCTACATTTAGCTTCTTTGCTTCTCAGGAACTAGGAGGTGATGTTTTTATTTCAGATGACTAGTCTATCATTTTCTGAATTTATAAATTCCTTATGCATTTAGCATTTGTTTCCAGCATTTGTTCATTTGACATAAACATACTTGTGCAGCTTCTGAATCTGAACATTCACCATACTGGCAAGATATATTTCATGTTTAACAAAAGAAACAAAATGTGACATTCACAGAATAAACATTTATAATGCATTTGAACTTGCAATGCTTTCCAGGTAATTATAATAATTCACAAACAACTGTAATGTAAGAGAGCCGTTACATGTATTTAGGGAGTGCTTTCAGCTAAACTTCTTAATTTGATGTACTGTGACATTTGTTTCCATTGAAATAGTGCATCAAAACCTACAACTCAGACTGGCATGTTGTCAATTATAAATATGAAGACTACTCAGGAGAGTTTCGACAGCTTCCAAAGTGAGTAAATTATCTGATACTGTTAGATTTTGAAGTTGCAGAAAAACTTTATATAATATGAAGTTTTATATATATATTTTATGACATATTGGGTCATAAAAAAGTCATTTCATGTAATATAGAACCTCAGATCTAGCCTACCAGTGTTAATACTCTGTACTGTACCCTGAGGTTTTCAGGGTGGAATTCATATTGGTTAATTTTTCTTAGCCTTTTGAAGATATAAAAGCTGTTGAATTGATATCTGAAAAACTATCATAATAAAGCTGCCTTGGTAATTGTGGGATGACCAGAAGAAGAACTTGGATAATATTGATAAAAATAAAACTGATAATTAAAATATGGTAAGAGTTGTTTTACGCTGCTGTGCCAATATACAGTCTTTTCAGCATTGATGGCAGCTTCAACAACTTTCCAGAAGTTTGGAACATAACCTTTATATATATATATATATATATATATATACACACACACACACTTTTAACAGAGAGAATGAATGCAACTATTTTATATTTATAGAACATTGTAAGAATACATAGCACTTCAAACATCTTTTGTCTGTTTTTTTTAAGTCTGCATGGAAAGGAGTATTAATGAAAGACAGGCATTGCTTTTCTGAAACTAGGATTTATTTTTTTTCCATCTTTGTGGTGGGCACACGCATTTTATAGGGTGTAGGTTTAAAGTAAAGAGATCACTTCCTCTTCCTGAAATTGCTTGTGGAGAGCCTCACAGATGTTGCATGCCTCACAGGTCCTGAACCATTTAAAAGTAGGTAACTGAGGTCATGTGCCTATGTCAACTACTGGACCTAAATGCTGCAGCAAGTATCTCCTTTTCTGAAGTGGTCCGATGTTTCTCCAATAATTCAACATGTCACTTCAAGTAGATGAAAACGGAGGGTTTTTTATTGAATTAACTATGAAAATGAATAATACAACTTGCACAATATTTCTTTTGTTATATACTTTTTTTGTTGACCCAGTATTTTCAGCATGCCACAGATTTTTTTTTTTTTTTTTGTATTGACAACACCACAACTGAGCTGTAGAAGTTGTCAGAGGGAAGCTTTTGACAAATGGAAAGATACAGGAGGTGATTCAGGTTTTTGTCACCCGAGGGTTACTGTTGGCATTGGTGAAAGGATCTTCCTTCCTTTCATATTTTTGGCACAGGTGGATGTGGCTTAAGTTTTATTTTTATATTTTGTGTGGCTTGAATTGCTAGTTCTTCTACCTCTGCAACCCTTGACATCAACCAACTGCCACCTTTTCCCTTTCCCAACTCTGTCCCACTGTCTATTGCTGCAGATGAAAACAGTGCAAAAGCATGTGAGCTGAATGTTCCCTCTAAAATGATCAGTGAAATTGCTGAATATTTTTACAATTAAAATTTTGCTCTTAGACCTTAGAGTTAACATGTTGTGGTAAATAAAGGGATTCAGTTCCCTAGCAGATGCTTTTCGATTTGTTGGCAAGAAGGGCCTACTAGGTGTTTCGCTAAGTACTAAATTGGCTCAAATTTTGAATGTTTTCTTTGAAAATGCAAGGGTTAACCTTTTTCTTATTTTTAAAAAAAATGTTTTTAAGGAGAAGAGCTTCAATTCAGAATTGAGCTAGAAATTCTGTGTCCTTTTTTTAATGTAGGAAATAATTTAAAAATTAATGCCTCTGGACAAATGATGTATCTGAATTATCCTTCTCCTCCCCAACTCTAGGTCCCTTTCGTACTGCAAATGTACTTTATTCATCATGGTTTTTTTTTCTACTTGTATGGCTTCAACCACTAGTTCATGTACCTAGGTAGCTTTTCTGTTGCCTTTTTTAGTTCTCTTCCTGTAACTTTTCCTTCTAGCATTGTCTTTTTTCAGATGTTTTAATTACATTGCCAAATACTTGACCTCAAATTAATTAAATGTGATCAGTATAATCACCTTCACAATATGTGATATGTCATTGGTCTTTTTAATCTCTAATGTTTATATTGATTAGTAATTTCAGTTTGAAGGCCTCCAACCTTTTAAATCTGTGTTCAGGACTTTTATTTTTACTGTAACAAACTGAATTGTCAAATGACAGATAATTTATTCATTCTTTTTAATTAAGTGCTTCCGTATGAAAATTGTTGAATGTTTCTTGCCTGGTTTCCCTTGAAGATTCCCAAAAAGCCAATTCAAACCCGATAGCTTATAGTGCAATGGCAATTCTTTTTTTTAATTAAATAAATGAAGAATGAGAATGAATTTAATCTTGGCAGCAAAGGGTGTCTGTAGCTGTTTAGCCTGGCCATCATTCTGTTCTCCTGATTGGCAGATCCCCAGGCCAAATCTTTTGCCCGGCTGGAGAAACCATGCGACCCACCGAACCTTGGACATGTGGTTTGCACCAAACTGTGGAATTGGTCCTGCTTTGAGCAGGGGGTTGGACTAGATGACCTCCTGAGGTCCCTTCCAACCCTGATATTCTATGATTCTATGACCCTCAGAGAGTGTTCGAGCTGTCACTGAGACAGACTTAGGCAGTCTCCAGCAGTCTTAGTCCCAGTTACACATGGAATCTCACTATTCTGGAAAATATGTGCCAGTTTGGGGGTAACTGCACCTTTGACCCCCCCCTCCATTGTCTGCTTTAGGAATGCTGTTCAGGTTTCAAGCCTTTAGCCTTCACCTCTCTCTGGGCAAGGACCTGTGTCCTTTCTCTCCAGACTGGAGTTTTTGGCTGCAGTTCCTCTCCCACAGTTCACTGTGATGCACCCATAAGCCAGTCTGCCTAAATCCCTGAGTCTGTTTAAATTCCATCTTTATAACTGAAGTTCATACTTTGTCTCTTGCCTCTCCTCTGGGATTGCTTTAAACCAGTATATGCAAACCACCCTGGGGACTGGTACTTCACTAGTGCTGTTCACAATTTTGGGAACTGCAGTAATCACCCCCCACTGGTGATTTTAATTCCTGGAGGAGCTGTGGTAACCCTCCCCTTCTTCTTCGAAAGATGTCCCTGTGGGTGCTCCACTCTAGGTGTTGGTGCGTCCCTGCGCCTTCACTCGGAGACTTTTCGTAGCAGTACTCGTACTGGCCACACATGCGCAGAGGCTGCCCCCCACAGTGAGTCTAGGATAATAGTGCGCATGCGTGGCCAATCTCCTCAGTTCCTTCTCTACTGTCCCCGGCCTGAGACAGAGCTCAGCAGACTCGTTAGGAAATCCCTCACTTTGTTACTATTACCTGTCCTAGTAGTTAGTTTGTTGTCAGTTCTTGTTAGTGTAGCTCATTAGTTCTTTTATCTGTTAAAAAAAAAAAAAAATTATCTCAGCCGCAGCCGCTTCTACCATGCCTGGCTCCACAGGCTTTAAGCGCTGCGCTACGTGTAAGGACGCTATTCCGCTCTCTGATGGCCACTCTCATTGTATAAAATGCCTGGGGGAAACACACATTCCCCAAAAATGTGCCCACTGTTCCAAACTCAGTTCCAGGGCACGAAAGGACAGGGAGCTTAAACTGAAACTGCTCCTCCTGCAGAAGTCTATCGGGTCAGTTTCAGACCCAGGCGCCGACTCCAGCTCTACTGCCCGCCACAGCCCCCCTGCTTCAAAAAAAAAACGAAGAAAGCTACAAAAAAGGGGCAGCCCTCTCCAGCAAAGAAGTTGGTGAGGCACAAAAGTGCCTCAGGCAGGTCAACAGTTTCCCTGCCTGCGTTTCCTCCCCTCAGCACTTTTGAAGAGCCGGGCTCCTCAGGCACCGCACGAAAGCCGCTTCAGGCTGCAGCGGCGGCGCGAAGCTCCGGTGCCGAGGCTTCAGGCTTTCAGTTGCCTGCCTCATTTATGGCACCGTTTGGCACCGAGACGAACACGGTGCCGACATTTCCAGCCTTGCCTGATCCTGTGCGGGCTGATGTTGTCCCCCCAGCACCTACCACGGCACCGGCAATCGCAGCACAGGCTGACAGGGAGATCAAAGGAAAACCCCTGGTCAGAGGAATGTTCCCTCAGGGCAACTTCCTCCTCCGCAGCTTTCACCTCATGCAGGAGCCTCACCTTTTCAATTCACTCAGACAGCAGATCTATTGGTCTCACCTATTCTGCAGTCTCCCCTGATAAATGCCTGTTTTTCTCCAATGCTGGATTCAGGATCAGAACAACCTTCCTCCAGTGAGGAGGAAACTGATCCACAGGCAGTTTTTTCTCCTTCTCAAGACTCCCAGACCCAGATCAACAGGGGTTACAAAAAAACTACCTCAGCCTGTTCTCAGTATCCTGCCCCATGGGGAGTGAACCCTTGGATGGCAACACCTATGCCCTACCCACCACCTTGGCAATGTTGGGCACCATGGGCATCGTACCCCCAAGAACACATGCGCTACGGCACTTCGACCAGGCGCAACACCAGTTTAGCACTGCCTCGTGATGGACCTGCCAGTGACATAAGATACCAGGCAGCACCGTAACACTCCCAGGAGCAACTGAGTCCTGCTCCTATTCCAGCAGAGTCCGACGTAACGCTTGAGGAAGCCTTACTTCCCCTTCCTCCAACCCCGTCGGATGACTATGCCAAATTCCAAGACCTCTTTAAAAGAGCTGCAGGTGACTTGAAAATTAACTTAGAGGAAGTCACTGAACAACGGCATGAACTAACAGACATTTTGCAGCCCTCTTCTTCCTCTAGAGTGGCATTACCAATCAACATAGCCCTTTTAGAACCCGCTAAATCCATCTGGCAGAATCCAGCCACTAGCCTACCTACCTGTAAACAAGCGGACAGGAAGTACTTCATTCCTTCAAAGGGCTCTGAATTCCTTTTTACCCATCCAGCGCCGAACTCATTGGTAGTGGACGCAGCAAACCAGAGGGCCAAACAGTACGCCCGCTCCATCCCAGCCAACAAGGACAGTAAATGCCTGGACCTCTTCGGCCGTAAAGTATATGCATCCTCGACGCTACAATTTCGCATAGCTAATTATACCGCAGTCCTTGCAAAATATGACCACAAAAACTATAATAAATTCATGGATTTTATTGATCACATCCCAGAACAGAAGAAACAACAATTCACAGCTCTGGTTTCTGAGGGACAAACCATATCACGCACCGCTCTCCAAGCGGCCCTCGATGTAGCTAACACTGCAGCAAGGCCGACCGCCACAGCAGTGGTCATGCGACGAGGTTCATGGCTCTCTTCCTCCTTCTTCCCTCGAGAGGTCCAGAGCACCATTGAAGATCTTCCCTTCGATGGGGAAAACCTTTTTGCCTCCACCACAAACGACATGCTGCATTCGATGAAGGACGCAAGAGCAACCCTCCGGTCCCTAGGCCTCCAGCCACCTGCGACCAGAAGACGACAATATAGATATCAACCTTATCACCGACCACGCTACCCCACGTTTTCGCAACACTCCTATAGACCACAGGAACAACAACAGCAACAACGACGCCAAAGACCAAGATTCCAGCGTCGTCGTCCTAATTCTACAGGGGCGCTGCAACCCCCTCCAACTAATAGGCAGATTTGAAGCATTGGTCGAGGGTTTAGAAAACAGCGTTCCCACTTCAGCCGGCACACCTATCTTTGGACACCGCCTACGACCATTCTCTCATCAATGGCAGAAAATTACATCTGACAAATGGGTCATAGAGGTAGTTACAATTGGATACGCCATCCCCTTCCTCTCCCTCCCACCCACCCACCCTCCCCGTCCCTCTTCAGGGACCCATCTCACGAGCAACTACTCTTCCAAGAAGTGCAGCATCTCCTTCAACTGGGAGCAGTAGAAACTGTGCCAGAACGACACAGAGGGAAGGGTTTTTACTCCCATTATTTCTTAACAGAGAAGAAAAATGGGGGATGGCGACCAATCCTCGACCTCAGGCGGCTCAACAAATTTGTCAAAAAGTAAAAGTTCAAGATGGTCACTCTCAACACTATAATCCCAGCGCTGGAGCAAGGCGACTGGTTTTCAGCCCTCGACCTACAGGATGCCTATTTTCATGTGACTATACACCCATCCCACAGACGATTCCTACGCTTTACTCTCGGCTCCACACATTTCCAATACAGGGTTCTCCCTTTCGGACTGTCCGCGGCCCCCCGTGTTTTTTCCAAGATCCTAGCCGTAGTTACAGCCTACCTCAGAAAACAAGGGGTCGTAATATTTCCTTACCTAGACGATTGCCTCCTCAAAGCTTCAACGTTCGACGAAGCTCTCCGATCCATATGGCTTACTATCGATTGTTTCCTATCTTTAGGCCTGCAAGTAAACAAAAACAAATCCACATTATACCCCACCCAACATCTGGAGTTCATAGGGGCATACCTCGACTCCCGGACGGGGTTGGCATCTCTCCCACCAGCTCGCTTCAATTCTATAAGTCAACTAGCCACAAGGATTCGCAACAGTCCCCAGGTGACTGTCCGGGACTGCCTACAAATACTAGGTCACATGGCCTCGTGCACCTCCGTCGTTCAAAATGCACGTCTATATATGAGGTGCTTCCAAGCGTGGTTGGCCACGGTGTACAGACCGAATGTGCACCCTCTAAACAAGACTCTCTCCATACCTGCCCGAGTCAAAGATTCTCTACAGTGGTGGACAATTCACTCCAACCTCTGCTCTGGAGTCCCCTTTCTTCAGCAGGCTCCAACCCTCATACTGACGACCGATGCATCTCTGACAGGATGGGGTGCACACATGTCTCACCACACAGCCCAGGGGCTTTGGTCTTCAACCGAGACCTCTCTCCATATAAATGTCCTAGAACTTCGAGCCATTCGCAATGCGTGCCGTCAATTCCTACCACTGATCAAGAACCAACACGTACGCATAATGACAGACAATATTGCATGCATGTTCTACGTGAACAGGCAGGGGGGAGCTCGATCCCAGTCCCTGTGCACAGAGGCTATGAAACTCTGGAACTGGTGCATTGCGAACAACATCCGGGTATCAGCGACCTACCTTCCTGGAGTGATGAATACCACAGCGGACGAACTAAGCAGACGTTTCCCATGGGATCACGAATGGGAATTAAACGAGCACATCATTCGCGACATATTCCGCATTTGGGGCTACCCAGTAATAGACCTCTTTGCAACTGGAAAAAACAAGAAATGTCCCAATTTTTGCTCCAGAGCAGGGCTAGGCAAACATTCCCTGGGAGACGCATTCATGATCCCATGGCACCAAAACTTATTGTATGCGTTTCCCCCGATACCGGTTCTGAACAGGGTCCTGATAAAAATACGAACAGATGGAACCAAAGTGATCCTAATTGCCCCATCATGGCCCAGACAGCCCTGATTTCCGTTTCTCACCAAAATGTCCATTCGACCACCAATCCCCTTGCCTCTCATTCCGAACCTCCTATCACAACAACACGGCCGTTTTCTCCACCCCAACTTATCCATGCTCCACCTCAAAGCATGGTTCCTACATGGTTCTCCCAAAATGAACTAGATTGTTCTGAACAAGTTCAAAGAGTGCTCCTGCATAGCAGAACACAATCTACTCGCACCACCTATCTATGTAAGTGGAAACGATTCACACACTGGTGTTCAACTAAACAACTTAGTCCCACGTCAGCACCTCTTCCGCTCATACTTGACTACCTATTGGACCTTAAGCAATCCGGCCTTTCTTCCAGTTCCATCAGGGTCCATTTAGCTGCTATTACAACTTTTCATGACAAAATTGAGGGTACTTCCGTATTTGCTCATCCTATCACCAAGCGCTTCCTCAAGGGACTCCAAACCCTATACCCAGACATAAAACCACCCACCACCCCGTGGGACCTTCATCTAGTTCTCTCTTGCCTAACCCAACAACCATTTGAACCCCTAGCCACGTGTTCCCTTTTACACCTTTGGATGAAAACAGCATTTTTAGTGGCAATTACCTCCGCCAGGCGGGCAGGAGAAATAGCAGCTCTTATGGCAGACCCACCATATACGATATTTTTTAAAGACAAGGTTACCCTCAGGTTACACCCCAATTTTCTTCCTAAAGTACACTCCTCGTTCCACATTAATGAGCCAATTCACTTACCAACCTTTTTCCCGAAGCCACATGCGAACTCGTTCGAAGCCTCAATGCATACACTAGATGTACGCAGGGCCTTGTCCTTCTATTTGGATAGAACCAAACCTTTTAGAAATTCTTCCAGACTTTTTGTTTCCATCGCGGAGCGTTCCAGAGGTACACCTATTTCTACCCAGAGACTTTCGAACTGGATTTCTCAGTGCATTCGGTTGTGCTATCAGATGAAGAAAGTTACACCTCCAGACGGCATCAGAACACACTCCACTAGATCTATGGCTGCCTCTGTAGCATTCTTACGCAAAGTTCCCCTGGCTGATATCTGTAAAGCAACTACCTGGTCCTCTGAGCACACTTTTGTTAAACACTATGCCCTTACTCAAGGCCCTCTATCTGATATACGTTTGGGCAGGGCTGTACTATCAACTGCGTTCCTATCAGATCCGAAGTCCCTACCTCCTTAAGATACACGGCTTTTAAGTCACCTAGAGTGGAGCACCCACAGGGACATCTCTCGAAGAAGAAGAGGAGGTTACTCACCCTGTGCAGTAACTGACGTTCTTCGAGATGAGTGTCCCTGTGGGTGCTCCACTACCCACCCTCCTCCCCTCTACTTCGGAGTTGGGGTAGCCTCAGTTGTAGAGAAGGAACTGAGGAGATTGGCCACGCATGCGCACTATTATCCTAGACTCACTGCGGGGGGCAGCCTCTGCGCATGTGTGGCCAGTACGAGTACTGCTACGAAAAGTCTCCGAGTGAAGGCGCAGGGACGCACCAACACCTAGAGTGGAGCACCCACAGGGACACTCATCTCGAAGAACGTCAGTTACTGCACAGGGTGAGTAACCTCCTCTTATTGAGTCATATACAGTCCCTAGCCCACAGTGGTACATAAAGCATTCATAAACTTAATACAGTATGGTCCCTAAAAGTACTGCATGCATATCTGTCACAATATGCTCCTCCCCACCTGCAGTCCTGACCCTAACAACTGAATAAATATACTCTATCCCCACCCACTAAAGACTTACTGCCCCCAAAGTTGCAACACAACATAGTGGAACTTGTGGAAACTCAAATGTGGTTCTTGCTTGACCCAAATTAAAAACCCAATGATTAATCAGTATAACATATGTTCAGAAATTAAATGCAAATACAGTATCTCAAAGTTAAGGACTGACTGCTTGTCCCAAATCCTGTTCCCAGCACAGAGGGGAATAGAAGGGAAAATTATGGTGCAGCAGGAGGAGAGCACTTATTCAGTCTAAGGCAGCTCTCCCCAGGCCAATAAGAAGTCTGTGCAGACGGCAGAGGGCAGAAGATGGAACTGTGGAAAATGGCTTAGGTGAATTCTGTTCCACCAAGGAGCACATATTACTGCCTCTTAATAGTGTGATTTATATTTTCCTTTCAGAATAATTGTAAAGGGTTGGATACTGAATGATTTTGTAAGTGATCACAAAATATCTGAGTATTAAGAATTTTTTTCTTCTTTAGCAAAGGGACCAAATCAGAGAAACTTCCAGTTCATGTATATGAAGTTGATGAAGAAGCAGACAAAGATGAGGTGAGCAGATAATAATCTATTTCTTTCTATTCGGTAAGATTATTTCATTAGAAATAGTCTCTTAAATGCTTATATTGAGTAAAAATAGAGGTTTAATTCGATAGTCACTTCAGACTTTAAAAAGGTTTGAAAGTGGGAAATCTATAAGTGCACTGGATGCTGGTTTTTAACTACTCTTGTGTTTCCAATGTCTGTCATATTTATGGAGGAGAAATTCTGATAGCAGAGAGAATGAGTTTATGTTGGCGGTGAGGGGATTATAACTGGTGAGGGCTGGTTTACACACAAACTTGCACCAAACTAACTAAACTGTTCTTAATTCACATCATTTGCTTTCATGCAAGTGTGTGTGTGTGTGTGTATACTCATTTTGGAATAAATGTTCCATTTCAGTTTAACTTGCAACTGAAGCAAAGTGGGAATAGAACAGTTTTATTCCAAAATAAGTCCCCCCTCCCCCACACACACACTTGCACCAGAATAACAAAACAAAACAAAGATTAAAAATAGTTATTTTGGTGTCCAAAATAAGTCTGAATGTAGACCAGCTCTGAGAATGTCAGAGAAAGCAGGAACTAATCAAAAATGGCTGAAACCTTTTTACTTATTTTCCTTCCAATCCTCTGCTTCCTGAGAACAGTGATTTCAGTAGTGCCAACTGGTTTCAAGAAGGTTTCAAACTTCAAAATATGTTTTTCAACAAACAAACTGTCTGACTGTATACACTACATAGTTTTTATCATGGTATATTTTAGAACAAGAGATTGAATGTTGAGGCTGCTGCCTTCTTATCTCATAAATATTTCAGCTCCCTTATAGTACTGTGAAAGCCTTCAAGTGAGCTAACTCAATTTTGTATTTCTTATCATATAAGTACTGCTGATAGTAATGCTCAGTACTTACATAGTGCTTTTTAATCTCTAAAATACTCATCACTAAATAATTAATTATGTGTGTAAAATAGGGCCAGTCCTTGATTGACTTAGTGGTGCAATAAAGCATAGTGGTTCAGTAGATCTGACTTCTCATCCAGAGTCCTAAGATTTGAATTCCATTCCTGCTTCGGCACTGATGTGCTTCATGACCTAGGGCAAGTCACTTCACTTATCTGTGCCCAAGTTTTCCCATCTGTACAATGGGAATAATATTTTTTTAGAATTCTTTGAGGTGAGATAAGACCTAAATATTATTATTTCTGTAGTGTAGCATTTCTGATATCACAGCTCAACACCACAAAAGCTATTTAGATACCATTAAATGAATCAGGTGGTGAAGGAGCCTAGTGTGAATAAGAAAAAATAAACTTTGCTGCAGTAATTACAGTATTTCCTACTAAAGTTAAACAGGTGAAGGAAAAATACCAGAACTCAAATACTGGAGTATAGTAAAATTTGGAATGGCAATCACTATAGAAGATGTCTGTTTATACATAAATGCCTCTACAAACAATAGTAACAGGAAAAGAAATCCAGAAAAAATGACTTCAATGGGCACTTAAAGTGCCAAATGATACACAACTTCATGGATAAATCTGTCCAAATAGAGCAAGAGGTTTTTCTTCTTTTGGACTGTCAGGCTTTTTTGTGGGTAAAAAAAAAGTTGCTTAGTATCTAAAAATCATTTTATGGGGGATGTATAAAACAAAATTATTAAGTTTGCAGATAATGGAAAAATTGAACGAAGAGCAAATAAGGAACAGTGCCATCAAATCTGGAGGAAAAAAAACACCACATGTTTGTAATAAAAGGATTTGGATAATTCAAGCTATTGGGCCAACAGATGGCAAATGCTGTTTGATGTAGGTGAATTTTAAAATCAGCCTGAGAGTGAGGAATGAAGCTAGTGTGTAGGTGATTGTTGGAACAATAATCTGTTCAGGAGTAGGCTTTGGATCTTATTGTGGAAAAATCATTGAAAACATAACCCTAGCATGCAACAACAATACAAACGGGGAAATGAGCCTATAATCTGTAGGAAACAGGAAGCGAATTTTCAATGCAAAAGCATTGTGCTGTTGGCCAGGGACTTTGCCTTCCTTTGAATTAACAGATGGAGCAGTTTAAAAGTGCATTAGCTTTTCTCCTCTGGAGACTTGAGTTCAAACTTTCAAATGGTGGAATAGGTGAACACACAATAATTCCATTTCTATCACAAAAACATTACACAGTTCAGCAGAATTGGCAAACTCAGTTCAACAGAGGCCTGGAACTAGAAAAACAAAGTTGTCTTAGGTCAGAATTTAGGCCTGGTCTACACTGAAAAGTTAGGTCAACTCACCTAAGTTGCTCATGGGTGTGAAAAATCCACACCCCTGAGTGTTGTAGTCAAACTGGTGTAGACAGTGCTAGGCTGATGGAAGAATTCTGAATCTCGGGGAGATAGATTATCTCTGCTGATTGGAGAATCCCTCCCGTTGGCATATGTAGTGTCTACACTGAAGTGCTACAGTGATGCAGCAACACTGCTGTATCATTTCACATGTAGACAGGCCCTTAGATACCCCTTCTCTTTTAATCTGTGTCAGAGAAAAGAGGGGAGCTTGTAGTTGGAAACAGTGTTCCCCAGCTGACTTACTGAGGTATTTATAATGTACTAGCACTGAGATACCTGAGTACTTTTCAAAGCAGTGGGCAGGGAATTGGTAGATTTTGAGTCGGGCTAGTGAATGTTAACATTTGATGGTAGGTCTCCTATGACCCAACAGGCTAAGGGTGATTGGGACTAGGGGCCTGACCAGGAGCAAGCAAGCTCTTCAGTGAGACAAGGAAAGAATTGAGGCCTACCCACAGAGAACAGTAGTTCTCTGGGGAACTGTTGAACTACCACAACCATAAAACCATGTTAACTGGCATTTATGAATTTTAAGATTTAATTGTGCAGCCCTCTGTGCATATTTTTGTGGCTCCTGGCACACATGTATAGGTTGCTGCTAGCCAGAATAAATATGCATATTAATGGAGCTTTTAAAAGAATAATTATTGTTCTGTTTTAGTCTCTGGTACTAAACCATGTTAATTTGAAACGGTCCCCTGTAGATATACAAACTTTCATCCCATGCCCACTTGATAGCTGGCTTACTACTTGATATCCAAATATGTTACAAAGAGTATTTTCCTCCTCTCTGTGCCTCTCTAGAGGGCTGAAACTACTCCTTCCAATCCCCATTCATTCATTCTTTTGTCCTACCAGAATGGGTTACCTCAACTTGATATGTGGTGCTACACTTGAAGACCATTCAAGCTTCAGCTAGCAGTGACTTATTTAACAGTGCTTCTTGTTTGGTGCTTGTTACATTTGTGCTCCTTAGAATGTTCTGTTTTAAAATTAATTTTTGGGTGAAATTCAAGCTTTTGGTTTTAAACCCAAAAGCCCTTGATAGCTTGGGTTCTGTTTATCTAAGGTACCTCATCTCTCGTGTTACACCGGGACAACTGACGTCATCTGAGACACTCAAGTTTGCAGTCCCTAAAGCTTTGTATATCTGAAGAATTTGCCAGGCATTCTCACATGCATCTTCCCTGGTTTGGGCTACTGTGAAAACAAATCAGGCCCATACTTCTGTGGCTCCACAGGCTCCCAGTCTCCTTCTGGTATTAATTTAAGTCCTGGGTCACAATCTTCCAAGCAATTAATGGATCAAGCCCTATTTACATTTACAACTGTATTTTCATCCATGAATCCTTGAATCCTATGCTCCTCCATCCTGGACTTCGATATGCATTGTTCCAAAGTGTGTGAAAGCTGGGGACAAATCATTTCTGGTGGAGGGGATGCACCTATGGCATGAATTTCCAGAGGAAGTAAATGAATCCGTGGTTTGACCAGCTTTAGGAAATGCTGCAAAACCTTCTTCCTCTTTGACAAAACCTTTCCACCATAACAAGAATGACATTCCACAACACTGACATACACTCCCTTCTCCCAAAACAACAAATTAGACCTGAAACTAAAATTAAAAAAAAAAAAAAAATCCCTACCCAAGCAAAGTTTCTATACCCTGCAAATAGAAAACAATCGGAGGATTCATGAAATGCACTAAGGACTTAACTATTGCTAATGGATTTTATGTGAAAGGTGCTTAGGTAGAATGGTAATGGGCAATAGTATAAAATCCTAAAATAGAGTTTTGAAGATTGTTGTGATAATTGGGCTACAGATTTACCCTAATTGTAAATTCAATTGTAAAAAGTATATGAAAGTTCATAAAATGTTACGATAACCTATAACCACAACTGTTGATGGAAAGCAGTTTCAGTTTGTGTAATTTTGTTTTAGGATGCAGCATCTCTAGGATCTCAGAAGGGTGGGATAACTAAACAAGGATGGCTGTACAAAGGCAATATGAATAGTGCAATCAGTGTAACTATGAGGGTAAGTTTACTAACGTCCTGTGCCACACTAAAAGACGACTGTTTATAGATATTTAATATTTCAGTATGATTCTTCTCTGAAAAGTAGATGTGTATACTTTTCTTTTGTTAAAAAGAACATAGGGTGAAGAAGGGGAAGCTTCTGCTTACCTTATAAGTAGTAAAATATAAAATTAAGCAAAGAAGACTCCTGAAGCCATGCACTCTTAAAGTAGGTCTCCTAAGAAAGTAGGTGTCATTTTTACAGTCACTTTCAGATTAGAACTGCACCGAAAGGTGTAATTGTGATCAGAAAAGTGACCCACATAATATGAAACCTTCTTATCCAGATCACCTCCCTATTGTGTGTTGAGTCTGTTTTGTTTGCTTTATTTTTAAAATTAAATTATTTCTACTTGCTTTTATTAGCACCACAGTACCGCCATACAGATATGGAGAGTTAACTAAGAACCGGTTATAAAATCTTACTGGTGTAATTGAGAGAAATGGATACTCAACTTGACTTTCTGATCCCATGCAGGACTGGCAGTTAACATAACTTGTGAAACATTTTATTTGTACAAAATTTGCACACTTTACAGATCCATTGAGAGAAACATGGAACTCCATGATGCACTTTCTATAGTAACTTCAGAGTATAACCTTAAAATCCATTGTCATTCATATTATTATTTATATAATGTATGTGTTTAAGTGCTGGGGTTGATTTAAAAATATCTTTAAACTTACAACCAATAGCATGATACGATTCATAAATTGCTTCCTCCCATCCCTATTTTATCAGTATAATGAAACTTTCCCCTTTTGGAAAATTAATTGGACGTAATTCTATTGTAATGTTTATATTGGGTTAAACAGAAAAAAAGTTCTGTCTTTAAGCTATGTGTATTGATGGTGTATTACATAATTAAAGCAAGTACAGTAACTCCTGACTTAACATCTTCCCAGTTAACGTTGTTTTGCTATTAGGATGCTGACCTATTAGAGAACACACACCTTTAAAGACCCGCAATGTTCCCTTATAACAGGGGTCGACAGCCTTTGGCACGCGGCCATCAGGGTAATCCACTGGCAGGCTGCGAGACATTTTGTTTACATTGACTGTCACCAGGCATGGCCCTGTGGCCCCTGGCTTCCCGCAGCTCCCTTTGGCCAGGAACGGTGAACTGCGGCCAGTGGGAGCTGTGGGGGGCTGTGCCTGCGGACAGTCAACGTAAACAAAATGTCTCGTGGTCCACCAGTGGATTACCCTGATGGGCCACATGCCGAAGGTCGCCGACCCCTGCCTTACAACGTTGTTTGGCTCCCCCTGCTCCGCCCTCCCGGTGCTCCTGGCAGGGACCGGGTCAGGGCGCGGGGGCTTGCCCCGCTCTGCCCGCCAGGTGTTCCAGCTGGGGAGCGGGGTGGGGCATGTGAGGGCTTGCCCCATTCCACCCACTGGGCGCTCCTGCGGGGAGTGGGGTGGGGTGTGGGGGCTTACCCCATTCCACCCACCCAGGGCTTCTGCACTGGGGTGCAGAGACTTGCCCTGTTCCGCCTGCCCAGAGCTCCTGCCGGGGAGTGGGGTGGTGGGGTGGTGGCGTGCCCTGTTCTGCCCGCCCGGGGCTCCCGCTGGGGAGCAGGCAGGAACCTTGCTCCCCAGTTGGAATGTCGGGTGGGTGGAACTGGGCAAGCCCCCACGCCCTCATCCCGCTCCCCTGCAGGAGCATTGGGTGGGCGGAATGGGGCAAGCCCTCGCGCCCCCACCCCGCTACACCGCTGCCTCAACCAAGCTTCACAATCATCATTGGTGAGTACAGTATTAAATTGTTTGTTTAAAATTATTTTAAACTTATCCTGTGTATGTCTATATAATGACTTTTGTCTGGTGAAAAAAATTTCCCTGGAACCTAGCGCCGCCTCCCACCACCCCATTTATATTAATTCTTACGGGGAAATATGAAATCAATAGTACTGCTGTTAACAATGCATTTTTTTTTTAACTAGTCGTTTAAGAGAAGATTTTTCCACTTAATCCAACTTGGTGATGGATCATATAATCTCAACTTCTACAAAGATGAGAAAATATCTAAAGAGCCAAAAGGATCGATATTTTTGGATTCTTGTATGGGGGTGGTTCAGGTAAATATAATTGCACAGTCTGTTTTTTACATAGTGTGTGTGTGTGTGTGTGTGTGTGTGTGTGTGTGTGTGTGTGTGTGTAGATGATGAATTTATTAGACCAGAAATTTTCAAAATCTACATAATCCTGAGATATAATTATTAAACGCATACTGCATACTTTTAAAATAGTCACATAAACAGGCAGGTACGCTACATGTTAGGAAGAAAAGTAGTTAGATTTTGTAGGTCGTGTTTTAAATTTTCAAAGTGGTTGTTTCTGAAAATGGACAAAGTCACTGATTTATGTGATGTGTTTATAAGAAACACATGGAGGCAAGCAGCAAGACAAATAAATGAAGAAAGCATGGAAAATTAATGAAAGCATAAAATTAAGTTCTGTTACATTTTGTGTAGTTACATGGGCTGTAAAATGTTTTGCATATCTTCTTGTGTGGGATTTTAGTTGTGGGAGTTGCATCATGTTCACAGCCACCCTTCCAGATGCTTTCACTTGACCTTTTTACTTTTTAAAAATAAAAGTTTGAAGCAAAAGATATAACTCTTTGGCCAAAAAGTTTTGCTAGTAGCAAGTGCCAGAGGATTGTTTTCATGGAGTTGTGTTATGTTTACAGTACAGCATGTATCTGTTTTGTTAGGCAGAGCAGACATGGAGACAACTGGGTTTTTAAGCTCTTAGCATTAATTACTGAATATGGACATAGTAACCTTAGTGGAAAGAATACCTCTATAAAATATTTTATATGTGTATTTCCTTTCTTCCTTGCATAAACTTGTATAGATGCTTAAAAAGTTCTACCCAAAATTACTTTCCAAATAGCACAAAAAATATTTGAATAAATTGATAATGTAAACTTGGCTGTAAAAGCCTTGTAGTTGTAACACAATTACTTAGGCATCAAGTTGATCAGATGTAGGGATTTACCAGTATTATCTTGGTTTAGAAAGTTAGTCCTGTCTAAACTTACTGAAACTGTAGATTGGTTCAAATTTAAATAGAACATGGCAGACATCTCGTCACGATGCCCTCTTATTGCTCTTTGCCATGTACCTCTTACTCACTCTTTCCCTGCCTTTCCCTAACTCTCTGTCACCCCTGACTAAGATGATGTTAAATTCTAGCTCAGTTGTGCCAATGCTGGGCCTGAAGCACATACTGTCCCCCTAAACAAGTCTCTTTCACTGATTCTCATTATGGTACTGTGATATAGATGACGGGGTGCAGTCTAGAATATTCCATAATTCATAGCACGGTGGAGCACTAAGACTCAGTAGGAAGCAGCTGGCAGGGGAGGAGGCACATGGGCCCACTAGGAATGGATGGGCTTGAATTTTTCACCATGAAGGTATATTGTGCAGAGGGAAGTGGCAAAAAGCAGACACAATATAGGGGAGGGAAGGTTGTCCACTGAGTGACATGTTCCTCCTCCCTCGCAGCCAAACTCTTTCATTCCTCACTCTTTGGCCCCAGTGACTTTTAAACTGAAATCTGAGTGCATTGTCCTGCCCCCCAGTTAGTGCGTGTGTAAAAAAACAAACAAACAAACAAAAAATCTCAACATCCTAATCTTTAGATTCCAAAGGACTGAAATAGATGAGAGCAGAGTTTTTCTTCCTGCTTTAGTCAAGATTGTTAGTATTTACCATGATAAAGTTTTTGACCATTAGAAACAAACAAACTAAAATAAAACTAAGCTGAAACTTGATCTGCAGCAAATTCCTCTCCTCTGCGTCTTCTCCCTCCTGAACTTTTCCAACAAAGGTCCTCACTGTGTTTTTTGTGAATGACTGAGGAGCCTCTACTTTTGCTCATTTTACAGTATCTTCCCTTGAAATCCTGTCTCAGGGTCTCATCTCTGTAGTTCAGGAGCCTTGGATAGGAGTTCCTTGTGGAGTGCTTACCCACTTTTGTCCAGAGGGTTACTCTCATATTCTTGCTGCCTTTATTCCCCCATTTCCCTGTTGCACGTAAGGTTGTGAGCCTGTAGACTCTTTTTATAAGTTATACTAGCATAAGGGGGGGGGGGGGGACTTTTATAAACACTACAAATCATAAACTCAGCAAAGACACTGGATATTATGGCTCATTATAACAATCTGCAACCCATTAACCCACCTTTAATCTATGACTGCAGAGGTGTTAACAGCCCACTTCACTTTGAGTGGTCTCTTGCAACATGTGTTAACTCTGTATACTTAACAGTGTGTTCCATCTTGTATTTAGCTGTGACACTCTGAATACTTTTCCTGGACTTGAAGAAGAGCACTGTGTAAGCTTGAAGGCTTGTCTCTTTCGCCAACAGAAGTTGGTCCAATAAAAGATATTACCTCATCCACCTTGTCTCACAAACAAAATACTTAATTTAGTTTATTGCTGAGAGCTACCTTAATGATAAATTAGGAAATACAAAGTTAAGGATTAAAAGGATGCAAAGATGAGCACTCTGAAGTTAGGAAATGCCAGAATGAACATTGCCCATGCAACCTTAATTTCCCACCTTGTGTGTATGCATTCTGATATAGTTTTTAATTACACACAGAAGTGACTGTCTCTGAAAAGTTTGGTGTAAGTGGTTTGTCCAGCATCACGTAAGAACTCGATAGCATAAGCAGGGATAGAATCCAAGTCTCCAGAGCAGCATTTAAATGCCCTAATCATGAGGCTGTCCTTTCTCTTTCTGCAGTCTCCTGCCTCATTCACTACAAATCTTCCAGCTTCTGCAGCAAAAGAGGCAGGGGTCCTACAAACAACATACTCCTTCACTCCAGAGCTCCGATTGATCCTCAGAGTAGATCCATCCAGTATGCTGAATGAACCAGGGGTCTTGTGTGTATTTAAAAAAAAAAATAATAATCTTTAAATACACTATCATAATGCAAGGGGGCTGAATTAAAGTTGGATGGGCAACATTCATTCTGGCATTTCTTAACAAGTGTTTCTTGTAACCTTTTAATTATTTCCTGATTTTTATGGCTTAGTTTATTAATAAAAGCAAACTTAATTAATGTTAAAATTTATTTGTGAATGTTCTTAGTTTTTAAATTGAAAATATTTTATAGATGTACTGTTTAAGGCACTTGCAAATTTTGTCTTCAATGTATGTTTTATCGTCATTGTCTTTGTGATGGTCCTTATTTTACCACTGTCATGTTGACCAATGTTTTGAAAGTAAACTATATTCATAAACAAAATGTTTTTTACTGCAACTTCAGTTTTACTTCAACTTCTAAATAATATTTCTTTTAAATTATGTAACAAGACTGAAAGGGATTCATTTTTATAATTTCCCCCAGTTTGTAAGAAGCATATAAACAATATATATGAAAAGGAGGTGTAATTTTATATCTTATTTTCATGTAACCCTTTTTGAGGAAAGTAGCAAACAATTACCCTTTTAAAAGAAATCACGTAACTTACTACAGTACAAACTAAAGGAATACAGTGTGAGGTTCTGAAAACACAATATGCTTTCATGACAGTCCTCTGTGACCTTTCTTTGTAAGAATGTTAGTGTAGTCTGATGTAAATCAGTTATCACAGTTAGCTGTTGCCATGACAACCCTGGCCCTAGTGATACTTCCCAGAATGCCAGTGAACTGGAGTGTGTGTGTGACTGATAATCTGTGATGTCTCAGTATTGCTGCTCAGGAAGTGGCAGAGGACAGTAATTGTGCATTGTGTGTGTGGGGGGGGGGGGGGAGGCGGGGGCGGGAGGGAGGCAAAATCAGGGTTTTCTGGTGTTCCAGTTTCCCCAAATTTCCTGAAAACAACATTCAGACCAAATATACACTGGAGATGATGCCATACATAATTATAAGTGGCTGAAATCTGGAAATTCCCCCTGGCATGTTTACAAAAAAGGGTTCTGTAAAAAGGTGAAACAGAGGTACAGAATCTGTAAAATAAAAAGTTCTGACACAACTTTAACTATTGTCTTGCTACTGGGAGACTAAAATATATATTCACCTGTTTAAAATTTGCAATTTTGACTGATGCAAGTTTATAATCAATTAAATTGCACAAGACATCCATGCTAATTTGTCTTGGCACTTTGGATTTAAAGACCACTAATTTCTGCTCCAAACTAACAGTAAAATATCAAAAACATGAAATCTCTCATCAAAACCCACTTTTGCTGAGAAGCCAGGAAGAAATCAACCAATTAATAATAGCTCAGTTAAAAAGCAGTTTTGGGAGTTGGAGGAAAAAACCTTTCATATTATTTTGAACCATGAGGTTGTGCACACAGTGACCCTGTGTAGATGCATGGTTTTACTACTATTAATCTTGTCTTGCCTCTCCTGTTGCGCACAATAATTTGCTGTATGCACTAGATGCATTTTAGTGTTTGTATTGCAGTACTGTGTAGAGGCCCAGTTGGGGTACATGACCTCAGTTCAATAGGAACTGTATGCTCGTATACTGAAAAGCCGGTCCATAACTCAAAGAACTTATCTATTAAGGCCCCAAATGCTGTAAAGACGCCTTTGCATGTTTAACTTAATGCACTGTGAGTAGTCCCATTGAAATTAATAGGCATACTCAGTGTGTAAAGTTAAGCACGTGCCTGAGTCTTTGTAGCATAGGGGCACAAAGTACTAGTTTCAAATCAGATACTCTTTGTAGCAGGGACTGGATCCTTCTGTGTGTTTGTACAGTGCTTTCCAGAATGGCCCCCCAATCCTGAGTAGGGCCTTTGGGGTGCAACCAAAACACAAATTTTAAAAATGATGAGTTGTACACCCAACAAACTTAAAATAATCAAAACCAAGTTTGCTTTATTTATGAAGTTTGTAAGGAGCACATTTCAACTGTTTTATTGTATTAATGAGAAAAAGCTTGGTGAGCCCATGCTGCAATGTTTTTCAATTAACCGTATAAAAATGTTGAGAATAGAAATGAAATATTCCTTTAGTACATATATAATGTTGATAGGTGACGTGCAGCAAATGGACTGTAGGCCCATATAATATATGCAGTTCAACCACTTAAATAAACATACAAATAATCTAAGTCAAATGAGTCAATTGTCTTTAGTCTCTTAGGTTAATGCCCTGCAAACTAAGGCCCAGGTTATTCCCTCTGATTAAAAACCACTGAGAGGTTTCTGAAATCTTTACAAAGATCCCCTCAGAGTTCCTCCCAAATTATTTCATTGTATGGCTCTTCCCCTCCCCTACCAATGCTTGTCACAAAACAGACCAAAAGAGCACATCCAGAAATGTGGCATATTCCAGGGCATCTTGCAGGAGGGCAGGGGTCATTTGTAGGGAGGCGCTGTGTATTTTCACTGGCTCTGGACCCCAGTATCCTTCCCCGATCCTTGGTAAAGAGGGAGGAAGAAACTACTTATGTATTTTTATTCTCCTTCATTCATATCCTGGTGACCTGCACAGCTCAGGATAGGATAGGACTTGGCCTTAAACTGTGGTCATTGTCAAGAAAGTGACTTTTTAAAAAATGGTAGCATGTTAGTCAACAGAGCTGCTGCCTCTGTTTATCTGGAGTTGTATCTATTTACTTTCATAACAGAAATAAAGTTTTACTGTTAACTTTTTAGAGCCAGCACAGCTATGAGAAAGTTAAGTTAATTCTGTTTTGGCTCATATATTAACATAATTGTTAATTAAGCAGATTCTGCCATAAGTCACGCTTGTGCTGCATCTCTGAAGACTATAAGATTGGGTAGATGCATAGGCATGCGCTGCACATTTCATTAGCATGTGCACCCAGGGAGTTTTATGTATTTATTTTTTTAAAAGGCAAACATCATAAAGGTTGGGGTGTGGGAGGGGGTGCAGTGTGCAGGGAGGGGCTCAGGGTAAGGGATTGGAGCAGAGGAGGGGTGCAGGGTTTATGAGGGGGCTCAGGACAGGGAGTTGGGGTGCAGGAGGGGTATGGGGTGCGGCACGGGGCTCAGGGCAGGGAGTTGGTGGGCAGGGTGCAGGAGGGGGCTCAGGGCAGGGAGTTGGGGTGCAGGGTGCAGGCAGGGGGCTGGGGTTCAGGAGTGTGGGGTGCGGCAGGGGGCTCGGCAGGGAGTTGAGGGGTGGGGTGCAGGAGGGGGCTCAGGGCAGGGGGTTGGGGTGCAAGGTGCAGGCAGGGGGCTCAGGGCAGGGAGTTGGGGTGCAGGAGGGGTGCAGCAGGGGGCTCAGGACAGGGAGTTGGGGTGCAGGAGGGGTGCAAGGTGCAGGCAGGGGGCTCGGGGCAGGCTGCAGGAGGGGTTCTGGCTCTGGCCCAGCGCCGCTTTCCTGCAGCGCCGTGCTCCCTGCCTGCCGTGGCCCCACACCACGCCGCTCACCACGTCCCTGCCCTGCCCTTGCCACGCCTCCAGGTACCTCCCCCGAAGCTCCCATTGGCAGCGGTTCCCCGTTCCCGGCCAATGGTAACTGTGGGGGGCGGTGCCTGGAGCAACTCACGGGGCACCAGGGATGTGATGCCGGCCACTTCTGAGAGCGGCGCGAGGCCTGTGGCACCACTGGGGGCAAATCCCGCAGGCATTAGGGTGTGCCTGGGCTCACCCGGTACACCCCGTACACACGCCTGTGGTAGATGCAACTGAAGGCACATGAGAATTTGGACTGCAAAATCTTAATTACTAACAGGAACGTATGACAAGAAAAGACCAGAACTTGACTTTTAGGTACCACACTGATTTGAGCTTGTAAAATAGAAGTCATAAAAGTCTGGATCTTGAAGTTAAGATACAATTAAATTTGGGAACCCTATGTCACTATGCTTCAGTGGGTCACCGCTGAGAATACCAAATTCAGGACAGACCTCTGAGAAATCGATCAGACTCACCACAAACTGGTAGTTACTCTATTATTAGATTATACCAAGCCAGTAACAAAAATGAACTTCTGTCTCACCACACTGGTTAACAAGAAGCCAAAAATGCAGTCTCCTTAGGCATTCTAGCTCTTGGCTTAGCACCCAGACACTAGACTTTGAGTGGTTACTGAAAACCTATTTTGTCAGATACAGGGTCCTTCTAATCCCAAGAAACCAATTCCATCAAATATAGGGTTCTTCCAATCCCACTTAGCCAGGTCAATATAACACTTAGATCTTCTTTTCTATATGGATTCCAGATGTGGGTGCATATGCACGCCATGTGCCAGAGCTGGAACTGCTCGTAGTAGTGTCTGTTGACAGCCATGTGCGACATGTGTCAGCCGTGTGATGCGTCCTAGGCTTTAAGAGTCTGTGGGGGTCGATGCCGCTCCAGTTCCCTCTTACTCTCCTGCACGGCTAGAATCAGAAGCGCTGTTCCTCGGTGCTCTTAGCTTGCTAAGAGAGCCCTTGTCCATTCTTTCTGTAAATAGTATTTCTAGTTGTATATAGTTGGCTGGCAGCTTTTAGTCATTTAGATCTCCCCTTTTGGACTTTTTTCCTCTTGCGGGGCATTCCCCCATCCTGGGGACTATGTCCCAGCAAACTGGCTTCAAAAGATGTTACGTGTCCGCGCTCCTTCTCTGAGAGTGACAAGCACCAATGCTGTCTCTATTGTCTTGGTGAAGCCCACTTGGCGCTAGCTGCTCCATCTGCTGCTCATTCCTACCTTAAAGTCGGGAAGCTAGGGAACTTCTCCTCGTCAATTGCCTGGTGGAGGAGGCGCACTCGGATCTGGCACTGACATATCTGCCGGAGTGACGCCTGTCACTTGTTCCCTCTGATACTTATGGCCAAGCTCATGCTTCTGTGTGTGGGCTCCCCATAGCGCTCTGGGTCTCCGGCTGCCTTGAGGCTTCCATTTCCTTCAGATGAACCTTTTCTGCTCTGGCAGCATCTTGCTCTGCTCCAACTCTCACCACTGGTATCACTCGTGGCTGAACCTCTCCTGCTCCAGGACCGCCCTGTTCTGCTTCGTCTTGCACTGGTGGCACAGACGGCCTGGGTTCTGTCGGACCCGTCCTCCAATTCTGAGTGGTCTTCTGAGCCGGAACCCACATTCTCCCCTGCAAGCTCTTATAGCCCGGACCCCCAGCACCAGCCCTTCCTGCCAGCGTGTGGCCCTTCCCCTGAGGCATGGTTCCATTACCCCCATGGGGGGTCGCCGATGCCTGGTGACCCATATGCCTGGCCACACTAGTGTGCTTGGTATCCTTACCTAGACAACAGGGTACCGCCGCTGCCAGATCATCGTCTATCCCCTACTCGCACTGCTGCTCCTCTACAACAAACCCTAGGATGTTGCCGCACCACAAGTCCCTACCAGAGCCTCCTTGTCCCTGGACTAGACTTACCCTCAATGCCTGCAAAGGCTGTCTCTCTACCGCCCACACACACAGTGACCTCACTACTCTGCCTCTGCCACCTCCATCTTCCCACAACGTCCATCCAAGCAGTCCTTTTGCATCTTTCCCCGAGATCCGCAAACCTCTCTCAGCCCCTTCCATGGCTACTCAGATGGTTTTGGGGGACTGTCTTGCCCTGTTTGCCCACCAATGGAGAAAGATTGCCACTGATAGTTGTGTGCTGGATGTTTTTCACCAGGAGTACGTGATAGGGTTCCTCTCCTTCTCTCTTCGTTGCCCGCCCCATGGGATCCTGGGGATCCTTCCATAGAAGGTGGGGCGGGGGGGAGGGAGTGGCCACCGCCCCATTCAGGATCTCCGGTCATTGAACAAATTCATATGCAAGTTCTGCTTCTGGATGGTCACACTCCCCTTCATTATCCCATCCCTTCCCCCATGGAGCCTGGTTCGCAGCTCTTGTTATGAAGGATGTGTATTTTCATGTAGACATCCACCACGCTCATCGTAAGTTCCTCTGCTTCGCAGTGGGACACTCCTGCTATCAGTTCTGAGTTCTCCCTTTTGGGATCGCCACCCTTCCCCGTGTCTTCATGAAGGTCTTCACGGTCGTTGTGGCCTAAATGCGCCATCTAGGCCATTCCATATTCACTTAGCTGGATGACAGGTATCTCTCAACTGCCTCCTTGCCACTTATCCAGACCCTCTGGGTCCTTCTCACCAGCCTAGGGATCTGCATCAATGAGGACAAGTCGGTTATCGACCCTGCCCATACACTCACCTTCATAGGGGTGCACCTGGACTCGGTCATGGCCCGTGCCTTTCTCCATTTGGATCAATTTTCCTCCCTCACCGTGCTCATTGTGCAACTACACCACCATTCATGTACACGCATCAGGCAGTTCCTCTCCCTTCTTGACCACGTGGCAGTCTTTGCTTCGGTCATACCATGTATCCGCCTTCATATGTGCTGCCTCCAACTGTGGCTCTGGTAAGTCTACAACCTACAGTTGGACCACTGGGGCAAGCCAGTCCTGATCCCTGCCTCTGTCCTGGCTTCCTCACCTGGTGGTGCCAAGTATCAGAGGGGTAGCCGTGTTAGTCTGTATCCACAAAAACAACGAGAAGTCCAGTGGCACCTTAAAGGCTAACAGATTGATTTGGGCATGAGCTTTCATGGGTAAAAAAGCCGCCTCTTCAGATGCATGGAGTGAAAATTACACATACAGGCATAAATATACTGGCACGTGAAGAGAAGGGAGTTACCTTACAAGTGGAGAACCAGTGTTGACAAGGCCAATTCAGTCAGGGTGGATGAGGTCTCAATACCAAGAGAGGGAAAATTGCTTTTGTAGTGAGCCAGCCACTCCCAGTCCCTAGTCAAGCCCCGACCAGGGGTATTCTACCTGCTACCCAAGATCCATAATCCTGGAAATCCTGGATGCCCCATCGTCTCAGGCATTGGCACTCTTACAACAGGATTATCTGGCTATTTGAACTCTCTCCTCAGACCCTATGCTACCAGCACTCCTAGCTATCTTTGAGACACTACCGACTTCCTGAGGAAACTACAATGCATTGGTGATCTTCCTGAAAACACCATCCTGGCCACGATAGATGTAGAAGCTCTTTACACCAATATTCCACAGAGGATGGACTACAAGCTGTCAGGAACAGTATCCCTGATGAGGCCACAGCACACCTGGTGGCTGAGCTTTGTGACTTTGTTCTCACCCACAACCATTTAAGATTTGGGGACAACTTACACCTTCAAGTCAGCGGCACTGCTACGGGTACCCGCATGGCCACACAGTATGCCAACATTTTTATGGCTGACTTAGAACAACGCTTCCTTAGCTCTCATCTCCTAACGCCCCTACTCTACTTGCGCTACACTGATGACATCTTCATCATCTGGACCCATGGAAAAGAAGCCCTTGAGGAATTCCACCATGATTTCAATAATTTCCTTTCCACCATCGACCTCAGCCTAGATCAGCCCACACAAGCGGTCCATTTCCTGGACACTACTGTGCTAATAAGCGATGGTCACATAAATACCACCCTATACCGGAAACCTACTGACCGCTATACTTACCTACATGCCTCCAGCTTCCATCCAGGACACCACACAATCCATTGTCTACAGCCAAGCTCTAAGATACAACCGCATTTGCTCCAATCCCTCAGACAGAGACAAGCACCTACAAGATCTCTATCAAGCATTCTTAAAATTACAGTACCCACCTGCTGAAGTGAAAAAACAGATTGACAGAGCCAGACGAGTACCCAGAAGTCACCTCCTACAAGACAGGCCCAACAAAGAAAATAACAGAACACCACTAGCTGTCACCTTCAGCCCCCAACTAAAACCTCTCCAGCGCATCAAAGATCTACAACCTATCCTGGAAAACTATCCCTCATTCTCTCAGACCTTGGGAGGCAGGCCAGTCCTCGCTTACAGACAGCCCCCAAACCTGAAGCAAATACTCACCAGCAACTATACACCACACCACAGAAACACTAACCCAGGAACCAATCCCTGTAACAAACCCCGTTGCCTACTTTGTCCCCACATCTGCTCTAGCAACACCATCATAGGACCCAACCACATGAGCCACACCATCAGGGGCTTATTCACCTGCACATCTACTAATGTGATACATGCCATCATGTGCCAACAATGCCTCTCTGCCATGTACATTGTCCAAACCGGACAGTCTCTATGCTAAAGAATAAATGGACACAAATCAGACCTCAGGAACGGTAACATACAAAAGCCAGTAGGAGAACACTTCAATCTACCTGGACATTAAATAATAGATTTAAAAGTAGCCATCCTTCAACAAAAAATCATCAAAACAGACTGCAAAGAGAAACTGCAGAGCTACAATTCATTTGCAAACTTAACACTATTAATTTGGGCTTGAATAGGAACTGAGAGTGGCTGGCTCACTGCAAAGGCAATTTTCCCTCTCTTGGTATTGACACCTCCTCATCAGTTATTGGGAGTGGACCACATCCACCCTGACTGAATTGGCCTTGTCAGCACTGGTTCTCCACTTGTAAGGTAACTCCCTTCTCTTCATGTGCCAGTATATTTATGCCTGTATGTGTAAATTTCACTCCATGCATCTGAAGAAGAGGCTTTTTTTACCCACGAAAGCTTATGCCCAAATAAATCTGTTTAGTCTTTAAGGTGCCACCGGACTCCTCGTTGTTCACCTGGTGGTTCAACCCATCCAAGGTCCTGGCCGGCATCCCATTCATTCCCCACACCACTCTGACAATGGGTGTCGAACTCATGGGGTGGGGTGCCCGTTTGGAGGGTCACACAACTCTGTGGGCCTCTGGTTGCCCAGGGAAGCACAGATGCTCCCAGTTCAGAATCCTGGAACTACGGGCCACACACCTTGCTTGCAGGGCTTTCCTGCCCCTCGTCAGATCCCACCATATTTAACTGCTGTTCAACAACATGATGGCGGTTGTATACATCAACAAGCAGAGCGGGGCCTGGTCCCCCTTCATCTGCATGGAGGCCATCCTTCTCTGGAACTGGTGCCTCAGGCACGGGGTAACCTCCAAGCTGTGCACTTCCCAGGCACCAGCAACTCTCTGGCAGACATGCTCAGCAGGTCCTTCCATGTGAATCATGAATGGGAGCTCCATGACCCCACGCTCCACTTGGTCTTTCACCAGTGGGGCGCACTGTGCATAGACCTTTTCAGAACAGCTTAGAAACACAAGCTTCCCCTCTTCTGCTCCAGAGGAGTCCTTGGACCAGGCTCCCAGGGTGATGACCACTGAACACTGCTACGCCTTCCCACCCATTCCCCTGCTCCTGCAAGTCCTACGCAAGCAGTGGTGGAATCACATGACAGTAATTCTCATAGCTCCCTCCTGACCTCATCAGCATTGGTTCACCAATCTTCTCCATCTCTTTGTTTGCCCCGATTCGCCTTCCCTGCTTCCTGAATCTCTTCACACTAGTGCACGGCCACCTGCAGCACCCCAACCCTGGCCCACTCCACTCCACGTCCTGCTATTTGGATGGGGCTTGCATGTAGACAGGGCATGCTTCCCCCCCATGCACAACATCCTCATTCACAGCAGATGGCAGTCGGCTAGAGACTGCTACCAAGCTAAATGGCGACACTTCAGCACCTGGACGCATTGCCACCTCTACCCTCTGGACTCCGTCTCCATTCCCATCCTCCTGGACTACCTCCTTCACCTTCGACAGTCGAGCCTCACCCACTCCTCCATCCACATCCACCTGGCAGAACTCAGTGCCTTCCTTCCCCCTGTGGATGGGTTTTCTGTCTTCGCTCATCTGACTATTGCCCGCTTCCTTTGCGGCCTTCTCAACCCTCTCCCATACAAATGGAAGCCTACCCTCTTTTGGGGCCTAAATCTCATCCTCTCCACCCTCACTAAGCCACCATTTGAAGCCCTCGCAACCTGCTCTCTCACCCATCTCTCCATGAAGGTAATCTTTTTGGTGGCGATCACGTCAGCACCCCAAACTGGTGGTATATTCTATTATTAGATTTCACCAAGCCAGTAACAAATATGAATCCTAAATCACTATACCAGTTTTACCATGGAATCACAGATACTCCACTTAGACTCTCCCGCCTATTTTGCCACCCAGACAAACTGAACTTTGTGATAAAAGGTTATATAACCCCCAAATCACACCACATCAGGTTTCTCCCAATCCCCAATTTCCATACCTGGTCAATTGGCTCCTGAAAGGTGGCTAATTTCTCAAGGTACAGATAGCAACTACCAAGGACCCATCCTTGTTTGACTCCTTAGGCTTCTGGCTCAACGCAGAAAAATCTGTACCCACACCCACTTAACAGCTAGACGTCATCGGGACCACTCTGGACTCCTCCATTGCTGGAGAATACTTGCCCATGGTAGGTTTGCCAAATGTCCAGCCTCATTTCAGCAATACACCAGAGCCTGCAAACCACAGCATGGGCTTGTCTGCAACTCCTGGGCCATATGGCAGCCCCTACGTTTCTGACACCCTTAGCGAGACTACACTTCTGATGTCTTCAAGCCTGACTAAGAACTATCTACACCCTCAACAAGCACATTCTATCCAAGCAGGTGTTGATATTTCATTGGGGCTTCGATACTCTAAATTGCTGGGAAGATCCACAAAAAGTATACATGGGAGTTCCATTCTTAGAGCCTCCTCCCACGAGGATCATTACTGTAGATGTCTCCCTGCTAGGCTGAGATGTGACTTTCACAGCTCAGAGCAAATGGACCCCCCAGGAGGCAGCCTTCCATATCAACATATTCGAACTCAGAGCAGTTTGTTTACCAGCTCTTCCTACCCCACATTAGGGGCAATCCAATCCAAATAATGATGGAACAGAGCAACAATGTATTATATCAATCAACAAGGAGGAGTAAGATCATATTTCTAATGTTCCAATTCCGTATCACACTTCATACAGATTTCAGTGGTTTACCTATCAGGACTGGAGGACGCTGTGGTGGATTCTTTCAACAGGCATTTACGCTTCAACAACAAGTGAGAGCTCAACAACACAGTAGTCTGAAGGATATGTCTTGTCTGGAGTCATCCCGAGATAAATCTCTTCACAATACCATTCAATGTGAAGTGCAGATGTTTCAGTTTGAGGGGAGGGCATGGCAGCAACTCAACAGGAGATGCTCTAGTGATCCCTTGACCTTGCATATTACTATACTCTTATCATCTGATGCCATTACAGCTCAAAGTCTTGAACAAGTTGAAACAGGAGAAATTTGTAGCCATCCTCATATCACCATCATGGCCAAGTCAGGTATGGTTCCTAGCTGGTTTGCATATCTCAGCAACCACCTCCTTGCCTTTCCCTGACAGCAGATCTCACTAAGGACAGAGTCAAGATCCATCATTCACCTCAACATCTCGACGTTTCACCTCAAGGCCAGGCTACTAAATGGCTCCCTAGTATAGAACAAGACTGCTCTACAGAGATACATTCAAAACTGCTCAATAATAGGGAATTCACTAAGAGGAAAACTTACCTACAGAAGTGGAAACATTTTCAAGTTTGGTGCAGCCACCCATGTTTACCTGCTCTCAGGTCTTGTCTGGCTTACATTCTCGATTACCTGCTAAATTTAAGAAGCACAGGATTATCACTGATTTTAATTAAGGTTCACCTGGTTACCATCACAGCTTCCCCCTCTACCCCACCATCGAGCGGTTTTCAGTCTTTACTCACTTGACCACTGCAAGGTTTATTAAGGGTCTGTTCATCCTTTCTCCTCCTGTCAAGGAACCTACTCCACTATGGGACCTCAACATAGTTCTTAATAAGCTGAGGTAACTCTTGTTGAATTTACAGAGAGATGTTTCCTCCTTCATTTGCCCCTCAAGACATCCTTCTTCACAGCCATCGCCTCAGTCAGGAAGGTATGGGGAACTAGGATTCCTGATGGCTGACCCCACCATACATTTCAGAGTAGCAGCCGTGTTAGTCTGTATCCGCAGAAAGAACAGGAGTACTTGTGGCACCTTAGAGATTAACAAATTTATTAGAGCATAAGCTTTTGTGGACTACAGCCCACTTCTTCGGATACACCATACATTGTGTTCTATTGGATACAATATGACATTCAGCCGCATCCTCACTTACTTAGTTTCTTCGGAGTTCCACATTAATCAGGAGATTCACCTACTGGTATATTATCCCAAGTCTCACTCTTCAAGAGGAGCTGTGAGCTTCCATAGAGTGAATGTAAGAAGAGGTCTCATATTTTACCTTAATAGAGGTAAGCCCTTTAGGATTTACCTGTTGCTTTTCATCTTGATAGCAGAATGAAAGAAAGGACACTCTATCTCAACCCAAAGACTGTCTAAGTGGGTTTTGGGATGCAGCTTAACATGTTATTAAGCTTCCATTAGGGCTCAATATAACTCTGTGACCTAACTGAAAAACCCACCTATCTCTGTCATCTGCTGAGCAGCCACCTGGTCTTCAGTGCACACATTTTCCTAGCACTACACTCTTGAGCCTGTTTCCAGAACTGATGCTGTTCTATGGTCTGTACCAGATTGGTCTCCTTGGCGCTCTCCTCCATAATTGAGGTACTGCTCATGAATCTCCTGAAGTGGTGCCCCATAGGGACGCTACTTGAAGAAGAATAGGTGGTTCTTCGAGTAGATGCAGACGGGTGTTCCACTTAGATGTGTGCATGCCCAATGTGCCGGAACTGGAGATTTTTGTCTAGTAGTACCCGTAGAGGGGTGACGCTTGTGGCTGTGGCCCTTCCCCAGCTATATGAGGTGGCACCGCCCTGACTCCCCTCAGTTTCTTCTCACTGCACATGGCTGGAGTCAGAGCTGTGTTTGTAGTGTGATTGTAGTCTCTCAGCCTCGCATTTAGTCTTAGCCTAGTTTATAGTATTTAGTAAGTTAGAATTAGATAATATTAGTTGATAGTGTTCCCCAGTGATATTCTCACCGGGGTTTAAACACTGTCCTTCATGTGGAAGGGTAGTTCCCAACAGCAACTCTCGCAAGTGGTGCTTGCTTTGTTTCAGCAAGGCCCGCCTTAAAGAGCACTGTTCAATTTGTAAATTGTTTAAAAAGCAGACTCAGGTGGCACAGGACCTTCACCACAAGCAGCACTTGCTGCGGTGTACTGAGGCAAACCTTGGGCTGAAGATCGCCTTTGGGTTTGGACGCTCCTGCTGCCTCTTGTTCCAGGGCAAGCACTTCATCAAAGAGGCGGGGGAGCCATTCTCCATGATCGGCGCCAAAGAAGAGGTCTCATAAGACCAATTGGGATCGCTCCAGGTCACGGGGCGACTCCTCTCCCCCAGGAAAAGTGCGGACCAGCACAAGTCTGGTTCTTGCGTGTGGGATGGCCTGGATACCTCTGACTCTTTCTTGGTACCAAATGGGAAGGGCAGAAACCCCATACTGTTGACTCCAGGTCCAGCCTCTGGGCATCCATTGAGTCCAGTACCAATGTGGGAGATGCTGAGTACAGACTGTGTCCATGTTGTCGGTGTACCAGGCATCTGCAGACTTCCTCTGCCTTTAAGTCCCAACCTCATCGTTGGTCCAGCACTTTCCCAGGCCTGCACCTATGCTCCACCCCACCCCAGTGGAGTGAGCCGCTGAACCTTTGTGTCTGTCGGCACCACATTTAGATACTCCCTTTCCCCTAGTGAAGATGGAGCTGGTACTGGAATCAGTGCAGGGGACCTCAGCACTGGGACTCTCTTCAGGCTGCTGCATTCGATGGCGCAATTGCTCCCATGGCAGCTCACCAGTTTCGACATCAACACGTTTGGGCGCTCTGGTACCACTATTTGTGATGGGACTGATGCTTCCCATGGCACAGGCATGCTCAATACTGACATTCTGCTTTCATTGGGGGTGCCGATTCCCTCTTTGTTCTGGCTGATGGATTAATCAGACCACCTATTGGCTCCGTCAGGTGTTGCGCCGCCCATGTCACCGAGATCCTAGGGCTCTGATTCTGAGTTGGAGTTGTCATCTTCCCGCTCCACATCACCCGATGAGCTTTGGGGGCCGCCAGTGGACCAGTGTGGTTCCCAAGGTTGGTGTGTGCCCTCTGACCAGGATGGAGGTACCTGGCCCAACCCCTATTGGCCACCAATGCCATACCTATAAGAGTGGCCTTGGACTCAGTGGGACGCTTGTTGTTGGTGGAGTTCCTGCTTTTGGTCTTGTTCGAAGTTGAAGTCACCTGCTCAGTCAATAGTGGTGGCTTCGGATCGAGCACAAGCCCAGGCGGTCTTCCTCCCCGCAGAGCCGATGTTGTCCTCACTCCAGGGGACTTCTTTGCGGGAGCGAGAGCTGGTTTTGGCTCATCTGAGACCTTCGTTCTCATCACCGGCTGATACCGTGCCTGGTTCATCCTCCTCTTCTATTCCAGGGGACTTTAAGGCATATCAAGACCTTTTACACTGCATAGTTGCATCCCTGGGCATCCAAGCAGAGTTCCTCCAAGAGAACACTCCCAAACTGGTGGATGTTTTATAGCTTGCCATTCCTGGGAGAGTGGCCCTTCTGATCAATGATGCACTCTTTGAGCTGGTGAGAGCCCTGTGAAGTACACTGGCCTCAGTACCGATGGATGCAAAATGCATGGAAAAGCGCTACTTTGTTCCCATGCAGGGATTTGAGGGGTGCTTTTCCGACCTGCCCCCGAATTCTCTGGTCATAACGGTGGTAAACAACAAGGCCCAGCAGGGAAGTTTCAAGTATACCTCCAAGGACAGAAACTCCAAGCAGGTGGATCTTCTAGGCAGGAAGATCTATACCTCATTGTCCTTACAGATGATGATCGCAAATCAACAGGCTTTGCTGGTCAAGTATGATTTTCTTAATTGGTCAGTATGGCTCAATTCAAGGACAGTTGCCCAAGACCTCGCTTGAGAAGTTCCAGGAGTTCGTTGAAGAAGGCTGCTTGATGGCCAAAATGTCTTTGCACTCTGCCCTTGATGTTGTGGACACCTCAGCCAGGTTTATGCCGTGTCAATAACCGTGAGGAGGGCTTCCTGGTTGCAAAACATCTGGGATCATTCTGGATGTCCAGTAATTCATTGAAGACTTGCCCTTTGATAGCCGAGTCTTGTTCTTGGACAAGACTGATGACACTTTGCATTCCTTCAAGATTTCCAGGGCTACCTTGAGGTCCTTGGGAGTGTACCCTACAAAGAGGGATAGATTCCACAAGAGGAAGCAGTTGGGCTCAAGCTGAGGACGCCACATGCCCTTCCTTGGCACAGGGCAAGCACCCATTTTGACTCCTCTGTCCAGAGCACTGGTCCAGTCGTTCCCCCACCCCTTTGGGGATAGCCTGGCTTGCTTTTACAATGCTTGGGACTCTATTATCTCCAACAGCTGGGTCTTAGACACTGTCAGATTGGGCTGAGCATTACAGTGCCTCTCCATGCCCCCTTCCCCACCTCCTTCCCCATGGGACACCTCTCATCAGACACTGCTCATTGAGCAGATCAGCTCCCCAGAAAACAAGGATATCTAGGACACAGGTGTGGGCCTCTGGACATTGCTGTCAAAATTCTTCGATCAAGAGCGCATGGGTGCGCACACATCCTGAAGTGGACCACCCATAGGGACACTGCTTAAAGAAGGAGGAGAAATCACTTACCTTGTACAGTGAATAACATTACTTCTCCTTACTTTTTCTGTTGCCAAAACCTCTAGCTTCTCTTTCTAAGAACTCTATCTTTATGTGATCGGAATAAAGATCTGTGGCATATATTGAAAATGTGAGGACACTGAATTTAATATAAAAATATAAAACAAGGCTACTGTAGTAATTGTATTACTTATAGTCATGTTTAATTCATCAAATGTAAATTTTTAATTAAAATTAAGCAACCACAGAATTTCCAATTCGCTGCACCAGAGAATCCAAGGCTGTTTTTGCAGAATTCAGGTGAAGCTGGCCACGGAGTATATGAAGTCTTGATTATAATTACAGAACATGGTGACTGTGTTGATTGGGGAAGTGAGGAAGCAGGACTAATTCCATAACACATTGCTTATGGAAAAGTACAGCCAAAGGAGGGCACTCAAAAAGTAGACTTACGACTGTAACAGATCATTCCTGTTGGTCTTTACTTGCCTGTGTGTCAAGGGCTCTCATACCTAAAATGTTAGCGACGTGGTTTCATGCTTCTGAACTTTGATCTAAGGACACTCATACAGGTGGGAACTTTTACTATAAGAATTTTATTACTGAAGACACTCACGCAATTGAAATAAATACCTGTAGACTGAGATTTTTAGTGCTACCTATTTGCACATTGTATTTGCTTTTAGTTTGTAATCGCCAATAGGGCGATGGTAGGAAACAAAAGCATAGGTAAATTAAGTTGCTTTCAGTGTTTAGACCAGTGGTGGGCAACCTGCCGTGGGCAAGACACCCGTGGCCCGTCAGGATAATCCGCTAGCGGGCCGCCTGACAGTTTGTTTACATTTGCACGGCCGCCCGCAGCTCCCACTGGCTGCGGTTCGCTGTTCCCTGCCAATGGGAGCTGTGGGAAGCAGCAGCCAACATGTCCCTGCCGCCCACGCTGCTTACGCAGGTCCCATTGGCCAGGAACGGCGAACTGCGGCTACTGGGAGCTGCAGGCGGCCGTGCAAATGTAAACAAACGGTCAGGCGGCCCGCTAGCGGATTATCCTGACGGGCCGCGGGTGGCTTGCGGGCGGCAGGTTGCCCACCACTGGTTTAGGCTGTCACTATTCTATAAAAATCTTTCCAAAGATGAAGCCTCAGAAAAAAGGAAGCATCACTTTTTAAAAAATTACACTTGTGTTGCAGTATATATATTTTTTATCGTAGATGAACCCCAGAAAACATTATGCACGACAGTTTCCTGCTCTGTTTTATAGGAAGGGGGAGGTGGAAAAACTTGGCTAATGTGGAAAGGTCTTTTTATTTTATTGTAGAACAACAAAGTGAAACGTTTTGCTTTTGAACTCAAGATGCAAGACAAGAGTAGTTATCTTCTAGCTGCAGACTGTGAACTGGAAATGGAGGAATGGATAACTACTTTAAACAAAATTCTCCAACTAAACTTTGAAGCTGCAATGCAAGAAAAAAGAAATGGAGAATCTCATGAAGGTAAATAATATTGTTATTAGTGGCTGCATAATAAATTTATTTGGGCAACATCGATGTAGGTAAAATCCTAAAGTAAGGATTTGTCATGCTTAGCAGCTAGTGCCTTCATCATTTCCGCTTCCTGTAATACTGTAGATCATGGGCCTTAGCCTGCCCTCGTGAAATTAATGAGTTTTGCCATTTCAGCCTTGTTTACATGAGAAAGTTGCACCCGTATAGTTTATATTGATTTAATTAAAACGGTATAACTAAATCAATAATGCACTGCTGTGCATGAACTTGTTTAAGCTACTGCACTTATGATGTATTGTATCCATGCAGCACAGCCCTGTATCTAAGTGCATTATGCTCTGTGTGGGTAACCCAGGCTGCCAAGGGCTATTGCTAGGCTCTATGCATTTTTGCTAATTTTCAGAGGATTGTGGTACTTAGGGTTAAACTCCCATGATCCCTTCTGCTATATCATATAATTCAGTTGGTTCTCGGTAGACCATGCCATTTATGCATGGAGGCCTGAGTGTAGTTGTGATGATACATTTGCAATGAATGTGAGTCACAAATAGAATTTTTTGGGCCTCTTCAAGCAGCATTTAAGCCCATGGGAGAGGGCCCATCCAGTCCAGTTGACCCAGGAACAGTGGAGTGTGTGCAAGTCACTAGACACGTTACTTCAGGTGTGAACTGGTGCAGTGTGGGATAGCAGTGGGAGGACTAACTGAATTGATGTTGTTATATCAGAATGACAGTGCCTCCACGTGGATCTTACATTGATATATCTCCCTCCAAAATAGTTAAGTCAATTGGAAAGTAGTTTGACTTCTATGATTTAGGTAGCAAGATAAACATACAAGACAACTTATCTATGGACGCAAACAGTTTCTGCTGAAAAAAAAAAAAATTACACTGGTGCGACTTTCCCATGTACACAAGCCCTTCTTTTAATCAGGCTTGAACCCTGTGTGTATTGTTAGGTAAAGGATTTGGTGTCCATGTGGGAAAAGAAGGTACAAACTACTCATTTATGGAATTGCAACAATTGCTTTACACCCTCCAACAAACAGGAAAGAACACAGAAGTCACTGAATCAAAATGAGAAAGTGGCAATGGCACACAGTTGTCTGCTCTTTATTTTTGTTGATATCAACATTTATTATTGTTGGTGAAGTAGGAATTACAGTCATCATCTAGTTGTTGGAAATAAAGTATTTTCCTGAAGTTGTTAATGGCTGTTTAATTTTAAAATTTTCAATTTTATAATTGCAGATGATGAACAAAGCAAAATGGAAAGCTCATTATCCAGTTTAGATAGCTACTTTCCTGAAATTTCCAAGGTACTGTATTCCTTTAAAGCTCATATCAGTGATTGGAATGAAATAAGTGAGATCTCATTTTAATAATTATGGAGGCACAAGGTTGGGCTTTTGGTCCAGAAATAATTGGTCAATTGACTGGTCAGATATTGTCAAATAATGTGAAAAATGGTCAAATATTTTAAAGCACTTATTTATTAGAACAATAACAGTAATAAAAAAAAAAGAGTGAGACTTTGTCTCCAGTAGCCTAAGCTTTAGATAGATACTATTGTGTTAATTTGGATGAAGTATATGGCCCCAATGAGTTAAATGTGTTAATCACTGTTTCAAGTTTGGTATACAGAGATCTCAACCTTCTTAATACCATGGCAAACCCACTATAAAATTAATGCCAGAGGTTAGAAATTTATTGATTGAAACACACAAAAGGAAAAGAATCAAAATCACACAAAGAGTTTTGAAACTCAAATTGATAGACTATTGGAGAAAGGTATGGTAGGTGAGGTAATATCTTTTATTGGACCGACTTCTGTTGGTGAAGGAGAGACAACTAAAATACAAGGTTACAGCTAAACTGCAATACAGATTTAGTATAAGAAGCTAACGTCGTAAGAGACTATTTAAGGTGAAATGGGGAGTTAGCACCTCTGAAATTGCAGGACGAAGAAGGGTTAGTGGATTATAGATTGTTATAATAAGCCATAAATCTACTGTCTTTATTGAGTCCATGATTTTTAGTGCCTACAAAGTTATAAATTTAAGCTCCCAGGCTCATCTTTTGAAGGCCTTGTGCAGATTTCCTTTGAGGGTGAGGATTGAGAGGTCAGATATGGAGTGATTGTTTTGTGGAAACATTCGCCCCATCGGTGATATGGAGTTTGTCTTTTATCATTTTTCTGTGTGAGTTCATTTGAGAGAGTAGTGATTGGTTTCACCCATATTGTTGCTATTGGGGCATTTGATGCACTGAAAGGAGGTACACCACATGTGAGGCATGTGTAGTATGTATGGATCTTGAAAGGACTGTTGGAGTGGGTTACTGATCATCATAGCAGTGGAGATATGTCTGCAGGTTTTGCATGTGTTTGTGGCAGGGTCTGGTGCCTCTTTGAGTTGGTGGGTCCTGGACTATGGGGAGCTTGCTTCTGATGATGAGCTTGGAGAGATTGGGAGGTTATTTGAAGGCCAGAAGAGGGGATTCAGGAAATATTTTCTTTAGGATGCGATCCCCATCGAGTGTGGATGGTAATTGTTTAATGAAACCCGGTGTGGTGGAAGATGAGAACCAGTGATGTGTGGTTGGAGGTTCTCTCGGGGTATTTATGTGGCCCATTCCATGATGTAATCCACTTCTCTGGGGGAGTATCCTTGTTTGGTGAAGAGAGTTTAAAATATGTTAAGGTGTATATGCTGGACCTTCTCCTCAGAGCATATTTTATATCATCTGAGTGTCTGGTTGTGGACAACAAATTGCTTGGTAAGTTTGGGGTGGTTACTGGATCTCTGAAATTAGGTGTGGTGATCCCGGGGTTTCTTGTATATAGTTGTCTGTAGAGTTCCATTGTTGAAGCTGATCATGGTGTCCCGGAAGTTGGTGCTAGCGTGGGAGTGTTCTAGAGAGAGTTTGATGGATGCATGGTAGTGGTTAAAGTTGTGGTGGAAGTCTGTAAGGGAGTTTAGGTCATCTGTATAGAGGACAAAAAATTTATCACTGTATTTCAGGTATATGATTGATTGGTTTTGTGGTGCATTTGTCCAGAAATTCTTCCTTGAGATCACCCATCAAGAGGCTGGCATATTGGGGAGCCATACTAGTACCCACGTTTGTTCCCATGGTTTGGACAAAGTGTTTGTTGTTGAAGGTAGAGTTGTTGTTGGTGAGGAGAAATGGCTGAATTTGGCAGTATGTTTGGGGTGGATAATTTAGTGGTTTTCCATTGTCTTGTGGATATTTGAAGTGGGCTGCGATGCTGTCATGAGGGATGTTAGTGTGTAGGGAGGTCATTGACATCCATGGTGGCAAGTACGGTATTCTGAGGGAGGTTATTAATGATGTGGAGTTTCTGGAGGAAACTGGTCCTTTGTGTGGTGAGTGGTTTGAGGATGATTTCTAGGAGTCACGACATTCCGTCAGTAAGAGTGCCATGGTGAGATCTGATGGATCTGCCTGGGTTCCTTTGTTTGTGTGTATTGGGAAGCATGTAGAAGGTCGTAGGGATGGTTTCATGGGGGATGAAGTTGCAGAGTTTCTGTTGGGGTTGTTTCAGGAAGGATTTGATTATATTCTTAAATTCTTAAGTGTGGTGTCTGCTTTGAGTTCTTCATAGTAGGTGGTGTTGGAGAGTTGTCAGTTGGCCTTGTTGATGGAGTCATCACGGCTGAGGACCACAATGGCGCCCACTTTGTCTGCTGATGTAATCATTATTGGGTGGTTGGATTTCAGCGAATGTATAGCAGTCCTCTCAATGTTAGAGAGATTGTCATGGATGTTGTTTAAGGATTTCAGACAATTTTTTTCCTGAAGCAATCAATGTAATGATCAAGTATGTGGTTTTGTCCACTGTGGGGGGTGCAGTCAGATGATTCTTTTTTCTTCTGATTGTCAGTGGGGATGTGGGAGTTGTGGTGGTATCATCTTTGTTACGAGAGAATTCTTTGAGGCAGAGTTGGTGAAATAATTCTTCTAGATCTCCACGTTAGTTCTGTGTCAGGTTCTTTTTGAAGCAGTAAAAATCATGGACTCAATAAAGACAATGGATTTATGGCTCATTATGACAATCTGTAATCACTAACCCACCTTTAACCTATGACTGCAGAGGTGTTAACTTCCCACTTCACCTTGAATGGTGTCTTGAAACATGTGTTAACCGTTTACATTTAACAATCTGTTCCACCTTTTATTTAGCTCTGTCATAAACAAATAGTTAAGGGTTAATGTCTCTTTTACCTGTAAAGGATTAAGAAGTTCACCTAGCCTAGCTGACACCTAACCAGAGAACCAATGGGGGGATAAGATGTTTCAAAAAAAAAAAAAGGGAAAGTTTCCTTTGTTTAGTTTTCAGTTTTAACCGGAGTGGGAAAGCTCCAAAATTCAGCCTCTTATCAAGTAGTAAGTATTAGTGAAGGGAATAAATAGGTTTGTTTATTTTCTTTGTAACTTGTCTTGGGCATTAGGGAATAGTCAAACTGGGTATTTTTTGTTTAACTAAGTTTTTGCCCAGGGAAACATCCTCTGTGTTTTAAATCTGTTGTCTGTGAGATCAGCTTGTATGCTATCTCCCAGAGAGTTTCTTTTACCTTTCTTTTCTTTAATTAAAAGTCTTATTTTTAAGAACCTGATTAATTTTTCCTTGTGTTAAGATCCAAGGGAATTGGATCTGGACTCACCAGGAATTGGTGGGGGAAAGGAGGGAGGATGGTTAAATTCTCCTTGTGTTAAGATCCAAGGGTTTGGATCGGTGTTCACCAGAAAATTGGTAAAGTCGTCTCTCAAGGCTACCCAGGGAAAGGAGTTAGAACTTGGGAGTGGTGGCAGCAAAACCAGATCTAAACTGGTAATTCAGTTTAGGGGTTCACATGCAGGTCCTCATATCTGTACTCTGAAATCCAAAGTGGGGGTAAAACCTATGACCAGCTCTGACACGCTGATTACCTTTCCCAGACCCGAGTTGGGAATGATAATCACTTTCCTGCTTTAGACAAAACAGATACAGTAGGGAGAGAAAAGATAGGATAGTAAATATGAGGGAAATACACCTTTTGTTGATATTCTCAGAATATAGAATGGTTGGTCAGTCATGGACAGATGCTTTGGGCTGGTAGGTTGGCCATGACAGCTGTTTCTCTAGACCCCAGCTCACGTCCCTGGCCAGTGACATCATGTAGTTAGTCTAGTCAGGTCACTCTCGTTTACTGGTCCTTTTCAGGCTGAGCAGAGCTGGATAGGCAGTCTCGTCTCATTGTGCTGGTGCCACACAGTACAGTTCAAGATCAAGTGAAAAGCCAAGAGAGGGAGGACAGGAGTAAGATGGGGAAGGCAGGGACAGAAAGGAGCACATGTGGGACGGGAAAAGAGAGCAGGATCTCACATGTATCAAGCTGGGTTCCTCACTGGTGTAGTAAATAAAAGTCAAGCTTCCCCACTGGAGTATCAAGGTCTGGTGTCACACCAACGGGTTTTTTCCCACAGTCACAGAGATGGTAAACATTTTTTTCTCCTCCCCAAAGTCTTTTTTTTTTTTTTTTTTTTTAAAGGGCCCCAAAAAAGGTGATAGGTGGAATAGTCCCATCCTCTCTCATTTTTTGTCCATGGTTAGGTCTAATTTCCAACACTTCAATTTTGGTTCATTGATTTCTGCTCCTCTTGTTTACCAGTCATAATGTTAACACAGTCCTTGAGTGGCATCAGTAGATCCTTACTGTTTAAATTAAGTCAGGCTTTCTGTCTTCTCACATCTTTTCTTAAACAGTTTTATATAACAGATCATTATAACAATTCATGAATCTCTATCCACTTTTTACCAGTTAGGCTAACAATTAAAATATGCCTACTAGTCCTCAATTTTTACAACAATACTTATGCCTAATTACAAAAAACAACTGAGTTATTTCAACTTAGAAAAATGTAAAACACAGTGAAATGAAGTTATAAAACATGAAAGAATAGTTATTACCATTTAACAATGTTACTTTAGCATTTAAATGTGAACATTACTCGACTGAACAAAAGAAAAATGAAATTAAATAAAACACATAGCGCTGTAAAAAAAAAAAAAAGTCATTTTTAAGTGCACTTACGCTAGGTAGGCAGCAGGCCAACTCCTCAAGTAGGTTAATGTCTCTTACCCATTTCACTTTAATGGGAGTGGCGAAGGTTTAATGACTGAACCACATTCCCTTCTGAGTTAATTTCTGTATGTTCGTTTAGCCAGTTTAGACTGTAAGCTCTTTGGGGCAGAGACCCTGTCTTTTTAACTTCTTTAATGTGCTTTGTAAGCTGCCAGGTATATTGATGGCATGATATGCAAATAAAGATATACATACACAAATACATACATTTGTTCTAGAAGATTCCAGTCAGTTAAGATATTCAACTTTCCCAACAGATAGCATTATCATGTAGTAAAGTGAGTGATCAAGACATTTCAGTAGGTCTGCTAACAGATGGCACCATGATTCAATCAAAAAGGTAGGCCGCCACCTGTATCGGGGCATTCTTTCTGGAATATATGACAGGATTTGACCTTAATCAAATAATAGGTGGTTAGTTGACCAGTCAGTTGACATTAGTTGACCAGCCAATTGACCAGCTGGCCAAGCCTATGGAAGCACAGTTGCAGGTCTGTAGTTGAGTTGAGTTAGAAACTCACTTGAAAATTTCTTCATTTGCAGATGTTGGCATCTCTAGTATAAACTGATTTTGAAAAATTAAAAAATATTCATTAGATATTGCTGTTACTCATAACTCTTTCTATCTGTCATGGAGGCTGCCTCCAGTAGCGCTTACTGTCTTGTGAAGTTCCTAACTCCAAGTCTCTTGTCTCTGAAGAGTTAAAAAGTCTGTAGGGTAGTGAAATAAGTGTGTGGGGGAATCTTCTAAAGCAGAGGTGGGCAAACTACGGCCCGTGGGACCCTCCTGCCTGGCCCCTGAACTCCTAGCCTGGGAGGCTAGCCCCGGCCCTGCCCCTGCTGTTCCCCCTCCCCCGCAGCCTCAGCTCTCCCTGCCACCGGTGCAATGCTCTGGGCGGTGGGGCTGTGAGCTCCTGGGGCAGCGCAGCTGCAGAGCCCAGCGGCGATGGTGTGGCTGGCTCCAGCCAGGTGGCGTGGCTGTAGCGCCGCCAGCCACTGGTGCTCCAGGCAGTGTGGTAAGGGGGCAGGGAGCAGGGGGGTTGAATAGAGGGCAGGGGAGTTCGGGGTGGTGGTCAGGAGGCAGGGGTGAGGATAGGGGCTGGGGCGGTCAGAGAGCGGGGAACGGGGGGGCTGAATGGGGGCAAGGGTCCGGGGGGGCAGACAGGAAGGAGGGGGGGTTGGATGGGGTGGCGGGGGGCAAGGGTCCCGAGTGCAGTCAGGAGATAGGGAGAAGGGGTAATTGGATGGGGCAGGGGTCCCGGGGGGCAGTCAGGAAGGGGGGGTTGGATAGGACAGCGGGGGGGCAGTCGGGGCGGGGGTTCTGGGGGTAGTCAGGGGACAAGAAGTGGGGGAGAGGTGGATGGGGTAGGAGTCCTGGGGGGGTCATCAGGGAACAGGGAGGGTTGAATGGGGCAGATAGGGGGTGGGGGCCAGGCCACGACCCCCTCCCCTAACCGGCCCTCCATACAATTTCTGAAACCTGATTCGGCACTCAGGCCAAAAAGTTTGCCTGCCCCTGTTCTAAAGTACAGGGTGGTGATAGAAGTTACTTGGTTAGGCTATTAGCAAATTAAGCACTTTTTTTGTATAAGGTTTTATGCACTTAAGTGTATAAATAAAATAGTGCATACCGATATGCTTAAACCGCTGAACTATAAAGATGTTTTACTTCTTAAAAAAAAAAAGTTTTAGAAGTCAGTAAAGGTAAATGATGGCTTCCCAGGACCACAGAGCTGATGGAAGCAGACAGATTGCCCAGGGGCTCTCAAAACTTAGCAGCTCTCAGGGCAGTAGGCGCTATTGAGCGCCTTCATTTTCTGCTTGTGAAAGCAAAATAGCTCCTGGCTTAAGATTTATATGCAGGCACATTTCTCTCTTTAACATTTTAATACATTCAAATAGGTTCTGAAGCATGTTTATGCTAAAGCCAGTTAACCCAGTGCTGTGCATGTAGTTTCTATAAGGCTGGTAATTGATTAGTTCTCATGCTATCAGTTGGACAGTGTAGAGGCCACTGAACATGTTATGTTCCTCCATGATGGTCTGGACAGACCCACATTTGGTGAGTTATAGAGTAGGATGCCTGTGAGGGACAGGTGACTGCCTGGGGGTGGGGGTATGTCTTTTCAGTTTGCTTTCACTGGGTCAGAGTTGAAGATGATTCGTACAGGGAAGTTGGTAGGCATTTGAAGCAGATGACCATACCACATTAGAGATGCTAACAATTGACATCTTTAACCTGGACATTGCTCTGATGAGCCTCAACTTTGAGCCTTCCCTATTTGCGTTCCATGTTTTAAAATGTAAGGGAATGTGTTAATTAGAGAATGAATTCATTATAAATCAATAGCATTTTTGTGTGGGAATTGGGTAGTAAATTCATCAGTCAGCTTTATTAGTACTCACTTTAAAAAAAATTATTACATTACTAAAACACTCTAGTGATATTGGAGATGACATTTCTTAATTCAGTCAGAATAAATTAGCAGGATAGTACTCAGAACCAGTCTTGCTGCCTTCATTTGTCTGCATCACTTTTGTAGAGTAAGTTGAGAATCATTTTACAGATTTTGCAGAAAGTTACTTTATATATACAAAGTCTGTAAAGCACAGCCAATAGTAGGAGAAACCAGTCTATAATTGTTCAGTTTGACACTAGTTCAGTTGCATTTTTTTAATATACTGAAAATGAAATTGTATTATCATTCGCAATCAAATTTTAAATACAGAATTTTCCTTTACATAGTTCTATAGCATCAAAGGAACTAAGTTTGTTAGTCTATGGAAGACCATTTAGAAAATGAATATAAAACTTGACCTTTTGATGGTACAATGAATATTTTTTTTTCTTTAGAATATAAAATCTTAAAGAAGAATGTTTAGCTCTCTAGATGACTTTGGGATTTTGCTTTTATTCATGTCTGTTTTGCACCTGCTTACTAAAGCTAATTTTAGTTTTACTAAAGCTGAAAATGCTACTTCCTGTTTCCATGAACTTTTGATGGGAGTTGTTTTGACTTCTTAGTCTATATATTTGTTTTAGTGTGTTTTTTTTTCTGGTCCGTTGTTTTTACTATTTCTTTGGGCAGTGATGGTTTGTTATTCCATGCATCCAGTCTACTTTGCGTTGTTTCTCTCAAAATATTTTTTCCAGAAAATATCTCACTCATTCTGTCCTAGTGTAGTTCTTTCTTACTACTTAAATGATACCCTGTAAAACTTGCTCTAATATTTTCTTTATAGCATATAGATTTTTTCCTACTGAGAAATAGATACAAAAGAATTTTGTACCGTTTTGTTAGTGCACTCCCTGTGTTTTGACTGGATTACTTCTGTGCCGTCAGCTCCTCTGAGGGTCCTTGTCTTCTGTTCCCCATCTGTATCAAGTTATCTAGTGGTGTCTCTCTGCTGCTAGTGTATCTGATATGTTGATCTCTCTACCATTCCTTTAAAGGAAGACATCAAGGAGTGTCATGTAAAACACGTGGGCTTTCTTTAGCTGATTTTTGGACCCTAATAAGAATAGTATAGCACCAAGTCTCCTGCTTCCTGTCACTGTCTTTTTCTTTGTAATTGAAATATTGCTAAACAGGATGTGATGGACAGGAAGATTGAGTTTTGATACAAAAATAATGATAATGTTACAATATTCTGAAATGCAAATATGCGTCTCTTGGAGTTGTGTGCCAAACTGCATAAACTTGAAAATGTTAGGCTAACATATTTTTGTAACAGAGGTTGTGTGCTTCAACACTTGTACATTAGAACACCTGGACTGTACCTATCTACACGTCAGCATACCTCTTAGAGTTAATTCCTCCTGGTCAAGAAAACTGAGACACAGGGGCTAAATAATTTACTGAGAGCCACAGTGGAAGGTTTGTGACAGAGCAGGAAATACTCATAGACTCTCAGACTTTAAGGTCAGAAGGGACCATTATGATCATCTAGTCTGACCTCCCGCATGATGCAGGCCACAAAAGCTGACCCAACCCCTTTCCCTTGACTCTGCTGTTGAAGTCCCCAAATCCTGTGGTTTAGAGACATCAAGTCGCAGAGGATCCTCCAGCTAGTGACCCCTGCCCCATGCTGCGGAGGAAGGCGAAAAACCTCCAGGGCCTCTGCCAATCTACCCTGGAGGAAAATTCCTTCCCGACTCCAAATATGGCGATCAGTAGAACCCCGAGCATGTAGGCAAGATTCTCCAGCCAGACCCTCATTGGCCATTGATACTATTTACCAGCGATGGCACGCTGTTCATTTGACTAAAATCACGTTATCCCATTAAACCATTCCCTCCATAAACTTATCTAGCTTAATCTTAAAGCCATACAGGTCCTTTGCCCCCACCATTTCCCTCGGAAGGCTGTTCCAATACTTCACCCCTCTGACGGTCAGAAAACTTCGTCTAATAGAACTCAGGTGCCCCAAGTCCCAAACTAGTGCCCCAACCATTGGACTTCCTCCCAAAATATATACTTTTGTGGCTTATCCCTAATTCTGGTGTTATATGTTATTCCTCCCAGTAGGCAAAATATGTGGATTGTCAATGATAGCACCATCATTCTAATTTCTGCTCAGTATGCTTCTCTTCCCCCTTTTAATTTTTTTTCTCACCTGATATGCCTTCCTTGTTTTCTGCATTTCTTTTAAAAATGTTTCTCTGATTTTCCCGACCCCTTATTTTTTTCTATAGGAAAAAAATCCCAGCAGTATTATTTTATATATGGAAGGGTTCTGCCTAACTATTTAGCTTGTTTGTACAGCCTGTCCCTGAGTGTTAAGAGCATGAAGTAGAGAAAGATAAATAGGATTAGTCGCTTTTCTTCTGATTATTTTTCTCAAGATTTTTACCACAGGAGACTGTTACAGTGGGAATAGAAAAGACGTTCCCAAGCTGTGGTCTACAGAATATTTGCTGGTGGTCTGCAGAGAGGTGGCTGTTCTCATGGAACTGTTTGTTCCCTGCATTCCAACTGAGAAAAACAGAACAAAGAGGGATAAAATTGAGAGCCAAGTAGACACTGTCACCTTTTCCCCCCCCCTTTCATCCCCAGAAAGGAATAGGAAGGTTTTGTCAAGGTTTGTAATGAACACTTTCTGGCCAAATTTCAGTGCTGGTAACTCCATCTTCATCTTCACAGGTCTCAGAGTGGATAAAAATTGATGATTTTTTAAATTAAATTAAAATTTAAATGCAAATTTATTTAAAAAACAAGTATTTAAAACTAAATTTAAAATTAACAGTTTATGTTAAGGCCTACACTACTTATAATCTATTAAAATCTTTTAAATATAAAAATATTAAACAGTATATGTTTGCCAATGCTTAAAGAAAGTCAAACTGTTAAACCAGCTTTTGACAGCAGTAGCCTCTTCTGCAGATGCAAAGAGACTGTTTTCTTCATTTCAGTTTATTCAAGTAGTTCACTTCAATGACTAGTTCATTCAAAGTTAATAAATCAATTTGGAGTTGAAATGGTAGGTACGCTTGCTTTCCTTTTACAATACAAACTAGGTGTGAAAGGTTGAAATCTACCAGATCTAGAATTTTGAAGGTCATGGTGACCACAAACAACCAGTTCCATTAATTAACTGCAGATAATACTTCCTCTGTTTAATAAATCAGTTTGTTTTCAGTGCAAAACATGTTTTGATAAACTTTCCTATAAACTGTTTTCTCGTGTATCCAGCACATTTAAGGTAGCTTTTATTTAATTAAAAACACAGAAATCCTGTTTTTGTGCATTTTTAATTGAATTTGCATTTCCATCCAAACAGCTTGGCAGAAATCACAAGTAAAAAATTAATAATATAGTAAATAAGAAATTCATCATTCATCATTTTCTAACATAATAAAATAAAGTGAAAATTAAGAATAAATTTAAATAAAGTATATAGTTGCTTAAATAAATGGGTATAGATATACTGTATCCTCCTGATTAGTGGGAAATAAAAGCACCAAATGTAAGGCTATATTTTAGTTGTAAACCAACTTGTTTTAATCATTACCTATCAATGAGAGCCAAGAAAACAACTAAAAATACAAACGCAAAGCATGATTAAAATTGATTATTTAAATCGAGGTTTCTGCTTGTTCATTTAAATCATGATTAAAGTCTGATTTAAATTGGTTTGATTTAAATCAATACACCCTTCTTGGCCTATTTGGCTGCCTTTGACACAGTTGACCATGCTCCTCCACTTGAAATTGTTTCATGCCTGGGTTTTGTTGACTCCATCCTCTTCTTGTTTCCCTTCTACCTCTTGGATCACTCCTTCAGAATCTGATTTTTTGGGTCATCATTTCCTCTTCCTCTTTTGGTGTGGATTCCTTGGGCTCCATCCTTAGCTCCATTTCTCTTCTCCCTCTAAACCCTTTTTTTGTGTGGGTAATCTCATTTGCAAACATGGTTTTGACCACCATCTTTATGATGGACTATCAAATTTACTTGCCTATTCTGGACCTGCCTTCCTTCCACAACTATAACATTGTGGACTGTCTTTGATATTTCCGTTCTATTTCAAACTATCTACTGAAACTTAACATGCTCAGAACTGAGTTCTTGATCTTTCCCCCAGAGCTCTTCCCTATCTCCCCTTTTTCTATCAGTAGGGAAAGCATCAGAATCCTCCATTTCATGTAAGCCTATAAAAGCGCTGTTATTTGTATTATTGTAGTGCCTCAGAGCCTCAGTCATGGACCAGGACCCCATTGTGCTAGGCTCTGTACAAACACAATAAAAAAACAGTCCCTACCCCAAAGACCTTACAATCTAAGTATAAGGCAAGAGACAACAAATGGATACATACAAACAGGGGAGTTAAAGGAAACAATGAGACAATATTGGTCAGCATGATACACTGTGGTCTCAGAACACCAGCATTTTAGTTGTTACCAGGTTTTTTTGTAGGCATCCCGACAAAGAAAAGTTCTCCGAGTGCTTGCTCATGTCCATTCCATGTTAGGACACATGCACTGGTGCCAGAACTTTTTTCCCCAGTGGTTTGATTAAGGCTAAGATTTTATCATGGTTATTTTTAGTAAAAGTCATGGACAGGTCTCGTGCAATAATCAAAAGTGCATGGAAGACCGTGACCTGTCCCTGACTTTTATTAAAAAATAACTATGACAGAATGGGGAGGAAGGAGGGTCCAGGGTTCCCCCAACCCACAATGGCTGAGAGCGTGGGGTCCTCCCTGCAGCTGGCAGCAGCTTGCAGCTGTGGAGTCTGCCTGTGACGGCTGGGAGCTGCAGGGTCCCCCTGCCACCCACAGGGGTGGCTGGGAGCTGCAGGGTCCCCTCAACGCATGAGGCTGTATGTGTGTGGGGTCTGCCTTCCACAGCAGCAGCTGGAGGCTGCAGGTGGGGGCGGGGGGTGGCTCCACCTCCCGCAGTAGCAGCTGGGGGCTGTGGGGCATCGGCTCGGGGCTGATGGGGATGGGGGTCCCACCGCCTGTAGCAGCTGGGAGTTGTAGGGGGACCCCATCAGCTGACAGCTCATGCCCCGCCACCCTGGGGCTGAAGCGAAAATGTCAGAGGTCTCTGGAAGTCACAGATTCTGTGACTTCCATGACCTCCATGACAAAATCGTAGTCTTAGTTATGACATTTCTCTCTCTTTTTAAGATTATAAACTCTTTGGGGTAGAGACTGTAATTTTTCTGTCTTTGTATAGTGCTTAGCATAATGGGGCCCTAGTCTCATGAAGGCTACCACAATATAAAATTGTATGCAAAATTTATTTAAGCAACAGTTATAGTTGTCAAAGGGATATAATGGGATTGCAGGTGGGAGTGGAGGTTGTCTGTGTAGTCATGAATAGGAGGTTGAGGTGTGATGCCCAAAACAACCTCTCTTAAAATGTAGTCTGTACTTTTTAAAAAATAAAATAAAATGTAGACCTGGATTAAGATTACATGTCCCTTTTCGGATGGCTACAATTGTAAAGTACTAGCTGTACTGCAAAGGTAATTTGGCTGCTATATGCAGCCACTTGCCTACTACCTGAGGTGCATGTTTGCCAACTGACTTTAAAAAATGGTAAAATATCTATTTAAATGCACTCTCTTACAATGAAGGTAAACTAAATTTATCATTTTTGTCACATGCTATTTTATTCTGACTTGCTCTAGTTTTGGGGTTGATGAGTAGGAACCCATAAATCCCATACAAGTGATGAGACACTCAAAGGAGTGATATCAGTACTCGGCTAAACACAGTCATCCATAGGTGGTGGTATTTTTCCTGCCACCCACAGGAAAACCACTTTGGTAATTGGAGGTTTAGGAATTTGCTATGACTGTGATTCCTAACATAGTTAGCCTGTGGCTTCCTGAGTGATCTAGTTGCCTTAGTATAATTCTGAACTTTAACCTACATGCAACGATAATTTTTTGTTTGTGTAAAGCACCTTTGTTACAGTGATTTAAGAATGAAAAGTAGTATATGAGAGCTACATAGGACCAATAATTTTTGTCAACATTTATACAAGGCATCAAATTATACAAAGCATCTTTCTTTGACATATGTACTGTTCTATATTAGGAGGGCTGGAGGACCATAAGTGGCCACAAGTTCACACTTTACGGTATAATGCTTAAAGCGGATATGGTAAACTTTAAAGCTCAGTTTAATGGGGGGAAAATCCCATGGATTAAAACTTAATAGGTTACAACAAAAATTGTAGAATATTAACAACGTTTAAGACAACTTTCATTTGATCATAATGTTTAAATAATAAATATAAAACTGTGACTCTCTTATTTTTGGCAGAGTTCCAGAGATGCAGAAATGAAATTCAAAAGTGAAAGCAGAGTTAAACTTTTTGTCTTGGATCCAGATGCACAGGTTTGACATTTTAAAAATCAATGTGTTTCTCGTTTTACAAGGTACAACATAAACAGTTTTCATTTTTGTTTCCTTTTAAGAAACTTGACTTTTCGGGTATTGAACCAGAAGTGAAGCCATTTGAAGAGAAATTTGGGAAAAAGATTCTAGTGAAGTGTAATGACTTATCTTTCAATCTGCAAAGCTGTGTCGCTGAAAATGAAGAAGGACCAACAACAAATGTAAATTCTTTATGTAAATACTTTGCCTTTATGTATCAGATACATAGTAGTTAACCTCTTAATATTGGCATTAGTTGACAATGCACTTCAGACCAATAAATCTCAGATGCTGTTAGAAAGAAGGTTTTTTTTTTTTTGCTGCTGATTAATCCATTAAAACGAAAAAGAAAGCATGAATCCTTTGTAAAGCTTTTGTAGCTGCTTCTTTCGTGCGGTTAATGAAAGTGTTTTATTTCTTTACTATATTTTATATCATGGATATAATAGTCAAAGAATGCTGGCTCTTCTTTGTAACTGATGTACAGCAGTACAGTAGACCTATTTCCTTTGCATTTGTATGTCAATACACATCTGTATTTGCAGATAATCTTTTGGGGATGCTAGTCATAACCTTTTTCACACTTTTTAATGTCTAGGTAGAACCTTTTTTTGTCACATTGTCATTGTTTGATATTAAAAACAATCGGAAGATTTCAGCAGATTTCCATGTCGACTTGAACCATGTCTCGGTGAGGCACATGATCTCTAATGCGACACAGCAACTGATGAATGCCAGTGGTGATAACTTACACAGGGCTCAAGATATTATCCATGAGTCTATCTTGCAATATCCTAAACAGGTAAGGAGAAACAATATAAAGTTCTGATTCAGAACAAGAGCAGTGGGTTATCTGACACATTTCAAATAGCTTTTCCACTGGGTGTAGATTTAAAAAAAAAGAACTTGTAAATATATAATATATGTGTGTAAATATATATATATATATTTTTAGGTAATATTCTCAGTTACATGTCCACATCCTGATATATTTCTTGTGGCAAGAATCGAAAAAGTACTACAGGGAAGTGTTACACATTGTGCTGAGCCATATATGAAAAGTTCAGATTCTTCTAAGGTACTGTATCTTTTAAAAATTGTGTTGGTAAAATGCTTAGACAAAATTATTCTGTATTTGTGGTGTTATAGCTAAAAAAAACTCTAAAAGTTGGGTTCTACTTTTTGGATGGCCAAAACTTTTAGATTAATTTTGTATGGCACAGTTTCTTTTTTAGTTGTCTGATGGCTTTAATTAAAGTGTCATAGATAATTTTTTTCATATTGCTTTTAAAAAGTTGAGATTAGTTTGTATACTGTAAAAATTTATTTGTATACAGTGCTTTTTGTAGTCTTTTACATGGTCATTAAAGAGATTTTACAAAATAATAGTCATACAACTTCAAAAATAAAAGTTTGATTTTTTTGAGCATTTGGAACTTATAGGATGGGACAGACTTTCAGAAGTATAGGCAAAACTCCAGGGTTTCACAAACCTAAATGTGTTTTTACATACACATGAACAAATCTGTTCCCCTATGTTTAACTTTTTGTATACCTAGTCAGATTCTTTACTGCTTTGTGACTTATTTACATGTTTTGGTTATTCTATTTTAGAACCACTATACTGGCTTAAATCCTCTATATATTTACATATTAAACATTTTTTGTCCAATTAGATTCCATCATGCAGACAATAGTACGCATTCACGTTTGTCTTCTGAAATGCACCATTTAAGAAGCTATTTTTGCTATTTGTCTTTTTAGTTGCTATTGCTTGTCAGAAGTTGAAGTAATAAAACAAGAGTTTCAACTGCAGTAACTAAAAATGTCTGGTACTTTGTCACAGGCCCGAAGGTTGCAAGACATAAACATATCTGTTACAGCTCCAGTCAGCTACTGTTGAACTATTTTTCCTATTTTCCACAGTGCAAAATATAACAGGGAAGAGGGAAGCTTCAGAGTATAGTATTCAACAGACAAATAATGATCCCTGTTACCAGTTAATATAAAGATTCTTGCATTCACCTTAATTGAGCATTATATGTTTCAGACCATCTTAGCATATATCAAACTAAATTATATGTGTTTTGTAAGCAGCATTTTAATCTTTGTCATTAGTAACAGGCAGCTTTACAATCTAGGAAGCCATTGATTCATAGATCCAGATCCAGAAAATGGACCATTGCAATTATCTAGTCTGACCTTCTGTATAACACAAGCCATAGAACTTCCCCAAAATAATAAAAATAAATAATTCTTCAAAATAAATTCTAAAGCATATTCTGACTAATAGTCAAAGAAAGACTTAAAAAAAAAATCAGACTTATTTTTGGTGGCCTTTATTTACAAGGCCCTCAGCCAGGAAGTAGACTTAATTTGGCCTGCAGTATTCCTTCTCTTGATTTGGTACCCAGCACTAGAGCAAGAATCATGTTGTCCTTTATTATAGATGGAACTGGTAGCAACACTTGTTAGGGTTGCCTACCATGTGTTTCATTATAACCCCATTTTCAGTTGCTTATGTAACACTATATAAGGTTAACTGTTTGGGCTGAAATTTTTCTATTCTTGCTCTCTGCTCCAGGTTAATTTTTTTCAGCAAAATGAAACAAAATCAATTTTTCCATCTCTCACAGACCTTCCTATACATCAGCTTCATTGAGCATGTGTCCATGCCCCACAGAGTTAGTGCTTCTGACAGGGAAAACAAAACCAGCAGACTCTTTCGCCTAGGAGAAGGTGTGTTGGCTGGAGCAAAATCATTAGTTCTTGCTCAGTTCTTCCCAATTAGTGTAAAGGGTTATGAAGTGCATAGACTTGTTATTGATGAAGGCCTCATGTTTGCCAGTCTCCTAAGATACAAATGCAATTGCCCATATTTTACGGATGGGGTAACTGAGAAGTTGCATAAGGTCACAGTGGCAGAGCTGGGAAAAGAGTTGTCTCTAATATGAGGTATGCAAGTCTCCTCCAAGGCACACTGCCTGTCACAATGAATGTTGCCAATCTATTTGCTTGACTGATCTGTGTGTAACCACTAGAACTCAGGATGCCTCAGTCAACATTCCTTTGCTGTCTAGCAAATAGCTTTATAATCCACTGGCAGAGTGTATGTTGTAACCCTCTCTAGTTGGTGATCCACAGAAGATAGCAGCCTACTACTGCTACCAGCTACTATTTTAGTTCAAGTGGTAGAGGTCTGCTACATATCTAAAGGTACTGGATTCAAGCCTTGCTGATGACCCATGTGGGGGCCATGTGATGGGATTTGTTGTCTTCATTAAACAAATAATCTAGGAAATCGCACTCTCAAAACTCAGTTAAAAGAAAGCTATGGTTCCAAGTCAAACACTCAGAAATGAGGAAATTTCATAATTAAAGTTACCTGTGCAACTTTAATTTCACCTTGCTCCTTGTGTATGTTCATAATAATACAAGCTTTAATTATGTGGTCTCATGCTATTTATTTTACAGAATCCCTGCCTCATTCATTCACCCACTCCATCTCATAAAAAGTCTGATCATCCAAGACATCTTCATATATCGCTTCCTCCCCTGTGCTAGAGCCCTTCCCCGCCACATGGTAAGACTCCAGCAGTGGGGATTCAGAGGAGAAAGGCTCTGGGAGCTCTCCACTGCTGGAGCCCTTCCTCCACCATGGGGAAAGGCCTGGCAACTCTGCCACTGGAGCCCTTCCCTGCTAAAGAGAGAGACTCTGCTAGTTCCCTGCTGCTAGAGCCCTCCCATGCCACGGGGAAAGGCTCTGGCTAGGGTGGGGGAGGCAGCAGGGAAAAGCTGCAGGGGCAGTGGCGAAAGGCTGTCAGCTCCCTTTTGCAGCCCTTCTCTGCTCAAGGAAAGACTCCAGTATCGAGGAAAGGCTGGCAGGTGGAAGCAGCGGGGAAAAGGCTCCTTGCCGCAGTAAAAGGCTCTGGCAGTGGGTAGCAGCTGAAGCGTTTCTCTGACATGTATAGCTACATGTACAGTACACGTCACCGAAAGTGGTGTGCTGTGTAGACATAGCCTAAGATACAGCCTTGTGTGACCATCCACACTCTCATCATCTCATATCTTGATTACTTCAACATCCTTATTTTTGGCTTTGACAAATGCAATCTTGTCCCGCTCATAACCATTCAGAATACTGCGTAGAAGCAAATTTTCCAAGTCCATAGCTTTGACCACATCAGCCCTGTTGATGTACCCCTTCAATGGTTCCCTCTTCTCTGTTATATAAAATATAAGCAACTTGTCTTCACTTTCAAGGCCCTTCCTGGCCTATCCCCGCCTTTTATCTTTTATCTTTTATCTCTCTTTCAAAAGGTTGACTCCTGCCTCCAACGGGCCCATGAAGTCAGCTTCCATCACCCACTTTTTAAAATTTATATTTTATGACATTTTTCCTCCCAAATTAAGGAGAGAACAGAACAAAAGACAAAAGTAAATTAATGGGCAGCAGGGAAAAGCTGCAGGGGCAGTGGCAAAAGGAAAGGGGGCAGGAAGGGGAAAGGAAACAGACATCTCAATCACCCACTTGATAAATTTTCAAACAAACACCTTTGTGCTTTCTCCAACACTGCCCCGCAGGCTTGAGATTTGCTCCCTGTAAACATCCACAAACCTAATTCATTATCCTCCTTCAAAACCCTCCTTAAAATTCTACTTTGCCTTGAGGCCTTCAAAAAACTTGTCTGCTGGTGTGGTGAGATCACTGCTTGTCATGCTGGCCGATATTTTCTTATTGTTTCCTTGTACTTTCCCATTGATCTGTCTCTTTCCATCTTTTGCGTCTTGTCTTACACTCTCTGGGGTAGGGTCTGTCTTTTTTTCTTTTTTCTTTTTTAGTGTTTTTATAATGTTTAGCACAATGTGGTTCTGGTCCATGCCTGAGATTTCTAGGGACTACTATAATATAAATTATAATATTGTTCAACATAGAATGGAAAATAAATATAGCAGTGAGGGTTTCTAAAAGAAACTGGATTGGGATGCAGTAGAGTTGGGTTCTGTTCCTGGTTCTTCCACAGACTTCATATGTAATGATGGGTGAGACGTCTATTTAAGAAAAAAAAAGAAAAGCCAAATTAAATTGCACAGGCAGTGTTAATTCTGCTGTCATCATCTAACTTTTGAGTGCTTGACTTTGCACATCTAACCTTCTGTTAACTTTTTATGTGTAGGGACGTACACCATATGAAACATTGGGCTCTCCAATGCATATCTATCTAGTCAATATGCCCACATTTAGTATGTTACACTCCAGGCCTTATAGAATTTGGTGGGATCTTAAGGCCCATTTCTGCTTTGCATAAAATCCTATTTCATTCTGTTTCACTTGTCATTTTCTTGCAGTCTAGTGATGACTATAAACATTTGGACACTTACAAATTAACAAACAATAACAAAAAACTCCTTCCTCTATATGGCAGATGCTACAGAGATGTCAACAATATAGCTCTAAAAGACCAAAGGTATCCAAATTACAAAATATGTTTCCTTGCTACAGAATCAGACAAAACATACTGCTGAGTATTTTGACAGTGAGAGAGCAGAAGAAACATTTGCTCTCTCTAAGTAAGAGGTGGAAGGAGAGAGGCATAGCCCCAAGACCTCTTCTCCAATCTGAAGTAAACTACAGGTCGACTTCTACTCTGCCTTCCTCATCTAGACCTTTGACTGCATCTATGTAGCGTATCCAGTAGAAGGCACTATTAAAGGTACTACAGAAATGCAGTCCTAGAAGGCAAATATCAAGTGGGCCTGAAGTGGTAGTGTTTTCTTACAGAATGAAACAGGTGCCTTCAAAGAGTCAGCAGATTAGGTCCTTTTCACCTGTGGAATCACAGAGAATGGCAGGTCCTGCTAATACTGTAAGGAACTATTAAAGAATTTGTGTTTTGTTTAATTCTTTTTGTTACCACTTCTCATGAATTTAGTAATACTGATAAAAGTTAAAATCTTTTAAGAATTGTTTTCTACTTGGTCTGAGCATAGACTTGTTTATTTTTTATGCATCTTCAACTCCTATATATTATTATTTGCAGGTTGCACAGAAAGTGTTGAAGAATGCTAAGCAGGCATGTCAGAGACTAGGACAATATAGAATGCCATTTGCCTGGGCAGCTAGGTAAAGGATGCAATTCTTGTCATTCACTACATTTTTCTGTTGATTATTTAAAACAGTTTCCTACAAAATAGCAGTGTCTCATTTGTCAAAATTCAACTTCCTATTTGTGGGATCTGTTCTTTCTTGGTTATTTCAGTATGGCCCTTTCTAAACTCTGTCATATCCCAGTCATAGATTTTTGGCAAACGAGACTTACGTTTCTGTTTTTTGGTGGGATGGGTATTGTAGATGATTGTAACACCTAACCATAAAAATAATTTAATTTTACCAACTTTTTTCACTGCCAAAAATTTTTTTCTTGCTTTTCTAAAAGGTAAATTGTCCTTGTTCTGCTTATTAAAATATTAGCTGTGAATATGGTGAAATTCACTTGGGTACAATTTTAAGAATATTAAATGCTTCACATAGAGTGTGATACAGTCTAAATAGTTTCTTTACCTTATCCTCTTGTTACCAAAATTTAAAGAGAGAATTTGACTTTCAGGACATTGTTTAAAGATGCATCAGGAACCCTGGACAAAAATGCAAGATTTTCTGCTCTCTACAGACAAGACAGTAATAAACTCTCAAATGAAGACATGCTTAAGTTGCTAGCAGATTTCAGGAAGTGAGTATATAATTTCTTAATATTACAAAAATTTAATATCTTTCATCATTAACATAAATTAAAGCAACTGTTCCTATCTTATGATGCATTTAAATTAGGGCTGTCAAGCGATTAAAAACATTAATCGCGATTAAATAGTAATAGAATACCATTTGTTTAAATTTTTGGATGTTCTATATTTTCAAATATATTGATTTTAATTACAACACAGAACACAAAGTGTACGGTGCTCCACTTTATATTTATTATTTGATTACAAGTATTTGTGCTGTAAAAAAACAAATAGTATTTTTCAATTCACCTAATACAAGTATTGTAGTGCAATCTCTTTATCATGAAAACTGAACTTACAAATGTAGAATTATGTACAAGTCCACTCAGTCCTACTTCTTGTTCAGCCAATCACTCAGACAAAGAAGTTTTTTTACTTTTACAGGAGATTTCCTACTTGTTTACAATGTCACCTGGAAGAGAGAACAGATGTTCTCATAGGACTGTTGTAGTTGGCATCGCAATATATTTACGTGCCAGATGTGCTAAAGATTCATATGTCCCTTCATGCTTCAACCACCATTCCAGGGGACATGCGTCCAAGCTGCTGATGGGTACAGCCCCTCACCTATAAAAGGTGAATCACCACTGGTCTGTGAGACTGGTGCGGTTGCGATGGCGGGGAGGCAGGGGCAGTGGCCCGCTCAGTGACAGTACTGGAACTTGTGGGGTGTACCTGTTATACTCCCACCGTTCCTCCGAGGCCACATCAGACAAACTGCCCCTGGCACCAGAGTCAGAGCACGGTGACGAATCCGACGTGCAGTAGGCCCCGAAGCCCAAGGAGCTGTCCCCAGACAAGCAAGGAGAAGCCGACCCTCCCCCTGCAGTGCAGTAGTCTTTGTCGTCCCCAGTGGTGGGTCTCTTGCAAACAAGCAGTTGCCCCAACGACTTCAAGGAGCACTAGGCCTTACTGAAAAAGGTGGCTGCTGACCTGGACTTGGAGGTCAAGGAGCTAGTGGAGGAGTCCAATGACCTCCTTAATGTTGTACCCTCCTCCACCCTGGCCCGAGTTGCATTGCCTGTCCACCCAGGGGTCCTAAAAATTGCTGAGTCTTTGTGGCAGACCCCTCCCCTTCCATTCCACGTACCTCCAAGAAGGCAGAAAAGAAGTACTATGTTCCGGCAAAGGGATTCGAATACCTGTATACGCACCCTCCAGCGGGATACCTGGTCGTGTCAGTCATTTACGAAAGGCACAGGCGAGCGGCACACCGAAAAATAAATACACCAAGAGGCTGTACTTGTTTGGCAGGAAAATTTATTTGACAGCCCGCTGCAAGTTTGGGTGTCTAACCATCACACCCTGCTAGGCAGGTACAACTTCAACCGTGGGACTCCATCAGCAAGTTCAAGGAGGGCCTCCCAATGGACCCAGCCCAAGAGTTCGCCTTAGTGGAAGAGGGCAAAGTGGTGGCGAGAGTTGTCCTCCAGGTGGCCTGGGACACTACGGACTCGGCGGCCAGGGTAGTCGCCTCTGCAGTGGTCATGTGGCACAGCTCCTGACTGCAGTCCTCCAGGCTGTCCCAGGAGGTGCAGGCTACTCTTAAGGACCTCCCATTTGAGGGAGCAGGGCTCTTCTCAGAGCTGACTGATGCACAGCTCCATGGCCTCAAAGATTCCCATGCCACCCTCCATTCCTTGGACCTACACACCCCTCAGCAGTCTAGAAAGCCGTTCCATCCCCCATATCCTCTGCCTCCATCGAGGTCCCCCGATCCAGCTGCTACAGGAAGAAGGACAGAGACAAAGGTTTAAGCGGCAGAACTCTTCATCTTCCCATTCCTCTGTCCAGCTTGGTTCTTCCAGAGGCAAAGGAAGCCAGAAATGGGCATTTTGAGGATGTGCCTGAGGATGGTGCCCCAGTCACTTCCCAGGATCTTCCCCACCTGCTCTTTTCTCAATCACCTGCACTCTTTGCGGTTGACCTGGTCGCGGCTGACAGAGGACCATTGGGTCCTCGACATAATATCTTCGAGCTACATCCTGCAAGGTGGAGCCAGATTGCCTGCCCTTTGCCAAGAAGCCCTCAGGCTATGGGACTTCTCTGTACAACACAACATCCATCTCATAGCCACACACCTTCCCTGGGGCCAGGAATGCCTTGGCATATCGCCTCAGCAGGACCTTCCAATCTCATCATGAGTGGTCTCTCCACCCAGAGGTTGTCTGTATCATATTCCAGAGGAGAGGTACTCTCCTTGTGGATCTGTTCGTGTCCAGATAGAACAGGAAATGCCACATTTTCTGCTTCTTTCAGGGGTTCGACAGAGGATCCCTGTTGGACGCTTTCCTGCTCCCGTGGTCAGGGGCTCTAATGTACACCTCCTCTCCCCAGCCCCCATTCTGTTGATCCACAGAGTTCTCGTGAAGATCAAACAGGACAGGCAAAGGTGATCCTTATAGCTCTGGCTTGGCCGCACCAATGCTGGTTCGGCACGCTGCTGGACCTCTCGGTGGCAGGTCCATTACAGGCACCGCTCCGGTAGGGTCTGCTGTCACAAAACCATGGCAGTCTTAGAATCATAGAATATTGGGGTTGGAAGAGACCTCAGGAGGTCATCTAGTCCAACCCCCTGCTCAAAGCAGGACCAACACCAACTAAATCATCCCAGCCAGTGCTTTGTCAAACCGGGCCTTAAAAACCTCTAAGGATAGAGATTCCACCACTTCCCTAGGTAACCCATTCCAGTCCCATTCACCACCCTCCTAGTGAAATAGTGTTTCCTAATATCCAACCTAGACCTCCCCCACTGCAACTTGAGACCATTGCTTCTTGTTCTGTCATCTGCCACCACTGAGAACAGTGTAGCTCCATCCTCTTTGGAACCCCCCTTCAGGTAGTTGAAGGCTGCTATCAAATCTCCCCTCATTCTTCTCTTCTGCAGACTAAATAATCCCAGTTCCGTCAGCCTCTCCTCATAAATCATGTGCTTCAGCCCCCTAATCATTTTTGTTGCCTTCCGCTGGACTCTTTCCAACTTTTCCACATCCTTCTTGTAGTGTGGGGCCCAAAACTGGACACAGTACTCCAGATGAAGCCTCATCAATACCGAAGAGAGGGGAATGATCATGTCCCTCAATCTGCTGGCAATGCTCCTACTAATGCAGCCCAATAGGCCGTTGGCCTTCTTGGCAACAAGGGCACACTGTTGACTCATATCCAGCTTCTCGTCTACTGTAATCCCCAGGTCCTTTTCTGCAAAACTGCTGCTTAGCCAGTCAGTCCCCAGCCTGTAGCGGTGCATGGGATTCTTCCTTCCTAAGTGCAGGACTCTGCACTTGTCCTTGTTGAACCTCATCAGATTCCTTTTGGCCCAATCCTCCAATTTGTCTAGGTCACTCTGGACCCTATCCCTACTCTCCAGCGTATCTACCTCTCCCCGCAGCTTAATATCATCTGTGAATTTGCTGAGGGTGCTATTCATCCCATCATCCAGATAATTAATAAAGATGAACAAAACGGGCCCCAGGACCAACCCCTGGGGCACTCCGCTTGATACCGGCTGCCAACTAGACATCGAGCCATTGATCACTACCTGTTGAGCCCAACAATCTAGCCAGCTTTCTATCCACCTTATAGTCCATTCATCCAATCCATACTTCTTTAACTTGCTGGCAAGAATACTGTGGGAGACCATATCAAAAGCTTTTCTAAAATCAAGATATATCACATCCACTGCTTTCCCCATATCCACAGAGCCAGTTATCTCATCATAGAAGGCAATCAGGTTGGTCAGGCATGACTTACCCTTGGTGAATCCATGTTGACTGTTCCTGATCACCTTCCTCTCCTCCAAGTGCTTCAAAATGGATTCCTTGAGGACCTGCTCCATGATTTTGCCAAGGACTGAAGTGAGGCCGACTGGTCTGTAGTTCCCCGGGTTCTCTTTCTTCCCTTTTTAAAATGTGGGCACTCTATTTGTCTTTTTCCAGTCATCCGGGGGTTCTGCATCTGAACCTGGCAGCACCGCACCTGATGGCTTGGCTGCTGGTTAAATGCGAAGGTGCTTGGTGGGTGTCCAACAGGTCCTGTTGGGCAGCAGAAAGCCCTCCACCAAAGCTACCTACCTGGCCACATTGGAAGCAGTTCGCTTGTTGGACCTCCGATACAGGCATTCGGCCCAAGCGGGCCTCGCTGCAGTTAATCCTGGACTACCTTTTGTATATCAAGCTCCAAGTCCACTTGTCCGCTATCTCGGCCTTCCATCTGCTGCTCAAGGGTAGGTCGGTTTTTGCCCAGGACATGACTGCCAGGTTCCTCAAGGGCCTTGAGCGCCTTTTATCTGTATGTCAGGGATCCTGTCCCTCCATGGGACCTGAATTTTGTGCTGTCATGGCTCACAGAACCGCCCCCTTCAAGCCTCTGGTTTCCTGCTCTCCTCCTTTCCTGGAAGGTTGCGTTTTTGGTTGCAATAACATCTGCCTGCCGGGTCTCTGAGATCAGAGCGCTTACCTCGGAACTGCCCTATACAGTCTTTTTGACAAAGACAAGGTCCAGCTGCGGCCACACCTGGCTTTCCTGTCCAAGGTGGTCTCAGTTTCTTACAGGCCAGGACATTTACTTACCTGTCTTTTTTCCCAAAGCCACGTAAATCGGAGGAGCAGCGTAGGTTGCATTCCCTAGACATCAGGAGGGCACTAGCCTTCTACATTCAAAGGACCAAGCCATCCGCAAGTCGATGCAATTGTTCGTCGCGGTGGCCAACAGGATGAAAGGTCGTCCGGTGTCCGCTCAAATAATTTCTTCTTGGATCACTGCCTGCATTCGCTACTGCTATAAACAGGCAAGGGTGCCACCTCTGGCGATCGTGACCATCCATTCAACCTCTTACACAGCTTTCCAACCCAAGTGCCTATCCAGGACATCTATAAGGCAGCCACCTGGTTGTCCATCCACACGTTCACATCCTATTACGTGCTTATCTAGCAGGCCCGGAATGATGCTGGTTTTAGTAGAGCAGTGTTGCAAGCCGCACGACCATGAACTCCAAGCCCACCTCTGAGGATACTGCTTGTGAGCCACCTAGAATGGAATCGATATGAGCAAGCACTCGAAGAAAAAACAGTTACCTACCTTTCGTAACTGTTCTTCGAGATGTGTTGTTCATGTCCATTCCATTACCCGCCCTCCTGCCTCTCTGTTGGAGTTGCCAGCAAAAAGGAACTGAGAGGGCGTAGGATCGGCAGCGCCTAATATTCCAATGCATGAGTGCAGGACTCAAGGTGGCACTGCTAAGGATACCACTAAGGCAAAAGTCTGACGACTGTGCACGTGGGCGCGTGCGCACCTAGAATGGAATGGACATGAGCAACACATCTTGAAGAGCAACAGTTATGGATGCACGACAGCTGAACACCTTCTGTCTCATAAGGCAAAACTTGTGTTTAGGTCAAACATAACAAGGTGTTTAGCTTTGTTGTGCAGTGCTTGTTACTCTGTTGTCAAAGTGTTCTGTAGCATCACAAAGGGTAGAGTGTAGGTATGTATGTGTGTTGGAATGTTGGGATATTGCTTTTTTTCTTCTGTATTTCTGATAGATTTTGGCAACTGACCTGTCCTTTTTTATTGTTTCTGTTTACAGACCTGAAAAGATGGCCAAGCTGCCAGTTATTTTAGGAAATCTAGACATAACAATTGATAATGTCTCTCCAGACTTTTCTAGTAAGTATTGATAAGCATTATTAAATAGTTGAATAAGCTTTTTTACTTCAAATTTTTTATTGTTTTTAATCTATTTTCAGATTATGTTAACTCATCATACATTCCCATGAAACAGTTTGAAAACAGTCCCAAGACAGTAGTAACGTTCGAAGTGGAGGAATTTGTTCCCTGTATTCCAAAACATTCTCAGCCTTTCACCATCTACAACAATCACCTTTATGTTTATCCAAAGCACTTGAAATATGACAGTCAAAAGTCATTTGCAAAGGTGAGTGTAAGGAAAATACTAAACTCTTGTTGTGGACTGCAGTTCTATTCAGATATTAATGACCAAATATATATTCTGTTTCTATGATGATGGTTCTGAATAAATGTTGTTTTTTTTTTAAATATTGTTTTAGGCTAGAAATATTGCAGTATGCATTGAGTTCAAAGATTCGGATGAGGAAGATTCTCTGCCTTTAAAGGTTTGTATGTGATTTTGGTATCTAATAGAAGAAAAACATGAAGATTTACTGGTTTAGAAGTAACACATTGTGGACCTACACAAGGATTAGAGTTGGGATCTTTGTTCTTCCTTCTCTGTGGCAGTTGGATTGTCCTGGAGATGACTTGCTCATCTCTGAAAGTTAATGGGCAGAGCTACTAACCCCTGCTATTGGCCAGTCTTGGTGAAAATATTCCCACTGGTCTTTTTATTTCTATCCTCACCTGAATGAAGCTTCCACAGAAGAAGCCTGTTGCGGTGTGGGGTGGTTTGCTCCTACTCACGAGGCAAAGCTTTAGAACACTGACTGACTCAAGTGTATTTGGCTTCCTGACTAGGCCTGACTGACTGACTGCCACAGTGGAATAGGGAGAAAGTTGCCTGAGAGCCTAATGCTGGTTTTCTGGTGTTAAGCAGGGCTAAAAGTGAATGATAATTGCTACAGTTCCAAAAAGAGGAAAAAATTATAATCCTTCCTTAACTGCTTCTCACTAACAATAGACTTTCTGAATGGGGCTTTCACTCTATATTTTAAATAATTTAGCAGTACATATTTTGATGTACAATAAACTGTAATAATAAAACATTGTTTCTGTTGCTAAATAAAATGGGAGAGTAGCTATGTACCATTCCAGAAATTCTTTAGACCTAAATTTTCAGAAGTGACTAATGAATTTGGGTGTGTCAGTTTTTGAGTGCCCAACTTAAGAAGCCTTTAGGAGACTTGATTTTAAGCAAGTGTAGAGCACCTGTCATCTGAAAATCAAGGGGACTAAAAGTTGGGCATCAAGAAATTGAGGCACCCAAAACCACTAGTTCCTTTTTAAAATGTAGGCCTTAAAATGTGGTTCTTAAAATGTCTCCAGCACAGACCCTCTCTTCAGGGCCCAACACAAATACTATCTCCAGAGAATCCTACTTGAAAAGTAAGGAAAAGAAGCATCATTCTGGCACTGAGGAGGTGTGAAGGAAGAGAAAAAGAAGCACATTCTTTCCTCCTGATCAGCTCCCCAGTGCAGGTCCTTTCTATGGTGACTGTGCTGGAGCAGCAGCATCAGTAGCTCTTGGTACCAGAGCTGCCAGTGCAGATGCGATCACTGTGGATCTCAGAAGGGTTCACTTTACTGGAAATCCCTAGGACCTTTTCCCTGTCTACATGCTGCAGTCCAAATAATAACTCCATTACTGCAGATTATTCCTCATCTTGTCTGGAACCATCACCCAATCCTCCCCATAGGGTCACCTCACTGCAGGATTGGTACAGGGACACCCTTAGTGCCATTTGGGGTGGATTTGAGAGGCACGCTGATTTCAGCACCTGGGGGACTCCCAGGGGCTTGGCCCCTGCAGCCTTCCCACAGATACCAGATCTTTGGAGGGACCTTTATACAAGGTTCTCTCCAGTTAATAATATGAGATTATATTCAAGAGTGTAGTCAGGTGCTTATTGAATCTGAAATATGCAAGCTGTCTGAACCTCGTGCTGTGGGAGATGCCCCATCAGTCCTGCCATTAGTGCTCACAACATTGTCACAGCCTTCTGTACCAATCTCAGAACTGAGGAAGCTGATCCCTCACCAACATTCTCTCCTACCTCCACCTGACATGCCCCACCAGTGGCTGATGTGCAGGTTGATTTGGACCCACTTGATGGGGTCCCCTAGATGATTGGAAAATCCCTTATTGGGGACACAAACAATGCCACAGTTCTCCTCGTGGTCCTATTGACGCCTCTGCTATATCTCCACCTGATGGACTACAAACAGTTCCAGGAGTATCTCAGGAGGAAGAGAAATAGTGTCCAGCTACCTACAGAGACAATAGTGGCAGAGCTTCCTCATCTCCTCTTTTATATCCTCCAAGTCTGAATGCAAGTTAATGTCTGTGACCCAGGGCTTACACCTCCAATCTTCTCTGGCAGTCTCCAGGAAAGCACACAAGATGTATCCTGTTGCAGCCGATGGTTTCCATTTCTTGAAAAGTCACCCAACTCCAAACTCCCTAGTTGTTTTAGTTTTGAACCTCCCATTCCATTTCTACCAACAGAGAGGGTAGCAGGCTGAGATGCCTTTGGATGCAAGACCTACTAGTCAGGTTCTCTTTGCATGAAAGTTTCCAAGTGTGGTGGCCAAGTACCATTATGCCCTCCAGGTTGCCATTAACCCCATGTTGGAAGCTCTACCAGACAAGTAAAAGCAAGCAGCGAGATCTGGTCACAGAGGGTTGCATAGTGGTTTGATGCACTGTTAGGATAGCCTGTGACAACTCAATGCCTGTTCCATAGCCGTGCCACAGAAACTTCCCTACATAGGTATTCCTGGATACATTCATTGGGGATCACTTTGGAGGCACAGAGTAAGATCAAGGACCTTCTGTTTGAAGGGCAAGGTCTTTTCAGCAAAAAAGTAGATTAATTATTCAAAAGGATGAAAGTTGCCAGGGCTAGAGCTCGGTCCCTTGGCCTCATTCAACCCCTGTTCCTCTTAGGAAACCATCAGCATGTTCCTCCTTCAGATATCAAAGGCAGAGAGTGGCCACATTCCAGAACTTCCCCTCCCTGAGCCTCTAACTTGACTCTCCCCCTTAAAGGAAACCGAAACAAAAAAAGCAAATGTGTTTCTTTACAGTCCACCTTCTCTGTCACCAAAAAGCAGGTTTAATGTTGCAGTTGAGAGCAGAGTTAGTTTTCCTGAGTCCTCTTCTTTCCATCCCCCTCCTTTTGAGTTCTGTCTGTCCTAGTTTAACACTGCCTTGTGCACGACTACTTGCATTTACTGGGTTTTAGAGAACATTCACGGCAGATATGCCATCCAGTTCTCTACCAGTTCTCCTTCCCTGAACCTCTTCGGGGACACTTCTCACAAGGAAGTCCTGTGGGATGAAGTGGACTCCCTTTTCTCAAAAGGAACCATATGTCCTTCTATGAACATCAGGGGAAGGGCTTCTATTCTAGGTATTTCCTGGTTCCAAAGTCCTTGTCTACACTACTGAGTTTTGTCAACGCAAGTTACACTGCTGTATAGCCACCGCTGTAATTAAACCGCTGTTGCATGTCCACACTATACGCTTTGTGTTGGTGGAGCACATCCACAATAGCAGCTCTTGCATTGACACAGAGAACAGTGTACTGTGGGTAGCTATCCCACTGTGCAACTGGACGCAGGGTGCTTTGGGAAGGGTTTGCAGTACCTCATGGGGCAGGTACAGCATCACATGATGAAGGTTTTTTAAACCCATTGTTCCATGGGCATCCTACTGGATTGCCAGATGCTTTACAACTGCCCTGGTAACCTGCAACCCAGCCATCTCTGTCAGAAAGCATGGATCCTGCACTACTGTTCAATATTGTGCTGTGCATTATGAACACAAGTCTATAAAAGGAGCTCAATGTGGGGCTATCTGGCTGAGGGATGCCTTGAAGGAACATATTAACACTGAGCCACAGTCATGTGTGTTGCTGTAGTGTGCTGAGCCTGGCATTGTTTGTTTGCACTGTACTATGAGCCTTGTAATGATTGCTCTGTGTGTCCAAAAAGTAACACATTTTAAATCACTTTTTAAAGTAGTGCTTGGTAATATAACCAAACTGACACTGCTGAACACTAACACGAGAAGCCTACAGAAGTGTGGGGAGACGGCAGCGTGTGTGACAGGGAGTGTGTGTGTGAGAGAAACAGAGACAGTGATTGTTGGGGAAGTGTGTGTGTCGGGGAAGAGTGAGTGTGTCGGCATGCTGTCTCTTCAAGTTCAGACAGCAGCTGGAAGCAACCAATCCTAAGGCAGAAGCTGGTGCACAGACCGCTATTGTGCCCCTGTCCCCTCCACACCCCAGCTCAGGGGAGACCAGTACACGATGGCAGGGTGGGGTGCAGGAAGGAGGACACGCTGACATCAGCCTCCCTCTCCCTCCCTGGCTCTGTACAGCACAGCATGAGTCTCTCCCTCTTCTCTCCCCCCGCCCCCAGCAGCAGCCCGCCCTGCCTGCCTGTCTGCCACTGCAGTTCTAGTGCCCGGGAGAGCAGGATTCTGTGTTAATGTTCTGATTCTGTGATTCCGTCTGAGTTTTCCCACCCCCTCCTCTGTAGTCCAGGCAGGAGTGTGCTTGCTGCCCAGAGCTGCATGCTCAGCTGGGCAGTAGCTGTGTGAGCTCTGCATGCTGAGGAATTTCAACACTTCCTGAAGCTTTGAAAGGAGGGGTGCATGCCTGTGTAGCTGGATGCAGGGCAGCAGAGTTCAAAACAGCTCTGGTCATGGTGGGCATTGCAGGATACCTCCTGGAGGCCAGTTACAACCAACACAGTGTCTACACTGACACTTTGTCAATCTAACTTTCCTGCAAAAAGCTCTATGTCTCTTGTCGAGGTGGTTTTATTTTGTTGGCAAAACAGGAGAGTTTTGTTGGCAGGAGGAGCATTGTAGTGTGTACAACTCCATTGTTTTGTCGGCAAAATCTGCCTTTTGATAACAAAACTATATAGTGTAGACAAAGCCTAAGACAGTGAATGGTCTCAGACCTTGTCTGAATCTCAGAAACCTGAACGGATACGTCAAGACGTCTGTTTAAAATGCTAACCAACCATTCCCTCCTCTCAAGGAGACTGGTATGTGAGTCTCACTTGATCGATGCTTATTTGCATGTGACCATCAGAAAAAAGCCGTTCAGATACCTGAGTTTCAGCATTGGAAACAAACATTTCAATACACGATACTCCTTTTTCAGCTTGTACATAGATCTAAAGGTCATCACAAAGTGCCTGGCTATGGTAGCGGCCCACTTAAGATGCCAGGGATCACATGTCTTTCTTTATCTATGACTAGGTACATTGTGGCTTCCATTACTGCAATATTTAGGCACCTCACAATCTTATAATTATTTATCCTCATAACGTCCCCCTGGGTTAGAGAGAGAGTATTATCCCTATTTTAAAGATATGGAACTGAGGCAGAGAGAGACAAAGTGACTTGCCCAAGGTCACACAAGAAGTCTGTGGTGAAAATGATAATTGAATCCAGGTCTCCAAGTCTCAGGCTAGGACACTTAGTACTGGGCCAGCCATTCTCCCTCTTTAATACGAGACAAATCACAATAGGGAATGACCGAATCATATTTAAAACATGCAATCCATTCATCACCAGAGGCCTGCAGTTAAACTGGGAAAAGTCTACTCTATCTCCTTTTCAAAGAATCATGTTTAATGGACAGTGGTGGATTAGTCCAAGCAAAGGAAAGGAGAAATTCCTCGGCATGCAGAAAACACCAGCCTAAGAGCCTACCTGAATTAACCTACAAAGTTATTCCTTAGGCTATTAGCTGTCATGGCAATCATGACATGTGACACACTATATATATGCCTGCCTACATAGGACACTGCTGCAAAATTGGCTGGTTCAATAATTAATTAGCCACCTCCATACTCGGGAACAGGGGAAATTCAGTCTCTTGAGGGAAAACACACAGTGCTAGCTACACTACACAAGAGCAGTATACATCTCAATTTCAGGAATTCTCATTAGTCTCTCTAAAATGTGCACCTGGCTGCTATCTCACCACATTACCAGTCAGAACAGGGAGAAACAATACTTTCTCCTCCTACCGTAGCCAGATTCCCAAAAGGACTCACTAAAGCTTTTACCCCAGTGAGAGAACCACCTCATTACTGGGATTTAAATTTAGTGCTCTGGCCTTCCATCTGCCCATCCACAAGGGATAGCAAATCCCATAAGTGTGAATGCACAGAGGTGCTCTTGAACAGCAGTTCCTGGTAAAGTGGCCTTTTTTTAACTGAACCTAATCTTTGAGCAAATGAACATTTCTTCGCTTTCCATTTTTCGTTTTAAATTTCTCCAATTTGTTTTTAAAATATTCAATTTTAGTATAATCGTTCAAACTTATTTTAATACAGTGCACTTGTCCACCTCCCACAGTCCAAAGGATATTAATGCAAGATTAATTTTTTTTAATACTTTGAGTTTTAGCACAATATCCACTGTATTTCCTGATAGTAAAGAGAGTCTAAAACTTGATTAATATGTGCCATGAGCTATAAAAAATTGCATTGCAAAACTTTATTTTTAAAGGAGATAATGTAAGAACAAATAAAATACTTTATACTCTTGGCAACAAGGAGGAATATAAGTTTAAGACTGATAAAGCACCATTTTTCCCCCTCTCCTGATTTTTAGTGTATCTATGGTAGACCAGGTGGACCAGTGTTTACAAGAAATGCATTTGCCAATGTTTTACATCACCACCAAAATCCAGAGTTTTATGATGAGGTAAGCAATTCTAATTGAGACTTCACTTTTACTGGCTTTCAGTATGTATTTTTACAAGTTTCACAGATAGCAAAACAGACTAATGTGGAGATGATGTGCCCATTTGGGGAGAGGGGTAAAGTGTATTATATATTTAATTTCTTAACTTCAGAAGTTTCTTTAACTTTTTATTTAATTTAAATTGAACTCAAGCTCTAATTGTAATTGAAAATACAGTGTTGTCTGTAGTATTATTAATTATGCTTATTGCTTCATTCACTTTTACATTTATGAAAATTAAATTAAACTTTTTTGGTCCTTGATTTATTTATTTATTTTCATGTTGGCTTTGCAAAAACATTAAAATCAGACCCTGCCATTATCTTTCAAACTATTACTTCTACATAATTAATGTAAACCCTACACATTGTATGACTGCATTCTTAAATCTTTCTTCTAATCTCATTGAAACCAAGTGTTGTTCTCAGATCAGAGTGGACAACTGCATGCTTGTTGTACATTAACTAGTATGATGTGCCTCTGCATGATTGAAGACTTTTTCTTCACAAAAATCACTGAAGCTGATGTTTATCTGCCTTTCAGATTAAAATAGAATTGCCCACACAGCTACATGGAAAACATCATTTGTTTTTCACATTCTACCATGTCAGCTGTGATAATTCAAGCAAAGGCAGTACCAAGAGGAAAGATGTCATTGAAACACAAGGTTTGGCTTGTTGACCCTTTTTACTCTTAATAATGGCTTAGCAGATTTCAAAAAGTGCATTTAGCTGGTATACTGGATACCTGTTGCATTGATGCAGGTAATTCTGTAATATTAATTATAGTGGAAAAAATAATTTGCTATGTGAAATATTTGTCCTTAATTTCAATTTTTTTAAAGAATTATGAGTTCTTTTGAGTGTCAAGCAAATTAAAATATTTTACAATTTTTTACTTGAAGCTGACAATAATTTTTTTTTAATATTTTTAGCTATGTTTATATTCTTTGTTCAACAAGTTGGGTCTTTGTAAACCAGAAACCATGTAACCGTGTATATGCTGTAAATAGAGAGGAGGCCACTGAAGCTCTCATATAGGCCTTTAATTAAAAAATACATAATGTATGTAAAATATTAATTCCCTTTTGTTTCTTGTAGTTGGCTATTCTTGGCTTCCATTATTAAAAGATGGGAGAGTAGTGACAAATGAGCAGCACATTCCTGTATCAGCTAATCTTCCATCAGGCTATCTTAGCTATCAGGAACTTGGGATTGGCAAGGTATAGTATCTAGATAGGTATATAGGTTTTTTTTTTTCCTCTGTGTTTCAGAAAAGAGAATACAAGAAATAAAATGGGCTAATGTTCAGTTCTAAGCTTTGTAAGAATTTTAAGTAGCCATTTTCCAGTCAAAACATTTATTTTATGACTCTTCCAAGATACAGATTGTGTGACATAGAATGTATTGCAGAAGAGATGTAACTGATGTGGAGTCCTAAAATAAATAAATTAGAGAAATCATATGAGCAAATCCTGTCATTTTGCTTCACAAGGATTTGAGTCAACCTGCTCCCATATAGATTTTTAGGTAATCAAGTGTTTTTTTCTGTTATCCCTTGTGTGTGGTGTCTGAGGAGCTTTTAAATATTGTGATAGGGTTTTTTTGTAATAGTGACAAACTGAATGTTGTCTGTGTGGAGAGAAAAATAGACTAATAACATAAAAAATTTAAAAAACATTTGTGCAAGCAGTTATTCTGTATTGATTCCTGCACCTGGTATAAGGAGAATTCCCTATATACCAAATCTGTTCTTTCTCTCTTGATACACTGAAAGGTCCTCCATTTGTTTCAAAATCCAATGGTAAAATTGTTGCCATTTGTTTAGTTATCTTTAGTATATGTAACCTAAAAATAAACTATCATAATTTTTTTATGACCATAGTTTTGGGCTTTTTATTTAGAGCCTCTTTAGTGGCTCTGTGTGTGCTGGGAATATGCATTTGTGTAGCAGAATAATATTAGGGAAGGTAATAAGCATTTCAAGAGTATTCCATTTGCACCCTAAATATTCCCTGGGAGTTTTATAATCTAGAATAGACAGACCAAGACACTCTTTAATATTGGTCTTTGTTCAACTAGTGATGCAAATGTTCAGTTGTGGTTGCTTCACAAACACATGAACTGGGAATATATGTGCGTCATTAAGTTGATGATTTGTTGGCCAATATTTTGTTCAGGGAAGAGAGTGCCTAACTGATGGTCCATGCATACTAATTCCAAGGCTTCTCATCCAATGAGAAACTTCCCAATTAGACCGTGACATACTTTAAATTAAATTTAAATACACCAGATGAATTTGCAAAGCCTACTTAAGTTATTTTCTTAACTTTTATTAGAATGTCACCTTATCCATGCACTTCTCTTTCAATAAACCTCTCACCCAAGAATAGCCCTTGTTCCACAAACTGAATCTTGGAGCTGCTAAAATACTACCTGCCAACATTGTCAAAGCAAAATCTGTAGATTATAACTTTACATAAAATCATAAAAGATGCCAGTGCAGAAGGGTCAGGGGGAGAGATGCAGAAAGTAAAAGTGGAATTCATTGAAGGGGGAATGAGGCAAGGGGGCAGGGGGAGGCCGGAACTCAACTGAGAAGAGGGAATTAATTGGGAGAATTGTTTCTCCCCCTTCTGTGTCTGTCCTCCCAACCACCACCTTTTCACTCTCCAACTTCCTCCCCATCTCCTTGCTTTTCATAATCCAGCCATGTCTATCCCACCCTCCCCTTAATTTTAGGGAAGCACTTAGCTCTTCACCTTCTCCTCCCAAGTCTTAACATCCGGAGGACTAGGACGTCTAGATGCAGGGTCAGGGATGCTAGAACAGTTTGTATAGTGGGGGTGCTGAGAACCATTGAACCAAACTAAACCCTCTATATGATGGAAACCATTTCAAGCCAGGGGGTGTTACAGCACTCCTAGCATGCCTAGTTCTTGCACTTATGCGCAGGGCGAGCAGGAAACAACAGCTCCCCAACAGGATCTCACTTTAGAGAGCTGAGTACTGTTCTACATTCCCAAATGAGAGGGAAAGGGAACACTGACTGCTACACATTCTAAGACACCAGTTTATCTTAGTGCAAGCAGCAGCTCTGATTGACTGTCCTTCTCAAGAACAGCCAATCAAATGAGGATTTCCTGTAGTCCAGGAGGTTTCCCCATACACTTAAAGGAGAGTCAGAAAACCCATATCTTACATGAAAAGTCCACTGAGTTAATTAGCCTATATAACCCATAAAGTTCATCCATCTGCAAGTTTTTCATGTGATGCCAATACTATGGGACAGTTTGTCTTTAAAAAGAACCATTTCTAATTGAGTAACTACATACATACTTCATAATGATTTTTAGTGGCATTGCCTTCCAATTATTCATTGCACAATTTTACTTGATATGTACAAGTTTACAGTTTATAGGACAGTCTGAAATGTCTGTATGTACGGTATGCAAACCGCTGTCCTGTTTTGGGTTGGTATGCTGACATGATATATTATTTTTCCTCTTTGTGTGCAAACAGCATTCTGGTCCTGAAATTAAATGGGTAGATGGAGGCAAACCATTGTTAAAAATTTCTACACATCTAGTTTCTACTGTCTACACACAGGTAAGTTTAAAACCAAAAATTTTTTTTATGATTAATGTGTCTTTGTAGCATGAATACAATATATAAAGGAGATTTTCAAACACACAAAAGGCTGCCAACTCCCATTTTGTACCTCTGAAAATGTCCCCCACAGTTAATATATAAAACGTACTGTATGCTGCAGTGGATTTTAAAGTGATTATCCAGAATACAAAGCCTTTTGTCTAAGTCATCAGTTCACATTTGAGTCCAGTCCCATTTTTGACCTAAGTGAAAAGTGCCAGTCTCAATCCAATTCCAGTTGTTCACATGAAAACCATCAGTGTTAACTGACATGCTTGTTGGCAGTGTAAGTAGAGAGCTAAAGGTCATGAAGAGTGATCTCCCATCTGACAGCTAAAAGTGGTTCTTTCAGGTCAGCTTGAGATATAAAAGCGATGCTGTGTGAGAAAGCTGCACGGACAATACCTTTACTGTATTGATCTGAAGATAAATATGATTTTGATCTCAGCTACTAACTTGGCATCTTTGACAAATACTAAAAACATTTACTTAAAATTTAAAAACAAAACAAAACTGTAGTTACCTTTGCACTGCTGGATGTGGCTGTCTTCACATATACTTCTATCTGTAGATTACTATATTTTGGATTAGTATTTTGGGTTCTGTACTGATAGAATCAAATACAGGACTTAGACAATACATGCTTATTACTGTTAATCAGGGCAACTGTAGTAATTTTTTTCTTCCTGTCAATTATTTTTAAGGAAATATACATGCCATTTTGTGCAACAATTGTTCAGTAATGGATCCATTTAATGTGGTTGAAGTTTTTGCTGTTTGTTATGCACCTATTTTATATTGGCACTTGGAAGTGCTAACTGGAAATAAATATATAAAATATCAAAAGAGGAACAAAGCAACGTTATCTGCATTTTCATATATACATATATGCATTGCTTTGTTCCTCTTTTGATTATGGAAGTAAACTTCAGTTATTGCTGATTAACTTTGGTTCTCTTGTTTTTGGTAGGACCAGCACTTACACAACTTTTTTGAGTACTGTCAGAAAACGGAGTCTGGAGCCCAGGCCTTAGGAACTGATCTCGTAAAGTATCTTAAGGTACAAAACAGCAGTGATATAACAGATTTAATAAAATTGGGAAATCAGGGAGAGGAGTATGGTCCTATCAATTGAGGGGTGGGGCTGCAAATCAGGATGTGATAATGATGGAGTTTTGCTAAGTTTAGCCCCCAGTCACCTCAGCCACCTTCTCTCAAGATTGATATAGGTTGAACAAAAAAGTAAGGTTCCCACAGGAATGTTAATTTAGCCAAATTGGCCAGAATTTTAAAATAGATGCTGAAGGCCCGGCACCTAAATCTATTTATTTTCGTAAGTACATGCAGCTCTTGTTGACTTAATTGTGGGTACTTAGCCCCTCAGAAAATCAAGCCACTTTTTAAGAGGCTGAAATATGGATTTAGGGGCCAAACTTTATGCATCAGCATCTTGGCCAATGTGACTACATTAAGGTTAACAAAACATCAGCTTCAACATGTTGCCTCTGGAGACCAGAAAAATAGTATTGTGGTTAAGGCACAGGACTTGGAGTCCAGAGACCTAGGAGTATTCCTGGTTTTTCCATCAATTTTCTGTGTGACTTGTACAAGTCACCTTAGTCTCCTTGTGCTTCACAGAGGATGACTGTCTGCATCACAGAAATGTAGTAAGGCTAAATTAATGGATGTTTGTAAGGTATATATCATCTGTTACTTTACTCTCAAAGCTACAACTGAGATTAGGTCTTCATTGTGCCTGGGCACTGTGCATACACACAGTAAGACATTATCCCTGTTCTAAAGAATTTATAGTCCAAATAAGCAAGACTTCGAAAGGGTGGAAGAAAGGAAATAGTATTATGTACATTTTAAATATGTAGCTGAGACACACAGATGATGTGACTTGCCCAATGTCATGCAGAAAGTCTGGAAAAGCTGAGAATTGAAGCCAGCTCTTCTGTGTCAGAGTGTAGTGCATTAACCACAAAACCATCCTTCTTTCCTGAAATTATTTTTAAATCATCAAATGCCAAGTGCCAAATAAATACACAAGTATTATTCTATTTAATATATAGCGCTTTCAATTTTCAGTTTTAACCAGTAATCACCAATAAAACACTGTGATACAAAATAAATGAAAACAATGTTTATCCAGTCAGTAAACGCTGCCCGGGGGTGGGGGAACAGAGATAGTTTTTTGTATCTAAGGGCTTGTCTACGTGGAGCAGTAATGCGGACTACAGGGTGTGATTTCTGAATTCCAGTAACGTGTATGCATTAACTCAGTGATACTCAGAACGTGGCTCTTAAGCCGCAAGATGCTCTTTAATGTGTCTCCTGTGGTTCTTTGCAGCACGTTATTAAAACACTGTGTGATTTAATTATTAACCAATCTAAGTTATTAACCAGTCAGGATGCTTTTACCATGTTATTAACCAATTGTAATTGACAAAATAATACTTGTTCAGTCATTTTGCTGTGAAAATTATATATATTTCCCCGTCATACTGTTTAAATATGAATATATAACATAAATAGTAAATGAAACAATGAACTCACACTACTGTGGCTCTTTTGGGTAATGTTGATCGCTAATTTGGCTCCTGAACCACTGAGGTTCGAGTAACACTGCATTGACTGGTCCATGTAGACCCTGCTGGTGTGTACTAAAGGTTCTCTAGTGCACTTTATTATAGTTTATTGCACACAATGCAGCATGTGTGATTGCCTGCCCTATGGGCAGGTGGGGTATGTGTTCATTCAGTGCAAGGAGCTCCTGGCCTTCAGAGACCATGTATGGACTTTGGAGACCAGGGTGGCTGAATTGAAGAGCTAAGGGAGACAGAGAGGTACATAGATGAGACTTTCCGGGACACAGTAGAACGGTCCCATCCCCAGTCTGACAGCCTCTGTGCTGTTGAGGAAGATGAAAGCCTCAGATAAGGAGAACATCCAGCTGAGGGAAATGTGTGGTGGCCATCACGCCACAGCCCGCGGCTTCCCGCAGCTCCCATTGTCCAGGAATGGCGAATTGCGGCCACTGGGAGCTGCGGGGGGCCATGCCTGCAGGCGGTCAATGTAAACACGTATTGTGGTCTCCCAGGGGATTACCCTGATGGGCTGTGTGCTGAAGGTTGCCGACCCCTGCTCTGTGTCCTAGTAAGGAGGAGAGTATGGAAGATGAAATACAGGTAGGATCTGATGAGAAACAGTCAAATGAAAAACAGTCTTATTCAATTCCATCATGTAATGGGAGACAGCTAAAAAGTGACAAGCTTTTAAAGTGCTTATATACCAATGTTAGAAGTCTAAATAATAAGATGGGTGAACTAGAGTGCCTTGTATTAAATGAGGATATTGATATAATGGGCATCACAGAAACTTGGTGGAATGAGGATAATCAATGGGACACAGTAATACCAGGGTACAAAATATATTGGAAGGATAGAACAGATCGTGCTGGTGGCGGAGTGGCACTATATGTGAAAGAAAGCATAGAATCAAATGAAGTAAAAATCTTTAATGAACCAAACTGTACTATAGAATCTCTATGGATAGTAATTCCATGCTTGAATAATAAGAATATAGCAGTAGGGATAAATTACCGACCACCTGACCAGGATGGTGATAGTGACTGTGAAATGCTCAGGGAGATTAGAGAGACTATTAAAATAAAAAAACTCAATAATAATGGGGGATTTCAACTATTCCCATATTGACTGGGTACATATCACCTCAGGATGGAATGCAGAGATAAAGTTTCTTGACACCTTAAATGACCCTATATGGAAGCAAAAAATTATGAATGAGAAGTTCTAAAATCCTTTTATTTAACCAAATCTAAATTTTATGCCTACTATTCCTGACTATAACACTGTAATTTCCACAAAATTGAAACTTTCATATGTCAAAAAGTATTCTCCATCCCCTTTCATACAGTTGTCTTTCAGATAGCTAATTAGTACTGTACAGTGCAAAGGATTGAATCATAGAAACATACGGCTGGAAGAGACCTAAAGAGGTCATCTAATCCACCCCTTTGCACTCAGGCAAGATAAAGTATATCTACATCATCCCTGACAGGTGTTTGTCTAACCTGTTCTTTAAAACCTCTGACAGGGATTCCATAGCATCCCTAGGTAACCTGTTCTAGTTTTTAACTACCCTTATAGTTAAAATTTTTTTCCTAATATGCAACCTAAATCTCTCTTGCTGCAAATTAAGCCTATTACTTCTTTTCCGTAGAACAGGTGATTATCCTCTTTCTAAAACCCTTTTACATATTTGAAAACTGTTATGTCCCGCTCTTCTCTTTAGTCTAGAGAAGCCTTCAGTTCTCGACAATAAACTTGCCTAGTTCCTTCAACCTTTCCTTACTGGGCTCATTTTTTAAAACTCTTATCATTACTGTTGCTCTCTTCTGGACTCTTTCCAATTTGTTCTTGAGTGTGGTGTCCAAAACTGGACACAGTACTTCAGCTGAGGCTTCATCAGTGCTGATTAGAGTGGAACAATTAATCCCCCACCCCATGTCTTGTATACAACACTCCTGTTAATGCATCTCAGAATGACATTTACCTTTTTTGTAACAGCATCATACTGTTGAGTCATATTCAATTTGTGATCCACCATAACCCCCAGATCCTTTCTGTAGTATTGCTGCCTAACCAGATATTCTCCACTTTGTATTTGTGCATTTGATTTTTTCTTTAAGTGTAGTACTTTTCACTTGCCTTTATTGAAATTTATCTTACTGATTTTAAAACCAATTTTCCAATTTATCAAGATCATTTTGAATTCTAATCCTGTCCTCCGTAGTGCTTGCAACACTTCCTGTCTTGGTGTAATCTGCAAGCTTTATAAGCATACTTTCCACTCCATCATCCAAGTTGTGAATGGAAATATTTAATAGTACTGGACCCAGGAAAGACCACGGTGTAACTCCACTTGATATGTCCTCCCACTTTGATGGCAAACCGTTGTTAACTACTCTTTGAGTTCAGTCTTTTAATCAGTTTTGAATCCACTTTATAGTAATCTAATCTAGACCACATTTCCTTAGTTTGCTTATAAGATTGTCATGTGTGACTGTGTCAAAAGCCTTACTGTAGTCCAGTTATATCATTCCTACTGCTTCCCTCTTTTCCACTGGGCCAGTAATCCTATCAAAGAAGGAAATTAAGTTGGATCTATGTTTGCTATTACTTATCACCTTGTTCTCCAGATTTGAACAAATTGATTAATAATTTGTTCCAGTATCTTTCCAGGTATCGAAGTTAGGCTGACTGGTCTATAATTTCCCAGATCCTCCTTTTCCCCCTTTCTTGAAGGGGAAAGTTCTTTTTCTAAGTAGATTGTAGAGGAGTTTTGAAAATAACATTAAATGGCTTGATTACAAGGAAGTAATATTACTACTCTATTTCTTTCTCTTAGAGTCTTCATGCTATGGAGGGCCATGTGATGATAGCTTTCCTGCCTACAATTCTAAACCAATTGTTTAGAGTTCTCACTAGAACTACTCAAGAGGAAGTTACAGTCAATGTGACAAGGTAAAGAATTTAAGTGGTCCAGTGTGTTTAAATGATTAATGGTTTGTGCCTCAGATTTCTCCATGTGGTAGTAAGTTGCAGAAATGAACTGATCTGTAGTCAAAGTACACATTTTTATGACAGCAGAACATAATTTTTTTCTGCAGTTTTATGTTTGTTGTTGGTTTCTATCTTTTTTTAGGGTTATTATACATATTGTTGCACAGTGCCACGAAGAAGGATTGGATAGCTATTTGAGGTCATATGTCAAGGTATACAAAATAAAATATGTTTGCTTTTTTAAAAATAATCCCATTAAAAATAGTCAGTTGCATTTATTTAAATTGCACTTTACCTTCTGTTTCCTTTTTCCTGCAAGTATGCTTATAAAGCTGAGCCTTATATTGCTTCTGAATATAAGACTGTACATGAAGAACTGACCAAATCCATGACAACAATTCTTAAACCATCTGCTGACTTTCTTACAAGCAACAAGCTACTTAAGGTATTTGTTGAAAAACTTTTACTTTTTCCTTCTTGTTTCTAATAAAGCAGAGCCTAATCCTCAGAACTGAACTGTTAAGAAACAATGTCATCTCTTTCCTAGCAGATGTTGTAAATAGCTAATTGTATCCAGGTTGTCATTGGCTGTAAAAAGACTAATTTAGTTTTGGAAATTTTAGACTAGTTTTGCAGTTTTATATAATGCAATAATTTGGTTTTCTTTTCAGTATTCGTGGTTTTTCTTTGAAGTTCTGATAAAATCAATGGCTCAGCATTTGATAGAAAACGCTAAAATAAAGGTATGTAGACTTATATTTAGACCATTAAGAGCTTTTTATAGCACAGTCTCCCCCTTCATCAGTTTTTATTACATGTTTTTGCTGTATATAAGAACACTAACTAGAGTTAAATTAAATAGCTAAAAACTTTGTTAACCCAGAGTTAAGGATGTCTGGCAATAGTTTGTGCCCTTCCAGAACACTGAGTTCAGCAAAACTCAAACTTGTGAAAACCAGGAAATAGAGTTAAAGGTACACATCTGTGCAAACTTAACTTTGCCTCCCTGAAGCTGGTAAGAGCCACTGATGATTATTTGCATGCACTCCAGCTGCATTCACTGTGTTAGGTGTAGCTGTAGTGAATAGTAGAAAAATAGAGAGGCTTGGAAGAGTTGTAATTGTGATACGAGACAATCGAGGGGAACGTGTCTCTCTGGGATGTGTGTGAGGCCCTCTCCCTGACCCCTGTGTGTGTGATCAAAGGAAAGGTGCATGCTACTGTGAGAGATCCAGTATGCCTCATTTCAGCATTGGATTGTGTAGAAATTAGGTGGGAGATTAAACTCAGACCACACTAATAAGGTGTAAGTGAAAGTATAGTCTTAGGGCATGGCTACACTTGCAGATGTAGAGTGCTTTGAGTTAAACCAGCTTTCGTAGGGCACAGTAGGGAAAGCACTGCAATCTGTCCACACTGCAGCTTCAAGCGCAGTGACATGGACCAATTTGTGGCACTTACAGTGGCATTGGGAGTGGTGCATTATGGGCAGCTATCCCAGCATCCAAGTTACTGCAACGTGCTTTTAAAATGGGGGTGGAGTGTGACCGGGAGTGTGGTGTGTGTATGTGGGGGGAGAGAGAGTGGGTTTTAGGGGGCTGAGAGCATGTCAGCATGCTGTCTTGTAAGTTCAGAGAGCAGCAGACCTCCTGCTCCCCCCCCCCCGCCTCTCTCTCTCTCTTTCACACACAGCATACCACAGTAACGGCTTGCATGCTGGCTGTTAGAAACGGAGCTTCAAAAGGGCATTTCTGCATTCCTACAGGAGTTCAAAACAATAACAAGAGTGGCCACTTGACTTAAGGGGATTATGGGACGTTTCCAGAGGCCAATCAGAGCGCAGTAACGCAACACCTAGTTCATACTGATGCCCAGGCGTTGTAGCCAAAGTGCAGCAAACATTATTCCTTTCGCTGAGGTGGAGTACCAGCAGCGCTGTAGCAGCGGAGTCAGAGCGCTCTACGTGCCTTGTCAGTGTGGACGGGTAGTGAGCTAGTGCGCCCAGGGCTCCTTTATTGCGCTGTAACTCGCAAGTGTAGCCAGGCCCTGAGATGTCATTGTGTACATAAGGGTAAAGGTGGTGTAAAAGTGATTGAAGGACTTGTAAAATTTAGCAGATGTGTTCTTTCTGTGGAGTAGCCTCAGTGTAGAAGTGTAAGTAGTTCTTGTTCTGTACAGGGCAAAGGCAGAATATGAGTATGTGTTATAGGTGTGTTGGGGCATCAGTCAAAGAGGGCAGAGTTAGGGGTGTGTGGATGCATACCTTAACTCTGTATTTCCTAGTTTTCACAAGTTTTTCTGATCAATGTGTTCTGGAAGGGCACAAGCTATCGCCAGGCAAACTTAACTCTGGATTAACTAAGTTTTTTTGCCATTTAATTTTCTGGTTTTGTAAACAAAAATATAAATGCTTTTGGTAGGAGTTAGGCAGTTTTCAATTATCCTATAGATGTGCACTTCAGACACTGTTATGAACAGATAATGTTAATAATACCTAATTCTTACAAAGCACTTTTCATCAGTAGATCGCAAGGAGGGAAACCTCATTATCCCCCTTGTACACGGTGTGGCACAAAGAGGTGAAGTGACTTGGCCCAAGTCCTCTAGCGGGCTAGTGGCAAAGCCAGGAATAGAACCCAGGTTTTCCAAGACCTAGTCCACTGTTGTACCCGCTAGGTCACACATTTGCTGTATGAGTCCCAAGTGCTCCGTCTTCCCTCGTACAGTTTGTTGCAGTAGAATGGGGATAATGGATGTGCTTTGAAATGTTTGAAGTGTGTAGTTGCTACCGGTAATAACCTATTGAGAGAAATCTTAGACATGGTCTGTGTCCTGAGAGCTTGACAGTTGTATTACATAGTGGTTACAGTAAATTTAAGCTTGTGATTGATGACTGTTATGCCTCCCTCCTTCCCCCATTATTCCTCACAACATGTACTCTCCCAGCCACCCAGCTCACCCTCCCCTTCCGGTCCAATTAAGCAATTTATATTTTATAAGCCAGATGCACAACATGTGTGTGCGCGCACGCACACATACAAAATACACACAAAAAGGTAGAATCTGTGAACTTTGAAGAAAAGCTTTTGTTTTGGAAGGAAGGAGGGGGGCTGTATCTCAGGTACCTCTTACTCAAATTACCCTAAATTTGAATCACTAACTGTACCCTGTGGCCCCATAGTGACACAGTAACTATCAAGACAATCCAGGTACACATGTGGATGGTAGAACACTTAGAAGAATCGTTCTTTAAACAGAGAACATATTCTCAATCTTAACTTCAGCAGAGCTCTGCTATACTATTTATTAAATTAATCATCATCAAATGCTTAGCTACATGGGGGTCTGCAGCAAAAGATAATCCCTGCAAATATAGGAGATTCTGAGAGGTGTGAATATGATGGTCTCAGCTGAATGAGAACACCCCATGGAGATAAATACAGCCCAGAACAATAGCTCTGAGATGTGTGAACTCCTCCATTCATGTCAGTAGTTGTTCCCCTCCTCCTCCAACCTCCCCAGTCCAGTGCTGGATAGTCTGTGAGATCCATCAAGCATGCCGATTCTCAACTCCTTACCCCAGTGTCAGAAACGTATTTTTGGCTCATGATCCCAGTATGCATGTTCTCATCTCTCCACCCAGTGGGAAGGGCGTTCGCAGTTCCTGGCTCACATGAGGAGCAGGGAAAGGGCAAGCACCCCCAGGTCCCAGCTCACATGGTAGAATAGGGAGAGGGGCTCAGGTAACCCCAGAAGAGCAAGGGACACCACAGAACCTTTCACACAAGAGGGGGGATAGGGCGGGAGGAAGGTGGTCAGACCGCAGTAGATGGGCAGCACCCCACCTCCCAGCAAAATTCTTGGACACACAGTTGAAGGTAGGAAAATTTGCTCAGATCCCCCCGATCCTGGCGCACACACAGGAGAGGACAATGTCGGGCTGACAGGAGCCCCTACCCCTATTCACCTCCTGTCACTCATCCCCATGTCCCCCTTCCCAGTGTCCACCCTCTCCTCCCGCTTCACCAAGCTCCCATCCATTCCCATCAGCTGGCCATCTCCCACTCCTGGTCACCCATCCCTTAACCATAATCACCCCTCCCCTTGCTGCACCCCAGACTCTCTTAACCCTATTGTCACCTATTGTTAATCACCATTAATCACCCTCTCATCCCCGCAAGAATGTGCATGTGTACATTATTTTGTTTTTAAAATAGTTTCATTGGCTACTGAATATTCTGCTGTACTCAGATTATATTTCCCCCAAAGAGGAAACACCCTTTGACAGAAGCAGATTTGAGCAACATGCCTCCCTTTTTAAACTTCAGATTTCTGCCTCGTCTGGATGTTGCTCAGGTTCAGTGACTGTAACATTCCCTCTTGAGCTATTAGGGTCCTCTGAGTCATAGCAAGCTTTCAACCCCATTAACCATTGTCTCTGCACATGCACAGTGTAATCCATTTAGCATGTGAGCCTTAAAACTGCTTAGTGCCCGCCTAACAGGAAAAGCAAACTCTTTGGCTAATAACATTGTAATTTGATTTCCTCCAGAGGGCTAGTGGGTGGCATGCACTATGTTGGGGTACCTCTCGAGCATTTGAGACTCTGATGCAATGATCTGATCCCTAGTTTGATCTCTATCTGTGCACAAAAAAAGTTGCAAAAATATTTCAATCTTTAGAAAAGCTGTTTTTGTCCAAGGACTGTATCTTGGAAATCCCTTGATCAAATGGCTCCACAGTTGGATCAGTAACAGAACCCCACACCCTGATGAGGTATGCCAAATTTGAAGGCAATCCAAGTAACCGTGTGGATTTTATAGCACTTAAGAGTCAAGCTTTACACAGAAAGCTGGTCTTGTCCTTAATGACGGCAGAGCTGGCACTCCAGTACTGTAAGAAAAAATATAGAAGTAGGTATAAAGCAACAGAGGGTCCTGTGGCACAAGTGAGGCCTTGCATCTGAGGAAGTGAGGTTCTTACCCACGAAAGCTTATGCTCCCAATACTTCTGTTAGTCTTAAAGGTGCCACAGGACCCTCTGTTGATTTTTACAGATTCAGACTAACACGGCTACCCCTCTGATACCAGAAGTAGGTATGTGATATAGAGGAATGTTTTACTTTTGCTCATTGCTTTGTTGTAATAAAACTCTGAGGAAAGAGCAGTAGCATGAAGAAAAGAGAAACAAACCATAAGAAAAGAGGGAAAAATGACACACAGCAGAACATAGCACATCAAACAGAAAAGTATCATACAGAGCCAGAAGATTATCATAGCAATTATATCAGTCTAAACAGTCGTTTGGCCACTAGGCTCACCTGTACACATCACCATTCCTTATTATATTGTTGCATGTGTATACTATGATAGAGACCAGAGGCAAAACAGGCAGGATCAGGATCTTGTTATGCTAGACATTGCAAAAACACAGTCTGTCCCCTGAAGAGCCAATCTATTTATGTTATTAAAGGACTCCGAGAGAAAAGAACAATGCAAACAGATTTTTTTTTGCCTTTTTCCTGTCTCTTACATGCTATACACAGCTGCAATATCATTAAATTCACTGTACCAATTTTCTGTTCTGAAAGCTGTAGGTGTTTTAGCACTGGATATTTTGCTACCAGTGAGGCTTGTAAGAAGCCATGTTTTTGTGGCTCATTGAGATCTCTTGGTTGGTGTGCCCCAATATAAACAATTCTGGTTGAAACAAACAAGCTATGTCTACAGTAGCACTTTTGTCGGTAAAAACACACCCCTGACTGACATAAGTTTCACTGATAGAAGTGACGGGGTGGAAGCATTATGTCAAACATTATTTCTTATGCTCTTCCGCTAACATAGATACCGCTGCTCATTGGGGAGTGGTTTAATTATGCCGGCATGGGAGACCTTACAGCAGTGCAGCTGCAGCGGTACAGCTGTGCCACTGTAAGGTCTTTAGTATAGACATAACTTAATATTGAGGACTAAGGCTAATTCTTAAGAACATATCTTCTAAGTCGCTCAATAACATATGTAGGAGGGAGCCACGAGATCTCTACCACTTATTGATATCCTCACTGCCTACTTGAGATGTACTTTGAGATATACATTTTATACTTTGCTTAATATTGTTCCTCTATTGTATGATAAGTAAGAACCTTAAATGCTAGTTCTATTTATTTTAAGTACCTCTGGACTTTTTTTTTTTTTTTTTTAACCATGGCTTTCTTTGATTCAGTTCTGGCATATTGCCTAATTTTTCTTATGTTTTAACAAACATAGATTACATTGTGAAATTGGTAACATTGATTGATTTGTAGTATTCCCAAAATAGATATGTTTGAAGGCCAGACTTTTACTGCTATTTCTCATATGTCTTTAAAGTGTTATTGTGGATTAGAATAAGGATAGAATACCCTTTTCTGTTACATTATTGGTTTGCCTCCAAGTGGTGGGGTTGAAATATCCGACGATATTGAAATTTCCTCTAGCAAGGGATGAAATGTTAGTTTTACTGCTAGATAAAACCAGACTCTTTTGATACCCTCCAATAGTTGGTGATGTTTTCTGTGTATATCTATAACCTGTGGAATCTAAGCAGCAACAGAGGGAATGATATGGAAGGGAATGAGTTGTTTTTCTTTATGGATCCACATTGGGTGCCTTATGTACTATGTCTAGGACAATGTTCGTGGGAGACCTGTCTCAAGAGAATGTAATACATTGTGTCCTCAAGTATTGCTCTTGGAGGGATTCTGCGCTGATGCGGGGGTGCAGAATTCATATGACTTGCATTTTTCTGTGTCCTCACGCAGAAAAATGCAAAAAAAATCTGCCAGGGAACACGTGCCTCTGCCCAGGCAGCGGGTTTGTTCCAGCATGCCTGGAGCAACCTCCGAGATGGGGGAGGGGGACTGGGCATGCGTGCATGTCAGTGATTGTACGCCTGGGGGGATTCTGTGGGACTGTGCGCCTGCAGCAGAAAACGCACATCCCACCCCCACACACACACACAAATTTCCTGCTTTTGCCTGCGGAAAACGGCAGGGAAGCCTGGGGGGGGAGGGCATGAGTGCAGTTTGGGGGGAGGATTGCCCCCCAAACAGAGGCGAGGCATTGGGCGGGGCACACAGGGTTAGGTGCCACTGCCCCCTCCCTCCTCATTTCTGCAAACGCAGAGCTGCCCAGCTCGGAGGCTGCCTCTCATCTTGGGCTCTGCTGACTCTCTCAGCCCTTGCACTGTGTCAGGGTCAGGTGCAGCCTCACTGCCGAGTCTCTGTACTGGGGGAGGTGGGGACTTCAGGATGATCTCCCACCTCAATGCAGCCAGTGGCGTCTGCCCCACTGCCATGCTACAGCCACATTTATTTATTGGCAAATAAAATTTGCAGAATTTTAAAATATTGTGTGCATAATTTTTAATTTGTTGGTGCATAATTCCCTCAGGAGTAGGGTGTGTATATATATCCCATGCTGGCCTAGCAACCGGGGGTTAATGCAGGTACTGCTGGCCAGTGTTGATTGGCAGCCTCACAACAGCTGGGAGAATAAAAGAGCTGGGAAACAGGGTTGTTGCCAGAGGAGCAAGCAGGCTGGACAAGGGAACTCCTGCCAGCTGCTCAGAGACAGCACCTTGAGAAGGGCTGACTGGATCAACAGGCTGAAAAGCCTACAGAAACCAGAGTAGGTAGGAAGTTGCTCAGGGCACGGCTGGAGTTGTTGAGTCCTGATTCTGCCTCTCTAGTTTAAGGGCCCTGAGCTGGAACCCACTGGAGTGGGCAGGCCTGGGTTCCCCCGCAAACAACCTGAGAAACTTAAGAATGGAGGAGGATTTTCAGACCCCCTGGGCACGAGGAACTGACCGACAGCTCCGCCAGACTGAGCGAACTCAGGTGCAATGCTCTGCCTAGCTAGAGGGGGCGCTGTTACACCAACATGCCAGCCCATGCATTGTAATAGGAAACTGGAATCTGTTTGTTTGTCAGAAGGTATGCTCTCTTTACAGACAATCAGATTTTCCTCTCCTGTCTTCCTGAAGAAATTTGTGAATTTGAAGGGTCCAGGTTTTTTAAAGTAATAAGCATAAACAAAGAAGGGAAGGGAACTGACTACTTAAAGGGGGCATGATGAAAACATACTTTTAAAATTAATTCTAGTCTTCTGCCAAGAGTAACATAAAACAGGAGGTCTGAGTACTGAAGACACCTTTAAATAGTTGGAACCAGCTAGAAGGTCCTTCCAAGAACAGGGAGGTCAGAGATACAGGCAGAGTAAGCCAACCATGTGATGTTTTGTTTAATAGTTCTTACATTGTCAAACCTTTTTTAGCTTGAAAATTGTCCTTGGATTGCTAGCTCTTTGGGTAAGGATTTGACTGGCATGTTACTGTATCTGGCACAGTGAGACCCCCTACCTTGATTGTAGTTTCTGGGTACTACTGTAATATAAATATATAATAATACTTACACTTTTAAAAAAAAGTTCGGAGTGGAAAATCTATTTTTCTAGTTTCTAATAATGGCCACTTGTTTTTCCTGACAATTCATGAACTCAGTTTGCTATTGAAAGGTTTGTGCTGTCCAGACTCACTCTGTAGCAATCCCAATTTCCTTCTGATTAATTAACGTTTTGTTATTGTTTGAAATAGTCTCTTTAAAAACAGACAGACAAACAGCCTTAATATAGATAGTTCAGTATCGTGTATATTCGGCAGCACAATAGAAACAAATTCTCTAGCAATTCTGTGATATTAATTTACTATATATCCATGAAATTCCTTTCATTACAATGCCTCCCATAATAAAACACACCAGACTATGGTTTGTAGCTGAATAAATACTCCTTAATAAACAATAGAGCTGATTATTTTCTGCTATGATTTATTTTTTGATTTTTTTGCTGTGTTCTCCAGATGGTCTTGGTCCATGGGCTTCTGTAGTTACAAAGTTGCCTGGGCAGTCCAACTCAAATTTTCTTGTCCTCACTTGAGAGTGCCAGGGAAGAGGGGAGCTTGTAGTCTGCTTCAGCAATTGGCCTTCTCAGCCCCCCAGGCCTCTGCTACTGCTCTGTTTTGTAGGCAGCCTACCAGTCCAAGGAGCACTTTTGGTTTTCCCTGATCTCTGGCTGCTAATTAGACTTAAGCTCTGGTCCTCCAACCATCACTCCTGCTGAATTCTGTAGAATAGTGAAGGAAGTGTGCACTGTAACTCAGCTGTTTTCTCCTTGTGAGGAAAACAAGATGCAAGGTGTCTGGCTGCAGCAAAATAATGAATTCTCCAGTAAAAATGCTGAATGCTGTAGTGTCTTGGAAAAATGCTAAATTCCGTGACCCCACAATCCCAAGTCCATAGAGCCCTGAGAGGGATGACTGAGGCAGTTTGCACCTTTCAGAGCCATTGTTTCAGGCTCTTTGCAGACTCACACAGGCATCAGTTTGCACTCTGTTCACATCTTAAGATGAAAGCTGAGATTCTGGAGTACAATTCTTCAGCAAGGAGTGAATTTTGTAGCAAGTTCTTCAGTCACAGAATACACAGGGTCCTGACAATAATTAGCTGCTGCCCAAGTACAGTACAATACATGTAATTTGATAATATTTTTATACAAACACTTTGTGTATGTAATCTATAAATTACAGAAAACTAAAGTATAATGTCATATGGTTATATTCAAGCAGCTAGTGATAAGACCAATGACAGAGGAAGACAGAAATTAAGATTTAGCATCAATGATTTAGATAATGGCATAGAGAATACACTTATAAAGTTTGCAGTTGATAGCAAGCTTTGAGTAGGGGGTGGAATTGAAGTGCTTTGGAGGATAGGATTCAAATTCAAAATGATCTGGACAAGCTGAAGAAATGGTCTGAAGTAAACAGGACGAAATTCAAGAAGGACAAATGCAAAATACTCCAATTCGGAAGGAACAATCAGTTGCACGCATACAAAATGGGAAATGACTAGGAAGGAGTACTGCAGAAAGGGAGTCATAGTGTATCAAAAACTGAATATGAGTTAACAGTGTAACACTGGGGGTCATACTGGATCACAAGCTAAATATATGTCAGTAGTGTAACACCGTTGCAAAAAAAGCAAACATAATTCTGGGATGCAGGCCCGCTGACAGCAATTCCAGGCCCCAGGGCGGAACAGTCAATGGGCATGCACAAGCTGCGCCCACATGGACATGGACTGCCTGACATTTGGGCTGTGCTGTGCCTGCGCTGGCTGGTACCCAGCGACCTGCTAGCTGCGCTTCCACATGCTCACCCGGTAGGGTTGCCAACTGTCTAATCATGCAAACCCGAAGACTCTTGCCCCGCCCCCTGCCCTGTCCCTTTCCTGAGACCACTCCTCACCCTGCTCCTTTGAGGCCCTGTCCCCTGCTCACTCTATTCCCCCCCACCCTCGCTCACTTTTACCCAGGCTGGGGCAGGAGGTTGGGGTGCAGGAAGGGTTGCAGGGTGCAGGCTCGGGAGGGAGTTTGGTTGCAGGCGGGGGTGCAGGGTGCATGCTCTGGGAGGGAGTTTGGGAGCGGGTGCGGGGTTGGAATCTGGGAGGGAAGGAGAGATGCATGCTCTGGGAGAGAGTTTGGGTGTGGGAGTGGGTGAGGGGTGCAGGCTCTAGGAGCGAGTTTGGGTGCGGGATGCAGGCTCTAGGCTGGGGCAGGGGGTTGGGGTGCAGGAGGGGTCAGGCAGTTGGCGCTTACCTCGGGCGGCTCCCGAAAGTGATTGGCACATCCCTCTAACAGTGGATCCTAGGTGGGAGGCCCAAGGGGTCTCTGTGCGCCGCTGCCCGCAGGCACTGCCCCCACAGCTCTCATTGGCCACAGTTCCCGGTCAATGGGAGCTGTGGAGACCCCCAATCCCTGGGGCCTCAGGGACGTGCTAGCTGCTTCTAGGAGTGGTGCGGAGCGAAGGCGGGCAGGAAGCCTGCCTTAGCCCTGCTGCGCTGCTGCTGGCAGTGGTGGCCAGGGCCCCCCGGGCCATTTTAAATCGCCCGGGTCCCTGGGCAATTGCTCTCTTTGCAGCCCCTACACCCCCCCACCTGGATGCATTAGCAGGCGTGTTGTAAGCAAGACACATGAAGTAATTCTTCCACTGTACTCTGTGCTGGTTAGGCTTCAGCTCGAGTCTTGTGTCCAGTTCTGGGTGCCGCATTTCAGGAAAGGTGGACAATTTGGAGAAAGTACAGAGAAGAGCAACAAAAATGAATAAAGGTCTAGAAATCATTACCTATGAGGGAAGATGGAAAAAATTGGGTTTGTTTAGCCTGGAGAAGACTGAGAGGGAACATAATAGTTTTCAAGTACTTAAAAGGTTGTGACACGGAAAAGGGAGAAAAATTGTTCTCCTTAACCTCTGAGGACAGGACAAGAAGAAATGGACTTAAATTGCAGAAAGGGAGGTTTAGGTTGGACATTAGGAAAAACTTCCTAACTGTCAAATTGGTTAAGTACTGGAATAAATTGCCCAGGGAGATGGTGGAATCTCCATCATTGGAGACTTTTAAGAGCAGGTTGGACAAACACTTGTCAGAGATGATCTAGATAATACTTATTCCTGCCTTGAGTGCAGGGGACTGGACTAGATGATCTCTTGAGGTCCCTTCTAGTCCTAAGATTCTGTGATTCTAAAATGCTAAGACAACAGAGAAAGGATCTGTGTTTAAGAGTAAATGTTCAAAGAGATGAAAATCTGGGTTGTGGACTGATACAAGAAGGCCATTTCACTGTATAAATCCATGGTATGTCCACACCTTGAATACTGCGTGCAGTTCTGGTCGTCCCATCTCAAAAAAGATAGATTAGAAGTGGAAAAGGTACAGAGAAGGGCAACAAAAATGATTAGGGGTTTAGAGCAACTTTGATCTGAGGAGAGATTGAAAAGACTGGAACTATTCAGAGATGTCTAAGGGGGGATATAATAGAGGTCTATAAAATAATGAAAGGTGTGGAGAAAGTGAATAAGGACATATTTACTCCTTCACATGACGCAAGAACCAGGGTTCACTCGATTAAAATTAATAGGCAGGTTTAAAACAACCATCCGGCAGTACTACTTCACACAATGCAGTCAACCTGTAGAACTCATTGCTAGGGGATGTTGTGAAGGCCAAAAGTATAACTGGGTTCAAAGAAAAACTAGATATGTTGGTGGAGAATAGGTCCATTAATGGCTATTAGCCAAGATGGTCAGGGACGCAACCCCATGCTCTGGGTGTTCCTAAGCATCTGACTGCCAGAAGCTGAGACTGGTTAATTGTCCTTTTCTGTTCATCAACTCTGAAGCATATGGCACTGGCCATTGTTGGAAAACAGGATATTGGACTGGATGAACCATTGGTCTGACTCAGTATGGCCATTCTTGTGTTCTTATGTTCTCATGCTTTGTCATCTTAAAAGAAAATTTCTTTCCACATTGGATTCTAAATAATTCTGCAGATAGAAACTAGAGCTGGTTAAAATCCTTCTTTCAAAACTTTTCTCAACCAAAATTGGCTTTTTTCATAGTCCAGAAAAGTTTGCAAAAAGCTTCTGAATTTTTCATAACTTTCATTTTTTCATCAAAACTAGAGTATTTCATCATTTTAATTTTAGCTGTTGTTTTCTCTTTTTTCTCGTTTCCTAAATGAACTTGAGAAATGGCTTTACCTATAGCAAATCATTGTCTGCCATATGCAAGGTTACTTCGGAAATTTAAAATTCTAAACGTGTATTTTAAATTATTCTTCCAGTTGTTACGAAACCAGAGATTTCCTGCTGCTTTTCACCATGCGGTAGAAACATTTGTTAATATGCTAATGCCACACATCACTCAGAAGTACAGAGACAATCCAGAGGCTTCAAAAAATGCAAATCATAGTCTTGCTGTCTTTATAAAGGTAGGTACCCACAATAATATAGGCTCTAGGCTTATTATTTTCAGTAATTTTATTTTTCTTGGATTTTCGCTTAGCAAGGTCTCACACAGTAGCATATATGGGATAAGGCATTGTAATGGGGCATGGCTCTTCTCCCGCCTTCTTCCTCTCAGAAACTGCATGGACTCCAGTGGATGTGCCTTCACCGAACCCTTTTATTTTAAGGTCTATCCACCATTTCCACAACAATCCCCATGCAACCATCTATTTACAGCACTAGTGTGCCATTTCCCCAGAACCTGAGGGGAGGGAACAGAGGTCTCCCTCCCCTGAGGCCTCCATGTAACTGAGTTCAACTAGTGCTAGTCCCCTCTCTCTCCACTTGGTACTTCCTTCCTGCCTCTTTATCATTTTTGGACGAATGGGCTAATTGGCTTCTTATTCCATCCAACTGGCCAGCCTGATTGTCTATTTACCCCCCCCCCACCCCTCAGTCAACTTTCTCAAGAGGGACTAATTAACATCTAAGTGATCAGAGTGCAGGCTCTGTTCACCCTGCACCAGAGGTGCAAGTAAGCCAGTCTGCCCCGGTACGGTGTACCGGCAAGAGCCGGTGCGTGGTACTGGGGCGGACCGGCTTCCCCAGGTGGCAATTTAAAGGGCCTGGGGCTCCCAGCAGCGGCTGGAGCCCCAGGCCCTTTAAATAGCCACCCAAGCCCTGCTGCTGGAGCCCTGGGCTAGTGGTGGCGGGGCTCCAGGGTCTATTTAAAGGACTTGGGGTGGGTAGCAGCAGCCGGAGCCCCGGGCCCTTTAAAGGGCCCCCCAGAGCCCTGCTGTTGGAGCCCCGGGGGTTGCGGAGGGGGAAGCTGTGGACCCCTGGGGCTCCGTAGGCAATTTAAAGGGCCCGGGGCTCCGCTGCGGTAGCGGCGGCTGGCAGCCCCTGGCCCATTAAATCGCCGATGGAGCCCTCAGCTGCCACTGCTACCCTTGGGCTCCAGCAACGGAGCTTGGGTGGCGATTTAAAGAGCCCGGGGCTCCCACTGCCACTACCCTCTGGGGCCCTTTAAATCGCCACCTGAGCCCCGCTGCAGGAGCCCCATGGTAGCGACAGCGGGGCTCCGGCAGTGATTTAAAGGGCCAGGGGCTTCCGGCTGCCGCAGAGCCCCCAGCCCTTTAAAGCTCCACCACAGGCTGGCATCCGGGAGCCCCCAGGGCTCTGGCGATGATTTAAAGTGCCCCCAAACCCCAGGACTCCCAGCCGCCTCTGCAGCTGGTAGCTCCGGAGGTGATTTAAAGGGCCTGGGGCTCCGCGCTTCAGCCGGAGCCCCGGGCCCTTTAAATCTGGATTTAAAAGGCCTGGGGATTTAAAGGCCCCACCTCTTTCAGTAGAGTCCATGCCTCTTCCAGTTAAGGCCCCGCCCACCTGTTCAGGACTCCGGAGCACTGGTAAGTCCTTTAAGTTACTTTCACCCCTGCCCCGCACTCTGTCACAGGCATTTTAAGCATGCTTTTGTATGTGCAAATAGAGATGTATAAAAGAACAGGTTAAGTATTCATTGCAATTAGAAATAAGATTGTCTAAGCAAAACAGTGTATAGAGTATATTATAAAAAATGTAGGTTTTAGTTTTGTGCTAGCAGTTGCATACTTCCTTGCTTATTATGATTTTTATTCCTTCATGGTTGTGCCATCCAATTATTTCCCCAGTCCTACAAAGATTTAAGCATAAGCTTAACTTTATGCACTGTGAGTAATGTGCCTGCATTTGCACTATGTAGTGAGGATCCCAATAGCTCTTTTTCTTTTAGTTAGTGAGTAAGCTCTAACAAAAAACAAAACAAAACAGACAGACAAATCTAATGATGCTGAGGTCAATATCGTGTTTATTTGAAAAGAGCCTTTGTTCTCTTCAGAATCCCTTTCTTATTCACAATTTACTTCAATTTGGGGTTATTTCAATAAGAACAGCGTTCCATTTATTTTATGGGACTATGCATCAATGGTGTAACTAAGATTTGTTACCTTAAAACTATGAGCACAAAAAAAGTGTGGATGAGCTTCCATAAAGCTCTATACACCTACCCTTTTATCTGGTTAGATTGTTTGTCCTTAGCTGCATGTGATTCACTTGTATGTGATTCAAAAGGCCTTTCTCCCTCGGTGTTATTTGAATCCTAACTTGTTTAAGTATGGTTTTACTATATTCAAAAACTTCCATTGTGTCTATTTTATCATTGTTTTGTTATGTGTTTGGTCACAATTGGTTGGAATCTCATTTGTGGTCTCTCTCTCTCTCTTTTTTTTTTTTAACTTCGGAAAAGGAAATTTTAAATGTTTTTGAATCCTTTTCAAAGGGTCTTCAACATCAGACATAACCTCAGGTTTGGTTTGGAGGAGGTGGAGAACTGATAGAGTCCCTCATATACTACCAAATAAGTACACAGAGATTTTATATAATTTATTTAATTTACCTGCCTACATTTCAGGTGCCCAGTTGCACACCTAATGATGTTGAATATGCACGTGCATGACTAAACAAATTATCATATTCCAAACCCTGCCTGCTTATTTTCATGCTCTCATTTAGATGAATTATAGTTCTGTCACTCCCATTTCTCTTGTTGAAAATCTTAACGTGTATGTTAGCACAGTTGGTGTGCCCAGTTAGGCATATTAATGTCAGTTTTAGGGATGCAACACCAAATAATCTCTTTGAAAATTTGGTGTTTTGCATTCTGTTAATAGCTTTACTGTTAATGGTGATGCTATATTAACCCAGGATCATCTAAATTATGTAATATTTAGCTATGTAGCAGTTACAGTCCCCAGTCAAGATTGGGCCCCATTCTAGGTACTACACAAACATACATGAAGACATTGGACCCTATCCATAGAGCTTATGATTCATTACTGTCAAAAAAAAAAAAAAGATTATTTTGTTCATTTAAGCAACAATTTTACACATTTTAGTGTGAAAAGGGTAATTCTTTAATTAAAAGCTTTTCCTAACTCTACTGTGTGGGCAACATTTCAATATTTGGACTGATTGTGATTTTCCTTTTTTGAGCATCAACGGTTGCTCTATAAAATAGAAGCCAAGTTAGATTTCTATGTCAAATTTTCCTTTTAAAATGAAGTACCTTTGTACTGTACAATGCTTGCTTTTAATAGCATTTATAATCAAACTTAAATTATAAGTTAAAATATTCTTGGAAGATAAACTTTTAAAACATGGATACCTAATTTACTGAACACTGCATCTGTAATTGCTTTAGAATGGTTTATATTTTATCTTTTTCAGAGATGTTTCACCTTTATGGATAGGGGTTTCGTGTTCAAGCAAATCAATAACTACATCAGCTGCTTTGCTCCAGGGGATCCAAAGGTACTCCACTCCTTTAATAACTTAAAAATGTGTTTCTCTTTTTGGTACACCTATGTAACAAATTGTGTTGAGATCCCAGAATGTTCTTCAGTTACAGTCAGGCATATTTTCAGACTAGTCTCCCATTCCTGTGCAGTCGGTGTGTTACTTTTTGCCTTCAAGACACCTTTGGTATTTTTGCCTCTCAGAATAGTGGGACTGGCTAAAGAGGAAGTGTGTGACTGGTACAATTCTTTAGCATCCCTAGCTGGAAAATGGATGAAACAACATCAATGAGCACTTTATGCAAGACCACGAAAGTCTCAAGGAACAAATTCACAATAATTGAAAGCAAACCTTCTGATATCTAAAATGTTCCTACAAATCTACGACCCTTCTAATTGCATGTGCCATGCCATCAAGGCACTCACTTTTTTTTAAGAGGTGCATATGATCTCTGCCAGGATCTCAAACAACTCTCAAATCTTGCGTGCCACACTACATAGACTGGATAAAAGTAAGAAATGTAACACAGAATTAGACCTGGCTTTCAAATGCTGTATTGTGCTAAAGAGTTCTCCTGGGTCTGCATGGCATGACACATATAGTCCCTAGGATTGTAGATTTGTAAAGGAGAGAGAAATCACTAGTGTTAAGAAATCTGTTTCCTTTTTAGCTATGCTACCAGAAAATCACTAAATTATTAAATTGTGTAATTTACATCTGAAATATTTTTGCAGACCCTTTTTGAATTCAAATTTGAATTTCTTCGGGTGGTGTGTAACCATGAACACTACATCCCTTTGAATCTACCTATGCCATTTGGAAAAGGCAGAATTCAGAGATATCAAGGTAAATCCACATTTTTAACTATATATAAATGTTAAAATTTTAAAAAGGACAGGTCAGAATTCATAGCAGTCGTGGAAGAAGTCAAGGTGGCAAGAACCGTCTTGCAGGCTGCCCTGCATGTGGCGGACTCGCCTATTCGTACCACATCCTCTGCCACTGGCATGAGAAAGTCATCATGGCTACAAGCGTTGGGCCTCCCCCCAGAGGTCCAGCAGACCATCCAGGACTTGCCCTTTGAGGGCCCAGGACTGTTTTCGGAGCAGACTGACTCCAGGCTCCATAGCCTTAAAGATTCAAGGGCAACTTTGAAATCTTTGGGGCTACATACACCAGTTCCTCAGAGGAAGCACTTCAAACCCCAGCCACCTCCTCCTCACTTCTGCCCTACCCAACATAGGTAGGACTCTAGGAAGCGGGGCAGGACCAACAGATGCTGACCTTTTCAGCCCCCATCTGACTAGGGCCAGAGCTTGGCGAGGCAGTCCTCCAGCTCCAAGCACGCCTTATGAAGGTGCGTCGGGCAGCGACACACCAGCCCAGAGCCTGGATCCTTCTCCCTGCTTCCTGAACCATCTTTCCCATTTCTGTTGTGCGTGGGCCCAGATAACCTCAGACCGCTGGGTGCTGCTCATGTTAGAAATGGGATATTCTCTCCAATTCTGTTCCTCCCTTCCTCGTCCCTCTTCAGGGATCCCTCTCACCAGCAGCTTTTTTTGACAGGAGGTGCAATCACTCCTATGTATAGAAGCAGTAGAGGAGGTTCCTTTGGAGCTAGGAGGAAAGAGATTCTATTCCTGTTACTTCCTAATCCTGAAAGCCAAAGAGGGTCTCAGATCCATTCTCGACCTGCGAAATCTCAACAAATCCATGAAGGAGCTGAAGTTTCGCATGGTATCTTTGGCCACCATCATTCCCTCCCTGGATCCGGGGAAAACAATGCAAAGTAATGTACATTGGAAAACATAATCCCAACTATACATATAAACTCATATACGTATAAATTGATGGGGTCTAAATTAGCTGTTGCCACTCAAGAAAGAGATCTTGGAATCATTGTGGATCGTTCTCTGAAAACATCCACTCGAGCAGCAGCAGTCAAAAAAGCTAACAGAATGCTGGGAATCATTAAGAAAGGGATAGATAATAAGATAAAAAATATCATATTACCTCTCTATAAATCCATGGTACGCCCACATCTTGAATACTGCATGGAAAAGGTTCAGAAAAGGGCAACAAAAATGAATAGGGGGTATGAAACAGCTTCCATATGAGGAGAGATTAATAAAGCTGGGACTTTTCAGCTTGGAAAAGAGACAACTAAGGGGGGGGGAATATGATAGAGGTCTATAAAATCATGACTGGTGTGGAGAAAGTAAATAAGGGAGTGTTATTTACTCCTTCTCATAACACAAGAACTAGGGGTCACCAAATGAAATTAATAGCAGGTTTAAAACAAACAAAAGGAAGTATTTTTTCACACAATGCACAGTCAACCTGTGGAACTCCTTGCCAGAGGATGTTGTGAAGGCCAAGATTATAACAGGGTTCAAAAAAGAACTAGATAAGTTCATGGAGAGTAGGTCCATCAATGGCTATTAGCCAGGATGAGCAGGGATGGTGTCCCTAGCCTTTGTTTCCCAGAAGCTGGGAATGGGCGACAGGGGATGGATTATTTGATGATTATCTGTTGTGTTCATTTCCTCTGGGGCAGCTGGCATTGACCAGTGTAGGAAGATTGGATACTTGGCTAGATGGACCTTCTGTCTGACCCAGTATGGTTGTTATTATGTTCCTATGACTGGTACGCCACCCTTGACTTGAAGGACACATACTTTCATATATCGATAGTCCTGGCCCACAGAAGATTCCTCTGGTTCGTGGTGAACCACACTCATCAGTTTACAGCCCTCCCCTTTGGCCTGTCGGCGCCCCCCTCCCCCGCACGGCGTATTTACCAAGTGCATGGCAGTCATTGCCGCATTCCTGAGGAAATGGCAGGTGCAAGTGTTCCCGTATCTCGATGACTGGCTGGTCAAGGGCCACTCCAGGGCGCAGGTAGAAGCGCATGTACATCTGATATGGGTGACTTTTTCAGTGGACCGGGTCTATTGTTGAACGTGCCCAAGTCGACTCTATCCCTTACCTAAAGGATAGAGTTTATGGGAGCAGTCCTAGACTCCACTCAAGCCAGGGCGTTCCTACCGGAGTCTCGCTTCCGAGCCATTTGCTCCATCATAGACAGCTTCAAAGGTTTACCAACCACAATGGCACAGAACTGCTTGAAGTTGCTTGGTCACATAGCCACATGCACATATATGATGCAACATACACGGCTGCAACTCAGACCTCTGCAGATGTGGCTGGCATCAGTATACAGACCAAACAGAGACAACTTGGACAAGATAGTTTTGCTTCCTCCTCAGGTTATCGAGTCCCTACTATGGTGGCTCAATCCCCAAACAGTATGTACAGCAGTCCCCTTCTCCAGGCCCTAGCCCTTGCTGTCTCTAGTCACGGACGCATCAGCGTCAGGGTGGGGAGCACATCTCGGGGATCTCAGAACTCAAGGCCTCTGGTCCCAGGCAGAGCTTTTGCTTCACATTAATGTGAGGGAGCTGAGAGCGGTTTGCCTAGCCTCCCAAACCTTCCAAACCCATCTGGAAGTCATGACAGACAATACAACAGCGATGTTTTATATAAACAGACAGGGTGGAGCACGCTCTTCTCCCCTATGCTAGGAAGCCCTCAAGCTCTGGGACTTCTGCATAGCCCACTCAATACACCTAGAGACTTCTTATCTTCTGAGGTCCCAGAACAAGCTGGCGGACCATCTAAGCAGACCTTTCCACAGTCGCAAGTGGTCCATTCGCCCAGACATCATCAACAGCATCTTCAAGCAGTGGGGAGTTCCCCAAATAGACCTATTCACGATGAGACTCAACAGGACGTGTCAGCAATTTTGCTCCTTCCAAAATCACAACCTGGGCTTGATCGCGGATTCATTTCCCCTCCAGTGGAGGGACCATTTGTTTTATGCATTCCCACTTTTACCACTCATTCACAAGATCCAGCTCAAGGCCAGAAGGTACAGAATGTCAGTCATTCTAACAGCGCCAGCTTAGGCCCGCCAACCTTGGTATACAACGCTTCTGGAACTGTCAGTAGCCACTCCGATCGCCCTGCCATTGGTGCTGGACCTAATCTCTCAGGATCACAGCCGCCTCCAGAATCCCAACCTCAAATCTCTCCACCTCACGGCCTGGAAGCTTCGTGGCTAAACCCCATGGAGTTGGCATGCTCGGAGCCTGTCAGAGAGGTCCTCCTTGGTAACCAGAAGCCATCACTAGAGCTTTAGTCAAATGGAAGAGATTTTGGATGTGGTCAGTACAGAAGGGCGTGTCTCTGATGTGGGCATCAATACTCTTCATTCTGGACTACCTGTTGCACCTTAAGTAGTTAGGTCTGGTGGTGTCGTCCTTAAAGGTTCACTTGGTGGTGATCTCAGCATTCTATCCTGCGATTGACGGCCGATCAGTCTTTGCTAGCCTGATGCTGGGCTGCTTTCTCAAGGGACTTGACAGATTATACCCTCAAATTCACCACCAGTACCGGCATGGGACTTTAACCTAGTGGTCTCCAGGCTGATGGGGGCCCTCTTCGAGTTGCTGGTTCCTCTACCTCTCATGGCAGGTGGCATTCCTGGTTGCTATAACTGTGACCAGGAGAATGTCTGAGCTTAAGACCTTGACATCCATACCTCCATACATGGTATTCAATAAGGACAAGGTTCAGTTATGGCCTCATGCAGCCTTCCTTCCAAAAGTGGTATTAATTTTCACACAAGCTAGGACATTTTCCTTCCGGTGTTCTACCGTAAGCCACATGCCAAGAGCTGGGAGCAAAATCTCCACTCCCTAGATGTTAGGCGGGCATTGGCTTTTTCACAAATCAAACCAGCTCTTTATTGCAATAACAGGTAGGATGAAGGGTCTCCCTGTCTCGTCCCAGAGAATTTCATCGTGGATCACGTCCTGCATTCGAACTTGCTATGACTTGGCAAAGGTGCCAGGCCTGGCTCTGACTGCACATTCCATGAGGACGAGCACCACCTCTGCCACATGTCTGGTGCAGGTCCCTATTCAGATTTGCAGGGCCACAACTTGGTCATCAGTCCACATGTTCACCTCGCATTATGCCATCACTCAGCAGGCCAGGGACAATGCAGCTTTTGGCAAAGCGGTGCTCCAATCAGCGAATCCATGAACTCTGACCCCCACCTCAAGGGAAATGCTTGGGAGTCACCTACTTGGAATCAACATGAGCAAGCACTCGAAGAAGAAAAAACAGTTACCTACCTTCTCGTAACTTGTTTTTCAAGATGTTGCTCATGTCCATTCCAAGCCTCACCTGCCTACCCCTTCTTACCGGAGTACTCCAACAGAGGAACTGGTGGGTCGTCAGGGGCCTATATACACCACCATGAAGGCGCGACTCCAGGAGGCTCCTCAGCCGACCCAACAGGTACCGCTAGGGGAAAAAGCTTCCAATGACTCTGCACATGGTGCACACACACCTACTTAGAATGGACATGAGCAACACATCTCGAAGAACAACAGTTATGAGAAGGTAGGTAACCATTTTTTTACTCTTAATATTCATTGTTACTAGTTTTCATAAAATTATACTTAAAGCTATGGTTGTTTTGTATTTCACTAACTGTCTAATGTCTACATGTTGAATGAACACATAGTATATATGACAAATGTCTGCCTGACAAAGCCATACAGTTTTGAGGCTAAGTGGGTTTTTGAACAAGCCACGTCTAAACTGTTTTTGCAACTAAGCATGAACAAAGGGGGAAGCCCATGCTTACGTTAATTGGCAAATTAATATTAATTGCACCCTTCGTAAACTACAGCTTATACTCTACTTTCAGACCTCCAGCTCGACTATTCATTAACAGATGAGTTTTGCAAGAATCACTTCTTAGTGGGACTGCTCCTAAGGGAGGTGGGAAATGCATTACAAGAATTCAGAGACATCCGGCAGATTGCAATTAGTGTGCTCAAGAATTTGATGATAAAGCATTCTTTTGATGACAGATATGCTTCCAGGGTAAGTTTACTGCTACTCCAACAATTAGGAAGTTAAAAAGTTTAGGTATGTACGTTTTCAAGTTTTATGGATGGGAAAATACTGTTAATTTGCATATGAAGTATCAACAGAAAATAAGTGTATCTACCGTGATATAGTTAGTATATAGCTGATAGATATTGATACAAACATAGGGTTCTGAAAACTGATTTGTGTTTTCATTTTTTAACTATGAAAAAAATATACTTATTAAAATAACTGCATGTTACATTTAAACAAATTACAATGTAGACAAATGTAGTCAGATTTTCTTATTTACTCAAAATAATTGCTTTTTAACTTATTTATTTGTAATGACTGTTAACCATTATTAATATTCAACTAATTTTGGCTAGTCCTTCCATGATCTATTAGAAGGACAACTAGTTAATATAAGTGGAATTGCCAGTTGTAGTAAATATTATGACTTTGGAGTTTCCTGGTTTTTCTAAAATTTGAGGGCCTTGTGTTGTGGTGAAGCCTCCATGATTTTGTAATTGCACTTCTTAAATTTGCATAGTTTTAGTTTGACCCTTCCCATGTATTTAGTTTCAAGCACGTATCATTTTGTTCTCCAGTGGCATGTTGAAATAGTAAGAAAACAAATTCCTTGACCTATAAATTTTAATTGCAGCATTCATTGTTGAATAATAAATATTTAGTGGTCAGCGTTGTATATCTGTATGCTAATGAATACATGTTCTAGACCAATGGTCCCCAAACTTCTGAGGGTTGTGCCACCCCTTAAACCATCCACATATCCTGGGAGTGGGGCCATGGCTCAGGGGGTCAGGGAGGGACGTGGGCTGGGGATGGGAGCAGGGCCACGGCTGGAGACAGGGACGAGAGCAGAGCTGTAGCGAGGCTGCGGTGGGGGCCTGCAGCCAAGAGTGGCTCTGCTCCCAGCCCCGCCCCCAGCCCCAGCCCTGGAATGGAGGAGCAGCCAAGGCTGGGAGCAGGGGCAGGACCCAGATTGGAGCGTACTGAGGCTGAGGACAGGGCCAAGCCCAGGGCCAGGAGCCAGGGACATGGCTGGGAGCGGGACTGGAGCAGAGCTGTGGACAGGGAGGAGCTGGATGGCACCCCTTCTTTGCCCCCCATGGGGACTGGCCCGGGCCATGCCGTGGCCCCCAGAAGTTCCTCCACGCCCCCCTTGGGTCTGTGTCCCACAGTTTGGGGACCTCTGTCCTAGACCCTGATTTAGCATATCTTTCCTATTGCTGAATATTGGGTTCTGTAATTTGGGGAAGAATGGTAGAAGAAACATTTCCATTAATGGGGTTGTTAGTTTATTTCTTAAATCACTGGTTTCATTATTTGTTTAACAAGAACCGTGAATCTTTGTTCAGAGCCATCAAGCAAGAATAGCCACTTTGTATCTGCCAGTGTTCGGACTGCTGCTAGAAAATGTCCAACGAATCAACGTCAAGGACGTGTCACCTTTTCCTGTTAATCCTTCCAGCAGCGTAAGTGAGCCTGTTTATTATTTGACATTCTGAGTTATTTTTAGCAGAATATATTTTAGAATATATTCAATAATGTGCATATGGCATGTTGAATGCTATGGACCTGATCCTTGGGTCCAACCAAGGTGCACTTAAATCACCACTGTATTTCATATATTCTGGGGTCAGCAGCAGGCTAGCTCAGTCTGGAGCATAAATTAGACCAGCCTTATGGCTGCTCTGTTTTAAAATAAGCTTGTAATGGCCCCGTAGGGACTCTTATGCCACCAAGGATAGCCAGAGCAGAAGAGACCTCAAGCCATGTTCCCACCTCATTTATGTCAGAAGTACAAAGGAGTGCCATTTATGTCAAAGGACAAAGTGGTATTGGTTTGTGTGTGCCCATATATCTATATCTATCTATATATGTTAATATTTCCTTTTTATAGACCGTATTGGTCATGTTCCTGTATTTTGCTCACTCCAAATTTCCATAAAAGTTTATTAGAAGTTTAGGTGCACAGGAAATGCAGCATGTATATATTCATTTCTTTAAAAAAAAAAAATCAATTGCCTATTTACAGCTACACACAAAGAAACATGAAAAGAACATTAAGGTTACAAAGTCAGACTTTGAAATTAGGTAATGCCAGAATTATGATTGTCTGTGCTATCTTAATTAGGCCCTCTTTTGCATATGCACTATGATTAGGGTCCTATGTAAATGACGATTTCACAGAAAGCATGGAAATCATGAAAATGACCCCAAATCATGATCATTTAGACATTTTCCTTTTTAAAAAAAGTATTTACAACAAAGTCTTTAGTACAAAAAAATTAGCTTCTCTACTTTTTTATTCAGAAATTGGGCATTAGTGTTTGAGCTGTCCTGCTAACTATATCAACAGCTTGCATTTTTGCTATTATAGACCCTGATCCTGCTAGCATTAACACATGTACTTAACATGCTTGAAGTCAATGGGGCTTCTCAACTACATAAAGTTAATCACATACCTAAATATTAGGAAGACAGAGACAGGAGTCTTTGTTGGTACTTAGCAGACAGCCGATGTTGATGGAATCTTTTATTATCTAATTCAGTCAAATGACATAAAAATTACCAAGTGAAACAAAAAAGAGAAGTTCACAATATGTTTTCAGAAGGAGAAATTTCCGGATGATGTAAACAGAAGTAAGGCAAGTCTAAATAAAATCATGCTAAAAAGTATATGCCCAACTGTTGGCAATATTGAAGTAAACATACTGACATGTTAGAGGTAACCTTAGGTATCCCATGTTTGTTTCAGTGGGTTGTGGCATATACTTTGATGTCACCCTTGATTTTAAAAACATCAGAAATCACATTCCTGCAGAGAGAGAGAGATGTAATATGCGCACACACTAATTTTGGAATGTCACAAAATGTACATTTATTATAATCATTTGTTTTTTATTTCTTTTCTAAACAGAGTGCAAAAGATGAACCACTTAGTATGCCATCTGTAAATCCTTTAGTAACACCACAAAAATCAGGAAACACTTTGGATAACAGCCTCCACAAAGATCTGTTTGGTGTTATCTCTGGCATTGGTAATACTTTTTTTTTTTTTTTTTAAATTCTGACTAGTTTTGTCTTGTTTCTTTACTAAAAACCATGTAAGTCTTAGTATCATCACATTTTGAAAACATATACTATGAAAAGATTTAATCACTCGAGTCAAGTGAGAGTTCCTTTCTTGGATGAAACTCAGATGAACTGCCAGTCATGAAAGTGAGAATGCGAAGGACATCACTTCAATCGGTTGTCCTATGTGGGGGTTTCTGAGCCTGGAGGGCAGGCAAAAATATATGAATATAGATCCGTTCTGGTATAGCCATATCTCTGCCAATTCAGTGTAGCTTATTTATATTTATAGCAGGGCTGTCAAGCGATTAAAAAAATTAATCGTCATTAATCGCACTGTTAAACAATAACAGAATACTATTTATTTAAATATTTTTGGATATTTTCTACATTTTCAGATATGATTTCAATTACAACACAGAATACAAAGTGTATATTGCTCACTTTATATTTATTTTTGTTACAAATATTTGCACTGTAAAAAAAACTAAAGAAATAGTATTTTTCAATTCACCTAATACAAGTACTATAGTGCAGTCTCTTTATGATGAAAGTTGAACTTACAAATGTAGAATTATGTACAAAAAATAGCTGCATTCAAACATAAAACAATGTAAAACTTTAGAACCTGCAAGTCCACTCAGTCCTATTTCTTGTTCAGGCAATCACTCAGACAAACAAGCTTGTTTACATTTGCAGGAGATAATGCTGCTTGCTTCTTGTTCACAATGTCACCTGAAAGTGAGAACAGGAGTTCGCATGGCACTGTTGTAGCCGGCGTCGCAAGATATTTACATGCCAGATGTGCTAAAGATTCATATGTCCCTTCATGCTTCATCCACTATTTCAGAGGACATGCATCCAAGCTGATGACAGGTTCTGCTTAAAAACAATCCAAAGCAGTGTGGACTGATGCATGTTCGTTTTCATCATCTGAGTCAGATCCACCAGCAGAAGGTTGATTCTTTTTTGGTGGTTCGAGTTTTGTAGTTTCTTTATCTGAGTGTTGCTCTTTTAAGACTTCGGAAAGCATGCTCCACACCTCATCCCTCTCAGATTTTGGCACTTCAGATTCTTAAACCTCGGGTCATGTGCTGTAGCTATATTTAGAAATCTCACATTAGTACCTTCTTTGTCTTTTGTCAAATCTGCAGTAAAAGTGTTCTTTATATGAATAACATGTGCTGAGTCCTCATCCAAGACTACTATAACATGAAATATATGGCAGAATGAAGGTAAAACAGAGTTGGAGACATACAATTCTCCCCCAAGGAGTTTGGTCACAAATTTATTTAACGCATTACTTTTTAATGAGTGTCACAGCATGGAAGCATGTCCTCTGGAATTGTGGCCAAAGCATGAAGGGCATACGAATGTTTAGCATATCTGGCATGTAAATACCTTGCAATGCCAGCTACAAAAGTCCCATACTACCGCCTGTTCTCACTTTCTGGTGATAATGTAAATAAGAAGTGAGCAGCATTATCTCCCGTAAATGTAAATAAACTTGTTTGTCTTAGTGATTGGTTGAACAAGAAGTAAGACTGAGTGGACTTGTAGGCTCTAAAGTTTTGCATTGTTTTGTTTTTGATTGCAGTTATATAACAAAAAAAAATCTACATTTGTAAGTTGCACTTTCACAATAAAGAGATTGCAATACAGTACTTCTATGAGGTGAACTGAAAAATACTATTTCTTTTGTTTTTTACAGTGTAAATATTTGTAATCAAAAATAAATATAAGGTGAGCAGTATACACTTTGTATTCTGTGTTGTAACTGAAATCAATATATTTGAAAATGAAGGAAAACATCCAAAAATATTTAATAACTTTCAATTGGTATTCTGTTTAACAGTGTGATTGAAACTGGGATTAATTGCGATTATTTTTTAAATTTTTAATCGCGATTAAATTTTTTTTGTTAATTGTGTGAGTTAACTGCGATTAATCGACAGCCCTAATTTATAGAAGTATATTCAGACACATCCTTGATTTTGTCCACCTCTTGTTCAGTATGAAGACACGAAACTTAAATTGCTGCTGCTATTTCAGGAAGCAGCAACTTAAGGAAGCCATCAGCCAACCAGTGGGGAAAAGAACCAGCAGCTAACAAGAGACTGCCAGATAGCTGTTGGAAGCATAAGTTCTGCCTAAATGGATTTGGAATTTTTGACACCTAAACCATCAGTTCTTGCCTGCCTCTCTTTTTTATGCTGCTGAGGAGAAAAGAAAGCAGCGTTGAGTCTTGCCCCTTCTTGGGGATGGTGTGCCAAATCCCCACTTTCGGGAGATAATGATAGAAGACAATCATTTAGATGAATTGCTACTGGTTAGCTCCCACAATTGTTTTCCCATTTTATGTGCCATAGGTGTATTTTCTGGCTCCCCACAGCTAGTTTCAGATTATTTTGGGAATCATAGAATCAAAGTGTTAAAAGGGACCGCCATGGTCATCTAGTCTAACCCACTACCAAGATGCAGGATTTATTGTATCTAAACCATCCAAGATAGATGGCTATCCAGCCTCCTTCTGAAATCTTCAGTGAAGAAGCTACCACAACCTCCCAAGGGAGTCTGTTCCATTGTCCTGCTGTTCTTAATCTGCTATGCTGCAGTTTGAATCCATTGGATCTTGTCTTGCCCTCTGTGCAGAAGAGAGCAACTTTTATCCATCTTTTTTATGGCAGCCTTTCAAATATCTGAAGACTGCTATCATATCCCTCCTTAATCTCCTCTTTTCCAAACTAAACATACCCAGTTCCTTCAGTCTTTGCTGATATGGCTTGCATTCCATCCCTTTGATTGTCTTTGTTGCTCGCCTCTGGATCCTTTCCAGTTTCTCTACATCCTTTCTATACATTGTTGACCAAAACTGGACACAGGCCTAAGCAGCACCAAGTAGAGTGGTACTATCACCTCCTATGACTTGCATGCTATGCCTCTGTTAATGCAACCTAACTTGCATTTGCTTTTCTTGCAACAGTATCGCATTGCTGGCTCATGTTGAGGTTGTGATCCACGACAACTCCCAGATCCATCTCAGCAGTGCTGCTGCCAAGCCAGTTTCTCCCCATTCTGCATTTGTTCCTTTGGTTTTTCTTCCCTAAGTGTAGCACTTTACATTTGTCTTGAATTTCATGTTGTCATCTGTATCCCGGTTCTCCAATTTATAAAAATCCCTCCGAATTTTAGGTCTATCCTCCAAAGTATTGGCAACCCCGCTAGCTTTGTGTCATCTGCAAACTTGATCAATATGCTCTCTACACCTACATCCAGGTCATTAATAAAGATGTTAAATAACACCAGACCCAGAACAGATCCCTGTGGAACCCCACTTGACAGTTCCTGCCAATCCAACCTCATTCCATTAATAGCTACTCTTTCTTTGCGGTTGTTTAACCAATTATGTATCCACTTAATGGTAGTCCTGTCGAGCCCACATTTCTGTGGGACTGTGTCAAAAGCCTTGCTGAAGTCCAGGTATATTATGTCCTCTGCAGTCCCCCATCTACCAAATTAGTTACTCTGTCAAAGAAGGAAATCAAGCTGATTTTGGCATGATTTATTCTTGGTAAATCCATGCTGGCTGCTAGTGATTACTCCTTCATCTTCCAGGTATTTGCAAATTTAATGTTTTATACATTGTGTAGTTGCTTCCCAGATATCAAAGTCAGGCTGACTGGTCTAGAGTTCCCCAGCTCCTCCTTTCCCCCCTTTTAAAAGATGGGCACTATGTTAGACCCTCTCCAGACTTCTGGGACTTCTCCTGTCATCCATGAGTTTGTAAATATCTTGGTGGCTCCGAGATTTCTTCAACTAATTCCTTCAGTACCCTTGGGTAAATAGCATCCAATCCCACTGATTTGAATTCATTCAAATTAGTCAGAAGATCTCTGACATGTTTACTTATCCCGATCTGCATCCCTTCCCCGTTATTATCTATGGTAACTTCAGTAGTCGTCCGGTCACATGTTATTTTTTGTGAGAAGACTGAAGCAATTTAGGCATTGAGCAGCTCTACCTTCCGATCATCTGCCGTACCAGCCCACGTTCTCCAATAAGCAGCGGACCAAGACTGTCCTTGATCTTTCATTTTGGTCTGACATATTTGAAGAACCCCTTCCTGTTGTCTCTAACATCTCTTGCCAGCTGTAACTCATTCTTTGCCTTGACATTCCTGATTTTGTCCCTTCACACTGCTGCTATTCCCATCTATACTTCCTTGATGACATGCCCCTCCTTCCATTTCCTTTTATGTATCCCTTTTGATTTTTAGGTAACTAAAAAGCTCCTTGTGCAGCCACTTTGGCCTCCTGTGGTTCTTCTTATCTTTCCTCTGCATCAGAATAGCTTGATGTTGAGCCTCTAGTATTTACTCCTGGGGAATTCTGCACCACTGTGCATGCGCAGAATTCATGTGCCCCCCCCCCCAACAGATTTCTTTGCTTCCCTGCAGAAAAATGACTTTCTGACAGGGAAGCTGCAAAAGCAGTCATGCGCCACTCCCTAGCTTTGCAGGTACATCGTTTCAGGCACCCAGAGCAGCTGATGGAGAGGAAACTCACCACAGGGCTGGGGATATCCCAGCCCGTAGCTCTTACCCTAAGCCGGGATCAGCTGCTAGTCCCAGCTGGGCTTCCTCTTCCCCTGCAAGGAGTGGCTGGGTCTGTGTCAGACCCAACTTCAGAAACCTCCCCTAGCTGCAGGAAGTTCAGCATCCTCCCATGATTCATGCCCCCATTGCTCTTCAGCTGCGGAGGGAGGGGGTCACTATACAGGGAGCTGCTCCCCCATCCACCCAAATCCCATGCATCTGAACTTGCCATACCCAGACACCCCATACCCGAACCCCACCCCATTGACCCTCAACCCCTGCATCTGGAGCCCCCTTGCACCCAGAGGCCCTGCCTCCAGACTCCCACCCGTGCACCCAGACCACCCCCCACTGAGCTCTCTGCACTCAAACCCCCACCCTTACGAGCCCGATCCCCCTGCATCACCCTGAGCCCCCACATCAAGACCCCCATGCCACTGATTCCTAGTTAGCTGGACCCAGACCCCCATCGCACCAAGCCCCATTCCTCCAGCACCAAGACATCCCTGCTGAAACCCCCCAAACCTAGACCTAGACCCCCTCTGCTGAGCCCCAATCACTTTCACCTGGAAGCCCCTGCAGGGTCCCATTGCCCCTGCACTTGGATCCCCCCCACACACACACCAGACCCCCCCATTGAGCTGCCTGTATCCAGATTATCCCACACAGAATCCTCTCATCCCACACTTGGATCCCCCCACACTGAGCTCCTCCACACTTGGATCCTGCCCCACACCTGGTGCACCTGGCACAGAGGGGCAGGGCCCCAGGTGTTTCTGGGGCAGGCCCAGGCCTTGTGCTGTGTCAGGGTTGGGTGCAGCCTCACCATTGAGTCCGTGTCCCCAGGGCGAGGGGTGGGGTAGGGAGGCTGCAGGGTGATCTCCCACCTTCATGCATCAGTGGCCTCTTCTCTCCACTGCTATGCTGGAGCCTCTGCATTTATTTATTGACCAATAAAACGTGCAGATTTTTGCAGATTTAAAAAATATTGTGTGCAGAATTTTAAATTTTTTGGCACAGAATGCTCTCCTGAGTAAGTATTACATTTTTGAAGAACAGCTTCCTTTGACTACTATTTTTTTCCTAATTGGCCTTTCCATGGGACCTTGCCTAGTATTTCTCTGAGTCAATTAAAATCTGCCTCTCTGAAGTCCAGCATCTTTGTTTTGCTGTTCTCAGATCATAGGTGCTTGCCCCAAGGCTGAGGACATACCTTCCCACGCTTTTGCTGCTTAAAATAACCTCATTTTAGTAGATCACCCCTATCTTTAGCAACAAGCACTGCCTCTTCTCTCGGTAAAAGCGAAGTAAAGAAGAAAGTCGGCATTAATCACAGTGTCCTATCAAAATTCGGACTTGGAAAATCATGTTTTACTTACCTGAATTCCTCCTGCAACTGGATATGCTCTTCCTCAACTTCTGCTCTAATCTGGCTTGTTGTGTTGCTATTAAACAGCTGTTGCATGTCGCTGGTGAAGAAGAAATTCTTATGTGTGGAAAGAGAAAAAAGAATGTCTGTTAAGTGAGCTGGGATCCTTTAGGATAAAAATTGCTATGTAAAAATAATCATTTATTTTTATTTATTGGTAACTATGCACTGAAGTAATGGGTGAAATGTCTAAAATGCTAAATTGATTATATTAGAATTATTCATCTCTTAAATGCTACTTTGATCATTTTTCTACATGCCCCATGCAGAATCTTTCAGCCAGCAGTATCCATTGGAGGCTGCATATGCACCCTGCATCTACGGTGACCAGATATCCTGATTTTACAGGGACAGTCCCGATTTTTGAGTCTTTTTCTTATATAGGCTCCTATTACCCCGCACCCCAACCCCCTGTCCCAATTTTTCACATTTGCTGTCTGGCTACCCTACCTGCATCTTCTTGTCCCACTTCCTGGGGAGAGGGGTAATAAAGGACAGAACAGCCCCAACCACCATACAGTTCCTTCTTACTGCCAGTTGCAGTGAGATGGAGCTACACAGTGTCCATCTGCTTCCCTGTTGTATCATAAGTAGTATTAGATTTTTAGTTAGTGTTAGTTTTAGTAGTTTTTTAAAGTTGTATTTCTTTCAATCTGTTGGCAAAAAAAAAAAAATCTAAATTAGAAAACCAGAGCTGTTCTTGACTCTTCCCTTATCATACCTCAAGATTCCCCACAATCTAATATAAACTTGGTCTTCCTGAAATGGCTCTTCTTACAGATATCCTTTGTGGTTTAACCATACTTTTTCTAACTTAACTCAGGGATTGAAAAAATCTCTCTGTTCACTTGGTCCCAGACTATCCAAGTTTGCTGCACCTGAAAACATTTGTATTGATTCACCTCCTGCCAGCTTGCGAGATATTTATTATACATTTTAGCTTTAACATCTCAGTTGCTCTACAAAAGAAATCTAATACAGCTCTGCTCTGATTCCTTCTCCCAGAAGTGTTGATGTTGAGAGTTTATATGCAAGACTGCACCTTTGCCCCCTTCAGGGGTGGTTAAGACCAGTTTATTACCCAGTCAGATACACACTATGCCTTCCTGTAGTGATACTTCCAAAGGTGCTGACATCTCTTCATTGGTGGATGGACTCACCTTTGTATGTGCCAGTGAGTTTTATCATCCAGCTTCTCCATCAGACTACTCTAAAGGATGCATCCAAGCAATGATGGAGTTCACACCTAGGCAAATTTCAGGCCCACAGGAGGAATTGCACTTAAACATATTGGAGTTAAGAGCCATTCTTCTACCTTGCAAAGCGTGTCTGTCTGTGCTCTAGAACACCCCTCTTCAGATCCTAACAGATAATAGGACAGCAATGTATTATATACACATTTGGAGGTTGCAAGATTTTCCCCTCTATTGGGAATCAATTTTCTTGTGGAATGATGTAATTGTCATAGCAACCTGTTGGCATTTTGTCTAGCAGGTGTCCAGGACAATTTAGCAGATTATCGGAGCAGGAAAGACTCCATCTCCAATGAATGGGAGCTAAAAGACTCTATTTTGAATTCAGTGTTTCATGATTAGGGAGTTCCCTCAATGGACATATTTGCCACATATGATAAGAAATATCCCATATATTGCTCACCAGGAGGAATGAGTCCAAAGTCTCTTGCAGACGCAGATCTGATTCTGTGGGCTCAAAACATGCTATATGCCTTTCTCATTTCTCCTCATCCTGTTAATCCTCAGAGTACTCAAGAAAGTTTGTCAGGATAAGCTTCTACTTGGGCCCATCAATTTTGGTTTCCCGATCTAATTCACCTTTCAATTTGTCCGTCTTTGGTTCCCATCCTTCCAAATATCCTTTCTTAAAATCACAGCCTAGTGTACTGGACCCAGACCCAAAAACTCTGCACTTGACAGCATGGAGGCTAGCTGGCTGACTCTGCTTGAGGAGAACTGCTCACTGACTATTCAAGTTTTTATTCCTGGTAGGAAAGCCTCTACAAGATAGGTGTGTGTATATATATCAATATATAAGTGGAGGCATTTTTCAGTATGATCTAGTCAGAGAACTATCCAGTCAGAGAACTCTTCTGTCTGAACTATTTTAGACAATCTATTATCCTTGAAACATTGTGGTTTCTCAGTTCTGTTAAAGTGCATTTACCAGCTGTTTATGGGGTTTTTTATTGCTCGGTTAAGTGGTTATTTGGGTGGTTTTTTTTTTTCAACTGTTAACTCTACAGTTTCCAAGTTCTTAAAGGGGTTTACACTGTTTACACTGGTTAAAGATTCCTTTCCTTCCTTGTGCTTGAATATGGTATTAATGTCTTTAATGGAACCTTCTTTCCAACCTTTAACATGTTCTTTGTAACACTTTTCTATAAAGACAGAATTTTTAGTGGCTGTCACTTCAGCGTGTAGCCTGGTGGAGTTGCAGACCAGGTCTACACTACACATCTATATCAGTGTAACTGCATCGCTCAGGGGTGTGAAAAATCCACACCTCCTGAGTGACGTAGGTATACTGAGCTTAACCCTCCATGTAGACAGCGCTGTGTCCACAGGGAAGTTTCTCCCATTGACATAGCTACTGCCTTTCGGAGAGATGGATTAACTATGCCAATGGGAGAAGCTTTCCCATTGGCATAGGAGCATCTTCACTTAAGAACAACAGCGCAGCTACTCAGATGCAGCTACACCCCTGTAGCACTGTACGTGAAGACAAACCCACAAGTTTTGATGGCTGGGTCTCCGTATGTGGTTGTCTATAAGGACAGAATTATGCTTAGGTCACCTCTTAAATGTCTGTGTTAAGGTTTCTTATAGTGTGAAACAGTTTCCCCTTCCCTTTTCAGTTAGGGTGCAATCTGCAGGGCTCAAGCAACCTCTCTCAGGATGTGTTAGAGGTGCTCCTGTCTTGGAACTCTGTAGAGCACCTACATGGCATTCTACTTATACATTTTACTAACACAGCTTCTAGATCAGATGCTCAGTTTGGCAGGGCTGTCTTGCAGTCATTTTTTAGATAGGACTCTTGTCATCCACCTACCTGAGAAGTAACTGGTAGTCAGTCTGTGTGGACAAATGCTCAGAGAAGAAAGAGATTACTTAGTTCACAGTAACTGGAGTTCTTTGAGATGCCTTTGTCCACATGGCTCGTACTATGACTCTTCTACCCCACTTGAGTCCTCTTACTGGATTTCAGTATTGGTGAAGGAACTGAGTGGCATTTAGGGTATTCCACTCTTTATGCCCATGGGGTGGGAGGCAGGAGGGTATGCAGGCCAAATGTGCAGCCTCTCACAGATGCTGCTGGTTAAATGATTCCAGGCTCAGACACATGGGTATACACACCTACAGTGGGATCTCTATGGACAAAAGCATCTTAAAAAAAAAAAAAGTGTTACTGTAAAGTAAGTAAACCTCTCTTTTAAATGCATTGCAATTAAGATTTTATCAATTTTACTGAAAGAAGGCAGACTTCACTTTTTAAAAATTTGCACTGAATTTTGTGAAAATAGTTCTCCATTAGTAATCACTGTAGTATTTTCTCTCTCGTGTGTGTGTCTTTCATTTTTTTATTTAGCTTCCCCATATACCTCATCAACTCCAAATGTTAATTGTGTAAGACATGCTGACTCAAGAGGCTCCCTTATAAGTACAGATTCAGGAAGCAGCTTCCCAGAAAGACAAAGTGACAAGAACAATTCTCTTGACAAGGTAAAAAATAAGCTTTTGAATAAGTCTTCATGTTAACAAATGTAATTCAATATCATTAGGAAACTGTCTAGTACATAGTAAGAAATCAATCCAGCTCCCATTGGAGTCAATAGAAGTCTTTTTGCACTAACTCCATTAGGAGTTGAATTGTATTCTGAATGTCAGCATTGATTAAAACATGAAATAACTTCATTTGATAGTGTTACTATACGTAAAATTGTTTATTGCGAAATAAAAAGTAGTTATCATGTGGATTTGCTATTTTGCACTGTATAAATCATCAAAATAATTTATCGAATATGTGAACAGATATTTTTATGTAAAGAAACATTTTTAGAAAATAGTTATTACTGTTTCCTGAGCTGGATAAGGGCACTCTGATCTACTAAAAGAAACATCTTAAGTTTTGCATTCAATAAAGCAGAACTGAAATTTTAGGGTGGGATTTTAAAAAAGCGCTTAAGTGACGTAGGAGTACTGTAAGCCAATTCCAAAGCAAGAAACTGCAGTAACTGTGAGGTATTCAGTCGTGTTTGTTTATAGCTGATGTTAACACTTATTTTTCTTAGACCTTGTTGTGCATTTCACGACATATGTTAATTTTTTTCCACTTGACCCTAACATGCCTTTGTGTGGCAGAGGGAGAAACTTCGCAGAAGGTACTCTGCTCATGCTATGCGCTTTAGTGAAGAGGAACAAGAAAATTCCCATTTAGCAAAGAACAGTCGTGTTACAGTGGACTTTTCACTTCTGACAGTTCCAGCTTTACCAGAGAAAATGTTGCATGTTGCGCTCTCTCTTCAGTTACAAGAAGTATTTTGGTTTTTGTACTTGATATATAGTTAAGACTCTGGGTGAAGAGTGTGGTCAGTAGAGTTTTGCCACAGCTTTGCAGCATTTTATACCTGCTGTAAATATGATGGATCAAATACCAAAACAACTAAAAAGTTTCATTAAAATAGCATGTAGCTCCCAGTCCTGCAAATGCTTATGCATGTCCTTCACTTTAAACACACAAGTAGACCCATTGAAGTCAATGGAGCTTCTCACATGCTTAAATTTAAGCATGGGTATAAGTGTTGGTAGGTTTGGGGCCTTAGCCTATGGTGTGCCTATTTTAAGTAGACTAAACATTATTTTGTTTTCCTTTTTCCAAGATATATGATTGGCGGAAAATAGATAGATAGATATAAAATATGGACTAAGTAAGAAAATTCTTTAACTGAAAAGATGTTCTGTAGGTGTATTCTGCTGCTAAATGGCAAAACTGTCACCCAACATTTAGTTAATGTTTTGTTAATGTCTTAATTTGCAGTGTTCTGCTAATTAGTTGATCTTTGGGCTGGAATTTTCAAAGGAATTTAGGGGAGTTCAGTGGCAGACATTGAATTTCAATGGGATTTGGGTGCCTGACTCTTAAGCTCCTTTGAAAATCTCCACCTAGTCTATCAGGTTAGGTTATTTAGGTGTTTTGCTTGATGTGGCTGCTGTTAATGTTTCCTCAGAATAATGTTTAGTCCTATCAATTATCCACTGATTTTCTAACTTTCTTTTCAGTAGTTCACTTGTACACTGTAAGTGTCTTTGAATTTTTCACCATTTGTATAAGGATTTCATTTAAAAAATTGCTCTGGCTTTTTATTTTCTCCATTGAAAATTGCCTATGAAGATCCATGCTTGCAGGAAGTGTATGTTCCTGCAGCATCGAATCCGAGCTTGCTAGTGACTGCTAATGTTATATGCATGTTTCCTGGATTCAGATTACAGTTACACGGCGCCATGGCCTCAGCGTCATCCCAGTTCCTTTTCTACCGCTTCAGCAATGATGTCAGAATCTTTGTTTTTCCTGTAGTTAGCATTATATCTAGTTTCATATTCAGTTCCACTTCAGTTATTTTACTTTACTCCTTGCCTGTTGGATATTTAATTTGGTCTCAGATATGTATCCAGCACAGTAATTTTGCTTTTCACAGCTCTGTTTTGGATTCTCTGATGGCAGATTCCCAAGTGTTTAGGGTTCACATGACTCTCATGCTGAAACAGTGTCTGTCATGGGTCTGCATTTTGCTGCCTGTGTTGAGGAGGACTCATCAAAGGCACTCAATCTAAGAGACATTTATACAAAGTGTTCAGTGAGCAACAGAACTCTCTGAAGGCTCCCTTCATGGGACAAGTGCTCTGACTATATGAGGCTGCTCCCGTGTCAGCTCTTATCCAGCTAATTACTTGTCATGGATGGCTACCTCAACATTGGGAATCTACTCTGAGATCTTGAATGTGAGATGATTTAAGATCCGACCTGTTTATAGAAGCCTGAAGATTTAAAACAGATTTATCGTAACATTTTGGAGGACCTGACTATTCACAAAGAAAAATAAATTTAATGAATCTAGGCATTCATGGACAGCATATTTCTCTTCCAGTCAGATAGGTGCCATTGATCTAAAGGCGCCTGAAATAGTGAGCGGGGGCTTGGAGCTATAGAAGATACTATAGGGGATGCTTTGATGCTGAAAATGTTGTCTAGTATGCATCCTGCCTTCTTGGAATTACCTTCCTTTTCAAATCTGTGACCTGTGAAAGATCAAAACCAGCACCTTAAATCGAAACCCAGATAAACAGTGCTGATTGTTCAGCAGTGGTTTAATACATTCTCTTCTGTATCTTCTAAATAGTAAGTTTTATTTATCACTCAGGAACCCTGGTATCAGAGCTTTTCCCTTCCCTGTTCCTTTTTTGTTGACCACCTGATTTAGAAAGGACTGAGTTTGCTTTAAACTTCTTAACCCTGGTCTACACTACAAATTTACATAAATATAACTATGTTGTTCAGGGGTCTGGAAAATGCCCATCCCTGAGTGACGTAATTATACTGACCTAACCCCCACCACAGACAGAGCTATGTTGACGGGATAGTTTCTCCCGTCAACATAGCTACCACCTCATAGGGAGGTGGAGTACTTATGCTGACAGGACAAGCTCTGCCATCGGTGTAGGTACTGTCTTCACTAAGCACTGCAGTGGCATTGGTGCAGCTGGTCAGCTGCGGCGCTGTAAATGTAGACAAGCCCTCAGATTATCTTTTTATGCCATATAGGGATAAATCTAGGAGGGAAGCACATCTCTAGTCAGATTGCCTTAGAGGGTAAAATGGAATATGCAAAACTGGTATAACTAAGAGTTTTATAATGCTTTCCACCTGGTTCTAGAGAATGTCTAAGAAATGCTTCTTCCACAGAAATGTAAAGCTGCTACTAGGAACACTGTTCATATGAATACACAATACTATTTTAATTTGGTAACTAAACTTGATACACAGTTTGGAAGTTGAGTGCTGGTTTAGTTCTTTTTAGACACACTTCCTTCAAGTGTTGTTATTGTTAGCTAATTTTCCACAACGAAGGGGACTATACAAGCAGTTGCTGGAGAAAGGAAGGTTACTTACCAGTAACTGGTTCTCCAAGAATGTTGGTATTACACGCTTCCCGCACACGACCCTTTCTTTGGAGTTCTCATGTATGACTTTATGGGGAAAAAATCAGTGAGTCAGGGCCATAGCTCCTTGTGACCTCGCTCCAAATGTAGGATCCACAAAGGAGCGTGCATAGGTGTCTTAAAAATCACACCGCTCTTTTCTAAATGATTTTAACTTGGCACCAGTGGCACATGTACTTCCCACAAGTGTAAATACCACTGTATAATCCTAAATTGCAGGTACTGGTAAATAGCTTTTCTTCCCTGAAGGGGGGAAATGCATGTAAAAAAGAAAATAACATTGAAGGTGAAGACACTTAATTTGGCATAGTTTGTATGCACAGTTAGATGGGTTACTAAAATATACCTCTATATAAATTTTGATCTTGTCTCCATTCTGAGATCCCCTTCTTTTCATAGGAGTTAACAAAGCAATTCAAAATTGTTAAGTTTTTAACCGTTTAAGAAAATGTTTCACCCAAATTTACTCCTATTTATTCTCAGAACCAGCACTGTGGCACTTTAGGAAGTTCTGTAGTTCGAAGTGGCAAATTCGACCAAACAGAAATCAAAAGTCTGCTCATGTGTTTCCTTCATATTTTAAAAAGCATGTCTGATGGTAGGTAAACAACAATTCTTCTTAATTTTGTAAATTTATGAGATGGAGGGTTTGATTTATAGATCTACAATCTTTCAAACTATTTTCAGTAATGGCTGTGGTATCTTGTTAAGCCTTTCATGTGTGAGTTGATGGCTTTACATTTCTTCTTGTTGTACTTGAGTGATAAAATTAAGTCCCATTTGAAAACTTGTAGTTCGTAAATATTAATTATTCCCTTCAATAGTATATGGTTAGTTGAAGGTCTCAGTTAACAAATCTTTGTCATTGCATACGTCAGTGTATGACTTTTTATTGGGTATTGGAGAGGAAGAATGGTCCAGTATTCGGAGCTCTAATTTAGGATTTGTGACACCTGAGTTCAGTTCCCTGCTGTGCCATAGATCTCCTGTGTGACCTTGGGCAAGTCACTTAGTTTCTTTATGCCTCAGTTGCCATCTGTAAAATGGGAATAATAGTACTTCCCTACTTCACAGGAGTATTCTGAGGCAATCAGATATTTCCGTGATGGGGCTATATTAGTAGAGCTGAGTGAATAGTTGATTTTTCAAGTCAGTGGCTAAACTGAAAAATCTGAAGAAAAAAAAATTTTCAGGTCAAATGTTTTTCTTTTTCAGGTATTTTTTACCCTTCTCTTTGTTTGTTTAAATAAATATAGTTAATTTTTTAAAAACAAAATGGAGCCTTTTTTGGATGGGGGAGGTTAAATTTCAGTTGGAACTATTTGCCCTGAATTTGCCAATAGTTTTGGTGAACCCAAAACAGCATTTTTTTGGCAAATAAACTATTTGTCCAAACAATTTTGTTGAGTTCTACATGAAAGTATTTTGGAACGATAGAAACTTTAAATATATTTATTATGTAAAATGTTAATGAGATGGCCAGTACGGTTATCAGAAATCAGAGTAACAATGTAACTTTCAAAGATTATGTAAAACTAACATTAATTCAGAGTTTTAAAATAGTGACTCAAAATTAAGACATGCATAACAGTTGGCTGAAGTTTAGTTTATAATACAAATGTGCGCTGTCTTTAAAATCGGAGAGGCATAAAACAAGGATGCAGAACATTTTTCTGCCTGCAACTCCCAAAGTTCCCACATGGTTTCCTCTATGACCATACATCTCAGATTTATTTTGTTTAAGTCAAAAGGACTGAGAACTGCAGTATGCAAATTTAATTTTTATCAGTTCTCTCTGCCAAATATAGCAAAAGTCGGTATGTACTTTCAGCACATATTTTGATAATTAATTTCAAATTTGATTTATGTAATGGTAAAAATGTGTACAATGTGATTTGAAAGTTTCATACATTGTATAGCAGGGGTAGGCAACCTATGGCACACGTGCCAAAGGCGGCACGCAAGCTAATTTTCAGTGGCACTCACACTGCCTGGGTCCTGGCCATCGGTCTGGGGGGCTCTGCGTTTTAATTTCAAAATACTTTAATTTTAAATGAAGCTTCTTAAACATTTTAAAAACCTTATTTACTTTACATACAACAATAGTTTTCCTTCTAAAAACTTTAAAATGTATTACTGGCACGCGAAACCTTAAGTTAGAGTGAATAAATGAAGACTCAGTACACCACTTCTAAAAGGTTGCCAACCCCTGTTGTATAGTATCAGGGGGTAGCCGTGTTAGTCTGTATCCACAAAAACAACTAGGAGTCCGGTGGCACCTTAAAGACTAAATCTGTTCGTCTTTAAGGTGCCACCAGACTCCTTGTTGTTTTTATACATTGTATAGTCTCACTTATTGCAATGTCAGGAATGAGAATAGAAATGTTAATGATATGTTTAATATTTATTACATGCTTTACATGCAATGCTTCATATAATTATTTGAATATGATTTTACATGCCGTAATTGCAAAAAATAAAACAAAACAAAAATATCTTTTGAGTGATTCCCTCTGGCCTTAAACTCTGACTGACAATTATATATTTACATTTCAAAATATATAAGTAAAATACATTATGTAAAACACTTTATATGAAACCTGCAAATGTATGTTTTTTTCCAATTATTTAAAGGTCTTCTATTTTTCTTAGAATTGCACAATAAATCATTGTCTGCATACTTTATTTTACACATGTATAATAAATACTCCTCTACAAATTAATTCACTATTATGCTATATATTCAATAAACATTTACTGCAGCAATATTCATTCAAAAGGCTATCTTTGAAATTACAAGATTAAGTTCAAAGGAAATTTTAAATTTTATAGAAAATTGTGACAGTTATCTGCTCCCAGAAAACCCTTTTCTGAACTGCATGAATTATCATAACCTCAAAGTTGAGAACCAATGGCGCAAAATGTTCTTATTAATATTGTTGTTAACTACCTTTGATTTGTTTATTTTTTAAATTCTTCATTTTCTAGATGCTTTGTTTACATATTGGAACAAGGCTTCAACATCTGAACTTATGGATTTTTTCACAATCACAGAGTGAGTTTGCTTAGCTTTTCATAAAAATTGTATATTTGAATTTGCTTGTTGAACTCAGTGTAGATTTAGATGTTTCATATTAATTCAAAACATGACACCATCAATCAATATTTAGAAGCCCCATACTTAATTTTACATGCAACATTATAGAATATTGCTAGTTCCACACTAATTTGGGGGAGTTAGAGTGGAGAATTATCACCTTTGGCACTTGGTGAAGTCCTTAAATAGGCTGGGGTACTTAAAATGCTGCTAATACTCCCTTTAGAGTCACCACCTCTTCTGCGTCCCAGATGGAGCCACAACCATTAAAAGTAAAGGTGCAATTACAAATCCAGAATAAATAAAGATGCCCATTACTGACTTTTTTTCTGAATGCAGTGTTGTTGTAGCCATGTTGGTCCCAGGAGAGTAGAGAAAGAAGGTGGGTGAGGTAACATCTTTTATTGGACCAACTTCTGTTGGTGAGAGAGACAAGCTTTTGAGCTACACAGAGCTCTTCCTCTGGGAACGGTACTTAGAGGTACTTTATTTCAGAATGAAAATAGGATGGCTTCCCAATTTTGCCCTTTCCTCTTTCACCTCACAAGAAGGGAAAGAGAAGAAGTCAGATAGCCTCTTCTGAACAGGAAAGCAACAATGTCCATCTTTACTTCCACTTGCTTCCCAGAGCTGGTCTGAATGCTGTGGTGGAGTGAAGTCAAGTTTGAGAGCAGCAGTTTTGAGGGGAACAGTGCAGTAGCCTTTCTAAAAGGCCTTCCTGCCGTGCTCCAATCCAGATTGTTCTTCGTCACACCCATAGCCTGAACAGGGCCATTGACACAGTGATAGCCAGACGTTTTGTTATAAATGCACTGATCAAAATGTGTGTTACAAAATGTGCTCTGTGCATGAATCTTCATCTTCAATTAAATATATACTTCAAGTGTTGGTGCTTATGTGTATTCTGTTGTGGATACGCATGCACTTTGTGCCCAGAGTCAGAGAATTCTGGCAAGCAGTGTCCATAGGTCTGTTCCTGTTCTCCTCATGTTTCAAACTGAGAGTATAAGGTGTTGGGTGAACCAGCCACCTCTCCAGTTCATTCTTACCATCGCATGGCTTGAATCGGTACCTCCAGTGCAGTCTTCAACCTGCAAGGTTTTTGGTTTAGAATAGCTTTGCAAATAGTTTTTAATAGTTTACAGTGAAGTATGTTAGATTCCTCATCCCAGAGATCCCTCACCGTCCCATACCCCAGTACAGGAATGGGACTGTGCTCAGAACACTAAGCTTTGAAAACAGTCTCTCCTGTCCATGCTCCTTCTCAATGAGTGACAACCACCAGCTCTGCCTAGACTGCTTCCCGGAAGTGCACATCTCTGCCAGGTGCAGTATTTGTTGCTGCTTCCTAGCGTCACCTGTCAGGCATGGAAATTCTGGCTTAAAAAGCACATCATGGAGAAGGCTATTGAAGGCCCAGTCAGACTCAACGCAGGGGACCCCTGCCCATATAGCATCATGAATCAGTGAGGAGCACCCCTCCTACTACAAGGTGTGATTTAGGAGTGAGGGAATCCACATTCACACACCCTCCATCAGGGTCTCTCTTGTGGGGAGGGATAGCTCAGTGGTTCGAGCGTTGGCCTGCTAAACCCAGGGTTGTGAGTTCAATCCTTGTGGGGGCCACTTGGGGATCTGGGGCAAAATCAGTACTTGCTCCTGCTAGTGAAGGCAGGGGCCTGGACTCGATGACCTTTCAAGGTCCCTTCCAGTTCTAGGAGATGGGATATCTCCATTAATTATTATTATTATAAAGGCCGGGAACTCTCCCACACATAAGAGCAGATCCCCATTTAAGTCTACTCCGAAGAGGACAGATCTGACCCTGCCCAGGTTAAGTAAGTCTTTGCTCCCAGCCACCATGGACTCAGAACATCCTAAGCCTAAGAGCCATGAATAAAAGGATCTTTAGAGACGGGCTCTGTCAGTACCAGCCCCACAGTGGCGTCACCAATGCTAGCAATATTACCTAAGGCGAAAAAACAGAAGCCATCAGTTCTGATAAAGAGTACCCTTTGGGTTTCTTAACTGCAGAGAGTACTATCACTACCTTGTATGTGGTCAGGACAGAGCCTCCCTCCATTGGCTTCAATGGTAAAGGCAGACAGTATCCCACATACTCCAAGAAAAGCAGAGGACATTTTTGTTCTCTCGGTTCCTCAATCTTCTCTGCTATCGGGACCTTCCTTCATCAGGGAGATCATGATTCCACCAACAGATACAAGCTATGGGAAAAGTCTATCCCCCCATCCCATCTACCAGCTGCTGCTTTCCTCCAATGGGACTGTCGGTACCTCCAATGGAACCGGGTCCAGCTTTTTCATCATTGGTAGAATCAAAATCACCAGAGGAACTGTCATCATCTCTTTCAAGGGTAACAGTCCAGACAACAGCTCGAGAGCCTCCTGGAACCAACCTCCACTAAGGCACCTTCCTCAGGACCAGTGGTCCACCATGCATTGGGAACTTCCACAATCCTCCTTTGATCGCCCCATGGACCCATGGGACCCATACGCACAATACACAGGTTCAGTGTGATCTACTAGAGGATCTCTCCATGCCTCCTTCCAAAGGCGCAACCAGATCTTCCTTCTGACCCCACAGAAGAGGAAGATGACTAAAAGACTGAGTCCTTGCACTTTTAAAAGGACTCCAGGGCAACCCTCCATTCCTTGGGACTATATGTACCTTCCCCAAAGAGGAAATGCCACAAACATCCCTGCAAAACAAATCTATGATTCAACAGTTCTACTGTCAACAGTCGTATGAACCACCTCATAAGATACAGAGGGTACAGAAATCATGATACCCTGCACCTCCAGCATCAACAACATCTCAACTTCACCCACTGGCTAAAAGATAATTTTGATGGGATGCTCAGGATTTGTGAACCACTAGTGATGCCTCCCCAACCAACCCCCACCTATATTTTGGTGGCCTCCTATCACTCTTGCTCCACATCTGGAGAGTAGTAACATAGTGTTCTCGACATGTGGTCCGCAGACCCCTGGTGGACTGTGGACTATGTTAAAGGTGGTCTGTGAAAGACTTAGATGAAAACTGACTAAACAGAATTAAACTGTACATACAGACAATAGATTTCCATAGGGGTCCACACCTCCATTCGAGATTTCCAAAAGGGTCCGCAGATGAGAAAAGGTTGAGAACCACTTTAGTAATGGACACATAGTTGTTGGATATCATCCATTCCAGCTACATAATAGAGTTTATCTCCCATCTCCTCCAAAAACCCCTTCCACTCCTTTTTCATAGATCATTCTCGTTAGGAGCCTCCATCAGGTAGTGAAAGAGTGGCTTTCTCTTCAACATGAAGGAAAGGGGTTCTATTTGACATATTTCCTAGTATCCCCTCCATCAACTCAGTGTCTTTATTTGCAAGTTTATTTCCATATGATTACATTGACATCAATAATACAATCCCTGGAAAAGGACACGTGCTTCATAGCTCTAAATATGAAAGATGCTTACTTTCATGTGGACATTCATCCTGCCCTTAAAGGTTTCTCAAGTTTATGGTGGGCGCTGACCACTTTCAGTAAAGGGTTCTTCCCTTCCAACCCTGATATTCTAGGATTCTAGGAACTTGAGAGCCAGATTAAAATGTCTGAAGGGCTGGATGCGGCCCCCGGGTCGTAGTTTGCCCACCCCTGCCTTAGACTGTAAGCTCATTGGGGAAGGGACTGTAACTTTGCTTGTGTAGACACATCACCTTATACAATGGGGCCCTGCTTATGATAGGTACAACTAGACACTACTACCATATAAATACTAAATAATAAAGTTTATTTAGGATACCACGTTTTAGAAGCAGCAATTAATATAATTTTTTTTCTTTGGTTTTTGTTTTCAATCCTTGATGCTTCCCACTTGTCATTTTTAGAAATTCTAACTGGCACCAGCCAAGATATTAAGCTCTTTGCTTTGATTCCAGGTGAAAGGATCAGGGCATGCTCCATACCTCACTCTTGCCTCTGCCACCCCCTGCTGCTCTGTATGTACTGCAGAGTGCAAGGAATTGCTGCAACTCTGCACACTCACTTCATGGCACACTCAGTGCAGCGAGGTGGCTTACAGCAATGGGACATGCAGCTATCACCATGTCAACCCCAGAGTCAGGAGAAGATTAACAAAGACAACCTGACCTAAGCCCAGGAGGTTCCGGTTGTTTTCTGACCTGACCTGAACCCAGCACGAGTAGTTGGGCCCCATCAGGTTCAGGTTAGGTTGTAGGGCTCTACTTTAACGGTGGGAACAATTAAAATGGATGTTTTTCCTGAAATTCCTGTGAAGAAAGAGCTTAGAGGGACTGACAAGCAGACATAATAGATAAATAGTTGCAGTAAACTTTTATTTAAACAGTTTTTAAATGTTGTTACAATGATTCCTAATATGTTCTCTGCAGAGTGTGCTTGCATCAGTTCCAGTACATGGGAAAACGATACATAGCCAGGTACTGTGTAGAATTTAAATTTATGGTGTTATGCTATGAGAGAATTAAAATAGTAGTATGTACAATATCCATTGAGTTCTTGTTTATTAAAAAGTTATTGTACAAGAATGGAGAAATTATTATGCAGTGATGCCTACCAATTTGAAGGTGAGTAATTGGATGCACCCCTTTTTGGGTGCTACCTGAAAATATTGTTGCTGTAAAAGAATATTAGAAATATATATATACAAAAATATGCTTATAAGAAATTAATGTAATTGGTATTTACTTTTGAGGGGGATACATTTTTTGAAGAATAGGTTTATTTCTTAAAATAATGCTTATAAGGTAGCAAATATTGGTTTGTGATTACACATTTTGAATAATGACAAGCATTGAAACTGTCTTGGTTGAATCCTCTTGAAAGCACTACTACATAGTATTTTTACTAATTTAAATTATAATATTGTTCATTTCAAAGAGTGAGGATAGATCTAAATGAGAGATGGCATAGATCTGTAATCACATTGATTATTGTAATGTGTCTCGTAAGCTGCCATTTTGCAATTTTTTTCTAACTGTTTGTTTTCTAGATTTAGATTTTTCAGTTCATAGAGTTGAGTTCTGGCAGCACATGCATGTGTGACACTCACACTGAAGCCTGTTAATCAGTGGGAAGTCAATGGGAGTTGAATGCATGTATCTGAGGTCTGAACTTGGCCCATAAACTGTACAGTATACGTCAGTATTTCTTCCACATTTGCATACATCTCATACAAATTATAGAGTACTTGTTCTTGTATTAAAGAAGTAAGTTAGTTAACCTAGTCTGTTCAGGCTTTCACACTGCCTCCACCACCATGGTGTTGGAGCTACTGTGATATCATTAAGCTTGTGGGGTGAAATCGTGGCCATATTTAACTCAATGGGAATTTTGCCATTAACTTTAGTGGTGTTAGGATTTTACCAACATTGTTGGCATCTATATTTCCCAATGTCAGTAGCTAAATGCAGACTACTACATTAGCAGTTTACATTGGAAATTGACATACCAAAGAGTTCAATCAGAATATACCCTGTTTCCCCGAAAATAAGACATCCTCCGAAAATAAGGCCTACTTACAGTTTTGCCTCTCGTTGTAATATAAGGCATCCCCCCGATAATAAGGCATCCACCGATAATAAGGCATTTTCCATTTCTGAAAAATAAGACATCCCCTGAAAATAAGACCTAGCGCATCTTTGGGAGCAAAAATTAATATAAGACACTGTCTTATTTTCGGGGAAACAGGGTACCGCAAATCACAATGACTTTAAACTGAACTTTTTCAAACTTAATGATATGGGAATTTGTTTCTTACAAAAAGAAAATAATAAACGTTCATCCTAATTTAAATATGAAATACTCATCCATCCTATTACATGAATGCTATCCTGGGGACTTAGGAGAAGATTGTCACTGTCTCTTTCTACCACCTCCACCCCCAAAAAATGTTTTACATACACGGAAAAAAAATCTGTGATAAAATGGATCTATAGCTGTTTCTCAATTTAGATTGTGTCTTTAGCTCTGATTATACTGCTTTTTGCTTTAACATACTTCAGAATCTCCAGTCTTTAAAATAACATTTTGACATAGCAGAGAAGACTGTTCTGTACTTCTGTCATATTGAATTATCACTTGATCTGTTCTGCATGTTAACAAACACCACACTATCACAATCATACAAGTCTCTGGTGGTCTGTGGGTTTATTGCAGTTCACAAACAAATATAGCCTTTACATCTGTAAAATTGATGTCACACCAAAGCATGTTGTATCACAGTAAATGCATGTACTGCACAGAATAACACCAAGTGAGAGAGAACTCTTAGTTAAGGGAACAGGGAGAGGTGTAATTCCAGCATTGGTTTTAATTTCTCATCAGCTCAGGTGGTGGTACACAATAGGAAGGTTGTACTGATTGCTAACACAAATCACTTTTCTGTTTTCTTCACTTGATTGCTGACAAGTTTTAACAAAGTGTATGGCTCTTCTCCCTTCCTGCCTGGGTAAGATACAGATGTTAGTGCCTAAATTAATTCCTGCTCTTATTGCATGTGGGCTTTCCTGTTTTACCACTCACCTCTTTCTAACTTTTCCCTAAAACTTATATAATCAAAAAAAATTAGTGCATTTTTCAGTTCTGACTGTTGTCAAAACATCATCTAAGATTAACATTGCTAAAAGCTTTGAAGTAAATTAAATATTTCAAGAGCTACAGTTTGTGTGCTTTTATTTTCACACATTAGGTTTTCTAATTATGAATTTGATGTGATGCTTTTTAAAAATGCCTATTTTTGTTTTAGCTAACATAAAACAACAAATAGGCTGCATTGCCATTCATTCGTTAGTACTTTTTGTGCTGTAGCTGCTTAACTAACTCTCCCTGTCTTGCTGCAGTTTGACATGTCTAACTTTTGCTTCTATCCCATTTCACCCATCTTGCAGGAACCAGGAGGGGTTGGGACCCATAGTTCATGATCGAAAATCTCAGACATTGCCTGTTTCCCGTAACAGAACAGGAATGATGCATGCCAGATTGCAGCAACTGAGCAGCCTGGATAACTCTCTCACTTTTAACCACAGTAAGTTCCATTACACCATAACAGTTGTCATCCTCATCCACTACCACAACACCAGAGGCAGGTCCCAGACCCACACCAGAGCACTTCATGGACTTTATTATTGTTCTAGATCAAACAATTAAGTGGAATTAGTTCACCGGTCTGTTTCCACTTTCTGGTAGAGCAATCAATACTAAGTGATGACGTAATGTGGAACATGGTTAACTATAGTATTACATATTTTAAAGTGGTACCTTGAGAATTTCGTTATGAAATATTCTAAATCATTTAAATCTGGGATTGATTTAAATTACAAACTCTTAAATTTTGTGGTGCTCATTTGAAAAGGATTTATATCTTACTTTTGAACTATATCGGTTGATTTTATTAAAAGTTCTATTTTCACCCACTTGTGACCCATTATAAAAAGTATAGTCCACATGTTATAATATGCACTTAGTTGATCATGTCTCCATATTCTGACATCTCCTGATGAAAATATAAATTTTAGAATTTTCTATGAGGAATGTAAAGTCCATGATTTAGTTTGTGTGGATGTGAAAGATCTCCCAATAATGAAGTGACTTTTTCTGTGTTTTCAGTGTAAGAAAGATATCAAGTGTGCTTGGAATTTCTGTAGACAATGGTAAGACTTAACGAGGTTGAAGTCAGTTTGTGTAAGGCTGCTTTAATTGAAAACAATTTTGTATATTTTTAAATATGCTGCTTTTAAATTTCAAATGATAAAAGATGCAGAATATTTTTGACATGTCATTTTTCAATTTCCTACAGTTTCAAGCACCAAAGAAATTGGTCAGCTAACCTAACAAAATACAGCATTGATTCATGCAATGTGTTGACTTGACAGAATTCCGTACAGTAAAACTATATAAACGATTCATGTTAACTATTGTGATAGACCCAGACCAGTGGGGTACAGGAGTCTGGTAGAGGGCAAATATACTGGTCACTGGATGAGTAGTTTTCTGTTCCCTGAGTGACCAGAGCAGGGGCTGCACTAGAGTAATCAGGAACCTGCTAGAACCAGTTAAGGCAGGCAGGCTAATTAGGACACCTGGAGCCAATTAAGAAGAAGCTGCTAGAATCAATTAAGGCAGGCTAATCAGGGCACCTGGGTTTTAAAAGGAGCTGACTTCAGTTTGTGGTGTGCGTGTGAGGAGCTGGGAGCAAGAGGCGCAAGGAGCTGAGAGTGAGAGGGTGTGCTGCTGGAGGACTGAGGAGTACAAGTGTTATTAGACACCAGGAGGAAGGTCCTGTGGTGAGAATAAGGAAGGTGTTTGGAGGAGGCCATGGGGAAGTAGCCCAGGGAGTTGTAGCTGTCATGCAGCTGTTACAGGAGGCACTATAGACAGCTGCAGTCCACAGGGCCCTGGGCTGGAACCCGGAGTAGAGGGCGGGCCCGGGTTCCCCCCAAAACCTCCCAATTGACCTGGACTGTGGGTTCTTCCAGAGGCTGTTCCCCAACCCACGTTGTGAATCTCTGAGGCAAGAAAATCCGCCAATAAGCGCAGGACCCACCAAGATAGAGGAGGAACTTTGTCACACTGGTGTCGGGAGTGGGATATTGGTGTGCACAGCACGGCGGAAGAAGGAGGGTGATTTAAAAAAAAACAAAACAAAAAAACAAAAAAAACAAAAAAAAAAGGGAGAGGGTTTATTTTTTTCACCACAATGGATGACGTAGTGCGGGCACTGATACAAGCTACGGCGGCCCAGCAGGAGGCTACCCGTGTCCAGGTAGCTGCCCAACAGGAGGCAGTATGGCTGCAGCAAGAGACTAATCGCCTGCTGATTGACCAGGCTGCTCAAGACCGAGCTATGTTGCGGGAACTGGTAAACCAGGTAAAATCCCTTACAGAGCTGAATCACGGCCATGATGGGACGCGGCTCATACGAGCCAGCCATTGGCTGCAGAAAATGACCCGGGAGGATGATGTAGAGGCATACCTTCTGGCCTTTGAGAGGACAGCCCTACGGGAGGCCTGGCCTCGAGATCAGTGGTCTGGCATCCTTGCCCCATTCCTGTGTGGGGAGGCCCAGAAGGCCTACCATGATCTGCCGGAAGAGGCTGCGGCAGACTACCCGCAGCTGAAAGCAGAGATCCTGGCCAGATCTGGGGTAACAACAGCAGTGCGGGCCCAGCAGTATCACGGTTGGAGGTACCAGGAAGACAAAATCCCGCAGTCCCAATTGTACGACCTCATCCATCTCGCACGGAAGTGGTTGCAAACAGAGTCCCGGAGTCCGGAAGAGATACTAGCGGTTCTGGTCATCGACGGATACATGAGGAGACTACCACCAGACCTTCGTGCCTGGGTAAGCCAGAACGAACCCTCCACCTATGATGAGGTTGTCACCCTGGTAGAGAGGCGAAGGACAGCGAGGGAGCTGACCCGACCAGTTAAGGAAGAGGCACCCCGAGTTAAACTAGCAGCACCAAGCCCTAAAGTTTGACAGGAGGGCCCAGGTGGAAAAAGAGAGAGGCTGAAGGCCCATCAGAGGCCACAAAGAGTCGGAGCACTGAGGGAGAAGAGGATCGTGATGTTAGACTGCCCAAACCAAGAGACCGGGGAACGCGTAGGGCTCCATACAGATGTTATGCCTGTGGGGAGTGGGGACACATAGCTGCACAGTGTCCCAATGCTGAGGAGCCTATGCAGTGTAACCTGGGGAACTGGACAGCTCCATGCTCCCTAATCCACCTTGTGGGGGTCTCACTAACCCCACATATGTATACCAGACCAGTGAAACTAAATGGAGTAGGGACCACGGCACTGGTTGATTCGGGAAGTGCTATCACGCTTATCTCAGGGAAGCTAGTGAAGCATAATCAACTGCTGCAGGCTAAACGTACGGGGATAACATGTGTCCATGGGACAGTTAGTTACTACCCCACCATCCCAGTAAAAATCGAGATCCAAGGAAACACTACTGAGGTAGCAGCAGGTGTAGTCCCTAAACTCCCATACCCGGTGCTCATAGGGAGGGACTTTCCAGGTTTGGAAACTTACTCCCAGTAGTGGGATTGGAGAAAGATGAGGACCCTAAAATTGGTGAGGCATCCACAGCAGACTGTCAACCCCCAATCTTCTCTGAAATATCCCCAGATTTGTTCTCCACTCCCAGACAGGGTAGAAAGACAAAAAGGGAAAGAAGGGCAGCTAAGGCCTTGGGAACCCAAATACTGACCCAAAGCCAGAGGGTCGCTCTTGTAGGTAGGTGGACCTGCGCAGCTGAAAAGGAGGCCACGCAGGAGGGAGAAGCACCTGAGTCTGACCCCCACCCTAATGCTTCTGAACCAGTAGAGGCAACAGAGACTGGGCCCCTAGATCTTGGGCAGATTAGCCCCGGGAGAGGAAATTTTGGACGGGACCAGGCAGAAGACCCAAGATATGGCAACATTAGGAAGGAGGTGACTGAAATAGATGGGGTCCCCGTGGAAGGGAAAACCCAGGGACCAGGACCCTACATAAGAAGGATCTCTTATACCGGGTTGCACCAGTACAGGGGCAGAAGGTACAGCAGATCCTAGTACCTCAAAAACACCAGAACGCTGTATTAAGTCTTGCTTATAGTCATCTTTTTGGGGGGCATTTGGGGGTAGAGAAGACCCTGGCACAAGTCCTACGACGGTTCTTCTGGCCAGGAGTACATGAAGAAGTGCGGAGGTACTGTGCCTCCTGCCCGGAGTATCAGCTGCACAGTCCCCGTACCCACTTGAGGGCACCTTCCCATTATAGCGGTCCCCTTCAAGCGAATAGCCATGGGCCTAGTGGGACCCCTGGAGAAGACGGCTCGGGGCCACTAATATATACTTGTTGTTTTGGACTATGCTACTCGCTACCCAGAAGCCGTCCCCCTGCGGAACATGGCCTCTAAAACTATAGCCAAAGAGCTGGTGGGGATCTTTGCCCAAATGGGGCTACCGAAGGAGATATTAACCGACCAAGGAACCCCATTTATGTCGAAGCTAATGAAGGACCTCTGTGCACTGCTCCATATACATACCCGAGAACTTCGGTCTACCATCCGCAGACTGATGGGTTGGTAGAAAGTTTTAACCGAACCCTCAAGGCTATGATAAGGAAGGTGGTAAGTCGGGACGGGAAGGATTGGGACACCCTACTACCCTATCTTATGTTCGCTATCCGGGAGGTACCTCAGGCCTCAACTGGGCTTTCCCCCTTCGAGTTATTATACGGGCGTCACCCCCGTGGCATAATAGATATCGCCAAAGAGATCTGGGAAGAGGAACCCAATGAGCGGAGAAATATAATAGAGCATGTAATGCAGATGCGAGACCGGATAGCCCGGGTTACCCCTATTGTACGGGAACATTTGGAGAAGGCACAGGAGGCCCAGCGAACCCATTACAATCGCCAGGCAAAAGTGCGACAGTTCCAACCAGGGGATCAGGTTATGGTGTTGGTACCCATAGCAGAAAGCAAGCTTCTGGCCCAATGGCAGGGGCCCTATGAGGTGGTTGAACCCCTGGGGGAAGTAACCTACAAGGTGCGGCAGCCAGGACACAGAAAACGAGAACAGATTTATCACGTTAACCTTCTGAAACCCTGGCATGCACAAGAGGTATGCACAACAGTCCAAAAAGACCTAACCCAGGAAAACAGGCCTTCCAAACAGGTGAGAGTGTCTCCCGATTTAACACCAGACCAGAAGAATGAGGTGTCTGAGATGATCTTCCGGAACCAAGATGTGCTCTCGACAAAACTGGGTCGAACAACCGAGACCTATCACCACATCGTCACAAACCCTGGGGCCAGAGTAACAATGAGGCCCTATCGGGTGCCAGCGGCAAAAAGGGAGGAAATAAAAGCAGAAGTGTAAAAAATGCTGGAGTTGGGGGGCATCGAAGAATCCCACAGTCAGTGGTCCAGCCCAGTCGTGCTGGTGCCCAAACCTGATGGCACCACAAGATTTTGCAACAACTTCTGGCGACTAAACGAAGTATCCCGGTTTGACGCGTACCCCATACCTCACATAGATGAGCTAATGGACCGTCTGGGTAATGCCCGGTACTTGACTACCATAGACTTGACAAAGGGGTACTGGCAGATTCCCCTTGTAGAAGACGCAAAGGAAAAGACTGCGTTCTCTACACCAGAGGGTCTTTTTCAATATACTGTCCTCCCTTTTGGACTACATGGGGCCCCAGCTACCTTCCAGCGCCTCATGGACAAGCTATTACGCCCGCATAACAGTTATGCTGCTGCCTACTTGGACGATGTGGTCATTCATACCCCAGACTGGGAAACCCACCTGGAGAAGGTGGAGGCAGTCCTCGATACGTTCAGGCGAGCTGGCCTTACAGCAAACCCTGCCAAGTGCGCTGTAGGGTTTACAGAGGCCAAATATCTTGGCTACATTGTGGGAAAAGGTCTGGTAAAACCCCTAGTGAACAAGTTAGAGGCCATCCAAACTTGGCCCCAACCAAGTCGCAAGAAACAAGTCCGGGTGTTCCTAGGTGTGGTATTACCGACGATTTATCCCCCACTTTGCCACAAGGGCAAGCCCCCTGACAGACCTAGTGAAAGCCCGTGGACCTGATCTGGTGAGATGGTTTGATGCAGCAGAGGAAGCATTCACAGACCTACGGACTGCCCTCTGCACTAACCCCGTACCGATAGCCCCTGATTTCACCAAGGAGTTTATCCTGCAGACAGATGCATCGGAAGTAGGGTTGGGGGCCGTTCTATCACAGTTGGTCGGGGAGGAGGAACACCCAATTCTATACCTCAGTCGGAAACTCCTTCCAAGGGAACAAAAATATGCAGTGGTGGAGAGAGAATGCCTCGCTGTAAAATGGGCCATGGAAACATTGCGCTACTACCTGCTCGGGTGCAGATTTGTCCTCGTGACCGACCATGCCCCTCTTCAATGGATGCAGCAGAACAAGGAGAAGAACACAAGGGTGACCAGATGGTTCTTATCCCTTCAACCTTTACAGTTCCCTGTGCAACACAGAGCAGGGAGCCGTCATGGCAACGCCGATGGCTTGTCACGTGTGCACTGTCTGGCGTCCCAAGCTCCCCAACCCCTTGGCGTTGAGCAGGGGGGAGGGATATGTGACAGACCCAGACCAGTGGGGTACAGGAGTCTGATAGAGGGCAAATATACTGGTCATTGGATGAGTAGTTTTCTGTTCCCTCAGTGACCAAAGCAGGGGCTGCACTAGCTGCAATAGAAGAGATTTATTAACAAGAGATAAGAAAAATTTGAAAGCTCGACAAGTCGTTGTCTATATATATTCCTCTCTTGGTACATGTGTCCCGAGCACCAGAGATTGGAATCTTTTGAACAGCGTGCCCATTGGCCCATACCTGAGCCCTGTTTGCCCTCCCAAGGGCATAAAAGGGGTGGAGTGAGGCCAATCATCGCCACTCCTTCTAACCACAGCCTAGTCTGAGAAAGAGAATAATTAGCAGTGTCCTTACTTTAGTTATTTTTTTCCATTGTAAATTTTCTCTCTAGTCAGTATTGGTAGTAGGATTTAATTTAGGATGAGTTTTGTAGGTTAGATTTCATTTGGGTAACTTCTATATATTTTTCACTGTTGCCCGGTACTGGCTCTTCAGTCTTCATGACCAGAAATTTCTTCAGCCGTATCATTTAATGATGGCCATAGTAAACATTTGTTTGTATAGGCATAGAACATATTACTAGCAAATATTCTATTTGTTGCTTGTTTTAAAACAAACTCAAAGAGAAAGAGAGGCGAGGCTGAAACTGTTCCTTGTTATACAAATCTGACAACAATCTGAGATCCAGGTTCTCTAGATTGGTCTCCTTTGGAACAATCTTTTTCCTCTAAAAGTTCACCAGAAGCTTCTCTGAATATGGTGCTTGCCTCTTCTGTTCCTTCAGCAGATTCTCCTGTTCTGAAATCATCTGACTGGACTCATTCTGACGGGCACCCAGGACTGAGTCTCACCTTTTTACCCCCTCTACATCTAGCGAGAGGGAGACTTGCTTGTGGTTAACTGGGTGTCAGCTCCCTGACACCTTCAGTCTTTTAGCCACCCAAACAATCTCTGGGCTACGCTAGCCCTTACTTTGCCATGAAAGTTATCCCAGTCCCTGAGCCCCTTCAAACCATTCCCCTGTAATGTCCAGCCCCTGATCCACTGAACATTCACAGAAATACCAGGTCTGCTGTATGCACCAGTTTGGTTGATTCAACTCTGGATCAATTCTTTATATAATACCATAGCACTGAGATATATTTATAGTGGAAACAATCATATGTTTCTTATCAAAGATCAAGATTTAAGAGGTAGTGAGTTAGGATAATGGAAGCAGAAGGGTTACATATAAAATAAAATCATAACATGGTTCCTAGAGACTAAACTTAGGCTAACTTCCAATCTAAATAAGTTTCTCACCCAAATGTCCTTTCCAGCGTTTCAAACAACCATGGTTGAGATCCCATTTTCATGAGTGTAATTGCACTGCTGGATTTACTTACCAGCTCTGCGTTGTGCCCAGTGCTTCCCGCCTCAGCAGGCCTCAGAAGTGACACACCCGCTGTACGCCAGACCGGGGGAGCGGGAGACGGAGACACGTGCGCTTCTGGCTGTTAAGGCGGTTGGAGCGCAGCACTATGAGGTGCCCCCCCACCCGGGCAGGGGGAGAACCCAGGGCTGGTGCAAGGATACTTTGCACCCTAGGCGAAACTTCCACCTTGCGCTGCCCCCTCCCCCGCCCCCCCCCCCCCCCCGCACATCAGATCATTGAGGGGCAAATCCCAACGACCCTTTATAGACCCCAGGGGCCAGCCATGCCCAGGGGCTTCTGCAAGCTGCAGCGGATGCATGCGGGCGCTGTCCCACCATGCGCCCCCCAGCTGCCCCCTTGCCACGCTCAGGCTCTGCGGTTCCCGGGAGTGTGAGCCACCACCGCCGCTGCCCCTCCCGGAGCAGGCTCAGGGCCGCACGCCCCGGTGGCTCACGTGCCCGGGAGCCGCAAAGCCCGAGCGTGGCGAGGGGAGAGCCGGGGGCTGCACAGGGGCCGCTGACCCCATGCATCTGCTGCAGCCTGCAGGAACCCCCAGGAGGGACGGCACATCAGGCTGCAGCCTGGGCAGGAGCTGCGGCTGCTCTCCGCTAGCAGTGCTGCCGCCTTTGTAGGGCTGCTGCCCCCCTGTGCCGCACTGGCTCCACCATGGCTGGGGCTCGCTGCCCCTGCAAGCCGAAGCTCTGGCTCTCCAGTGCCTCCGGAAGGCGGCTCCTCCTTGCTGAGCCACCACTTTTTTAGGGTTATCATATTTCAACAATCAAAAAAGAGGACGGAAAGAGAGCCCCACCCGAGCCCCGCTCTCATCCACTCCCTCCCACTTCCCACCCCCCTCAGAACCCCCAATCCCCTCCCCCCCACTCCTTGTCCCCTGATTCCCCCTCCTGAGACTCCCCCACCCTAACTGCCCCCCTAGGACCTTACCCCCTACCTGTCCCAACCCTTATCCACACCCCTGCCCCCAGACAGACCCCCGGGACTCCCACACCCCCTCCAACCACTCCCCCCCCCCCCGACAGCCCCCTCCAGAACTCCCTTAACATACAACCCTCCCCCTGTCCCCTGACAGCCCCTCTAGAACTCCCGACCCAGCCGACCCTCCCCCCACCCCCTGACTGCCCCCCGGGACTCCCCTTACCACCATGCCGCTCCAGCCGCTGGCTCCACGTGGAGCGAAACCAAACAAGCTGCCGAGCACCCTGCCCCTCCCCCGCGGAGTTCTGCGACGCGATGCTGAAGCAGGGGGAGGGGAGAAGCAGGGGAGGGACTCTGCCTGCTGGAGGCCAGTGGGAGCAGCTATATCACTCCCAGGCGCCCAATCAGCCATGCTGCACTCTGCGTGAGGGGAAGGGAGAGGAGGGAGGAAAAATCCCAGACGGTTGCACCAGCCCTAGGCGAACCCAACAGCCCCACCCGGCCGCTTGCCCACGGGCCACACAGTGAGCCCATGCGGGTCGCATGTTGTGCAGGCCTGTGCTAAACTAAAATGTTAATATAAAGAAATTTCATAAATTTTGGGAGCCTAAGGTTGGTACAGCAGTAGCTCCACCAGTGAAAGGCATAGTCACAACTTCAGAAGGGGACTTCTTTCCAAGACCACATAGAATATAAGAGTGATGACACATTGCACAGCAATTTCAAAGCCTCAACTTGCATCTGTTCAGACCAAAAATTTTTCATATATTTAGTAAAAAGTCTACTTTGTGGTAAACAAGTGGTTCATCTTCTGGCGATGTGATTCTTGTTTGGAGTGAGACATCTTGAGTCCTGTCTTCGTCAACTTCCTTGATGTAATATGTGACGAGCAATGGATTCCAACTTGGTGGCTACAAGGATGTCATGTTACATCCACGAATAGTCATCAGTCATCCCAAACATATCTTGTGCATCCAAACTTACAGGTGAGGAGTTATTGGGGGAAACATTAGGGAAATTAGTAGCTGAGACTGCAGAGAGTCCTCTGCTCTCTGTCCAAGCCAGCAAAGAAATCTATTAGGTGTTGGCAGCACCCAATGGTATCCAAGAAGGGACTGTTAACTTGGCAGGGAGAAACATTTGGAGCAGAAGCTTCCAAGGAGACCTAGATGAATTTTACTACAAACCAACAAACTATTTAGTATGACAAAGACTCTTCCTCCTTATCCACCTTCTTTACCAGACCCTTAACTAGTTGACTGTAGTCACAGCAAGGCATAGCTCACAAGCCACAACATGCAGTGCCACAATCCAGACACTGGATCACTTTCGAGGGCATGGTTTCACAATAACACCAGGAAAAGCTCTCTGGTTCTGTTAACAAATGTAATTCATCTGGGATTGGAAATAGACACTTTGGTGATCGAGAGCTACCCATCACTAGACAGATTCCAGAAGAACCAGGATTTGATATCCATGCTGGACAAATGCATGAGACCAACCATGGCTCAGTGTCTCTAGCCATTAGGCCTACATGGGTCTCCCCATGGGCAAGGTCTTCTATCAGGCATCTCCAAGCCTTTCCTCTGAAAGTATGGGACCATTCCCTGGAGTGAATGCAAGACCAGGTACTTGTTCCCAGCCAGGTGCTGGATCCCCTAAGATGATGGACAGTCCTAGAGAATGTCCGCAGGGGTCTTTCCATATTCTTTCCGGTCCAGCAGGTTCTCACAATAGACACCATTCTGAAAGGATAGGGATCACTTCTGGGATCCAGAACAATGTAGGATATCTGAAGCTCTGGGGAAAGGAACCACAGCATTAAGCCTTTGGAGCTCACAGCTGTCAAACTACCTCTACTGAATGCCAGGTCTTCCTAGAGGGCAATCACATCTTGATCCACCCAGACAGCCATGGTTGCATACATAAACAATCAAGGGGGAAGTAGGAGTGTAGCTCTGTGTGCTGAAGTGATGGAGACAATAGAATGGGCAGACAAGACTCTCCCTTCCCGAAAAGTGATACACACAAAAGGAGAGCTGAACATAAAGACAGACTGGCTCAGAAGATGCAAAGTCGACTAAACCAGGAAGTCTTCACTCTGATCTCGCAAATGTTTGGGCTCCTTTCTGACCTCTTCTGATAGAACTGAAGCTAGAACAATTGTTGCAGCTTCTGAAGAGACCAGACATCTTTTTTCCCAGACCTGTTCCTCCACACAGACCTACATCATCTTCAACTAACAGCCTGGCTATTGTTAGAATTAGCCTCACTCGGCCTACCTTCCAAAGGGATCAGAACTTTGCTCTCATCCAAGAGAATTTCCACACTAAAAAATCTACTCCATGTGGACCAAGTTCAGTTCATGGTTCCAAGAGCATAATGCAGATCCAAGGGATCCTGGGGATTCTGGCCCCCCTGGACTTCCTTCAGGAAGGTGCGAATAAGGGCTAGCACCTAGCTAGCCAGATATCAGCTCTAAGTAGTGTGGTACTCACATGATCCTCAGATTCCTTGGCAGAACCATCAGGTATCCAGATTTCTCGGAACAATCAGACTGACCAGACCAGCAGTCAGACCAATTTTCCCTAAGTGGAACCTACAACTGGTATATGAAAGCCATAACCACCCATCTCTTTGAGACTCTGACTTCCTTCAGTCCACCTCTGGCCATAGCACCTGATGAAGAAGCAGTGACACACTACAAGTCAGAAGAGCACTCAAGACTTACATCAAGAGTGCAGAATTCACAATCTCCCTCTTCATTTCCTTTCATCCTGAGGTGCCAAAGGCTTTAGTGTATCCAAACTTCCTCTTACTAGATTAATCAGACTGTGCATTGCTGATGTGTACAAGCTATCTGGCACACTTGTTCCAGAAGCAATCAAGGGGCATTCTAAAAGATCCATGGCAATCTCATGGGCTGAAAGAGAGAGTGCTTCCAGTGCACAGAACTGCAGAGTAGCCACATTTTCATTAACTGATGCCTCTATCAGACACTATAAGGTAGACTTTCTGTCTCTGCAGAGGCCTCCTTTGGCAGGCAGGTACTGCAGGCAGTGGTCCAAACATAACCTGGCCATTTGAGCAGTTCCAAAAAGGGTGGTTGGGGGGGGGTGAGTGTCTCCCCTGTTTTTTTTGTTCACTTTTCTATCGCTTCCTTCTATTCATGACTTGCTACCTCCCATACATATCAGAATTGTGGGAGATGCTGAGTTGCAGAATGGAGAATTTCTTACCTGATAATTTCCTTTTTGCTAGCAGCATCTCCCACAGTTCTACGCACCTTGGATGGCTTCACAGCCAAGGATCAGCATTTTATTTGGATAGTTACCATGTAGGCAGTGTCCTATTGTCCATAGTTAATTAGTTATCCCAGAAATTATTGTTACTAATCATTTTCCAAGAGTTTTTCACAGTTTTGGAATTAATCATCTGGCAATCAGGAGAAAGGGGCATGGCTGGCACAGTTTTGAACCACCTCCAGAAACTTCAGACCGGAGGGGAATAGCCCAGAATTGTGGGAGATGCTGAAGCAGAAAGGAAATATAGCATCTTGTTCTCGGGAGGAGATCAGAGTCTTAGGTCTCTGTCGGATGCCTTCTTAATATCACGGTCCCACAGCCAGTTTATCTTTGACAAATTTTAAAATCTGGTTACTGTGTAGCCCCATAATTGAGGTTGTTGAGTTTTGGACATAAAATTGAAATTCAACTTCTTTATGTCTGCAGAATGTAATATATCTTTCTTAAAATTACAGCACTTTCTCTGAATCCAAAATAAATTTTGAGGGCAGGTGGAAAGACAAACAAGTGTATACTCTGCTTTCTGCTGCTTTCATGATGCAAAGCATCTGTAAATTTACTTTAACAGGTCAGTATGCTCTGGCTTCTTTGTGCTGCTCCATGTTGGCTAAAAGCAGCCAGGACATGCATGTGAATCTGACCCAGAAAGTTAGAACGAGTGGGAGACCCAAAGAACCATAAGTCTGCCCTACAGTGACACCAATGGGTGAAAAGGTTGGAATCTAATGTTCCTTTTAAAAGTCGGTTAATCTGAGAGACAAGCATTAAATTGTGTTTATCATAAGGATAAGTTTATGTCACAGTAACCGTGAAAATTTGCCACACATTAACAGTTAGTTAGTTTTTGTTAATCTAGTCCCATTTCAAAGCGGACTAGAACAAAGTGAACTAACAAACTGCTATTGTGTAGCAGCTGGGCCACAAGGTTATCCTGACCATAGCGTGAAATTATTTATTTTTTCCACAGTTATTCATAATTTTACCATGAAAAAATCATATCCAGAATCATAAATATATGGTTATTGCATGGTGTCACTACCGGGAACAGTAAGGATTATTTGGGTGCACTGTTGTGCATTTTGATGCTTCAACATGTTTGTATTTCTTTTACATTTAACCTTAACTCTGAGTTTTCAGGGTTTATAATGCTTGGATTTGAGATAATTGCAATATCCTTAATTTTACCCTAAATTACTGATATTTGTTCTCAACCTTAATTCTATCTATCCATGTACTTTTTGGTTTTGAATATAATATAGTATTACCAGTTAAGTCCATTATTTTAAATATGTTTAATTCTGCTATTTTAAGACTTTACCTTTGCACTTCAATGTGTGATTATCTTAATTAAATTATTTGAATACCAAATATTGAACATGCATATAATTGTCCTGTGGTTGGAAAAATGTGAAAAAAACTATGTATAAAATATTACTCAACTGTTTAATGTAAACCTCTTTCAAAGTCCTTATTTTTCTTAAACTTCCTCTAATGCAGAAAGTCTCTTATAATTTTGGCTACATAATTTAGCAGCATTAGTTTTAAAATATTTGTGTTTAATTATGTATCCTAAATATAAAGCAACACTTCATTTGAAATTTCTACAGGCTATGGCCATTCAGATGCAGATGTTCTTCACCAGTCCATACTTGAAGCAAACATTGCCACTGAAGTTTGCCTTACCACTCTGGATACTTTATCTTTATTCACAATGGCATTTAAGGTTTGTCTTTAACACAGTTTTGATAGATTATTTGATTTTTGGCATTTTAAATAATTATTCTCTAGAAAATTACTAAAAAAGGAGTTCATATTGACCTATACTACTAACAACATCTGTATTAAAACTGCACAAAGCAGGTAATTCATAATCATGCCATTCAATAGCTAATAACCTTTACTGTTAAAAGTATAATAAAGTCTCATTTGCTAGTATTAACAGTATGCTTTGAACTCAACCAGTTGTCATTCAATCCTGCAGTTTCTCTAGTAACTTCCACTGAAGTCAGCATGAGTTTTGCCTGATGGACTATAGAACTGGACCTTAAATGTTTTAAATTCAAAAATAGAAAATTGCTAGTAAACAGATCAGTTTAAATGATGCATGTTCTTAGTTTATTTTTACACCCTCTGAGGGCAAGAGTAAGCAGGGTAGAGTGAGCAAGACCTCTTCTTGGTCAGCACCATTCGATAGGATCCTTTTCTTCCTCCCCCACCTTTTCCCTCTCCAAACCCATTACAGAAAGCCCACTGTCTAGTTAGCCTTTTGACATAGCTGTCCTTTAAGGGCTTTATGGGACTGATAAAGAAACACTGCAGTAAAAAGCAACAGAGGGTCCTGTGGCACCTTTGAGACTAACAAAAGTATTGGGAGCATAAGCTTTTGTGGGTAAGAACCTCACTTCTTCAGATGCAAGTAATGGAAATCTCTAGAGGCAGGTATAAATCAGTGTGGAGATAACGAGGTTAGTTCAATCAGGGAGTGTGAGGTGCTCTGCTAGCAGTTGAGGTGTGAACAACAAGGGAGGAGAAACTGCTTCTGTAGTTGGATAGCCATTCACAGTCTTTGTTTAATCCTGATCTGATGGTGTCAAATTTGCAAATGAACTGGAGCTCAGCAGTTTCTCTTTGGAGTCTGGTCCTGAAGTTTTTTTGCTGTAAGATGACTACCTTTACATCTGCTATTGTGTGGCCAGGGAGGTTGAAGTGTTCTCCTACAGGTTTTTGTATATTGCCATTCCTGATATCTGACTTGTGTCCATTTATCCTCTTGCGTAGTGACTGTCCAGTTTGGCCAATGTACGTAGCAGAGGGGCATTGCTGGCATATGATGGCATATATAACATTGGTGGACGTGCAGGTGAATGAGCCGGTGATGTTGTAGCTGATCTGGTTAGGTCCTGTGATGGTGTTGCTGGTGTAGATATGTGGGCAGAGTTGGCATCGAGGTTTGTTGCATGGGTTGGTTCCTGAGTTAGAGTTGTTCTGGTGCGGTGCGTGGTAGCTGGTGAGAATATGCTTAAGGTTGGCAGGTTGTCTGTGGGCAAGGACTGGCCTGCCTCCCAAGGTCTGTGAAAGTGAGGGATCATTGTCCAGGATGGGTTGTAGATCACTGATGATGCGTTGGAGAGGTTTAAGCTGAGGACTGTAGGTGATGGCCAGTGGAGTTCTGTTGGTTTCTCTTCTGGGCCTATCTTGTAGCAGGAGGCTTCTGGGTACACGTCTGGCTCTGTTGATTTGTTTCTTTATTGTGGTGTCACGGAGATAGCTGGGAGTGCTGGTGGCGTAGGGTCTGAGTAGGGAGTCCACATATTCAGACAGATTTCCTAAGAAAAATACAATGCATTGGTGACCTCCCAGAAAACACCATCCTAGCCACCATGGATGTAGAGGCTCTCTACACAAACATCCCACATACAGATGGAATACAAGCTGTCAGGAACAGTATCCCTGATGATGACACAGCACAACTTATTGCTGAGCTCTGTGACTTTATCCTCACGCACAATTATTTCAAATTTGGTGACAATATATACCTCCAGACCAGTGGCACCGCTATGGGCACCCGCATGGCCCCACAATATGCCAACATTTTTATGGCTGACCTGGAACAACGCTTCCTCAGCTCTCGTCCACTCATGCCCCTTCTCTACCTACGTTATATTGATGACATCTTCATCATCTGGACCCATGGGAAGGAGACCCTGGAAGAATTCCACCATGATTTCAACAGCTTCCACCCCACCATCAACCTCAGCCTGGACCAATCTACACGGGAGGTCCACTTCCTAGACACCACCGTAGAAATAAGCGATGGCCACATTAACACCACCCTATACCGAAAACCCACTGACCGCTACGCCTACCTTCATGCCTCCAGCTTCCACCCCGGTCGCACCACACGATCCATCGTCTACAGCCAAGCACTGAGGTACAATCGCATCTGCTCCAACCCCTCAGACAGAGACCAACACCTACAAGATCTCCACCAAGCATTCTCAAAACTACGATACCCACACAAGGAAATAAAGAAACAAATCAACAGAGTCAGACGTCGATTTTGCCGCCGTCCTCACAGCGGGGTAAGTCGGCTGTGATACGTCGAATTCAGCTACGCTATTCGCGTAGCTGAATTTGCGTATCTTAAATCGACCCCCCCCCCCCCCCCCGTAGTGTAGATGTAGCCTTAGTCTCAAAGGTGCCACAGGACCCTCTGTTGCTTTTTACAGATTCAGACTAACACGGCTACCCCTCTGATACACTGCAGTAAAGGCCTTATTAGTTCTGGTTGGTTGGTTTCTGTCATGTTTTTGTGCCCACCCTCTTCATATCTGAGTTACTAATTAAGTATTTAAGACCCCAGTAACATATGTGTACTATCATGTTATAATTCTGTTATGGATCCATCACTTTGGCTACAGATTAAGATTACTAAAGGTATGGAGTATTAACTGTTTAGATTTGCTTGTAGTTTTTAATATGCTTCAGTAGTACTATATGTGAGAGGGGGTTTTAAAAGCATCCTTGAGACGTAGCTGAAGCTAAGTTGTATTTTGTTTTGTTTTTTTTGCACAATTTATATACATTCTTGATTGAGCATAATAATTAAAGAAAACCCTAAATTGTCAATATCAATTTTAAGAACCAACTACTGACAGATCATGGACATAATCCACTGATGAAAAAAGTTTTTGATGTGTACCTCTGCTTCCTTCAAAAAAATCAGTCTGAAACAGCATTGAAAACCGTCTTCATTGCTTTAAGGGCACTAATTTTTAAGGTAAGTCATTCTAAAATAAAAATGTTAATCTTCAATTATTTATCTTTTTTATACTTACCACAGTGATTTATATCCAGTTATACAAGTAATATATCATCTTATTTCTTGAATTGAAATTGGATTTAAAAGGAAAAAAACTGTAGTATTGCAGATCATGATTCCGCAACCCATCTTACATACCTGTTTCCCCTAGAATGAGTGCGGTACATTTGTTTTATTGTTTATCTTTTGTTATGTCTCTGTTGCTACTTTTATTCTATGTAACTGTTAATATCCATTTAATTTGAAATACTTTTTCAAGTACCATTTTATGACACTATATCATACTTCACTAAAATCCATATATTATTTTTTCTGCATTCCTTTTATCCACTGACTTCTATCAAAAAGTCATGAAGTGTGACTAGCATTATTTTTTTCTTCATGAATCTATAATTTATTGTTTGATGCCAGCACTGTCCTCGGGATGTTGGAATTGTTTTCTCTTAACATTTGTTTATTTTACTGACGTTAACCTTGACAGATAATTTTTCTCTGATTCATTCTTTCCTCAGTTTCCTTCTGCATTTTATGAAGGAAGAGCTGACATGTGTGCTGCATTGTGTTATGAAATTTTGAAATGCTGTAATTCCAAACTGAGCTCAATACGTACTGAAGCATCACAACTGCTGTATTTCTTAATGAGAAATAACTTTGATTACACAGGAAAGAAGTCTTTTGTAAGGACACATCTGCAAGTTAGTATATTTGCTTATCATTGGCTTTCATGGCTTTAAGATCTATTGCTCTTCTAAGCTTAAAAATTGTTGTATAATAAGCTGTGTTCTTTTCATGTGTAAAATCTTTGGGTTGTATCATTGTATATTTTTAAAACTGATTCCCAGTTGACTGTCTCTGTCTGGGGGGTGGGGGAGGCAGTTGAAAAACTATGAAATATAAATTGTGCATTACTATGGTGAACTGTTTTTGAACTAATATTGAGTTGTTTATACCATTATTGAGTGGGGGGTGGGGAGGTTTATGTAGGCCAGGCAAGAAGAGATATTAGTGGTAAAGCAGCTCTGCATTGGTTTTTTTGTAATTGCTAAAACAGCTTTAAAAGATCATGTTTGTGACGGGTTGTCACCCTGGGGTGTTACCTGGAACTGGGGTACCACCAAGCCCTTTGACACACCAGTCTGGGCTCCCTCTCACACTGTGCTGCTGTGACAAGCTAGCTGTAGACTGCTCCCAGTCCTACACTCCCACCAGCATTCTCACAGGCAGGGACACACCCAGCTGCAGTTACATGGAGGCTCTGACCAGCCACTGCATGAATCAACAATGGAGAGGCTACAGCCAAGATAACCCCCAGCACCCCAGCCTAAGACCGCAGAGCTGTACCATCTTTCCCTGGTCAAAACTCCGACCAGTATGGATTTATTACTTAGTTTGTCCCTCTCTTGATGTGGAGAGGAATATGCAACAAGTCTGTGTTAACCAAGCTGAGATTTTTTCCCCAGACACTTCACTCAAAGGCACACTGGTTTAGATAAAACAAAAAACAAGTTTATTAACTGCAAAAAGATAGATTTTTAAGTGATTATAAATTATAGCAAACAGATCAAAGCAGATTACCTAGCAAATAAACAAAACCGCAAACTAAGCCTAAAATACTAGATAGATTGGATATGAATTAGCAGTTTCTCACCCTGGCTTATGATACAAGCAGTCCACCAGGTTTCCATACACAGGTTAGAAATCCCTTTAGCCTGGGACCAACACTTCCCCCAGTTCAGTTTTTGTTCCTCAATTTTCCAGGAGTTCTCTTGTGTGGGGTGTGAGGCCCACAGATGGTGTCACACTCCACCTTATATAGCTTTACCATATGGCGGGAACCTTTTGTTCCAAATTCAGTTCCCAGCCCAGTTTGTGGAAAAATACAGGTACCCAAAATGGAGTTCAGTATCATGTGGTCTGGTCAGATGTCCTTGCTGAGTCATAGCAGCCATTACTTACAGGCCAGCTGAAACGTTTACAGGAAGGCTAAGCCTTTTTGTAGTCCATTGTCTTTGCTGATGGGCCTTCAGCCCTGTCTAGGTTCTTCATTGTTGTACCTGAAAGGCTAGCTGTGGATGTTACTCAGAGTAAGCACATTAGGAATACAGATACATAGTCAATATTTATAACTTCAGATACAAAGATGATACATGCACACAAATAGGATAATCATATTTAGCAAATCATAACTTTTCCAGTGACACCTCATGTGGCCCATCTTGTACAAAATGCATCATAATCATGTCATAATTACATCATAATCCGACAACTATGAAGAATATGGGCTGCAGTGTCACAATGTTAAAATAACTTAGTCTGATTAATTTATATCTGAAGGCTGACAGGCCCAAAGTGTAATCAACCTGTCATCTTCGTAGGTCTCCCCTTCTTTTTCTCTTCTCTTCCCCATCAATCCTCCAAACTAAGAGCTTTGAAACAGTATTAAAAGAATCCACTTCTCTGCTTGGGTGACCTAAACTCTAGGTTTGTTGCAGTTATTGACATGCAGGTTCATCTCATGTGAGCATAATGTATGCATGTCGCACAATTCTTCTGTCACCTTTGTGAGGCAAAAATCTTGCAGAAAAGTTCCAGCTTACAACCAAATAATTTGATGTAAAGGTAGCAGTGCAAATCTGTTTACTGTAGTAAAATATCAGTAAAACACTGGGCTGTCTAATTGTTGTTGCTAGAAAATGTCATAATTTATGTCTGGGTAGCAAGTGTTTTGTTTTATACAGGGTATATAAATTGCTGGGTTAACTAAACTCTGCAAAGGGTTTACAACAAACTGTTGTAACCATGCCTCCGTGGGTCACAACAAGCAGGAGTTTCTGGGAGCAGCTCCAAGGCAGAGGGCAGGAGCAGCACATGGTAGTGAGGGGAGGGACAGCTGAACTGCCAATTGATAGCCTGCTGGGCGGCTGCAGCATAGGGAACTTAGGGGAGCTGATAGGGGGCTGCCAGTCCACCCTCGTTACAAGCTCCCCCCCAGCTAGCTGCAACGGGCTGCTCTTCCTGCAAGCAGTGGACAAAGCAGATGGCTGCCAAACAACGTTAGAAGGGAGCATTGCACAACTTTAAACGAGCATGTTCCCTAATTGATCACCAACGTAACAACGAAACATTAACCGGGACGACTTTAAGTGAGGAGTTACTGTATATAACTCAGATCTTACCCAATAATCACGCTGTTGCCAATCCTTTAGTATCTAAAATCTAAAGGTTTATTTATAAAAAGAAAGAAAGAAAGGTGAGAGTTAAAATTGGCTAAAGGAATCAAATACATACAGTAATTGGAGAGTTCTTGGTTCAGGTTTGTAGCAGTGATAGAATAAACTGCTGGCTTGTTAAGTCTCTGGTTGCTTCCAAATCATTGGAAGGTCCTCAGTCCCTTGGTTAGAATGCTCCCATTAGTATAAGTCCAGAGGTTTGAGCAGGAAAGAAGCAAAATGGAGATGTTTCCAGGGCCTTATATAGCTTCTTCCCATTGTTCTCACTGTGGAAAATTACAGGTAACAAAATGGTGTTTGGAATCATATGGGCAAGTCACCTGTCCATGCATGATTTTGCTTAGTCATAGTAGAGGCCATCACAGGAAGGTCCATTAAGTGTAGATAGGTGTCTCCCATGGTCCATTGTGAGTTTAGTGTTCCTTGATGAGCCATTTAACTTGAATAGTCCCTTCAAGATGTGCAGGCTAACTACCTTGTGGATGTTACCACGTGAGCAAACATTTGAAATATGGGTACATAGTTAATATTCATAACTTTAGATACAAAAATGATACATGCATAAAAATAGCACAATCATATTCAGCAAATCCTAACCTTTCCATAGACACCTTACTTGACACACTTTGTACAAGATTTGTTGCGATTATATAACAGTGTTAGCAACAATGATCTAAATGGTCATCTTTTAATCAGATAATGTCACGCCTATATACAGCAGAATTCTCTGTCTTGAGGCTGACTGTTGGGTTATAAGAAGGAAGGAAGGAGGGCTGCCACCAACAGAGCTGCTTGTAGAAACTGTGTGCGATGGCAGAGAAGCAGCAGACTGGGACTGTGATACAGTTCTGGGGCTTATGTAGTTTGGGACCAAGGCACTGAGAGTTTCTGCTGTTTCTGTGGCCTGTATGGGTCTGTTTCCAGACCAAAGGATTCTACTGTTGCTCTTTGAATGCTGGTCCTTATATGTATTCTACTGTGGGTACGCATGCGCTCCATGCACCTGAGTCCAGAGAATTCTTACAAGCAGTGTCTGCTGGTCCACACCTGCCCCCTTACTCTCATGCTCTGCACCAAGAGTATAAGGGGCGGGTTGGACCTAACTGCCTCTCCAGTTGCTTCTTACTGCCACATGGCCTGAGTTGGAATCCGCCAGTGCCCAAAACTGATCCTTTCTCTGCTTCCTGTAATTATTCAAAATTACATATTGTTCTTAGTTTTTTATTGTTAGAGTTTTGATAGTTCCCCAGTTAGTTAGTGTTAAAATCCCTACCCCAGCGAAAGTCTCCGGTCTCCCAGCACAGGACTTAGATTATGACCAGGATACCAAGCTTCAAAAATTCTTGCTCCTGCCCCTGCTTCAAGACAACCACTGCCTCAGAGAAACTCATGTTTCTTCTTCGAGTGATTCCACAATAGGTGTGCATGCTTGCCACGTACACCGGTGCCGGAAGTTTTTCCCCTAGTAGTACCCGTAGGGGGGAGCACCCCCCGCAACTCCTGGAGTGGCGCCTGCCTGGCGCGTATAAGGGGAGCTGCACGCTCCCCCCCACCCTCAGTTCCTTCTTGCCGCCAGTGAAGGTGCGTCGGAACTGCTCTGCTCCAGCTTTGCTGTAGCTTGCCCCCAGAACTGTTCGTTCGTTCAATGTTAGTACCTGTAGTTAGTTAGATGTTTAGTTAGTCAGTGAGCCCGGGCCAGGGCATGCCCCACGCCCCGGGATTTAAGTCATGCAGCTCTTGCAGGCCTCCTATGCCAAGGAGCGACCCGCATGCAGACTGTTTGCGCTGCTTGGGAGAAACCCATATCAGCGAAATGTGCAAGATTTGCACGTCGTTTAAGCCTTGGACTAAAAGAGAAAGGGACATTAGGCTCCGGCCCATCCTGATGGAGTCAGCGCTCACGCCACTCCAAGCTGGTACCCGGCACCGCGGCGACCCTCCAGTACCATCGACCCGTCGGCACTGCTCCCCATCCACGGGGCATGCCAAGAGAGCCAAGAAAACTCCTCCTTCACAGCGGCACCAAGGGAAATCTGGGACAGAGGCTAAGCCCATGCTGGGCAGTCCTCGATCCCCACTGGGCCCCAGGCCTCCGACTCAAGCTGAGCAGAGTAGCCCGGCCCCTTCAAAACCAGCTTCTCCAGATGTTTGGATGCCTTCCACGCCTGAAGCCCTCCAGGCAGCCCGGGACGTCATGTCCATGCCGATGCCTGGAGTGGCGCCAATGTCAGCCCCGCGCTCCAGAGACAAGCTGCTGCTGGGATCCCCCCAGTCTCAGTCGAGGGAACATTCCCGATGCCAATCACTGCCCAGCGACTGCTCTGGGCAGAGTCCAGGTGGATCGCCCTCAATGCTAACCAGACTGTCTGGCTGGGTTCCGTCCGTCCGGGACTTGCGGCACCGCTCATGCTCAAGGAGCGAATATCGACGGGACCGCGGCGGGCGTCACCGTCGGTCCTCGTCTCGGAGAGGGTACCGCAGTCAGTCACGACATGATTGTTGACGCAGTTCCCGCTCAGTCTCCCGCTCCAAGTCTCCGCCAAGACATTGCAGCCCTGGGCGTCAATCGCCAGCATCTCGCCGTTGCAGGTCGATCAGTCGAGGCCGTTCGTGGAGCAGCTATTATCGTGGGTACCAGTCCTCCACGTTGAGATCGCGGTCCCGTGGCCATCAGATCCCAGCACCGCTGCTCCTCCCGGTCCAGGAACAACAGTGGATCTTATGCCAACCCAGTCTCCATCCGTAGCCATCCCTTGATGGGCCAGGCCGGCCAACCCGGACAGTCATTCCCGCCGGTGCCACAGCAGGTGCAGTGGCACCGAGCGTCATGGCTGGCCAAATGGTACTAGTGGGCACCATGGCCTCCAGCACAGCCTCCGGTGGGGGCTCGCTCGGTGGCCGGAGCTTTGGAAGCACCGTCGGCCTCCCTCTCCAGACCCACGAGGAAGGAGTCAGTGAGATGTACCCTCTGTGCTGGCCGACACCCAGAGCACCGCACTGGCCTCTTCACCCCGCCCGGAGGAGACGATTGCGGCCATACCCCCCTATGTCACTCAGGAGGACTCTAGGGCCCACCAAGAACTCTTAAAGAGGATGGTAGCGAGCCTACACCTCCAGGCAGAGGAGATGGAGTCCTCGGACTCCCTGTTCAACGTGTTGTCCCCATCCGGACGATTGGCTTTTCAAGGGCACCTCCCTGTCTAGGGTGACTGAGAAGAGAGGGTGACGGATCACGTGGCGCTCCTCCTGTCCATGTGCACTGCATTGGGCCTGTTGGTAAACAACACCAAGTACACGTTAGTCCTGGTCCAACGCATAGAGTTTATTGGGGCGCCCCTGGATGCAGAATCGGCCAGGGCCTCTCTCCCGCGAGACAGGTTCGAGACCCTGAAAGGTCTCATAGACTTGGTCACAAGGTTCCCGGTGACAACAGCCAGGGTTTGCCTGCAACTCTTGGGCCACATGTTGGCATGCACGTACATGGTCCGTCATGCCAGACTCAGGATGAGGCCCCTCCAGCTCTGGTTGGCCTCGAAGTTCTCCCAGACCACGGACAGGATGGACAAGGTCCTCACCATGCCGGACTCTGTGATTGCCTCCCTACGGTGGTGGTCCGCCCCAAACAACATGCTCCAACGGGTCCCCTGTTCCCCCTAATCAGCAGGGTCCTGGAGAAGATAAAGTCGGACAAGGCCCGGGTCCTCCTGATTGCTCCGGCGTGGCCCAGGCAGCATTGGTACGGGACCCTCAGGGGCCTGGCAGTAGCTCCGCTGTGGCCGTTACCGCTCCGTCCGGACCTGCTCTCTCAGGACCAGGGCCGCCTCCTCCACCCCAACCTAGCGGCTCTTCGCCTCACGACGTGGCTGCTCAGTGGTTAGGTGGAGAGGAACGGACGTGCTCGGACCAGGTTCAGCGCGTCCTCCTCAAAAGTAGACGGCCCTCCATTCGCTGCGCTTATTTGGCGAAGTGGTCCCGATTTTCTAGGTGGGTGGCAGATGAGGGCGTCTCCCCGATGACCACCCCGATCCAGTTTATCCTTGATTACCTCCTCCACCTGAGGACCCAGGGCCTGGTGTCCTTGTCAGTCAGGGTGCACCTGGCAGCCATATCGGCCTTCCATCCACCAGTGCAAGGGCACACGGTATTTTCCCATGCTATGACTGGCCAGTTCCTTAGGGGTTTGGATCGTCTTTTTCCATATTCTAGACCCCCAGTCCCACAGTGGGACCTAAACCTGGTGTTTGAACCACTGGCCACGTGCTCCTGGTCTCACCTCTCATGGAAGGTGGCCTTCCTGGTTGCAATCACGTCAGCCAGGCGAGTCTCAGAGCTCAGGGCCCTGACCTCCGAGCCGCCATACACGGTCTTTCATAAGGACATGGTCCACCTCCGCCCACACCCTGCATTCTTCCCAAAGGTGGTCTCCGCCTACCATATGGGTCAGGACATTTTTCTACTGGTCCTCTGCCCCAAGACTCTTGTGTCCAGTGAGGAGCGCCGTCTCCACACGCTCAATGTGTGGCGAGCTCTGGCTTTCTACCTCGAGTGGACTAAGCCGTTCAGAAAGTCCTTGCAACTATTCGTCGCCTCAGCTGAGCGTGTGAGGGGCCAGCCGATTTCCATTCAGAGGTTGTCCAATTGGATTGCTTCATGCATCTGTTCCTGTTATGAACTGGTGGGTGTTCCCCTGCCACTCATTGTGAGGGCACTCTTACAAATATAAAAGCAAATCCCTTCCTATACCTTTTAAGAGGAAAGATTCCTCCCCAGCTCCATCCAAGTTGGTGAGCCTTCATACCCAAGCCACAAGGATTTAGGCCCCCTCTTCAGCCTCCTGGGTACAATCAAAAGGCACATACAAGAAAGATTCCTTCGGTATCCGCCTCCGTATCAACTTTGACACTGACTGGGACCTGAAGGACTGGTACTGTCAAAAACCACCAAGCCAGAGACCCATTCATCGATGGTACCATTGCAGCCCCATAAGGAACTGCCCTGTACACCTACTTTGATGGTACAGAATGACGAGGCAACCTCCGAAGGGAACAATGAGTTATACCACTTCGGAAGATATCTTCATCCTCCCAGACTCTCAATCTCCCTTGTTATCAGGATCAGTCTTAACCAGGGAGATTCTACCACCAGTGGGAATCAAGGACTCTGGAAGAAGTCTCTCTCCCATCCCATCCACTAGTCATGGTTTTCCCAACAGCATCATCGATGGAGCCGGATCCAACCTTTTCATTGTCTGGAGAGTTGGATGTACTGGGGGAAGCTGCTTCACCTCCACCTAAAGAGATAAGCCCAGACAGAAGATTGAGAGCCTCCTTGAACCAGCCTTGGCCAAGCTAAAAGGGACCTCCACCTCAGGACTGGTGTACCCAATGCCGAGAGAGAGAGAGGGACTTTTGACCCCTCATACTGGCCTTATTGAGGTCCATGGGGCCCTTATGCATGTCACCTATAATGTGTGCAATCCAACAGGGAATTTTACCACCTCTCTCCTCCAAGGTGTCAACCAGAACCTTCCCTTGAGCCCATGGAAGGAGAAAGACTAACGAGATCAGCTGGTACCACTGGTACTAACAGGGTATCATCCTCATCACCAAATGAAGTGGTTGCTCCAGCCTCACTGTTTTTCCCCCGAACAGTCATAGACAATCTCAAGACCTGTTACGGGGAGTAGCAAAAGAGCTCCAAATCTCTTAAGGAGGTCCAGGATTTTCAACATAAGCCTACAGGATCCAGTCAGATTACACTCCAGGTAAATGAAGGCATACTAGAATGGACAAGAGCTATATGGCACACTCTGGTTACCTATGCCCCTATCCCCAAGAGGGCAGGAAAACAATATTTTGTCATGACTAAAGGAGCAGACTTCTTGTTCACTCACCGGGCACCACCTAAGTCACCCTTTGAACCACTAACTACATGTTCCATATCTCACCTGTCAATGAAGGTCACCTTCCTGACTGCCAACACCATGGCCAGAAAGATAGGTGAACTTGGGACCCTGTTGGCCAGTCCACCAAACACAGTATTCCATGAGGACAAAGTCTCATTCTGGCTATACCCAAAATTCACTCCTAAAATTGTTTAGAAATTCACATAAACCAGTCAATGCACTAACCTGTGTTTTTCCCTGAACCCCTATGCTTATAGCAAGGAGAGGAGACTTTATTCCCTCAACATGCGACGAGCATTGGCATTTTACCCACTGAGAATGAAACCGATCTGAAAGTCACCTAGACTGTTCATTGCCATAGCAGAATGAGTTTGAGGACAAGCTGTATCTCTCAGAAAATCTCTAAGTGGATCTCTGGCTGTGTCCTACTCTGTTATCAGTTAACAACTTCCTCCCCGACATGGGCAAGGACTCACTCTGTGAGGGCACAGACATAACCAGTAGCATTGCTTCAAGAGGTGCCCCTGCTTGAGATTTGCAGGGAAACTTCGAGGAGTTCAATCCACACATTGACAAGATATTGCGCCTTGATCCAAGACTCCTCTGACACTTTCTTTAGGACAGTGGTTCTACAAGCACTGTACCACCTACATCTTTGAGCTCTCTTCCTCTGAGTAGAATACACACAGGACCAACACTCAAAGAAGAAAGAAAAGTTGCTTACCTTATTGTAACGAGTTCTGAGATGTGTGGTCCCTACCTGTATCCCACTACCCACTCTCCTTCCCCTCTGCTTTGGCTCACATCAGGATTCACAATAGAGAAGGAACTGGAGAGGCAGTTGGTCCACCCTGCCCCTTATACCCTCAGTTCGGAGCACGGAGAGAACAGGGAGTTAGGTGCCAACCAGCCAAAACTGCTTGCAAGAATTCTCCAGCTCCTGGCACGTATGCATACCCACAGTGGAATACAGATGGGGGAACCACGTATCGCAAAGAACTGCAGTTACAATACAGTAAGTAACTTTCCTTTATGAGAAGACATGTTTGCAGTAAGTTCAAATTGTCTATTTGTCATTACTTGTAAGCTTTTGACATTTTACTGTTAAGTTTATATCATATTAGAAAAAATTGTCAATTGAAAAGAACACATGCCTACCTTCTGAACTAAAAATCTTTTAGGGATACTTGCAGGATGTAAACATACATTTACTAGATTTTTTTTTTTTTTGTCAAGGTTATTATTTCAGTAAGTCAGTTGATCGCTGATGTCGTTGGAATTGGAGGAACTAGATTTCAGCAATCTCTTTCCATCATTAACAACTGTGCCAACAGTGACAGACTTATTAAGGTTAGTACTGACTTTTTCATACTGCATAAAGGCTTCCAGAGAGTTTGTTTGAAAATAGTTCCCTAACGTCTTCTAATATTCTATCGCTTAGATTATGAAAGGAATAAAAAATAAATAATTCTTAAACTTTTTTAAAATTTATTTTAGCATACTACATTCTCTTCTGACGTAAAGGATTTGACAAAGCGGATTCGGACAGTCTTAATGGCTACAGCTCAAATGAAGGAGCACGAGAATGATCCAGAAATGCTTGTGGATCTCCAGTACAGTTTGGCAAAGTCTTATGCCAGCACGCCTGAACTCAGGAAGACGTGGCTAGACAGCATGGCAAGAATTCATGTTAAAAATGGGGATCTTTCAGAGGTAGCAGATGAAAAGCAAAATATTTTAGCTGTTAATCAATGTGCTTATTTTTCCCTCGGCATTTCCCATGCTAGATAACCATTGTGTTAATAGCTGTCATAGCTTTCTGTGCTGCCCATAAAAATTAGTAAGTTGCCATTGTCTCTGACTCTCTATGTAATACATATGTAAAACTGTCATAGCATGATGTAATATTAAGGCAGGAATGTTCTGCATGAGCTACAGGAGGCATGCCCTCTAGTTAGAAATGCCCCTCACTTATCAGTCTCTTACAGCCTTAATGTAATTGAAGCCTTCCAACAACTGCTATTTAAGTTTGTTTCTAAATTAGTTGTACACTGCCAGCTTGAATAATTTTAGTGTTGAGTGTTTGCAGAAAATGTATGTATTTAAAATAAATGTCACTGATTTTTTTTTCCACAACAAAATGCAATCTGATACCACCATTCTCTTGTGAAAATATATATTTCTAGTATGTTAGGAAAAAACAATTGGATATGCTTTGATCAAGTAAATGAATATATTTAAGCATGTAGAATGTGTCTCAGCTCTTTCTGGATGTTTGTTCTCAGTGACACAAAATGATCTTTGAATGCTCGCTCATGTCCATTCCATGTTAGGTGTGCATGTGGTGCATGCACAGTCATCGGAGATTTTTCCCTCTGTGGTATCCGTCAGGCTGGCTCCAGTGCCCTCTGGTGCTGTGCGCTCATGTGCTGGTATAAGGGCCCGGCCAGCTCCATACCCTCTCGCTTCCTTCCTACCGCCCATGACAGTCGCTGGAATAGCAGCTCCTGCTTTGGCAAACTCTTATTCAGTGGTCGTACTTTAGTCCTTGTCCTTTGTTTCTCTATCCCAGTTCTTTATTTTCTCAGTTTGGACTGTTGTAGTTTAGTTGTATATAGTTAGTTGGTGTGTCTCACCCTGTTAGCGGAGTTTCATCTGCTCCCAGTGCTGGGGCATGCCTTGGTCCCCAGATTTCAAGCCCTGTGCCTCCTGCAGAAAACCCGTGTCTGTGAGTGACCTGCACTCCAGTTGTCTGAAGTGCCTGGGAGAGAACTTGTATCAGGAAGCCCTGCCAGATCTGTCGGGACTTCAAGCCCCATACAAAGAAGGACAGGGAGGCCAGGCTGAAGTCCCTCCTGATGGAGGCAGTAGTCCGTCCCTCATCGGAGCCGAGCCAGTCCAACTCAGCACCCAGTACCTCTGCATCAGTACTCTCCTGCTGTGAGAGTGTCTCAGCACCCTTCTTCTTCACTGGTGCAGAAGAAAAAACATAAGATGCATCTGGCCAAGAGGGGATGTTCCCCAATTGTGAAGAGAATGAAGCATGGGGAGCGCAGTGGAGTGTGACCTGAGTCTGGCCACTCTTCTGCCACTGCTCCATAGGTGGCAGTGTTAACTCCGCCTCATAGGCAGGCTCCGTTGAGTCCAGTCCCTGACCATCCTTCGGCACTGGAAGGGCAATGCAGCACCAGCAGGATCACGGTGCCATCTACCCCGGATGTGGCCAAGGACCTGCGGGCACTGTCAGTACCACTGTTGCTGACAGTACAAGAATCAGCGGCGTCCGTGCTGGGGAGTAGAAGGGAGCATGTGGCCCTGGGCTCCCGTTTGGTACCGGCCTCATCAGTACCATCTAGAAGGAAACGGTCCCTGCTTGCCTTGATGCAGGTCTTCCCACCTCAGCACCATTCCCAAGCACCGACGGGTACTACCCCTCCAGGATCTTCGGAGGAAAGTTTGTCATAGGAGTCAGAAGCGGAGTCCCACTCGAGGAACCATTGCCAGTTTCCACCTGGGCAGCCCTATCAGTTGGTGGATCAGGGCACAGAGGTACTGCTGAGTACTTGCACAGTGGGCACTGGTCTGTGCAGATGCAGTGACCATTTTGGAACCTATGGGGGTTCCCCCCGATGCTGTACTCTGTAGTCCTGGACAAAAGAGCGCCCCTGTCCCTATGACCGGCACCCGACCCGGATTCTGGTACCGAGCCTCAAAACCTAGATCTATGGGACCCGCTCGGTGCAGAAGGAGAGGAAGAGGACCCCCTGCTGGTGCAGGCCTCTTCTTCCGCCTCCCTGGATGAGGTAGTGTCTGGGGCGCGTGTATCCCCCCTCATGACAACTTAGCAGCTCACCAGGAGCTGTTGAAAAGAATGGCTTTGAATTTTGGGCTGGAAGTGGAGGTAGTCAAAAAATCCTCCCACAGCCTGGTCAATACCTTGACTGCTGCGGGCCCGTCAAACGTGGCCCACCGTCTTAATGAGGCCATGATGGGACCGATTAAAGCCCTTGGCAAGCCCCATCCTCCCTACCTCCCACGGCAAAAAGGGTCACAAAGAAGTAATTTGTTCCCACTCAAGGCTACAAGTACTTGTTCTTCCTTCCCCCTCCAGGGTCCCTGGTGCTCTTGGTGGCCAATAAGGGGGACAGTATCAGCAAGAAGCGACCCCCAAAGCAAAGGATGCAAAGAGACTAGACCTTTTGGCAGAAAGGTTTATTATGTAGTGGGTCTACAGCTCTGCATCTCCAACCAGCAGGTGTTGCTGGGGAGATACGATTTTAATGTTTGGAAATCGATGATGAAGTTCAAGGGCTCTCTTCCCCAGAAGTCAAGGCAGGAGTTCTCCACGCTGGTAAAGTAAGGGAAGTCTGTGACCAGGGTCTCCCTATAGGTTCGGTACAGGCCTCCCGGCAGATACGGTTGCTAGATCCATGGTTTCTGCAGTGGTCATGCATAGATGCTCTTGGCTCCAGTCCTCAGGTCTGCCAACAGAGGTTCAACAGTCCATCCAGGACCTTCTGTTTGAAGGCACTTCTCTCTTCTCTGAACAAACAGATGTGAAGGTTTGCGGCCTAAAGGATTCTAGAACCACTCTCAAATCGCTGGGTCTCTGAGCTCCGGCGCCTTTGAGGAAACACTTCAGGCCTCAACAACTGGTTTGCTTCTCACATCAGGAGCACACCTGCCCCAACCTGCTTCAGCCTTGCTACCGGGCCCTCACAGATACTCAGGAGGCTCCAAGCAAATCTTTTGATGGAGTGCCCAAGGGAGTTATACCAATTCTTGTACCAGATCCTGCCCCCTTTTTGTTTTCAGACCGTCTCTCTGGCTTCAGCCTGGTGTGGTTCCTCATCACCTCAGACTGCTGGACAATAATTATGGTGGAGGAAGATTACACTCTTCAGTTTATTTCCATCCCTCCCTTCCCCATCTCTCTTCAGGGACTCTTCTCACAGGTTTTAGCCCAGGAGCTCCAAGCCCTCTTCTGGATAGGGGCCGTGCAGAAGATACCTCAGAGCTTGAGAGGAAAAGGGTTCTACTCCCATTATTTCCTAATGCCAAAGGGGGTCTCAGACCCATCCTAGACCTGCGTTTCCTTACACTTATCTCAAGAAACTGAAGTTCCGCAAGGTCTCCCTAGCCTCCATTATTCCCTCCCTGGATCCAGGTGATTGGTGCACCACCCTCAATTTAAGAAACCTATTTTCACATCTCCATATTTCGGGCCACAGAAGATTTCTCAGGTTTGTCGTTAACCAGACCCATTACCTGTCGACAGCCCCTCAGGTATTCACGAAATGCATGGCGGAAGGCAAATGGTGCAATTCTACCCTAACCTCGACAACTGGCTGGTCAAGGGCCGATCCAAGGCCCAGATGAGAGCCAGCATCAGTCTGGTCCAAGCTACCTTCCCAGCACTGGGCCTGCTGATAAATGAGCAGAAGTCAATGTTCATCCCGTTCAGAGGATAGAATTTATTGGTATGGTGCTAGATTCCACCCGGGCCAGAGCCTTCCTCCCAGAGACACACTTCCAGATAATGTCAAAACAACATTAACCCTGAGGACCTCAGAATTTCTGCTATTCTAGATTTTCTGCAGGGTGGTGTGGACGAGGATCTTCAGCCTTGTACGTAGTGTGCAAGTGTCAGCCATAAGTAGTGTCTTGAAAACTGGGTGCTTGAATTCTTCAGCAGATGATCTTCAAATCTCAAGTTCTCAAGAGAAATCAGACTGGCTAGACCCACAGTTCAGACACCGTTCTTTCCTAAATGGGACCTCACATTGTGCTAAAAGCCCTGACTGCCCAACCTTTTGAGCACCTGATGTGAGTCACGTCTTTCTGTGTATCCGTTGTGACAAAGTTCTGTCCTTGACTCCGTGGGTCCTGCATTTCCTGATGGATTTTTGCTAGCCTCGGAGGCTCACTGTGACCCTCCACATAGCCCTTCTCTCTCTAGAGGCAAGGGTCACAGTCTACTGAGCCATTTTCATCATAAGCCAGCAAGGGAGGTGAGGAGAAACAACCCTCCCTCACACAGTCTCTGTTGTCTCCCAGTATCCGTGATTAATCAGGGAGGGGAGGGGGGAGCCCGGGCCCGCCATCTACTCCGGGCTCCAGCCCAGGGACCCTAAACTTAGCAGCTGTGAAAGCTGACTTTTTGGAAATAGGGCGTGTACAATTCCCTGGGCTACTTCCTCACAGCAGCCCCCACTCAATATCTTCTTCACATTTACCTCAGGGTCTCCTTCCTTGCACCTGATATGGATTCGTACTACTTCGTTCCTCCAACAGCACAGTTCCCTCCTATAGCTCCTGACACCCACACTGCACTGACTAACTGAGAGGCTTTTAACTAGTTCCAGCCAGTCCTTGATTGGCTTCAGGTGTCCCAATCAATCTAGCTGTCTCTCCTGCCTTCTAGAAGGATCTTAATTGGCCCCAGGTGTCTTGATTAACCTGGAGCAACTACCATTTGGTTACCATGGTACCAGGGATTTGTTTAGCCTGGGACTAACATACCTGTTCCTCACTACTTTACTGTAGCCATCTGGCCTTGCCCCATCACACCATTAAAACCTGTTTTCTGGCCACTATCATGTCTGCAAAACAAGTCTCTGAGATTGCAGCTTTATTCATGCAGGAACCATGTTGTGTATTGGATTATGATGATGATGGGTGGTATTGAGGACTCCAGAGTCTGTCTTACCAAAAGTAAGCTTCTTTTTCAGTGCCTCACAGGTCTGTCCAAAGACACAGCATACTACAGAAAAGCTATAGCATAATTTGTTTATAGAGCCTAAAGATATATATCTGGCACGCTTAAGAAGGTCAGGCTCCTTGTTTGTCCCCTTACACCCAAAGTACTAAGGACTTGGGGCATCCAAATTATTTTTGGCTGGATGGATCAAGTTAAGCATCATAGAGTCATATAAGGCATCAGGTGAACCTGCTCCTGATGGAATCAAGACACACTCCATGGGTCTATGGCAAGATTGTGGACATAAAGAGAGTTTGTGCTTCCACTGAAGAAATCCGTAGGGCAGCAATTTGGTCATCTCCTACCTTTATGACACACTATAAAACACTATAGACTTTGTGTCCTTTGTAGAGTCCTCCTTTGGCTGTAAAGTGCTTCATGAGATGATTCAGAAAGACATAACTTGTCATTTTGATATTTAATTTCATGGGGAGTCTTTTCCTATCTCAGTCTTTCTTTATCCTTCTCTATTTATTTTCACTGCTTATTTCTTCCCATCCATCTCAGAAGTGTGGGAGAATCTTGGCTGCAGAATGGGAAATTTCTTATCTGATAACTTCCTTTCTGCTAGCAGCATGTCTCACAGTTGCAGTCTCTTTGTATGGCTTATTACCCAAGTAATTAAATTTAATTTTATATTTACAGTTTGTAGGCCAGATAGCCTACTGTCCATAGCTTATGATTAGCATTGAAGTTCTTAATACTAGTCATATTCTGAAAGTTTTTTGACACAGCTTTGGAATGAATCATCTGGGAGCAAGCCAGTGAAGGGGGTGTGACCAGCGCATAGGCTGTGTTACATTAAACCACCTGTAGAACTGGAGAGAAAAGGGGAACAGCCTATACATCTTATAATTCTGGGAGATTCTATTAGCAGAAAAGAAATTTTTCATTCCTGTTCTGCTTCTTGATTGTTAAATTAAGTTCTTGTTGACATGAGACTTGCTTCTTCTATTAAATGTATTTAAATCAAAGAACTAGGTATCCAGTCTTAGTTATGGCACATTCAGATTTTCTGTTCACATAGATAGGAGTTGTGTGTGTTAATAATTGCAGGATTAGGACTTGTATCTTCTGCCTTGCTTTTAAAACTTGTGCCTCCTTTAGCTTTTAAAAATGTGTGTGTTTTCTGTATATGTACATTATTTATGTTAGAAGTTCCATTATAATTACCATTTGTAACATTTTTACTATTTCTATTATGCTTTAGGCAGCAATGTGCTATGTCCATGTAGCAGCACTGGTGGCAGAATATCTGACACGCAAAGGTATGAATTTAAACTCCTCCATGACTACTTCAATATTTCTTTTTATATTCATTATAGTTTGAGATTAACAAAAAGCATTGATTTGTCTGATAGACAGGTTGGGTGGGTTATTGCTCACTAAGGGGGAAAATCTGCTATTAGATACATGTATATGCTTCCCAAGGAAGTCAAAATTGCATCTCTGTATTTAAGGGCAGAAATTGGGTTTTAAGCTAGTAAACTATCTAAGCAAAGCTTTCAGAAAAGAAAGTCTCCATAACTACTGCCTCAACTCCCATTCAGCCTAACTGCTGAAGTTAGTTCTTTTCTAAACATGCAAAGAGCAGTAAGCATTCTTATTCACCAAACAAAAGAGGCCAAAATAAATGCAAGTATATCTCCCTTAGGTTTTTTGGGACACTTCCTTGAAGATTTATTACGTGAGCCAATTAATTTTACAAGTGTTCAAAGATTGTGTACCAGCAGCTGTCTGAAGGAAAAGGGTTTTTGATCACTCTCAGGTTTTTTCCTGCTTTCAATCTAAAGGGAGAGACCACTTATAACTGGAAAGACTCCAAAGTTCCCAGCCAGTGGTGTCCTGATACATTTGTAAGATTCCTATGAAAAGGGAGGGGGCAGAATTTCCTGTTTCCTGGAGGAATGTGTTATATTGACCACAGGCAATTGGGTCAAGAACACAGTAAGTCAGAGATACTCCCTCAAGTGACTGGCTCTACCCCATCGGTTTTTCATCCAACTCCCCCTGTAAAGTGCAATCTGATCCAGAACAAGATATCTCATCTTTTAGATATGAGGCTATTAGAGGGCATTCCTCAGAAGAAAAATTCTCAAGGTTCTTCTCCACCTTCTTCATTGTTCAGAAGTGCATGGGTGGTTGGGGGGAATTTAAGCCATTCTTCTTCGAGGAATGCCCCTGTGGGTGCTCCACTTTTAGATGTGTGAGCGCCTCTGAGCTTCTAGTTGGAGATTTAAGATAGCAGTGCCCTGGTTGGCCACACACGTGCTGCAGCCAGCTCGTGCTGCTCTGAGTGGGTATCGCGCGCGCAGCCAACCATCCCCCAGTTCTTCGAGTGCTTGCTCATGTGTATTCCACAGTAGGTGTGCGTGCTCACCATGTGCACCAGTGCCAGAAGTTTTTCCCTGAGCAGTACCCGTAGGGGGGAGCGCCGCTATAGCGTGCTATAAGGGGAGCCGCGCGCTCCCCCCACCCTCAGTTCCTTCTTGCCGCCAGTGAAGGTGCATCGGAACTACTCACTCCAGCTTAGCTGCAGCACTTCTCAACCTCGTTCGTTATTCAGTAGTACCTACCGTATTTTCCGGCGTATAAGACGACTGGGCGTATAAGACGACCCCCAACTTTTCCAGTTAAAATATAGAGTTTGGGATATACTCGCCGTATAAGACTACCCCCCTTCCAACGCACACCAAAAAAAAATTTAAAAAACATCAGATTTGATTTCAATATGGTAATTTTAATTCAAATGCTTATGACATGCAGGTACTTAGCAGGAAAACTGTCACTTATAAACATAAGGCTGTTTGTCATCAAACATGTAAACATAAAACAGTGCAAGTGGATTAAACTTTTCCTAATTCACTCTAAATCTGAAAGGAAGGATAAGACAATAAACCCATGGGAGCTGCCATGCTGTTTGTTTTCTAAGCTGTCAACCAAACTGGAACTGATGATGATAGGAGGAAGATAACAAACAAGAGAGAGACAGCAAGTGCCGGGCAAGTCCCTGGCGAGTTAGCAACGCCCATCATAACTGCAAGCTACGGTATTTTTACAGGTTTTGCTGGCGTGACAGTTTCCCTTTAAAAGCCTTCCAAATCCTCCTGTTCGTCATCTGATATCATAAGTACATCAATGACATCTTGTGATACATTTGTAAGGCAGTCATCGTATGGATCGAATTCCGTATCAGATGGTGTGGTCTCAGCTTCGGCTTCCTCTTCATCTTGCCACAAGTAGTCGTCCTCCATACCATCTAATGAATTTGATATGCCACACTTCTTGAAAGACTTGATTACTGTTTCTGCATCAATATCATTCCAGGCTTTTATGACAAACTTGCACAAAACATCCAACTGTGGAGCACGCATGTTTCCTCCTTTTGTGAATGACTTTTTGCCACTAACCATCCATTCATTCCACTGTTCTTGAATGCGATCTTTAAATGGCTTGTTTAGGCACACATCCAGTGGCTGTACCAACGATGTCAATCCTGCAGGAATAACTGCTGCATCTGTGTTTAGTCTTGCAAGCATTTGCTTGGTGCTGGGAGTTAAATGAGCCCTGAACATATCCCTCACCAGTAGACTACATTTTTGAATAAGTCCACCTGGTCGCCTGCTCCATACATTATCAAGCCATAGCTTTACCCCTTCTTCATCCATCCAGCCTTTTTCATTCACATGTACAAAACAACCAACAGGGAACTTGAATTTCGGCATTGTTTTTCTTTTAAAAATAATCATTGGTCTCAGTTTGGCACCATCAGCTGTGCATCCTAGTACCACTGTAAAACTGGACTTCTCATGTCCTGTTGTTTTAATTAAAATTGTTTTTTCACCTTTTTGATGGACAGTTTTATTTCCAACCATATCAAAATTCATTGGAGTTTCATCCATATTTCCAATACTACTTAACGCATAGCCATGTTTAGTGCGCTGTTGTATTACGTATCGATGGAAACTATTTACTTTGCTATCAAGATCTGCAGGTAATTTTGGGGCAATTTTCATCTTTTGCCTCAGTACCATATTATGCCTTCCCATGAATCTAGTACACCAGGATACAGTGGCCTTAAATCTATTGCTGTGATCTGGGTTAGATTTGGCCCACTGAAGTGCAAACAAATGTATTTTATTTCGTGTCACTACATAACCGTTTTGGCGATGCTCATTCATCATGTCTGCTACATGTTTTTCGAGTTCTGGCCAATGTGGAGTGCCTCTTCTTAATGCACACTTACCCCCGGCATACTCTTTAATGCTTTTTCATTTGCTTTCCAGTCCCGAACCATCTTTTCTGTTACTCCATATTGTCTTGCAGCAGCACAGTTATTATGTTCCATGGCAAAGTTTACAACTTTAAGTTTGAAACTGGCTTCATATTTCTTTCTTCTTGCTGGTTGAGCCATGATGGGGTTTTGACTGTTGGACATTTGTATACTGTACTGTATGTACTGGTGCTATACTGTATGAACAGGTACAGATACTGGTGCTGTACTGTATGTGGTACCCAGTATACAACAACCAGCCAATCACGGCAAGCGATGTACCTTACCGGCGATTGGCTGGTTGTTGTATACAAAGCCTGCTTGGATTGGTCAGCTCTCCCTGCCTGCCCAGCCCTCCCTGTCTCCAAGACTATCAGAGCGGTAGCGCAAACACGCCTCTTTCACCCGTCTGGCCCGCCCTTGTATCCTATTACCTCCTTCTCTGCCTCTCAGATCTCGCACATGCGCGCCTGCGCCGCTTCACTGCAGTCCTCAGGAGCGAGATCTGAGAGGCAGAGAAGGAGGTACGGTAATAGGATACAAGGGCAGGCCAGACAGGTGAAAGAGGTGTGTTTTTCTGGGCACAGCGCCGCTCTATCTCTTTTTTCCATACCCCGGGCGTCCCGGACGCCTGCAGCTTGCTCCGCCCTTCACTTACACCTTCCCGGTGAGGCGCCCCCTCACCTCGTCATCGGGCGGGGATGCGGCCGCGGCCGTTTTTGAGCTCCCCCCACCATATGCGGCGACCGCAGATTCTCCAGTCTGGCTCGGAAGTTTCAGCACCCGCCCTATAAGACGACACCCGGCGTATAAGACGACCCCCTACTTTTGAGAAGATTTTCCTGGGTTAAAAAGTAGTCTTATACGCCAGAAAATACAGTATATCAGTTAGCTTGTTAAAAGTTCTAGTTTAGTTAGAGTTCAGGCCGGGGCATGCCCCAGGGTTTAAATTGTGCGAGTCGTGTAGGCGCTCAATGCCCAGGAGTGACCCGCACTCCGACTACCTCCGTTGCCTGGGCGAAACCCACAGTAGCGACCACTGTAAAATCTGTAGGTCCTTCAAACCCAGAACTAAAAAAGAAAGAGACATCCGACTTCGGGCCCTTCTCATGGAGTTGGCACTGGCTCCGACCCCAGTGCGCCGAGCGGAGTCGGCATCGGGCACCCTATCTTTGGTGCGCAGCAACCCCCCAGCACCCACCAGTGACCAGCACCGCTCCCCGACGAGGAAACAGAGAAAGGCATCGTCGTCGCAGAAGCATAGAGACAGGTCGAGCGGAGCAGCCCGGTTGTGTTGACTCAGGCCTCGCCGGCTGAAGTTCGCATGCCTTCGACACCGGAGGCTTTGCAGGCGGCCAAAGGCATTATGTCCCTGCAGGTGCCTGGGGCACCAGCGGCACCCGGATCCCAGTCCAGAGGCAAGCTGCCGCTGGGCCCCCACCAGCTGACACTGACCCCCCCAGTCAGGGGACCGCTCTCGGGCTCGTTCGTCGCCCAGTGTCTGGTCAGGACATAGCCCTCAGCCTCCACTCTCATAACCCTCCAGGCTGCCTGGTAAAATTCCGTCGGAACGGAGTTCCAGCCACTACTCCACACCGAGTACATGAGAGAGGGTGTTCAGAGGGCGTCAGGCATATCCTGCTCGAAAGTAGGAAGCCATCTACACGCCAGGCCTACCTGGCAAAGTGGTCCAGGTTCTCCAGGTGGACGGGCAAGCGGGGCGTTTCCCCAACGTCCGCCCCGCTTCAGCTTATCCTTGAGTACCTTCTCTCAGGGCTACTCGGTTTTCTCCCATGCCATTACCGGGCGTTTCCTCAAAGGGCTAGATCGGTCCTTCCCTTACGTTAGAATGCCTGTTCCCTAGTGGGATCTGAACTTGGTACTGTCCCGCCTCACGGGACCCCGTTCAAACCCTTGGCCACATGTTCGTGGTCTCACCTCTCCTGGAAAGTGGCCTTCCTCGTGGCCATCATGTCAGCCTGGCGGGTCTCAGAGCTTAGGGCCCTAACCTGCAACCCCCCCCTTACACAGTCTTTCACAAAGACAAGGTTCAGCTCCGCCCGCACCCCGCATTCCTTCCCAAGGTGGTCTCCGCTTTTCACATGAGTCAGGACATCTTCCTACCTGTCCTCTGCCCTAAACCGCACGCCTCTAACAAGGAGTGCTGCCTCCATACGCTCGATGTGCACAGGGCACTCGCCCTTTATCTGGATCGGACTAAGCCGTTCCGTAGGTCTTCGCAACTCTTTGTTGCCTCGGCCGAGCGCATGAGCGGTCAACCGATCTCCACCCACAGACTGTCCCGGTGGATCACGTCATGCATACGTGCATGCTACGACCTAGCAGGGGTTCCCGCACCACCTATAGTATGGGCTCACTCAACTAGGGCTCAGGCCTCATCGGCGGCCTTCATAGCCCGTGTCCCTATCCAGGACGTCTGCAGGGCTGCTACCTGGTCCTCAGTGCACACTTTCACGTCGCATTATGCGATCGTTTCCCACGCCACTCACCACTGCAAAAAGTTAACGGCATGAACCAGAAAGGCGAGGGAACTCCAGCTCAAACCAATACTTATGGAGAAATTCCTGCGTCCTGCCTCTGACCCTGAGCAGGGGACCCCTCCCCACCAGTTCACTCACTCCCCAACTGCTGTGTTGGACATCGGAGCCTTCTTTAAGACGAGCACAAAGGACGCAGCCCCCATGAAAACAAAGAAGCGGTCTCACTCCTCTTCACCCCCAGGGAGACTCGTGATGCAAAAAGCGGTCTCCGACCTCTAAATCTGCCCCAGTACCATCGGCACGCAGAGCCTCAGACAGCAGTGCCATCCCGAGGAGCGAAAGACCCGGTGCGGTCTAGCTCTAAGACAGACAGCCGTGGCAAAACAAAGCCTGTTCCCTCACATCCTAGAGAGCTGAAGTCCTTGGCACCGAGCAGTGCTATGGCGCCACCTGCTGTTCCTATTCATTACAGCAAGCCCACAGCACCGGCAGCATAGATGCTGACTAACCTCTGTATGCCTCCTATGCCTGCTTTTAACTTCCCAATGCCGCAGCATTTCGTTAGCCAGGCAGACCTGGTCGTTGCCTCCACCTCGGGCACTCCTCTCTTTGGCACAGATGGCACGTGGGCCAGACCAGCCACGAGTCTCACGACTACACCTGCTGGCTTAGCCTCTCCTCTCTCAAGCGCTGAGGAGGACGAAGTGGCTGATAGGATGGGCACCCCACGCCATTCATCGCCCAAACCTGGAACCTCAGGGCTACAACCCACAGTGTGGCAACCCCCTCAATGGATGATTTCCCCCCCCATGGCCCTCCCACCAAACTGGCCATACTGGGACCCTGGGCACTGTACAGGGCTCAAAATTTTCAGTCCTCTAACCAATCCAGGTCCAGACCACCAAGATCAGCTAGATATACTTCACTGGTTGCCCCAGCTTCCCCTGAAGTCACCGGGGAGGAGCATGAGGGCAATGAGGACTTAATAGAGGGGTGACATCCTACCTCCTACCCATATTTCTTCATTGTCCCTGGAGGACACAATCATGCCTCCCCCCATACCGGGGGACAACTTTCAATCTTTCCAAGATCTATTCAAGCGTGTGCCTGATTCCCTAGGCATCTGCTTAGAAGAGCTGCCGGAGACACAGTATAAGCTCGCTTATATTCTCCATGCCTCTTCTGTGGCCAAGATTGCATTGCCTATTAATTCTGCCATTATGGACCCGGCAAAAACAGTCTGGCAGACACCAGCCACGGCCCCACCTTCTTGTGAACATTCAGACAAGAAGTATTACATGCCAGCAAAAGGGGAAACGCCTTGACCTGTTTGGTAGAAAGGCCTATCCTCAGCGACTCTTCAGTTACATATCGTTAACTACTCCACACTGTTAGCCAAATAAACTCACAACATATTTGCAGAGATGTCTATGTTTACTGAGCATCTCCCAACAGACCAAAAAGAACAATACAAAGCTAACATCTCAGAAGGTTCCCTGATTGCCAGGATGGCTTTGCAGGTATCATTGGATTCTGCAGACACGGCAGCTCACTCCATCGCCACGTCAGTAGACATGCAGAGGGCCTCTTGGCTCCACCTTTCTGGCTTCCCCAAGGAAATCCCAGGCCACAATCGAGGACTTACCTTTTGAGGGACAGAAACTGTTTGTGGACACCACAGATGCAGCCTTGCATACACTCAAGAACTCCTGTGCCACACTGAAAACCTTGGGAATTCACATTCTATATAGATAGAATAAAGGCATTCAGAAAATCCACCAGACTGTTTGTTTCCACAACGGAACAATCTCAGGGACTAACCATTTCCAAACAATGACTTTCAAAATGGATATCGGAGTGCATCCGATTATGCTACCACAAACATGAGCTAGAACCCCCCTCTGGTTGTTGCATACACCCCACCAGGGCTATATCCACATCAATAGCCTTTCTTAAAGATATACCCATCATTGATATATGTAAAGCAGCTATCTGGGCATCAGCCCACACCTTCACCAGACAATCAGCTGCTGACGTTCATTTTGGGGAATTGGTGTTATCCACCACTCAGTAAACCTCTCCGAAGCCCCTCCTTCCACTGAAGGGTACTGCTCCATAGTCACCTAAAAGTGGAGCATCCACAGGGACATTCCTCGAAGAAGAAGAAGAGAAAGTTTCTCACCTGTGCAGTAACTGATGTTCTTCAAGATGGTTGTCCCTGTGGGTGCTCCACTACATCCCTTCCTCCCCTCTGCTTCGGAGCGTCTCTTCCATCCTCTGCGACAGAGAAGGAACTGGGGGACGGTTGGCTGTGCAAGCACAATAACCACCCAGAGCAGCACGAGCTGGCTGCAGCATGTGCGTGGCCACCTAGGGCACTGCTACCTTAAATCTCTGACTAGAAGCGCAGGGGCACTCAGACACCTAAAAGTGGAGCACCCACAGGGACAGCCATCTCGAAGAACATCAGTTACTGCACAGTTGAGTAACCCTCTCTTCTTAGTCTCAAAAGACTCAACAAATGGATGAAAAAATGGAAGTGTGGGATGGATAGTCCCTGGCCTCTACAGTGTCATCCTTGTACCGGGGGATTTTCTGATTTCAGTGGAGCTGGTGGATGGATACCTCCGTATTCCTCTCAAACTGAGCTACAACATATTTCTAAGATTTGCTTACAGCAGGAAGCATCAGTATCAGATGCTCTCATTTGGCCTGTCCTTGGTCCTCAGAGTCTTTACAAAGATGCTGGAGGTAATCCTAGCCAGACTCCGATTGCATGGTATCCACTTGTATCCCTTCCTGGATGACATCTTGATCAGAGCTTGTCAAGGCTGATTCCCCACTCTGGCACTTCGAGTGCAGAAGGTGGGGGCTCGCAAGGACTGTAAAAATTAATACTTGCCACTCCAGACTTGTATTAAACTCCCAAGGTTACAGCTTTTCTCTGACCTTGGATTGGTAGATGCTGCCACAACCCAAGTGCAAAACCCCTTTGAGAATCCAGGAACGCACACTTGGGAATTCCTTTCTGTGGGGTAACCTCAAGCTCTCTCTCACACACCCTCTGGGGAAGAGCTGAAAAAGAAAAAAGGGGAAATCAGCTGTTGCCACCAGCTAATTAAACAACATGCACAAACCTCTTAAGAGAGACAAATCCAATTCTGTTCTTAAAAAATGGTAAATTTTATTAAAAAAGCAAAAGGAAGAAAATACATCTGGGAACTTAGGCTATTGCTAGATTTAAAAAGAGCAACTACAAGGATTAAGCATCAAGAAATAGCTTTCTTGAGGTCCAGCTTAAAGGTTACAAGCAAAACAAAAGCACCTGGGGTTAGCACAGAGGAATCCACAAGCCGTAAAGAATTAAAAGGGAAAAACCTAATAGCGTCTTCCTAGACATTTCTTGATCTACTTGCATGTCTGGGGTTTTAGATGAGTAGTTTCTAGATATTATGCTGATGATTTTTCATACCTGTCCCAAGCTTCTCACAGCATAACTGTTCCCTGTCTGCCTCTCCCTGAGAACAACAACAGACCGACAAAAGGGGAGTCTTGTTTCAATTTTTAAAAGTTCTAGCCTTCCCATTGGCTCTTTTGGCCACGTGCTCACTCACTTCCTTTTACCTATGCATCGCAGTGAGACTTTTTAACCCTTTACAGGTAGAGCAATTAGTGAACAGCTACTAAGAGGGATTTTATAGCGGCTGGCTGGCTGGGTGTCCATAAAAGGGAACATCCCCCGCCTTCATTTATCACATGTCCCCCAAATCACAGATGGTGTTGTTCTTCCTTCAGTTTGTCTGAGCTCTGGTCTACACTACAAACTTATGTCGGTACAACTACATCACTTGTGTGTGGAAAATGCACACCCCTGTGCAACATAGTTATACTGACCTAACCCCTACAGTAGACAGTGCTATGTCAACAGGAGGGCTTCTCCTGTCAACATAGCTACCGCCTCTCTGGGAGGTGAAGTACCTATGCTGATGGGAAGATCTCCCATCAGTGTAGGTAGTGTCTTCACTAAGTACTGCAGCGGTGCAGCTGCACTGCTACAGCGCTGTAAGTGTAGACAAACCCACTAGATACAAGATTGCACTGAGAAGAGGTGGCACCCCTTAGAGCTCAGAAAATCTACCTCAAATATACAGAATTCATGACAAGATCAGGTGTCGTATTTATATCTTTCCACCCCAAATACCATTGACTCAGCGTTTTCAAGTTCTCCACTGCTAAATGGATTAGGCTGTGCATTAAGGCATACAAGGCATCGGAGACTGTGGCCCCAAAAGGGGTCACAGCATGCTTCATGAGATGCCTGGCAACCTCATAGGCAGAAAAAGCAAATGCATATAAAGTATGTCAAAAATTTGCAAGGCACCCGCCTGGTCAGCAGCTAGTCCCTCCATCAAGCACTATAAGGTGGCCTTCCTGTCATTTCCAGAGACTTTGTTTGGCAGGAAGGTGTTGCAGATGGTGGCCCAGAAATAATATTGCCATTTGAGCAAATCTTATAATGAGTAGGGATACCATCTCTCTTTTTCTCTTCTTTCTAACATTTTCCATAACTCTCCTTACATCTGTTCACAGCTCACTACTTCCTAGATGTCCAGAATTGTGGAAGACACTGGCCTCCAGAACAGAAAATTTCTTAACAATAATTTCCTTTCTGCCAACAGTGTCTCCCACAGTTCTACCAACACTGAATGGCTTACAAGGCAAAAGGTCAGATGCTAAGTGGGCTTTTTACAATGGGACTATTTTTTTGGGCAACTGTACATGGTTGGTCTGGTTACCTCTGGAGCATTTGTTACTAATATTGGTATTCCAGTTTTTACAGCTAAGGACTTCATTTTAAGTGTTTGTTTTCAGCTTCATTATATCTTTTCCTCCTAGTCATGAATTTAATAGGTACTTAAATCTATTTTGGTGTGTAGTAATAGCTTTCATTAGACTCTTTCATAACAACTTCTCTGGACCGGAGATGTATTAATGATGGCCATTTGGAGTGATCTCGAGCATGAGGCATAGCCTACTGCCCTTACAGATACCTCAGGAATGCCGTCTGATTTGTGGCCATGGAGACATACTTGGAGATTTTCAGGATGGAGTTGTATATACTCACAGTGCTCCTCCCAAGCATATGGGCCAGTAGGAGGGGTGTGGGCTCCCACATACCGAACCCTGCTGGGTCCATGGGGAGGATGCATGTGGGACTGGATTATTCACTGTGATATCTGGGAGGTAGACCACCTGGTATGCCTAGCCGATTAGTTGTTAGTGCTCCTGGAATAACACCCGACATTTGGATGGGGATAGGGAGTCAATGGACATTTTGGCCGTTAGAACCTCCACAGCTTCAGTGTACACGTAAACTGAAGCCAGGGGAAGTTGTCAGTGTTCATGACAATGTTTGCTGGGAGGGGAGGGGACGAGGAACTACCCTGACAGGACACCTACTTTTTCAAGCTAATGATAGCTGTGTGTATATTAAAGCCACCACATTGCGAGATATACATTTTAATCTCACTACTGCTGCAGGCAATCATAGATAGAGTTTTACAAGTAGCCCTTAGGTTCCAGATGCCCTTTAACTGGATTAGCTTAGTACCTGATTGGTTTCAAAATTTGCTTTCACTGTTATCAGAGGTTCAAAAAATCTCTGAGGTTCAAGGGCAAATTCACATGCTTCAAAATATATATCAAGTTGAAAAGAATGCCTTTTATACAGCTTATAGAGTGTCTACTTTATGTACTAAGTATGATGTATTGTGCTTTGTGACTAAAACTGTACAACAACTCCATCATATTATTACTGTGGGAATATTACTGCTTTTATTGTTATTTGGTTTAGGATTATGTTGTTGTTGTTTTACTATTATCACGTGCTTTACCTTTCATGCCCATGCTAATGATGCATTGTCATTGCATCCAATGAAAACCCCTAAGATTGAAGCATCTGATGTAGAATCTGAAATCCAAGGCTTAATGCAAATAGAAGTTTGAGAATCTTTGTTGTACTAGAAGTACAAAAGGTGGGAGGTGTGGAAGTAGAGAAAGCACTGACAGGGATTTGAAAGGGGAGGTGTGGAAGTAGAGAAAGCACTGACAGGGATTTGAAAGGGATTTCAATGCGAACACTCTCCATTAGCAAGAGTCAGGCTAACTGTAACCCTAATAACGTGAGATTTGTAGAAGCGAGGATCGTGTGATGCGAATGGGAAAGAACTGTGTGAGAAGTTGTTGCAACCTTGTGTAGATAAATATGGAATGTAGACTAGAGTCTAAATAGATGTGAAAAATAAGATATCAGGATGACCTATGTATAAACAAAATGCAGCTGTTGCTCATTATTGTATGTAACAAAAGGTATAAATGCTTCTGTAATTGTTTACCTGTAGAGAGACTTGTGTAGGAGGGAGAAACCCTGTGTCCTAGTGCACTCTCTCCCTCTATGCAATTGCTTGAGAATAAAGTATCTGACTTTGTTGCACCCAACCAGAGAGTGAGAACTGTTTTTTTCTCCGACAAGGGAGATACTTATTTGTGATACGTTGAATACATTGTTGTTTGGCAGTTCCTATGTTCCTACTTACATTGGGAAATCCTAACTTTCTGCATCAGAGAGTTAATTCTAACTAAGTTCCCACAACAAACAGGCTATGAACTACACCTCTACCCCAATATAACGCTGTCCCCAGGAGCCAAAAAATCTTACCGCGTTATAGGTGAAACCGTGTTATATTGAACTTGCTTTGATCGGCCGGAATGTGCAGCCCCGCCCCCCTCGAGCGCTGCTTTACCGTGTTATATCCAAATTCGTGTTATTTTGGGTCGCGTTATATTGGGGTAGAGGTATACTTTGCTAATCCACTGATAACAAGTTTTCTTGGTATCTGGAAGCAGTATAAAAAAATCTTCAAAGAGCGATTTATTGTGCTCGTTAGCTTTCTGCAGTTTGCAGCAGAAGTACACAATGCTACCAACTTACCTCTTGAAACAGTTTTTTCAAAACCTTATGTTTGTGTAATTTCTGACTGCATAAAGTTTAATGACATTTTTCACTTTTTGTTTTAGCACAGAAAACTTACTAGATTACAGGAGAAATAAAGTGCTACAAGAGAACAATAAATCCTTTTCCATCTTCAGTCATAAATGAATATTATCCATTAATACATTGGCCCTGACCACCTTGTTTTTTGGAGAAAAGAGAATAGAAATATTACTGACATTTTTACTTCTTCCAATGTCCAAAGTAAATATTAAAGATGTGTGTTGGTTTAAATAATTCATTGAGCACATTGCAAATTTTTCTTTATCATTTTGGTGGTAGGTGCATTCAGATACATTAGCGTGGATTCTCTGTCTCATCAAAACTGGTGCACAATGACTTAACATAATCCTAATGAGCGGACAAAAATATTTGGATAGCAATTAATTTAATGTGTATATTTTTCTTTTTCAATAATAGGAATGTTTAAGCAAGGCTGTACTACTTTCAGAATAATCACGCCAAATATAGATGAAGAGGCTTCAATGATGGAGGATGTTGGGATGCAAGATGTTCACTTCAATGAAGTGAGTAAGCAAAATTCATATATATTAAAATCAACTCATAAACAATTGTTGCTTTACAATGTTAATTTTATGATTTTTCAATTTTGTCTATTTCACTCTTGGAGTTAATTATAAAATGAGTTAACTGAGCTGACCAGCCTTTAAATAACTGAGTGTACGTTTCTGGAAAAATAACAGCAGCATTTCAGTAGTTCAAAATCCTCAAAGGAAAAAAAGGGTAACCTAAAGAGATTAACTAAGAACATTAAAAAAAAGTAAAAAAAGATTGTTACATGGGGTAAAAAAACTATGCTAACTGGCAAACTAATCTGATGATTGTTTTATATACTAGCTAGAACTAACCATAGTAAAGATTTTGACCACTTCACCAACAAAGATGTAGATTTAGATTTATGTAATGTCTACCAGTAATCTTATTACGTTATTTAACTTATACCATGTGTTTGAATTGGGGTGAAGGTATAGATTGATTTACCATATGTATATTTTCACTTCTGCCAATTGAGAAAAGATGGATAAAGTAGGAGCATAACCACTTTCTCCCGATTTGAGCAGTGCTTATTAAGGCTATTTCTGGAGGATCGCAAAGCCTACATACTCTCAAAATCTTCTGACTTTAGGAACCCAGAAGTATCAAAACTTCTTCAAGTGATTGCTCATATTGATTCCAATTAGGTGTGCTCCCGCCATGTGCACAGTTGTCGGAAAGTTTTTTCCCTAGCAGCACCCATCGGGTTGGCTGTGGAGCCTCCTGGAGTGGTGCCTCCATGGCGCTCAATATATGACCTTGCCAACCCAGTGCCTCCTCAGTTCCTTCTTACTGCCCGTGACAGTCATTGGAATTGCGGTGGCTTGCTTTGGCAAGTGTTCCCCTAGTTCTTCCATGCTCATTGTATATAGTTTAGAGTCTCGTAGTTTTGATAGTTTAGCTTTAGTTAGTTAGTTAGTTAGGAGTGGGGGGTGGTCTTTCCCGCTCCAACTTTCCTGCTTCCCCTTGGGACTCGGGGCATGCCTCGATCCCAAGGATTCAAACCCTGCAAGTCCTGCCACAAGCCCATGCCAATGGGCGACCCCCGCGACTCTTGCCTCAAGTGTCTGGGGGAGGCGCACCAGACTGACCGGTGCAAAATTTGCAGAGGGTTTCACTCCAGAACTAAAAAGGAGCGGGACTTTCACCTCTGTGCAGAGCACTCTGGCCTCCGTAAGAAAAGCGGTGCAGAGGAAGGACTCTGGGCACAGAGACCCTCAGCACTGGCACTCCTCGGCACCGAAACCGGCGGAGACTGCATGACACTGGTCTCACTCCCCAGTGCCGAAGCAGGACAGGGACCAACCCCCTGCACTGAGGGCTGCTGCCTTGGAAGCCACCACTGCGGGGCATCCCATGGGGGAGCTCCTGGCGCTGAAAACTCAGAAGCTGGCACTGTTTTTCAGAGGTGGGGAACTCCTCACATCAACCTCTTCACCACTCAGGGCAACAGGAGGTGCCTGCGGTTCTGCTCCTTTCGGTACCACAGCCAAGGCTCCCTTGCAGACGCATTTCTCCTCCCCTGGTCGGATCATCTGCTGTATGCGTTCCCGCCATTTCTGCTTGTGCACAAGGTCCTGCTCAAAATCTACAGGGACAAGGCAATGGTCATAATGTTGGCACTGGTGTTGCCCTGCCAGCATTGGTACACCATTCTCCTGGACTTTCGGTGGACACCCCTATCACTCTGCCGCTACTTCCAGACCTGATCACCCAAGATCACGGTCACCTTCGTCACCCAGAGCTTCAGTCTCTTCACCTCACAGCCTGGAAGTTCATGGTTAAACCCCACAGAGCTCGTGTGCTTGGAGTCGGGTAGGGAGATCCTGCTTGGTAGCAGGAAGCCCTCCACTAGGTCCACCTATCTGGCCAAGTGGAAAAGGTGCTCCCAGGGCCATACTCTGCCATTGCAGGCCCCCATTCCTCTCATCCTGGAGTACCTGTTACACCGTAAGCAGCAAGGTCTGGCAGCTTCTTTCATCAAGGCGCACTTGGCAGCTATCTCTGCATTGCACCTGGGAGTGATTGAGCACTCCGTTTTCGCCAACCCCATGGTTGCCGCTTCTTCAAAGGTCTGGAGCATCTGTACCCACAGGTTTGGCAGCCAATCCCTGCATGGGATCTCAACCTGGTTCTCTCCAAACTGATGGGGCCTCATGGAAGGTTGCCTTTCTAGTCTCCATTACTTCGGCAAGGAGTGTTTTGGAACTTAAGGCCCTCACCTCCAACCCTCCCTACACGGTTTTCTTTAAGGACAAGGTGCAGTTTAGACTTCACCCTGCTTTCCTTTCAAAGGTTATGTCCCAATTTCACTCCAACCAGGACTGTTTTTTACCCTAAACCTTATGCAAGCAGCCGGAAGCAAAGACTCCACTCACTGGACATTCGACAGGCGCTCGCCTTTTACATGGAGCGCACAAAGCCATTCCGAAAATCAAACCAGCTGTTCGTGGCAGTGGCAAACCATATAAAAGGTCTTCCAGCCTCGTCGCAGAGGGTCTCATCGTGGATCACCTCCTGCATCTGCACCTGCTACAGGTTGACCAACCTTCCAGCCCCGGCACTCACGGCGCATTCCGCAAGGGCTTGTTTGCCTCCCCATACTCACCCCACAGCAGCAGCTCGTGCAACTCCAGTTCTGCAGGGCTGACTGGGCTCAGCTCCCCACTCCAGTCATTGTGACCTGGTACACAGGATCACAGCACTCCCCTCCAGCATGATGACGGGGCTGGCCGGGTCAAACTTTTGTGAGTAGTACTGTGACACCATGTGCCAGATTGCAGTGCTGCTCACCCAGATTTGGCGAGGCCGCTCCCAAAAACCTGAATGGCCCAGAGGTTGCAACACCCAGAGCAGGGAACTGAGTCTAGCCAGCCCCACGGAACAGGAGCCACAGGATCTGCCACTATGGTACACATGGTGTACTTATATAATACTTACTATGTTAATGTGTTTATTATGTATCGTTGGTAAGAAATATTTAGTAAGCCAGATTTTTTTTGCACTAAAGTTATTTACTGGTTTGGGACAGGACATCAAGATTTTCAAATGGGTCCTCAGCCCAAAAAAGGTTGAGAACCACTAGTGTAAGAGAAAATGACTAATATACATTCAAGGAATATTTCAAAACTGAACACTATTTATAATGTCATAGATGTTTAATTGTAACAATCGGAAACTGCTTGGGCTTTTTCCCCCATTACAGGCCTACTTATGGAAATTTTCCAAAAAAAATCAATTCTGTTTTGTTTTGTTTTTTAAAAAGTCAATTGTATAGACTTTTTTTTTTTTTTTTTTTAGCAGAACTACAGTCAATGTGGGGGATGCAGAGAAAATGAAATGTACCACCAAATCTACCTGGAGATTCAGAAGGATATGATGTTAATCACTGTGAGCAATTCACACTCCTCTACATGGTAGGAATACCAGTGGAGAATTATGATTATACAGATATAGATAGATAGATATAGATCATCTTCTTCTTCAAGTGATGTCCCTGTGGGTGCTCCACTTCAGGAATCGGTGCATACCTGCACTGTTGATCAGAGAATATCAGCAGCAGTGTCCATCTGGGTTGCACATGCGCAGTTGCTGTCTTGTGGCGCCATTGGCACCTCATCTAGACCGCACATGCCCCGACCCCCTCAGTTCCTTCTCAACCATCCTCAGCCAGAAGTGGAGCTCCGTAGCAGTGTCCCAAAGTCAGTCAGTGACAGATCTAGAAAACATAGTTAGAAATAGTTTCAGTTTATAGTAAGCATTAGTCTTAGTTAGTTATTTAAAAATATATATATATTATTTCAAACCACACTCAACAGGGCCTGGTTTCCAGGTTTTAAAAGATGTGGCTTGTGCCGAGACACTATGCCCACCTCAGACAGACATTCCCTCTGTGTCCGCTGCCTTGGTGAGTCGCATATTCCCCAGAAGTGCACTCACTGTAGCAACTTGAAGGCCAGAACCAGGTGGGATTGAGACCTACACCTGAAGTTCATACTTATGGAGAAATCTCTCTGCCTGGCTTCAGACCCCAGACAACAGACCCCTTCTACAGGGCGATCCCAGGTACCTCACCCTCCGCTAAAGACAAGGCTCGTTCCTCAAAAAGATTGAGGAAAAGTGCTATGACCTCACCAAAGAGAGAGCCGACAAAAAAGAAATGTCTCCTCTGCCAGGTCGCTGTCCTCGGTGCCAACCACTCCAAGTGTATGCACCTTCAAGGCACCGGGACCTCTGTCAAGTCCTATAGTAAAGACAAGGCGTGTAGAAGCATGTCTAAACCTACCACCTCCGCTGCAGCACCAACACCACCAGTGAAAGAAAAGGCACCAAAGCTGTCACTAGTGGCTATGCAACCACCACCCATGCTGACAACTTCATCGGCATCAGCAGAGAGGGCAAAGATGGCAACATCGGCACCAACCAAGTTAAGTCTCAAAGCATCAGCACCACCCACAGTACCATCAAAACACTGGCACTGTTAGCAATAGCACCGGAACCACCAGCACCACACTATTTACTAAACCAGAGAGACATCCTGGGGTCCTCCATACCAGTCTCTCCACTCTTCGGCACTGATGGCTCCCTGGAGCATACAGCACCGGAACAATCAGCCTCACCCATCACCCCACCATTCTCTAGCAACAAGGACGATAAGCACTAAGAGGGTGTCTTCTCCTCTCACCATTCTTCACCAATCATAACCAGACCACCTTTGGGACCCATGAGATCTATGGCCCAGTATGGACAAGATATGCAGCCCTGGTTTGGACAGCCATGAATATGCCCACCCATGCCCTTCCCCATGCAATGGTCACATTGGGACTCAGGGGCGGCCTACAGGGCACCTTATAACCAACCTCCCACCCCACATAGAAGTAGGATAAGATCACCACCACCATCCTCCATTCCAGATACTACAGAAGTCCAGCATGAAACAGGGGACAAGAGGGAGGAGGGCACAGAACAGGACACAACATCACCTGCACATAATTCCTCATCATCACCAGACGAAGACATAATGCCCCCTCCTCTCACCTCTGATGATGATTTTAAGCAGTACCAAGAACGGTTTAAATTGATGGCACAGAGCCAGGAGATCCCACTCAAGGAAGTATCTGTTCTTCTTCCAGTGCTTGCTCATGTCGATTCCAAGTAGGCGTGTGTGCACCATGTGCACAGTCATTGGAAGGTTTTTCCCCAGTGGTAACTGTCCGGTTGGCTGTGGAGCCGACTGGAGTCGCACCTTCATGGCGGTGTATATAAGTCCCTCCGACCCGCCACCTCTTCAGTTCCTTCTTACTGCCAGTGATGGTCATTGGAGCGGAGTGTCTCTCTTGCTTCAGCAGGCGTTTCCCTTAATATCTCTGTCAGCCTGTAAATAGTTAAATAGTTAGTGTTAGTTACAGTAGTTAATAGTTAGAGTTGGGGGTTCCCCCCACCCCAGTTCCTTCCCTTCTTGGGGTTCGTGGCCATGCCTCGATTCCAAGGCTTTATACCATATGGAACCATCCACAAGCCTATGCCAAGGGGCAAACCCTATGACTCCTGCTAAAGTGTCTGGGGGAGGCATATCAAACAGATCGCTGCAAGATCTGCCAAGGGTTCTGCCCGAGAACGAAAAAGGAAAGGGACTTCAGGCTCAAGCAACTCCTCATGGAGGCAGCCCTCTGTCCCAAGCAGCACTCGGCACCGACACCTCTGTGTAGAGCGCTCCAGTCTCCGTTAGAGAAGCTACGGCACCGAGGAAGGACTGTATGCATAGAGACCCTCGGCACCAGGGCTGGCTCCAGGGTTTTGGCCGCCCCAAGCAGCCTGCCTTCCCTCTGTCTGCATTCTAAGCATGAGGTGAAAACACTTTAGCGCAACTAGGAATATCCATTTAAAACAAACATTTCTATAAGAAATTGAAAATGTTTTCATTTCACCTCTGGCGATACCAGGTCAATCTAAATATTCTCTGGATGGATACAGTGCTGCCTCAGGGGAAACAAATGTTAATTCCTTAGCCAACATTCCATTCCAGAGCACATTGCAGATCTCTAGCTGCATTTTGGGCAGAGGAACTTCTCTTTGGGGAAAAATAACTACAAAGCAACAAGGTACATATTGCTGTTTATCTTTGTAAGTTAGATTTTTCATTCTTTTGCACAAGCATCTGTAACCATCTTGGGGTTCATTAAATAATAAACCAGTAAATGAGAAAGGAATAAAACAAACTGGAGAGCATCTCTTGAGAACTGCTGCGCAGCACCGTGTTCCCAACCCCTGCCTCCAGGGAACATCTCCAAATTCCTATGTTCATAATACGGTCCCTTTTGAAGGAGCATCTCTAAATTATAATCTTCTACTAACATATCTCTACAGCATCTACACAGGATGTATTATTAGAGAGGGAGATTTTCTTTTTCTTGCCTTTTCTCCCCTCTTTAAGAATCTGACTGAACATTACTTCCTAGTCTCAATGGACAAGTGAAACTGTTATCAAGATAGAATGGAAAAATGTGATGTCTGTTGAAAATTTCTTTTCTGTGATTAAGATCTCCGCTAGTCCTTCCCAAAATGAAAAAATAAATAAAAGTAAGTTTGTTTTGATTTTAGTGCATATTGGAAACCTTATGTAGGCGAGGAGGAATTGAAGTTTTAAAGAAAGAAGGTTTATACTGAAATTAATCTGAAGCAGTTTATTAGAGCATTTTAGAAGCACTCATTCAAATGGCAGCAGGAATGAGCCTGGCACAGCAGACTGCTTTTCTAAGCAGCATTTTCAGCTGCCTCTGGATCCACTGCCGAGGGAGACAACACAGATATGAAGCACTAGTGGAGATCTTCACAGAAAGAAAATGAGCATATATCAAAATTTTCCATTCTTTGAAACAGTAAGGTTCTGAGAAGAAAATACTGCAGTTAAATGAAAGCACTGATGGGTTTGTATTATCAAAAGGAATTTGTTGTTTTTAACCAGCTCCTGTAGTGTTACTTCTCTACCAAATTCACAGTCCATATTGATCAATTTCACAGCCAGAAGATTTTAAAATTGGTCAGTTTCACCTTTTCAGATGTTTATATTTAAAATTTCATGGGGTCTCTTTGCCAGCAGCAGGGACTTGCGGCTAGGGGTAGTTCAGACCCACGTCCACCAGCCTTCTCCAGCTGCAGGAACCTCCATGGCTGCTGCTCCGCACTGTAGCTTCCTGTCCTGTCCCTCTCCAGCCCAATGAGGACTTGCAGCTAGGAGCCCCTGGCTGGGGTACTCCCAGCAGCAAGGGGGAGATCAGATTTCACAGGGAAGGCTTATTTCACAGTCCATGACCCATTTTTCACAGCTGCGAAATTGGTAGGGTCATACTTATAATTAGTCAAGTAAATTGTTTTGAGGAGCAGTTGTTGGGTGAGTTCTAGTGCCTCCTGCTGCAAATCATCAGTAATGCCTTCAAGTTCCCTGTTGGACAGGAGATCCACCCATATGTTCGAGGTTAACAAACATACTGTTTCAGAGAAGAAAAATTACAGGTAAAGACCAGAGTTTCTTTTCCTAGTGTGATTTCATGGTGGCATGTTTAAAAAAAATCAGTGCTCTTGTACTGTAAGCAGTTTCTGATAGTTACATTTTTTACTGGTAAACATAATATACTGTATAGTAGTGATGCGTGTTTAGTTTTGAGCATCTGACAAGCAATAGACATCCAACAAATGTGATTGTAAAAATGAAGTTAGAATTTGAGGATAACAGTAAATTCTATGGTTTAGTGATTTTAGTGCATGTATTAATATGAACCCTAATACTTTCTTTTATCTTGGAAGCACAAACAAGAAACATGGAAACAAACAACATTGAGTGATAACTGAACTTATGGCATAAGGCTGTTTTTATCAGTCATATTTGAATGTGGTTTCGCCTGTTTAATCTCTAGGACATAAATAAACTTTTAACAAGGTCTATAGTTCACAAGATTATCACAAAATGATAGGGGGTTATAAAGTACCTAAGTGTACATGTAAAGGAGAGATGGGGAGGAGAAACTTAACATACTTAATTGAGGAAAAATTAGACCAGTCTAGCATAAATGTGGCAGTAGTCAGGTGATAAGCTTTTACAAATATCTTGGAAGGTGTAAGTTACAATTTCATTTTAAGGAGGAAAAACAATCAAATGTTTCTGTTCCACCTCTGGAGCATCCAAAAACATTGTCCCCTTCCCCATCACCAAAAGCACAGCTGGATCGCAAGTAATGAACTCATCAGTAATAATGAATGTCTGTTATTCCATCACCTGAATCTTCTTATGTACCGCTTCTTTTTGCCTGTCTTTTAAGCTTCTAAGATCTTCAGGAACCACCTTTATCTCTGTTTTGTATAGTGCTGAGCATAGTATCAGTTGTAAATAATGTTAATACTCTTTAATACTACTAGCCTGCTGACTAACAAGTTGTTCTCCTTTTACTTGGATGACTAGCTACTGAAGACCCCATCTAAGCAAGTTATAGTGTGGTCTTTAGAAACCAATTTTTTTCCCTTCAGGTCACCCTCTTTTCTATTAAGAGGGTAGAAATGTCTTGGTTATACTTTATACAGGCACTATTGAATTCAGTCCAGCAAGGCAATTGTCTTCCTTATGGACAGTCAGTTGAGGGATGTTCTAAGGAAAGTCAGTCTACTTGAGCAGCTGCATGTATGCCACAGTACAGCTTTTGGCACAAGAAGGTCCTGGTCCATGACTGGGACTCCTAGGTGCAACGATAATATAAATAATAACAGCTCAACTGTTTTAGGATCATACACTGCGGAATAAACAGCTGGAGATATGGTAACAATGCTACTGTAATTGAGTTGCATACAGTGTAATTTTGGAATGTATTTGCACTTAACAAAACAAATTTTTTATCCATTAAAATGGACAAAGGTATTTGTGAATATAGTATATTCATACCTAGCAATTAGCTGTAATTGATATTACATTATAGCTGCAAATGTGCATTCGGAATCTCTGAGTTAACCACGTGAAAACACTTAGAAAAATAACCCAAATGTATAAGTTTTCGTAAGCACAGAAGAGATAAATACTTCCGATTTCCTAGAATTAAAGTAGTTAAATAGTAATATACAAGTTCACAGTGTCAAGTCATATAAAAATCAGTAGAAGATGATAAAGTGAGGTTACCATTATACAGTGTACTTTAAGCCACATTATAAGAGGAATAAACACTGCAGCTCCACCATGCTGTCCACAAAAAATGCAGCACTTGGACTTCATGAATGTCATTACATACCTCAGTACACGGGGGAAGAAAGAATATGCTGCATCAAGGCAACACAGTTAAAGTGCTAGAGCTGTAAATCAGCTCTTGCACAATCATGTATCCTGATGTCTACAGATAGAAAATTAAAGATTATGGTCTTGATCTTGGCCCCTGTTAAATTCCTTAGGCGATTCTGTGTTCTTCCTCCAACAAGGCAGAGCACAGAAGGCACAGCTAGCTAAAGAGAAGAAGAGAGCAAAGATGATTTTATGCCCTACAGTGACCTGTGTCAGGCCCAACAATGCATTCTATAGAATTTCTTTTAAAAAACAAAATGTAACCTAATTTGGAATAACAAATGCATCAGAACTGGGTGAGGGGAGGCGAATACATTCACCATTTTAAAATTTCGTCTCTCCCTTTTTAAATTTTATAGTCCACTAGTCTAGTAGTTTACAGATGACTAATGGAATGGAAAAGCAAAACAGGATGAGAGAAGGAATATATAGTCAAAAAAGTTACTAGTTTCATAATATGGTATCTATTTAATGTATTGAAGTGCATGCAAACTACAGACACAATACTTCTAAAGATTAAATGACTTAAACAAAGCAAATGAAAGAAAACATTTAAATGATTGCCAAATCTTACCACAACTATTGAACCTGCTTAGCATGAAAAATAGTTCCATGTAAATACCACTTACTGAAATAAAATACATTGGCCATAATTTTGTGCCAAGGAATAAAGCTTGTATACAAGGCTAATATTATGTTAACATTTTACTTATGTAACAATTTTGTATACTTGTTTAAATCTTCTGGTGTCTGTAACTCTATTATGAGAGAATCATATGAAACAAATGTCATTTCTAATTTGGCCAAATAGAATATCTTACTTATTCCTCCAATCCTGAAATAAACTTGGTTCATTATTCTAATATTTAAACTGATTTTTTTCTTATTTCTCTTTGAAATTCTAATACAGTCATTGCAAATTTATGGGAACAATTACTCTTTTATCATTGTAGAAGTCCTTTATTAACTTTTATACCAGAGTCATAAATCACTACAGCCTATATTTTTCACACAATACATTTCCTTAATCTAGCTTCAAAGTCCATTTCTTGCAAACCCTTTATCATTCTACATTAGTAGCTTTTCTCCACACTGTCCAATTTCTCTTCACTGTACTATTGCAAAGTGCGTGTAGTACTCCAGTTGATAGAATTAGTCTGGTAGTTCAAATTTGCTTATGATTTTTAATGTAATAACATTCCATTAGAAAATATATGGAAAATGCACACTTTAATGACAAGTAATCCATAGTGGGTTTTTTGAATGAAATATCTATTCTATGTTGTACTGGACTATTAAGAGTTCTAGTGGTACATAAAACAGAAAAAGATATGTTGTACAAAATGGTACCACAATTAAGTGCATAAACGATTTGCCTTAACTAATCTTCTTGCAACAAGAAAGATAGGGTTAAAAAAAAAAAAAAAAAAGCCAGGAATGTTATGCCCAAGTAGCCTTTTTTGCTTCCTCATATTTCTCAGTTTCTTAAACTTTCTTGCTCTTGTCATTTACCTTTTCATCTCAGACATGGTATATCAAATTCAAGTTCACAGAATGTGCATTAATAAGTACACATTTCTGAGTACCTATTAGTGTAATGCAGGTAATTGCACTGAAAATATAATTAATTGGGTAGTTCTTGTAGAAACTAAATATAAACAATAAAATTTTAAGTGTTGTATCCAGCTGGCTTTTTATTAAGTAATGTTTTTCACAAACAGACCATAAAAAGTACATAATAAACAGAAAATTTGCTTTATAATATGGCTTCTGAAAAGTGATTATAAAACTTATTTGCTTGACTGCATATAAACATACCCAGAACAAAAGCTATATAAGGCAAGAATGTTCCTTTGTTAGGTGTACGCACGTTGAGTTGTCTTTGAAGTTCATGAAGTTCTCTAAATCAATGTTCTCCTCCTTGCCTGAGGAGGTTGTGAAGGCTAGGACTATAACAGGGTTTAAAAGAAAACTAGATAAATTCATGGAAGTTAAGTCCATTAATGGCTATTAGCCAGAATGGGTAAGGAATGGTGTCCTTAGCCTCGGTTTGTCAGAGGGTGGAGATGGATGGCAGGAGAGAGGTCACTTGATGATTACCTGTTAGGTTCACTCCTTCTGGGACACCTGGCATTGGTCATTGTTGGTAAACAGGATACTGGGCTGGATGGACCTTTGGTCTGACCCAGTATGGCCATTCTTTTGTTCTATTCTAACGTGCTATACACCGCTACCTCGATATAACGCCACCCGATATAACACTAATTCGGATATAATGCGGTAAAGCAGTGCTCGGGGGGGGGGGGGGGGGGGGGGGCTGTGCACTCCGGTGGGTCAAAGCAAGTTCAATATAACGTGGTTTCACCTATAACGCGGTAAGATTTTTTGGCTCCCGAGGACAGCGTTATATCGAGGTAGAGGTGTATAAAGTAAAAGCAAAATGTGTATGTTCACATCCAAACTGTATTTGAGTTTGTTACTGTGTTGGATTTTTATAAACCAATACTCTGCCTTAAAACACAATGCCTTTACATATTTTTGTTTTGTGAATCTATCTTTTTCAACAAACTACCATTTTCCTTGTGTTTTCTTGGGAAGTTCTTTAATGTAGACACAACAAAGCAGTGCAAAACAGCTAAATTTTACTTTTTTTTAACTTTAGGATGTGCTAATGGAATTGTTAGAGCAATGTGCAGATGGACTCTGGAAGGCTGAACGATATGAACTGATTGCTGACATCTACAAACTTATCATTCCCATTTATGAAAAACGGAGGGATTTTGAGGTATTTGATAGGCTTCTGTTTTAAAATTTATCTATGAAAACAATCTAGCCTTTTGAATCTATAACAGTATGATGTATCAAATATCTCTGAACAATACAGCATCAGAACAATTTTATTTGAAGTCTTTGTTCAAATTTAAAGTGGCATGTTTAATTTAAAACCAAAAAAGTTTGGTCTTTCACTTGCACAGTTCCTGCTTCATGTATACCTTGAAGAACTAAATGGTTTTGTATATGCCTTTCATCATTGGAATTTATACTGTGCATCCAATTAAAAATCAATATGCAAAAACAGAGAGCTTTTCATAAAACAATTTTATATGCATGATCCTGCATGTGTATACATATAATAATAATAAGTTAATGTAATGAAATTATTTTCAGAATTTTTTTATCCAACTGAAAACCAATGGCAAATACAATTCCAACTCCAAAGAAGTTCTGAGCATCTTTAACTACCATTTAAGTCAATTAGAGTTGCATGTTTAACACCTCTTAGGATTTAGTATTGTTACTTTTAGGATTGTTTTTCATAAACTTTATTCAGTAGTCATTTGATATTACATTACTGTAATATCAAATAGTATTGAAAATGCAATATGGGTAATACTGAGGGATGTACTGTATTCACTTGATGCATGATCATTGACAAGTCAGTTTGGGCCTGATCACGGCCACAGTTATACACTGACACAGAGACGTAAGGGGGAGTTATTCCTTCCCTACCTTCCCTACCTTCTCCTGTCAGCAGATGGGTAGGGGAATGGGTGATGTTTAAAAAAAGGCTCCAGTAACATGCCTGGCAATTATGGGCTAGTAAGCCTAACTTCAGTACCAGGCAAATTGGTTGAAACTATAGTAAAGGATAAAATTATCAGACACATAGAGAAACATGATATGATGGCGAAGAGTCAACATGGTGTCAGTAAACATGTGGACGAGGGTGATCCAGTGAATATAGTGTACTTGAACTTTCAGAAAGCCTTTGACAAGGTCCCACACCAAAAACTCTTAAGCAAATTAAACAGTCATTGAATAAGAGGGAACGTCATCTCATGGATCAGAATCTGGTTAAAAGACAGGAAACAGAGTAGGAATAAATGGTGGTTTTCATAATGGAGAGAAGGTAAATAGTGGAGTCCCCTAAGGATCTGTATTGGAACCTGTGCTGTTCAACCTATTCATAAATGATTTGGAAAGCATAGTCAACAGTGAGGTGGCAAAATTTGCAGATTATACTAGATTACTCAAGATTGTTAAATCCAAAGCTGACTGCAAAGAGTTAAAAGGGATCTCACTAAACCAGGTGACTGGACAACAAAATGGCAGATGAAATTCAATGTTGATAAGTGCAAAGTAATACACATTAGAAAAAATAATCCCAACTATCAGACAAAATGATGGGGTGTAAATTAGCTGTTACCACTCAAGAAAGAGTAATTGTGGATACTTCTCAGAACATCTGCTAAGCGTGCAGCAGCAGTCAAAAAAGCTAGCAATGTTAGGAACCACTAGGAAAGGGATAAATAATAAGACAGAAAATATCATCATGCAACTGTAAAAGTGGATGATTCTGTGTGCAGTGCAGGTTGTCCCATCTCAAAAAAGATGTATTAGAATTGGAAAAGGTTCAGAGAAAGGCAACAAAAACTATTAGGAGTACAGAACAGCTTCCATCTGAGGAGAGATTTAAAAACACTTGTTCATTTTAGAAAAGAGATTACTAAGGGGGCTTATGATAGAGGTCTATAAAATCATGAATGATATGGAGAAAGTTAATAGAGAAATGTTATTTACCCATTCACATAACACATGAACCGGGGTCACCCAATGAAATTAATAGGCAACAAGTTTAAAACTAAAATAAGGATGTACTTCTTTACACAACACACAGTCAACCTGTGAAACTCTTGCCAGGGGATGTTGTGAAGGCCAAAAGTATAACAGGGTTCAAAAAACAATTAGGTAAGTTTGTGGACAATAGGGCGATCAATGACTATTAGCCAATATGGTCACAGACACAACCCCATGCTCTGGGGGTATATCTACACTGCAGTTAAAAACCTGTGACTGATCCATGCTACCTGACTCAGGCTAAGGGGTGTGGGCAAAGGGGTTATTTAACTGTGGTGTAGACATTCAGGCTTGGGCTGAAGCCCTGACTCTGGGACCCTGCGAAATGGGAGGATCCCAGAGCCCAGACATCTACACCGAAATTAAACAGCCCCTTAGCCCGAGTCCACCAGCATGTGCCAGTCATGGGTTTTTAATGCAGTGTAGACATACCCTAGGTGTCCCTAAGCCTCTGATGGCCAGAACCTGGGACTGAATGACAGGGGTGGATGACTCGATAACTTCCCTGTTCTGTTCATTCCCTTTGAAGCATCTGGCACTGGCCACTGTTGGAGGACAGGGTACTGGGCTAGATGGATCATTGGTCTGATCCAGTATGGCCGTTTTTATATTAAGCATTGGCTATGTCGTCCCCCAGTGCGCCAGCCAAAACAACTGAGCCAGCATATGCTACTACTATGACAGTAACAGTTTATTCTCTCACACACACCCCTCCCCTCACTCACTCACTCACTCTCACTCTCCTCTGAACAAGGAGGACTAGAAGGAACATAACAATCTAGCCCTTAGTGTCTTAACTCCACTGCTATGAGTCCTAAGTGGTGGTAGTGTTGTTTTTGTTAATACATTTTCTTTTAGAAGGTTGATGTTAGTGACTAAAAGAGCTTTTTCTCCTTAACACAGTGCTTTTTTATGTTTAAAATAAAGAGAAAGTGTTGCTTCTAAGTGCTGCCATTCCAAACTTCTGTGGTGTTTTTTAGAGACTAGCTCATCTATATGACACACTTCATCGGGCATACAGCAAAGTAACAGAAGTTATGCATACAGGCAAGAGACTACTTGGCACTTATTTCAGAGTAGCATTCTTTGGACAGGTAAGCATTATTTAATATCACCTTGTCAACTATAAAATACGGTCAAAAAACTATTAAAAATTTTGCAACATATCCTGATTCACTCTTCCTTTGATTTCTATATTGACACTGCAAAATAAAAAAACATGATAGATTTGTTCTGGTAGTAATGATTGTCTGGTTTAATACATTTGTCATATCCAGTGTGATTCCTCCTTATCTTCCTCAGTAAACTTTCTGCTTTTTCTTTTTCTTTCTTTTTGTTACTATCTTAAGGCAGCGGTAAGTTCTCCATAATAATAATTCTTAGCAATTTTTTGAGCACCATCTTTGGTACTGCAGTGTGGTTTGCAAGTTTGCTTTTCAGATCTGTATGCATTCTAGCTGTTATTCTAAAAATAACATTCAGTGCCATTTACAGAAACAAATCACCTATTTCCTATACATCAGCGCTGCATGCTTCAAAACACTAAATCAAAAGTTCTGGCTGACTGTGTGCATTTGACAGCTTCTCATCCTGTAATATATCTACACTGTATTTGTATCAGTAAAATATGCCACAGTAGCCAAATATTGTGTACATTTGTTGTGTGTGTAACCCAGTTTTTAGTTAACTGATTTCATTTGGATAGCTGACAGGCTTTTTAGGGAATGGGGAGATTGTAAACTACGTTGAGCAATATAACCTTCAATTTATTCTGTTGTTGTCTTTTATAATTTTATAGCAATACCAGTTTACAGACAGTGAAAGAGATGTGGAGGTAATTACAGTAGCTGCTTACAAAGCAAGCAATGCAGTAATTTTTACTGCATTTCAGCTTAGTTTGATGTGGGTATTTTTGTCAGTGTAGCCTGTGTTTATACATGGTATGTTCTGTTTCTTTCACTTTTTGTCCGTTCCATCTTATGACAGAAATATTTATTTTCTGATTTAAAACATTAACTCAGACTTGGCTTTTTGCTTTAAAGCAGTCACCTGTTTCACCTTCCATGCACTTCTATATTTGATTCAACCAAGATTTCAAAACAGGTGGTTTAACAGTGAAAACACACAAATATTTATGTTCAATATAATGTAAAGATTTTTAAATGAGAAAGTAGGTGTGGTTTTATTTCATTGTACTGTACAATCCAGTATGTAAAACCCCCGTAAAACTGTTTTTCAATCTTTTTTTGTAAATTGTTATTGAAGCAGTCAATGGAGAGTCAAATAATCCCTTTTGGCAAGGAAATGGATCTTTTGGCAAGTGAAACAGGGATGAAAACAATTCATTTTGGAAGAATATGAAAAATCAGTTTTGATCCCAAAACTTTTAATGTTAGCACATCAAATAATTACAATAATCCTTTCATAAGTTTGTAATTTTGTGTGCTTCCATTACCTGTGCACTCATTCTATAGTAGCTAATTCACTTTTTTTTCCTCATAGGGTACCTTTTTAACTTGGATTTTATTTTGATAGTTTTGATAGATATTTTTACTTTTGCTTGAACCGTGACATTGAACATTTAAGTTTGCCTTGAAAAGCATAAACCACTCTGTACGTTGTAACAATTGGCGGCTGTTCTTTAAGGATTCTAATGATTGTTTGTTTCTTTCAGGGATTCTTTGAGGATGAAGATGGAAAGGAGTATATATATAAAGAGCCTAAACTCACATCTCTTTCAGAGATTTCCCAGAGACTACATAAGCTCTACTCTGACAAATTTGGATCAGAAAACGTCAGAATGATCCAGGATTCTGGCAAAGTAAAACTGTTTATTTGTAAAGCAGGATATGTTATTTAAAACTAAAACAAGTTTATCCCAAAAATCTCATAATTACATTTCATGAATCTCTAGAAAATCAAGAATCTGAGTTTGAATCGTCACTATCCTATCCTCATTATGTGTGCACACATGCTGCGTATCTGAATAAAGTGTTGGCTGTAGGGGGTAAGGGGCATGATGGCTCTCATAAAGTATGCCTTAGTTTTGAATTTCCTGGCTTTTGTCACGCATAGCAATGTAAGGCTTTTCTGTTAAGACAAAACTGAGTAACTTTTAAATCTGCCTTGTTATCTTTAGGTCATTTGGCTACTTGCTGCCCACACAGTGTACCATAGATCCTTCTCCTTCCTATGCATGCTGTTATCCTCACAGAGGATTTTTCCCACTTCTGCAGTTTGGGGTAGAGTCCAAATTGATCCAGTTGCAGTGAGAGATACAGACCACCCTTTTGTGAAACCCTTTCGTAGGTTCTCAAACACTATGGGGCACAGATGGGTTTTCAGGATCTCAGACACAGATGGAGCAATAGTAGTACCTAGATAGAAGTATCTGTGTCCAAAATCTAGTGTACAGTAGAGCTAGAGCTCTCTTTGGTAAGCCTAGCTGAGTATTTATTGGGAAAAAATTGATAATTTGCCCACAAATCTCTTTTATATGATTGGCCTCTCAAATTAGCCCTTTGTCTGCTTTGTCACTCAGTTGGAGATATTCTCCCTCAGGGCTGAGGGTTCCTAAGATGGTGCGCACACATAACAGAAGATCAGGCAGAACAGAGCTACAGCAACCCTCAGGTTGAAAAGGACATCTTGTGCATAAGAGGCCATTCTAGGTCCCAACTCGTTCCCCTTAACATCTAGTCCAGAACTCTTGACCAGCAGCTAAGCTTCACCCTCCACCAAACTCCAGAGCCAGCAGCAATTCCCTCCTAAATTACCACTTCTTGCCTGTCCTGCTTCTGTCTATCTGACAAGGTCACAAGATTCATTTGACACTTCTCAGCCTAACAAGGCAGCAGAGAGGGTGAAGCTGCCCCCACTCACATTGGAACCTGAATGGGAATAAAAACTCAGGCTAGGACCAAACTTCACAGACCTATGCTGTACCCTCAGTTCTTCGCAACCTTTCCAATGTGTTTGGATATAAATGCTTTAAACCTAGTGAGGATTTCTCTTACAACTAGTCAAAATTGGTGTGTTTGAGGAGAATAGGCTGTACTCTATCCTTTTTATATCTATGGACTATTCTCAGGTTTTGCCTCCATCATGCAGTCTAGTCAGAGTTTTCAGGGAAGTGTCTGTCTTCCTGTCTTTGTCTCATACTCAGCAAGCAAAGTTACCCATAAGGTCCAGGGAAGGGGTATGAAAACACCGCAGACTTTTCTTCAAAAAAGAAATCAACAGTGTGTCTGAGTGGGGTAGGGCACTGGACTGGGACCTTAAGAAACTTGAGTTCTAGTCCCAATTCTGCCATTGTCCTATTAGGTGACCTTGAGCAAGTCTCTTCACTTTTCTGTACCTCGTTTTCCATATCTAAAATTGAAATATAGCACTTGACAAAGGAGGAAAGTACCATTGAGTTGTGTAGATAAAAAGCACTGTATAAGAGTTGGGAACTATATTTTCTTTAATATTATCTTTCTGCACATGCCTCTTCCTTTCAGGAAAAACAGCCACAATATTATACAAAAATTGACCGTCAGAAGTATCTTGGGTTTATGATCCCTATCATCCTAGTATTGGAGTGCCTCATACTCATGAATGAGTTGATCATAATAATTCCCCTGTGAGGTATGGAAGTATAATTATTGCCACTTTACAGATGGCAAGTTGAGGCACAAATAGATAAAATTATATACACCTCTACCTCGATATAACGCTGTTCTCGGGAGCCAAAAAATCTTACTGCGTTATAGGTGAAACCGCGTTATATTGAACTTGCTTTGATCCACCGGAGTGCGCAGCCCCGCCCTCCCGGAGCGCTGCTTTACCGCGTTATATCCGAATTCGTGTTATATCGGGTAGCGTTATATTGAGGTAGAGGTGTATTCAGAGTCACACAGGCAGTCTGTGGCAGAGGCAGTAATTTAAACGCGTGTCTCCCAAGTCCCAACCCAGTGCCTTAATCACAAAGTGAAATCCTGACCCCATTAAAGTCAAAGACAAAACTCCCATTGTTTTCAACTTCAGGATTTCACCCAATGACTTCGTTTGAATGTTTGTAGTGTTGTTAATACTTTTAGTGGTTTACCGAGTTGATTTGTCATGTTTTGGTGACATTTCTGGGGTATTTTGTTTTAAATTTAATTTTTCTACGTGATCTTTTGACTTGTTTTTTTGCTTTTGATAATATTTCTCTCTGAGATGGTATGCTATAAAGAACATTTTTAACTGGTAACGATATAACAATAATAATTTTTGACTTCAAGGTTATCCTTGTACCAGCCGTAGAGAGACAGGACACCAGTATTTATTTCCTCACTTTTGACTGCTCAATTGTGCTTACTTAATTCTTCTGTTAATGTAGCGTCTTAATGGAATCTAATATAATTTGCTATGTTGACACTGCTCTGTGTATGTGTCTTTTATCTGCAGTCCTGTACTGTAAAAAGGTAGAAAATTGTGTCACTAGACAAATATACTAATGTTATACTATCACTGCCTGTAACTTTTAAGTTAATAAAGGAGGGTACTTCAGTTTTGAAATCAGTGGAGCTCAGGGGTTTCACACCTGGATTTACTTGCAGAACCAGAGCCAAATTTACTTTATAAAAACTATACAATTTCAAATTAAAAAATCAACTTTAAATAGTTGCAATTTAAATATTTTTCTATTTTTCTAAAGGTGAATCCCAAGGATTTGGACTCAAAATATGCATATATACAAGTTACACATGTAGTCCCATATTTTGAAGAAAAGGAATTGCAAGAGAGAAAAACAGAGTTTGAAAGAACTCACAATATTCGTCGTTTTATGTTTGAAATGCCCTTTACTCAATCTGGTAAAAGACGAGGAGGAGTGGAAGAACAGTGTAAACGACGAACTATTTTGACAGGTATTGTATGATGGATTTCTATTTTTAAAGAGGACTGCTTTTTTGTATTATGTCTTCATATTTAGCTCTTGGTGTTTGGAATTCTGTAAGTGAATAACCTCTTGTGTTTTGTCAGGAGAATCCCAGTTCATTTCAAGGATTTCATGCAAGACTGTTGATGGTAGCTACTAAAGCAAAATAAACCAAAGATTAGGTGTAGGCCAAACAAATTTCTTTTCTTTCAAACTGTACATACACTTCATGATGTATTAAATGTAACACAGAAATCCTCTTACTTTTCTGTAAGAGAGTATTGATCCTATGGCAGTACATTTTGTCATGTGATCCCTTTGCACTCCGATAACTGCTGATCAGAGAATGTGGAGGAAGATCACATAAGAATAGGATCCCACATAGCTTTTACTTTCAAATTAATATTTTTGTTTTGGATAAAGGGGTTCCTCAATCTTTTTTGTGTGTGTGTGTGTGTGTGTGTGTGTGTGCGCTTACCTCCCTTATTTATAATGCAATAAATAATAAGAATATGGAAACTAGGGCTAAGAGTTATCACCATATCAGTTAGGGCTGTGATCTTGGATAAGACCCCTCCATGGAAAACCTATGTGCTGTAAGAATCAATGATTGAGATTCAGCGAATGTCAATCTTCCTTCTTGGATTGGTACTTAATTAGTGCCTCAAGATGTTGTCAGATATCTGTTACTGGAAGAGCTGATGATCTGGCTGTGTCATAGGATTGAGTTCAGTTGGTTTGCTCTGGCATGAACTTCCAGTATGATCGTGGGTGAGTCATTCACTAGTTTGTCTTAACTTTCCCATTGTTATCTTTAAAATGAACATTATTATCTCTTATGGGTGTAGATGTAAGTGTCTGAATTCACTAATACCTACAGAATACTTTGTGGACTTTATATGGAAGGCACGATAGAAGTGTGAAGTGTTACATTTTATCCAAAAGATAATATTTAAACCTGGGGTCCTGACCATTTATAGTAATTAAACTTCTCGCTTTGATCTAAAGTAGGATCATTAACCCAAATGTCCTTGTTGTATTACAGTTTGGGTATTTTCAGTCCACTTGCCTAAAAATCCTATGTTGTTTTTTAAGTACTTTTCATTTCCCATCCAAAAATATTGCCTAGTGTTAGACTTGCTACTTGAGCAGTCTGGAGATTTTTCCAATGGAACATTTTTCCAGTGGAAAATTCCAGTTCTCTGAAATCAAAACATTCTGAAGAAACATATTAATTTTTATGAAACTTTTGACAGAAATCAGGTAGGTTCCATCAGAAACTTGCCTGGTTTCCTACCTGCCTCCTTGGCAGCCTGGGTTCCCAAATCTTCAGCTGCCCAGGCTTCCAGGACTTGAAGCTCCTTGGAACACCAGGGAGCTTATTTCATTTTGGATTAACAAATCATTGTGGGCTTGCAGTTCTATGAAAAAATTGAAGTTTTTGGATTTTCATCCTGATTCAGGATTTAAAAAAAAAATCCAAAAATTAAAAATGTTTTAAGTTCTTTTTCCCAGCCAGTTCTAGTAACTACACTTGTGTAGCTTGAGAACTGATTCTCCTTCTAGAGTTTGCCTGTGTGCTTGCACAGCCTCTGCTGTTAGCATCCAGTGAGTCTGCTTGAACCCTCTTACTGCCGCATCTTAAGCTGGAAGGTATAAAGGGGAACTCTTTCCCAGCTGCTATTTTGTTCTAGTTAACTCACATAGGAGCAGCAAGTGAGAATCTACCAGTATCCTGGATGCTTTTGTCTGTCAGTACCCTTATTCTATCCAATATGGTTTTTTTGCTTTTAGCTTTTTAGTTAGATTCTTTTAGTTCGGCAACATTGTGACCCTACTGGTGTTTGACCCCATTTACACAATCCTTCATTCTCCATTTCTATGTTGTTTATACACCATGGTTAGCTTACAGGATTTGGGTCTTAATTCTTCTTTTTTCCGAGTCTCCATCTCCAGTTGGTACCATGCTTGATCCCAATAAAAACACCATCTTTAAGCTTTGCCAATCAAAAAATGCTACAACAACTGTTACTGCTGACTGTGTATGTTGCCTCGATGAGGGTCACCATGCAGATTAAATACACAGGCATCGCTATCACCTTGAATTCAAAGGGAGTAGGAAGGCTGCCTCAAATGCCATCTGTTAGAAGAGGTGGTTAATGCCATTTGTCAGAGCTTGAGAAGCATGGAAAGGCCACATCAAAGGGCACCTCAGCATCACTCTTATGGCTAAGGCCAGTGCTAAGTCCTCTGGGTCAACATCAAGGGGCTCCTTGACAACTCTGACATTTGGTAGACCAAAAATGTTGGTGTCGAAGCTAAGAATACCAGGAAGGCTGACTTAAAGGCCTCTCACCTGGAAAACTTACACCGACTCTTTGAAGGTGACCTCCAAAGTATTTTTTTAATTAAATTTGTGCCTTTTTTCCTATTCAGTTTTTATCTTAGTAAAGCCAGAAATCACACATCTGGTCTTCCCTGTTTTAACTGGAGAACTACTTTGGGACTTGTCTATACTGGAAAATGTATTGTGTTATACCATATTAACTAACACAGTGTAAATACAACTTAGTTCACATTCTCCTTGCCCCCTTTGAATTAAGAGGAAAATTACAAGGAGATATTACACAACACTACTATGACTACCTGGACAGTTATTAGTTAGCAAATATTATAACTTTATATCATAGCTACAATGTGTACATCTATTGAATACACAATTTTAAAAAATAATACACATATTGGTATACCTCTATCCTGGGGGATTTCATTCTCCAGTGCAGTACCTGAAATAGATTATGGATAGTAGTATTAAGTTTCCGCTAGGAAAGTCTATCGTTTAAAGGAAAATATAATTAAGTATGGCTAAGAAGTTTAGCGAGTTTAATTTATAATCCTGTTTTGTAAAACATTCTTTGGTAGAAAGTGGCATTTTATTGTATAGTTACCAAATTATTACATTTTTATAATTCTCTAAAGCAATTAAAGTAACTAATTTTAAAAAAATTATAAACTTCCTTTGCAAAAGAAGTTCAATTTAAACACATGATTTCTTTATTGCTTCTGAACTGCAATAAATTAGTTCACTTGTATGTCAAGGTCAGGGCCTGATTATTTTAAATACTGAGTCATACATACTGTTTCCATTGGGATTATAACAAACGGTACTTTTTAAAAGAAGTATTGCATATTTATATGTCATTCATAAGTTACTATGCTGTAGACTTTGATCATTTGTGCCTTCTCAAGACAGAGTTTCCTGAAGTATGAGGCACATCCCCTGGAATGTGTAAATATTCAGCACCACATGGTGGAGTTGAAGGAGTGAGGGGGGGAAGGGGAAGGTGATTGGCTTCATTTTCGTGAAAAGAGGTTTGAGGACAGCTTTTGAAAAGTTTGGAAAAGGCTGATTTAAGAAATGTTAGGAATTTGGTAATCCACAAAAGGAAGGAAATTCAGAGTTGGCTAACACTTGATTTCAGTAGTAACAGAATCGCACTTCTGAAAATCCAACCCAAAACGTTTTAATAGTTTTATTTGGAATGTATTTATTTATTAACTAAAATGCCTTAAAAGGAAACTCTGAACTTTTTTTATACTATTGCCAAGCAATACTGAAGGCTAATACTGAAAGATACTGGAGAATAAATGTTTGTGGTGTTTTTCAGTTTGTTTACTTTATGAATTTGACAGCATTTTGTGTATCATGTAACAAGAGATTGTTTGCTGTATGGTTGTAGCAATAAAAAGCATTACTAGCATAATAAACTTTTTTGAAGAATTTTGTAAAGCTCCACCAACATATAAACTGTTTAAAATAGCTTCATATAATCAGAAATTCATTACTTAATCTGTTTTTTCCCCTAGCCATACATTGTTTCCCCTATGTGAAAAAGCGCATTCCTGTAATGTATCAGCACCATACAGATCTAAACCCAGTTGAAGTAGCCATTGATGAAATGAGTAAGAAGGTTGCAGAGCTCAGGCAGCTTTGTTCTTCAACTGAAGTAGATATGATCAAACTGCAGCTAAAGCTACAGGGAAGTGTCAGTGTTCAGGTAAGATCACATACCTACCTGTGCACCAGATCTCATATATTGCTTTCCCCAACAAAATATGATAAATGAACTTTCAGCATTTTTATCTTTACAAAGTGTCTATTTTTATGTGAAATTATTGAATGTTTCATATAAAAAGTATGTATCCTTCGTTGTCCTAGATTATTTTTCATAACAAACCGTAACAGCTTTTGACAATTAAACAAAGGACTCAAAGCTATGTGACTGACTTGTATGACCAACTTAGCTCCTTTTGGTTCCAGAGTGAGAGGCTGGAACAGGAATAAAACACTAGCTTCTCAAATAACAGGGATGAATTAATTAATTTTGCTTAATTTCAAACCCACTCTCATGTTGGGTTCAAATGCTCTGTTCAAACTTAATCGTTATTGGGTTTGAATTCCAGTCCAACGCTTTTTGAAAAAAGAAGCCCAAAAAGTGTCAGAACAGGGAGGGGAAAAGAATGAAAATTGGAGCAGATAATGAACATAAAGTTTAAAAAAAAAAAATGGGTTGAGAGAACATTTATACGAGAGAAAATTGAATACGTGTGTGAGATGATATTGGGGGAGCTGGTAGCAAGCAGTTATATAGGTTGGTTAGCACTTTCCAGGCATACTGTTCTATGACATAGGACCTTGGCCTCATTTAGTGAACACAATGGACGCACAGAGGGACAGAATTAAGGTTGCCCCGACAACCATAAATCTAGCACTTTCTGACTTTTGAGTGCTTGTCTTTACAACCTAACTGAGGTGTTTTTAATATAGCTTTTGTGTGCATGAGTTATATACACACACACACGCATTCTCTATCAAAGCCACTCATTTGTACCATCATCGCTTTTGAGGGTGACAGCCCATCTCTAAAACGGGTTTTCCTTTAGCTATTATACCTTTTATTTCTTTGTTTTATTTATAACTATGTGACAATTTCAAAATTGTGATAGGTTGTAAAATAGTGTTAAAAAGATGCCTACAACCAGCGTGGAACACACAGATACACAAGATGCCATTGGAAGTAGCAGTAGGCTGGTGCTTTCAGGCAACCTCTGTGGATTGCAGTGCAGTCACTGCTAGCCTTCCCCTCTGTTGTTTACATAGGTATCAGAAATTCTATATGCCAAAAACTAAAGGGAGAAATTATCAGGGGCCTCAAAATAAACTACATTACAAATTTTGATTTAAAGAACGAAGATTGGTGAGCTGCTCAGTGTGACCATCTCTTTTTCTAGATGGCGAGCAATGATGATTATGTAGCTTTCACACACTAACATAGGAAAAGTAGCTATGTCCTCACAGTTTAAAAAATTTAAGCTTCAGCAAAGATGAGTCCATCAACAATTATATTGTACAGGGACAATACTTATATGCAGTACAGCTCATTTCATGATGCACTCACTATGCTTTACAAAATGAAATCAGCATAAAGATAAATAGAATGAAGAGTTGAAGAACTTGGAGTTATTGGAAGTATTGAATATGAGGCATGACTCTAATCAAAGTAATTAATAACAGTGAACAAAATTGTCATGTGACAGCTGTTTGGCTTGTGTGAAATGAGTTGTCCACATAGCCAGGAACCATTGGGTCCTTCCCCTACAAGAATTGAGAGGTAGTTAGTACACAGGGGCCCCTTCTCAAAAACTTCCCCAATAGCAACCTGGCAACCATTTCAGACTCAAAAGGGCGCACTATCTAGAAAAAGGTTTTGATCCCTAGACAGCAACAAAAGCCCCCACCTTCTCCCTCCCCCCAAAAATAGAAACCTAAACATTTATAAAAGGCCAGAAAAGAAGAAAAAGTTAAGAATCCTGATCTTTCTGAACTTCAGCTCATCCTCTAAAGAAGAGGAGCTGTCAGCTTTAGACCATGATAACCTCAAGCCATACGAGCAGGAGATAGTCTTTTCTCCCAGATGTGTTTGAGGCCTTGTTGAAGAGAGTGGTGGACACCGTTAGTATTCATCCAAAAAGAGAGGATGAGCAAGCAAAGTCCACAAACAAGACAGATTTTTCCATCTCCCTACACCCTTCTTTGAAGAATTCTTTAGGCAAGAACACGTACTCCTTAAGATTAATGCATCTGTGGTTAAGAATGTGAGAATTCTTGCAGAAGTTTAATTCTTTCCTAAAGCCTCATACCTGAGCCATCCTGAGAAGTGACTTTAAAGCTTTGTTATTAATCATCAGAACTACTCTGGCAACTACTTTTCACAAGGGACATGGTGTCAAAAGCCTCACCCCCAAAACCACAATGAGTTTCATTGCTAAAGAAAATAATCCCTGGCTATTGTTTCAGAATGGACATATCCATGGACTGTATGAGACTGGCAGTGAGGGCCATAGCCACAAACTCTAGCTGAACACCAACTTTGGCTCCAACTCTGGATAGAGGTTAATTACTCTTAGCAAATTCTCTGTGCCTCAGAATTCTCTGGCAGACTCTCATTTGAGGGAAAAGCTTGAAGTGGTAATGAACAATAATACAGACAAGCCAAAGAGTTTGCTTCCTCTGTGAGGGCAGAACTTTCATTCCTACTCACAACAAAGATTAAAGAGAATGATTCCTGGTAACAGAGCATCATGAGGAAAACTGGATCAAAAAGTCAATCCAGACCCTCCTTCCAGTCTAAGTCATTAGTGAGACTGCAACTGAGCCCAGAAATAAATCTACGACTGTGGATATATCACTTCTTAGACACACAATTTTGGTCAGCCTTACGCAGTGGTCTGGGAGACCCCAATAACTGATACTCTCTGAAGTTCCATTTCTCCTCCTCATCCAGCCTTGAGGGAGGGTGAGAAATGCCAAGCAATGCAAAAAGATATTGCATCTCCTAGGAGCAATAGAGCCTGTCTCATGAAGGATGGGGTATTCTTTTAGAATGTAAGGCCTCCAGGGTGGGGATTATCTCTTATCTGTCTTTGTACAGTACCCATCCAATGGGGCCTTTATGTGCTATCACAAATATTTACTAATAAATAAATAAAGAACCATTCCCAACAAGAAGTGCCCTCATCTGGTAGTGGAAATAGAAGCCCACAAGACAGTAGGATTCAGACACAAAATCCTGAACACAGATGACAGACTTTAGGATAGGAAGCACCCCTGAAGGACTGCAATAAGCAGGGAACGTGGCCAAGGTCAAAGAGTCTCCAAAGCATCAAATTCCTAGGGATAGAAATGATGAGGCTGGCTTCATAGGACTGCTAATTCACCTGCGATAGTAGCATGCGCTGGTTCAACCAGACAATAGACAATGCAATGACCATGGCAGGCACTAGTCATCTGAACCAAACTGTTGGCAGATAAGTTAAAATTTCGGAATCAGGAAGTGTTCAACTGATATCCCAGAAGGTAGGCCATCCCCAGAGAAGTTATTTACATCCAATCTGTTGTAGCTAGGTACTTGTGCACTGAAGAAGCAGATCAGCGATCTTTGGGAATAGACTATGGCTCATAGATGGCCAAATGAGTTTATGTACAGGCCCCTAACCCTCTTACCACCTACTTTCCTGAACTATTCCTATCTGAACTAGTAGAAGAAACAAATATCACCACTCCCCAAATTAGCTAAGAAGATTGTGGTACTCAGGCCTAGTGGAGCTATAGCAGAGGTCACCAATCTCTCTCCTATCCCAGGTCTTATTTCTTGACTTCCTAATCTGCACTACCTGAGCTGGATAGCTTAACTATTGCTCTAGCATTTTTCATATTTTCAGTGAAGCTATGTGAATGGTCTTTGAGAACCCCTGGTGTGTCTCAGTTCTCATTGACTCAATTCTAGCAGGTGAAGGATCCATTCATTGGTAAAGGACTGTCAAGCATGCTGTCTCTAAGAAAATATATTTATTGTTACTGTATATTTATTTATATTGCATTGTCTGGAAGAGCTAGCCAGGTCTTGAACTGTACAGGCCTTCCCCAAAGAGTTTACAATCTTAGGCTTTAAGATGAGCCTCAGCAGGTGGGTAAAATGGGGAGAGTGAATGGGATAACAGTAATATGAGCATGTTTTTGCATAGGGAAGCTGTGTGCACAATTTTAGATAGTTTAGGGTTTTTTTTAATAATGGAGATAAATAAGCAGATCAGTATGAGCTCACCATCTGCCTAGCATACTAAGGAAGACAAATTTCCTATTTGTTGGCAGTCTTACCAGAGATTGTATTTTGCTGCCACCCTTCCCTCTAGGTCCCCCAGGTCAGGATGCATCACTTTGAGGTGGCAGCATGGGGAAATATATTGATGTGTTGTACCTGTTGAATAAACAGAGGAGTTTTGTTTCCTATTTTATCTATTCAACAAACAATAAATTCACTTAAGAACAACAAACCTATCTAGCCAAACAACTTGTTTCACTATATATGTGTGTAGGTATAAATATATATAAATGCTTTAGCTGGGACAATATGGTAATATAGCAAATCAACTTTATTTTAAATTCTTTTGTCTTGTTTTAGGTTAATGCTGGTCCATTAGCATATGCAAGAGCTTTCTTAGATGACACAAATACCAAAAAGTATCCAGACAATAAAGTGAAATTACTGAAGGAAGTTTTCAGGTAAACTGTCTGAATGTACACTGAATAACTTTTTAAAGACTGATGTTTTAGGCAGGTTTTGTTTTAGTCATTTACTTTAACATTACCAACGTCCTTGCCACACTAACAAGGTATTCTAAAACTAACAATTAGCATTTGACATTTCTCCTCTAGATTTTGCATAAACGTTGTCTTTTTCTTTTCTATTTTTTATACAACTTCAGACAATTTGTTGAGGCTTGTGGTCTTGCTTTGGGTATAAATGAACGACTTATAAAGGAAGATCAGTTAGAATATCAAGAAGAAATGAAGGCTAACTACAGAGAAATGGCAAAAGAACTTTCTGAAATAATGCATGAACAAGTATGTACTGAATCCTAAATACTATATATAACGCCATCCAGGATATAGTCAACCAAGCTATAATATGCACCATTACCTACAGGGGAAATATTCAATCTTTTTTTTTCCAGTGTTCTTCTCTTGCATCAGAACTCTCCTACTATCCTGTGGTCACAACATGGTTTTCTCTAATTTTGTCAATAATTTGTCATATTTGTAAATGCTCACACATATTTACTGCAAATGCAAATGAAATAATTTAATATTTTAAATAATCCATTAATAATCAACAAGGATACAACAAAAACTCATAAATTATTTTTTAAAATTGACTGTCAGTGAGTAGTCTACATGGAGCGAAGTACAAAAGTTACTGTAAGTGGTCCTTACCCTACATAAGGTTTATTGAAATGATCCCATGTTAATTGTCACAGAGTAATAATTTAATAGAGAGGAGGTGGCTTAAGACTTCACTTTTTAATGCTGAGAGAGGACATTTTTGTTGACTTCAGCCAAAATTTCTTTAAAATAAAAAATACTTAAACACTAAAAAATTTTCTTTTAAGAAACCTAAGCATACATAGTATAATTATGCATAATACCTACATATAAAATTTTCTTCTGAAATAATATTCGTTCTGACAATGTTATATGCAGTAAATATTTTGTGCAAGTGTGAACTATGATTTTCTTAGGTATATTAATTATCTAATTTAAATATCTATCCATAAATCATTTTGTACACATTTCATTTTGTGATTGACACCTTACAGTCTTGTTCACAATGTCATCTCTCCCTACAAAGGGTTTTCTGTTCTGTAGAGGGAATTCCATTTAATGACATTCATTGAGTTCTTGTTCTTGCAGAGAAGTGGGATTTTAAATGCATAGAACTGTAAGTTACATCAGTGTATCATCTTTCAAATTTTTATTTCTTAATTGTCTTTAGTTAACGTCATGTTCAAAATGTTATGGTGAAGCTTGGAGCATAGCAAGTACTATATAAGACTATTCGTACACATACATCTTCTCTATCGTACTTTTTCAAAGAAGAAAATTTCCTACACACATGACTTTTACAGTGTCACACAGCATAATGTGGGCATAGAAAACACATTTATTGTACAAAAACTATAAAAATAGTATTTACATGTAGGCATAAATGTATATGACCTTTCCACAGATGTAGAGTGAAATTTTTTCCCTGCTGCAAAGAACTTATAGTTGAAGGCAGAAAAGACTTGGGACAACAGTGCAAATGAGGAAGACTATATAGGAAAGATCATTGTAAGAAGTGGGCTTAGAAGAAATAAGATGGTGCTTGGTGAACAAAAATGGGACAGTTTGACTAATAATATTTGAACCTGATGTGGTAGAAGGCAGGAATCCAGCGGAGAAGTTGAAAAAGAGGGATCATATGGCTTTAATGACAGGTGTTGACTGAGCAGCAGCACATTTTGGATAAGCTCACGGAGGTATCTGTGAGACGTAGGAGGCCATAGAGAAGAGCACTGCAATAATAAGAGGAAAAATGGCAAAGGTTTGGACAAATGCTTTAGCAATGGCAATAGGGAGGGAAAGGCTGTATGTTAATATTACATAGGAAGAAATAATAGGACATAATGAGAACTTGAATGTGGTCAAGAGGATGGAGAAGATTGAGGAATCTAAAATAACACTGCAGTTAAAAGTCTAGAAAGATAGTAGCATTTTAGCAACGTGAGAGCGAGGAGGGATTATAGAGACATTAAGCAGAACTCGGAAAAAATTGATTTGAGGTGAGTGCAGGACATTCGGAGTAGATTTTTGAGGAACAGGCATGGGGCATGAGGATACAATTGGTTCCCTTACATAGTTTCCCTTCCTGTGATTGTAAAACGCAATGACACAAACATGATCTACTGTAAGGCTGCAGTAATGTACGCTACTGTTATAATATGCCAGTTTGTTGTTGTTATACAAATATGATACATTAGAAAATGTGCTAATTCAGTTAAATGTTAGATAAAAGTGAAATGAGTCATTCTTTACAAGTTTTAAATTATATTTCAACATTTGAAAGTCCTCATTGAGAAATAAAATTACAGTGTACAAATTTAAATTTTAATTAAAATTTATAATTCACAGGAAACCTTTTATCTGGAATTCATTTTGAATTCTTTAAAAAGTAGATTTTATATGACTGGACCTTATTTCTGTAGTTCAGAAATTCACAGAACATTTCAGCAATTTAATTTTTGTTCTGCGGGCAATGAAAAAGCAAATTAATATCAACTGCCCTAAATAATTAGTGTAGAGATTAAACAGTTGATTGCAAGAAACTTTAAATGTTATATGAAGGGTTTTTTTAATATACAAATGAATCTTAACAGACTTCTCTTTTTCTCTCCTGTGCTGCTCGCAAACATGATCAGATGGGATGGTAATATTTTTTGTTTCTGATTTCAGGGTCTCTGTCTAGTTTTGTATAATTTCTTTTTACTACTGTAGCACAGGATGAACACTTTGCTTCATGGCACAAAACTGACTCAAGTTAGGAATAGACTTTGGGTCACTTTAATCTTTTTCCCACATCCGAAGTATATTGTGGAGTCAGAGTGGCCATTTCTCACTGTGTAAGATCCCTTTTTTGTCAGTCCATAGGCACCATCCTGAGGAATATGCTGTTCCACACTCCTGGTAGGGAAATAACACAGCCATTAGGGAAGAAGGGAATCTAGTTTCAGAGGGAGAAAGGTGGAAGAGCAGTCCTAGTGGCAAAGCACAGCAAGGGTTTTGAATGATTAACAAAGCTTTTGTATTAGCATTTTTTATATTTATCATTTAAATTGTCCATAATTCTTTCTCTGACAACAGTCAAAAGTAAACTTTTTTTGTGTTTGGCTGAGAAGTAAATGGTCTACAAATGGACTTTCATTTTTATAATGCCCACTGTTCTGTCTGTCTGCATTTTTCCAAACAAGCTGAGATTTGATGATTGCTTCCTCCTTCCATCAGAAGTTATTTCTGTTGTTAACTTGTGAAAGGGGAGCTGTCTGAGTCTCAGCCAGCAAGAAAAGTGTAATCATTTAATTAGGAAGGTGTATCATCTGATGTTGTAGCAAGGCTTAGCACCCAATGCAATACTAGAATTGGATCCCTGGGAATAATGTTAACCACCACAAAAGAGAAAATTGTATGCCATTGAAGACCATATGAAAAATAGACTAGATAAATTGTACCTTCTGAAAATACCCCACTGTTTTATGGAGTTTATTTAATTATTTTATACATGATTTTGTGTATCCGTGATCAGTTTTCGGGTGAAGTTATAGCTCTGTTTATTTTCCATTTAAGATTGTTCCTGTTGAAGAAAAGACCAGTGTTATGTCTAATTCACTACACATTTTCAACGCCATAAGTGGAACTCCAACAAGCACAGCCGTTCATGGGATTCCCAGTTCTTCTTCAGTTGCATGAGTGTTTTGTAAGGAAAGTAATTTCTCTTAGTATATGCATGGATTTGCTTTATTATTTGCAAACTCAGGATGATTTTAAAGCTAAATATTGGACACGTGCAAGCCATGTAAATTTAGCGCACTAAAACACTGAGCACACTAAATCTCGGGACAGGCGGGAATAAACAATAGTGGTGGTAGACTTCTAAAGTAAATAGAAAGGTGAACATATATCTTTTAATTTTGCGGGCAATATTAGAAGTTTTCATGTCTTTGCAGAGGTCTGTCTTGGGAACTTTTATGATAGTTAATTTCTCTTTTTCCTTAGAAAGTATTATTAAAATGAATGGCACATTACAAAAAGGTGGTGTAGAATGTACGTTTGCAGATATATAATATTCAGATGTTTTTTTTATGTATGGCACATATAGATTGATTCCAAGTTCAAGAACTATTTTGGGACTAGATAGAGACACTAATTTAATGGAACTGACACTAGTAGTTTTTGTACCATTGACAAATTGTTGTGCTCCATTTTATACCTTGTTGGCATATTGAAAGTATGTGAGCTTAAAGCTGATGGAAAAATTAAGTACAACCAAATGTCTGTATTAATGAACACCAGGCACCAAGTTACACTAGAATGTAAGTGGTGGTAAACTGACTTGTACATATTGTTTGTTAATACAGTCCATAGACTCTGTACATACATGTGTGACATTTCTAAACAATTTTTAAATAGTCATAGCAGATCTCAAGCCTTCTGCTTTAAACTTAATTGTGACATATTTGTGCTCATTCCAAGTATATGCTATATACAGTTTGTTTATTCTTGTATATAAATAAGTGCAATATGAAGATGTACACAGTCTTTGCTATGTTAGGTTTATACACTGTTTTGAAAAAAATCATCCCTTTTGCCAAAGCAATGGAATACAAAATAGGTGATCGTATTCTGTTAATTGGTGGTGTAATTTAAAGCTTTTACCATATTATTCTTTTAAGACACTAATTTAGTAATTTTATATTTGGGGAAATAAAGGTTTTAAATTTTATTTAACTGGAAGCACTGTCCTGCTGTAATTAAACATTCTGTACTACATCTGTATTAAAAAAAAATAGCTAATTTCTCTACAATGTGTTCTGGGTTCTATTATTTTACAGTTTATACATTAAGGAGCAAGAACTCAAATTCACTCATACAAAATCAGATTATTGCAATTAAAATATGACACATACAATATGGAAGTTCTATGAATTATTTCTCTACAGTGACGTTATTTCCTGTGGTATACTCCTACACATTCATTATTGTTAGTTTATTACCTCCATAGGAATTCTGCTCACTGAAGCAGTCCTTTCATGAATCCATCCAAAAAATACTTGTTGTAATAACTTACGCTGCCCTTAATAACCAGTAAATCAGTGCCATTGACCCACCTCCCCCGCCAAAAAAAAACATTTTTTTTCCATCAAGCAATACTTTAGAAATTTTTCTCATCCTTTCAGCATGGATGTGCTGACATTTTCATTAGTAGGGGGTGAATATCTATTGTCATTGTTTGCCAATGGTTTTTTTTTTTTTTAAGGGAGGATCGAGTACTAAACAATAGGGCAAAGATACATTAAAATCCTTTAACCTGGTCTTTTTTTTTTTTTTTCAAGCTTCTCACTGTCAAAGAACCTGTGTGTGTCCTTTTAATTTAGATGAGCTTTACAAATAAGCTTTCTCTCTCATTCTTTTCTAATACCCAGCTGAGGGCATTCTTAAGAATTGACCATCTTACAATTACATGTTATAAAAAATATTGTAAAACTAGAACTTGAATAAGCACGTATTAAAGATTCCCAAAAGTTAAGAAGGAATATAACTTATAATGTACTCTAAAGTCAGAAAGAGAAACAAAATGCAAATTCATTGCTTGGCAATTATAAAATCCTGAAAGGTGAGCGAGATTCATATTTGAAATAGACACATCTCTCCATATCTTCTACTGGCTCTTTGATTTTTTTTTTATTAAATCTCTGCTAGATATGATAAAAATCTTTATTAGAATCTACAGGCTACCAAAGTGATTTGGCTTTTCACTTGGTTGACACAAGAGCTGCAGCCTTAGTCGAGCATAACAATATTTTCACAAGATATATTGTTAGAGGCTGAAGTGTCTGAGAGTAGTCACAGTATCCAAAATATTTTTCTTTAAAAGACAAATTAATTTCTCTTATGTGCCTACAGAAATGTTCTGAAAATTAGTTACTCCCAATCGCCTTTTGAAATTCCCTCTTACAATGTATTAACTTTATTGATAATAAAGCTTTAGGAAGCATCCTTTAAAATGCAGCTTAGAAACAGTCATAAAATTCCTTTTCCAGTATGTTTTAAACACACTGTACTAACTTTTTTTTCATACATAATAATAAAAATAGTGCACTTCATTTACATGGAGCCTCTCCACGTGCAACTCACATATACAGCCTAATAGTCAAATCCTGTAACAGGAAAAAATTATACCCCCAAAACCTCCAAATCATTGAGCTGTGCAGTATCCCTTAGGGAATGTCACTGCAAATGAGCTGTGGTGCTTTACTTCTGAGGGAGCAGACTATTCAACAAGTCATGAGCTGCAGAAGCAAACTATTATGGCTGAGTTGTGGTATTTCAGGGCTTTGCTTTGCTTTGGATTTTAATTTATGGAAGTAATCAAGGCTTTGTAAACTCTCATGACTAAAATTGCAGTCAGACAAGACTGTTTAGTGCCAGTGCTGCCCACATCAGCACAGATTTGGGTTCCGCCTCATAAGGCCATTAAGGCGATCTCCCAACCAAATTTCCATGCATCATCACAAGCAAAGCTAAGAATTGTGTCAAATGTTGGTGCATCCCCATACCTGGGGTCTCAGCCTTTGAGGTGGCTCATTTTTATGCAATTGGCTAATGCAGGAGGTGCCAAGAGAGGATTATCTGCTCCCTGAAGTGTCTTTCTTGAGACATTTGAATCCAGGCAGTTCCATGTCAAGACCTCTGTTTTTTCCCCATTGAATTCATGTGCTCAATGGAGGACAGGGGATGGTGATTCTGGATACTAGTGGTAGTGTTGCAGAGCGTATACAAGGTCCGCTCTTCCAGCTTCCAGGCATCCTTTTTGCTCTGTGTCAGCAGTGATAAGAGATTGCAACACAATCTGAGTGCGTTTTGCCCTAAGAATTAATACTTCTCGTTCAGTCTCACTGCCATGCCATGTCTAATGGAAGAAGCTGAGGCTTTGGAATGCCTCTTTTCCTCTCTTATGCTTTCTAGACTTTTTAGATTTTTAGGCGTTTTTTGGTCCAGTTTGGTGGTTGATTCCTATCGCTGTCAGGGGAACAATCACTCTTCCTACATAGTTCTCCCACTTCTGTCTTAGTATTCGAAGAAGGCTTCAAGCTCCTATTTCCCTCACTGTCCAATATGCAATTGTAGAGGAAATGCAGGAAGTCAGCCCTCAGGGAGCCCAGGTCCTCTGAGGAGTTGGGGAGTATACCTGACTCTTAGTCACTGAGGTACCTGAGAAGAGAGTGGAGCTTTCCCCCCTGGAGTTGAATGGGCCCAAAGGAGGTTGGGGAATACTTGAATTGATACAGCTGGAATTTTAGAGAAGATTGCCATGCTTGCTGGGTCCCAGGCATTGCGGAAAACTGACCTGCCCTTGTGGAAGTGTTTGGGTGAGTTTTGCCTGGTGGCGAAGAATGTGAAAGCTCCATACATGGCGCCCTTTCCATTGGCAGAGCAATGGAGATGGACTGGGAGCAGTGCTTGCAGAGTTACCTTTCTGTGGCTCCTGAGATGAGCTATTTCACAGATGGAGAACCTTCTCACATTTACTTGCTCTGTTTGACTGGATCTGCCATGCTGGGGGAGGGAGGAGCAAACCAACTTGGTGGGTAGGTCCTGTTCCTGGAAAGATCCCTTGGGTTGTATATTTCTGTTTTTAAAACTCAACATTTTTCCACCATGAAAGAAGAGTAGTAACGAGAGGACTGCTTGCTACTGTGCTGAATTGACTTTAAAAGCCTTGAATTGAAAAGGAGGGAGAGTTGCGCTTTCAGCCTAGTCAGAGGCCCTAAACAGAATGTTTGATCATAGACTGTTTGGGGCTGATGAAGTCTCACCACTCATGAGGAAAAGTCTTAGCTTCTTCCAATATCTAATAGCAGAAACGTGCATCCTAGCCCTGTTGGCTTGAGGGAGAAGGCTAGAAAGTGCTGTGCTGCAATTCACAGTAATGAAAACCTGTTCTGGCTCTTTATTTCTAAAAATTCTGGCCCTTATTTTCTAAAACTTAAAGATGACAAATCTGAAGGGTTTAACATTCTTGCTTTTTATGCACTGCCCACACTTAGGGTGGCATGTAGATACAGGCACTACACATGTAGCTATGTGCCACAGTAAAAGCAGACTGTGTCCACACATCACTGTGGTGTGTAGCTACAGTCAGCAGCAAAAGGCTCTGGCAGGAGGGAGGCAGCGGGGAAAGGCTTCAGCAACAAGCTCTGTCAGAGCCTTTCACCACTGCCAAAGCATTTCACTGCAGTGGGGAAAGGCTCTAACAGCAGGGAATCAACAGGACACTAAGCTGCTAAAAATAACAGTGTAAATATGGGAGGCACTTCTTCAGTGTAGGATATATATACCCTGGTAGTTTAGGAGTATAGGGCACTCTACTTGACTAAGCTGGGCCTCACTGTCTGCACTATTTATACCCATGCGGCATCTGTATTCTACATACCGCCATAAGTACAGGCATACCTTTAGACACACAGCTGTAAAAAAAATCAGATCTGTGTTCTTGAAGCTGCCAGGCTTCAGTCCGTACATCTTCCAAACATCATAAACTCTCTATATCAGGCACAGTAGAAGTAGTATTTACTACCAGTCTTACTCTGTGGTAATTAAAAACCAAAAAAGGAAAGTATCACTCAGGTGGAGGGGCTGAAAGCTTTGTTCCTTTTATTTGAGGGGCTTGTTCTTTTAACATCATGTGATACCTTCTAGGTATTAAGGTAATAGACACTTTAGAAATGCATGTAATCAAATTAAATCATGAGAGCCTTGATATTTTCCTTCCTGTTCATTGTCCTTTACTAACTGACTAGCTATATGCCCTGTGCTTACGTTTGCCAGATGTACCTTTGAGAGGAAGACTGAAATAGCACTTTGGTCTTTACTTCTAAATTCTTTTCTCTGGGAGAAGGTCAGGATTACCAGAACAACCCTGGAAGCAGCATGTAAAGCCTAGGTTTTGAGAATGAAATGCATATATTTAAGCTGAAAGTAATAAAAGCTGATCATTACCAGAGGAATTAATGTCTGGATTGCTAACTGGATGTTCTAGAATCTATTTTTTTACAGCTATTCACATAAGCTGTTTTAAGAAGCATATGGTCGTGGGTCTGGTGTCACTGGCTGGGAGTTGGCTCTAAGTGCCTCCAACTCTCTGATGGAGAAGAGGACCCACTCACATGTTAAAGGGTGGTCAGACATGCTACTTCAAAGGAAAGTTAATAGGTAAGACCATTTTTAATCCAATTGCCCATTATATATAACTTGTATATTAAAATGAGTAGTCCAGAGAGTTTCAAATAACTTTGGGTTAGTTGCCTTATGATATTAAGAGTGGTCTTAAGCGAATATACCATACTAACAGAAATATAAATTCATCCTTGCTGGAGTAGTGCCTGATGGTGTCTGCAGAGTACAAAGCTGGCATCGCACATCTAGCTCCAATGTATCAGAAAATCATCTGCATTGAGTAAGGTGCTTAAAGATTTGGTTTAGAATTTGAATGGAAACTATATCATGCCACTTCTCTCATTCCAAGAATATACGAGTCAGTTTCCATAGCTTATGTTTAATTTTGAAATACAGATATTGCTCTGTTATGGCTTTCATGAGAGGAAAACACTATTATGGCTGAGATACAGTTTCTGTTCTAATTCCCTTCTTTCACTCTTCATAGGGGATGATGAGTCAGGTGGTCTGAGGCTGAAGGAGCTTGATTGGAGGATAAGTATATTTGGATTATAGTTTTATTGGTCAATATTTTCAGGTAACATGATTTTGGGTGCCTCATTTTGGGGCACTTGGGAGTTGAAAATAGTTTGGGTTTTCAGAATGTTCTGTGCATCCACCTTCCAAAAATCAGGGTCCTTTAAGATGTTTTAAGTCAGACATCCAATAAGGCACCCAAAGTCACTTTAGAATATCTTGGCCATGGTCTTGTTTTTAGATCATTATGCAGTTCTATCATTTCAAATTTACATAGCAAATTAAAAAGGATTACTTTCTCAGTATATACTTAAATTTGGCCTTTGTTTATGTATTTTAAGTATAGCAAAAAATGCTTAGGGAACTGGATAAGTGTCTTTAAAAATTAAATTGGAATAAAATAGAAAAAATAAATGTTCTAAAAAGAAAGTTCTTTATCGCTGAAACTTTCCATACTTGGTACTAGCTTTTAGTTTTCTGATGTTGTAATTGAAACTTTGCTTTTGCATAACTCATCAAAGAAAATGGAGAAAATCTTGATGTTAAAAACTTAATATTTAGATTGCCTTGTGAAATCTGTCCAGTATTCTTAAATTATGAGGTGTAAAATTTATTTTTTGTTGTTGCATCCAGACTTGATCTTAAAAAAACTCAGCTTTGATCCCATCACCTACTCAAACTATTGTCCCATTTCACTTCTTCCATTCATCTCCAAACTGATGAAGTGCACCAGCTACAACTGTTTGGAGTTCTTCACCTCCAGTTCCATCTTCAGTCTAACTTCCACACTTCACCAAACCACTCACACTAAAGCCTCTAATGACCTCTTCTTTGCCAAACATCAGGTCCTCTACCCCATCTGGTGGAAGTGTGGTTCGGGCTTCGAGCCCCCCATTTCAGGGCGGCAAGCTCAGGCTTCGATCCCCACTCCTGGGGTCATGTAGTAAATTTTTTGTCAGAAGGGGGTCACAGTACAATGCAGTTTGAGAACCACTGACCTAGTCTGACCTCCTTTATAACACAGCCTGTAGGACTTCCCTGAATGATTTATGTTTGAAGTAGAAGCATATTTTTAGAAAAGCATCCAATCTTGATTTGAAAATGTCCAGTGATGGAGAATTTACCACAACCCCTTGGTAAATTGTTCCAATGGTTAATCATCCTCACTGTTTACCAAAAAAAAAAATTACCTTACATTTAGTCTGAATTTGTCTAACCTCAACTTCCAACCATTGAATTTTGTTTTGATCCACTCATCCAGTTTTGTTGCTTCTTCCTGGACAATGTCTTCAGAACCTAACCTTTCTGGCCTATCTACCCTGCCAAAACTCTTATCCAAGGCCTGGTCATCTTACAACTTGTCTACCATGATCTCCTCCTCCTCTTCAACACCTGAAATCTCTGATCCCCTCAAGTAAAAATGCTACTGGTAAAATCATCTTCTGGACTTGTCATTCTGTCACTCCCCTCTTTAAGTTCTTTCACTGGCTTAAGTTCTTCCACTGCGTCGTACGCAAATTTCTACTTCTTCTTTGAGTGCTTGCTCATATCGATTCCAATAGGTGTGCGCGCGCTGCGTGCACGATCGTCGGAAGGTTTTTACCCTAGCAAATCTCGGTGGGTCGGCTGAGGTGCCCCCTGAAGTGGTGGTGTTCTTCGAGATGCGTTGCTCCTATCCATTCCAAACCCACCTTCCTTCCCCACTGTCGGAGTAGCTGGCAAGAAGAAACTGAGGGGGTGCTGGGTTGGCAGGGGCATATATCCGGCGCCATAAGGGCGCCATTCCAGGGGGCGCCTCAGCTGACCCACCGAGAGTTGCTAGGGTAAGAATCTTCCAACGATCGTGCACGCGGCACGCACACACCTATTGGAATGGATATGAGCAACACATCTCGAAGAACAACAGTTACAAAGGTGAGTAACCGTCTTATCTTACTTTCAAAGCCCTTCCCATTTTAACACCATCTTATTTTTAACTCTAGGACTATGGGAAGGTCTCCTCATGCTTTCATTCTGTGGATGAAGCCAGCCTTGAGTGCTCAGTTCTCATCTTTACCAACAACCATGTTCACACTTTCTCCCATGCTGCCTGTTATAAGAGGGGAAAGCTCCCAGTGTTTCTTATGTAATGTATACAGTAAATTGCAATCTGGTAACAATTAGACAGGTGGTGAGATGTGATTACTGCTCCAAACCAGATTATGCATATCCTGGTTTTTAGTTTGCTTTTTTACCCATTTTCCCCCAGCTTTCTTATTTGTCTCATCTACTGTAATACCTTATCTTTTATATTGTAAGTTCTTTGGGGTAAGGACTGTCATTTACCTATATCTTACCTATATGCCTAGCAGAATGGGATCCCTGATGGGCTAGTTTAATTACACATAAGACACTACATTAGAAGAATGTTACTAAGGTTGCAAAGTCAAGCACTCAGAGGTTAGAAAATGCCAGAAATAATCTTGCCTGTGTAACCTTAATTCAGCCCCCTTGTACATATGCATTATGATACAGTTTTTAATTTCATGATCACATGCTGTTGTTTCCACAAGATTCCTGCCTCATTCAGTTCACAGAATTGACAGTGCTCATTTAATGAGAAACTATTCCAGTGGTTCTCAAATTTTTGTACTGGTGACCCCTTTCACATAGCAATCCTCTGTGTGCGACCCCCCCCCCCTTATAAATTAAAAACACTTTTTTATATATTTAACACCATTATATATTTAACACCATTTGCTGGAGACAAAGCGGGGTTTGGGGTGGAGGCTGACAGCTTGCAACCCCCCATGTAATAACTTTGTGACCCCCTGAGGGGTCCCGACCCCCAGTTTGAGAACCCCTGAACTATTCGATATTTTTTCGCCATACTGTTCAATGTGTGTATCTGAGTGCTTCACAAACATTAATAAATTTATTTTCACAACACTCCTGTGGAAGGAGAGGGTGGTATTCTTTCTATTTCACAGATGGAGCACTGAGGCACAGAGAGAATAAGGTCAAATTGTCTGTATTGTCTAATTTTGGAAGCCCAATTTGAGACACCGAGGACCTAATTTTTCAGAGTACTTAGCACTGTATAGTACTTAATGTAGTCAAACACAGCTCCCATTGAGTTCCTAACTTTTGAGTGTTCAACTTTATAACCTTAATGTTCTTTTAACATAGGTTTTTTGTGTGTAATCTCCTAGGTTTTTAAAAAATCAAACAGAAAAAACAGAAATTCCATCATGTGCCATCATATTGACATGGATCATCAGCAGGGTTGGAACCTTTAGATCCACCACACAGTCTTCTGTCACTGAGTTAATAGAGTAACTGATAGCAGTAATAGGTGGTTATCCTCTGTGAAGATCAGCACTGAAGGAGGATGGGACACTTGCCAGTGTGTTTCACAGATATTTGCTGACAGAAGAAGAATGGTGGGAGTGTTTTCTCTAGTGGGCACAGACTCTTCTGCCCAATCTCCCCAAGCCTGACCCCTTGTGCCCCATCCCCTCCAACCCGTGCCTGTCCCAGTCTTTTCCCTACCCCACCACTGGCTGCTCATCTCAATCCCATTCTCACCGAGTTAGTCCAGTCTCCGCTCCTCAGGCGCTAGTCCCATTCTCCTTAACCAGTACATCCCACCCTCACTGCTCCTCACTTCCAGTCCCACTCTTCTCTACTCCCAGCCAGTCTCAGTCTTCCCTACACCCCATCCCCTGACTTTGTCCCCAGTCTCCTTGCCCAGACAGTCCCAGTTCCCACCTTCACTCTTCAATCTGTCACCACCACCCCCCATGTTACCCAGCCCACTGGCTCCCAGTCCCAGTCTCCCTCCCCAGGCTTCTCATCCAGTCTCAATGTCCTGGCCTCCCCATTTCCTTGTCACAATCTCCTTGCCTACCTAGTCCCAGTTCAACCCCCACACCTCCACTCCTTGTCAGAACTGTCTCCCCTCCCTCGACCTCTTCCCCACCCACCCCATTCATTCCCGGTCCCCCCACCTGATTCCTCAGTCTCAGTTCCTCACACACACACACCTGCTGTCTCCTCGTCTTCCCCTACATTTCCCTCCCCAGCGCCCAGACCTAGTCTCCTGGCCTAGCCAGTCCCAGTCTTTGCTCCCCAGGCTCCTTGTCCCAATCTACTCCCCTGGGCCTCCTCTGCAATGTCCTAGGTCCAGCTTGAGTCCCCTTTGCATTTGAATCTGGTGGCTTCCTTCTCCAGGCTATTTGAGGGCCAGCAGAGAGGTGATTCACAGCCCTGGGGGGGACAAGGCTCCCACTCTTAGTTCTGGTGGTGGGATCCACCCCAGCCAGGGGTAGCCATGACAGGGGAAGTCCCCTGTAGCCCTGGGCTGGAGTATGTCTAGTCACTCTGTGGGGAGCACTTGTGCTGTCTGGTTACATGTCAGAGCTGTGAGGGGATGGTGCATACATAGTCTGGTCACACATAGGAGTTGCAAGAGGCTTGAGCATGGTCATTGAGGACATAGAACTTCAAAGATTTTAGCAGTTACTCTACTGAGCCTGTGCAAACTGATTTTTTTTTTCAAGGGTTTATAACATGGTCAGATTTGGGCACATTATCATGGGGACATCAAAAGCTACATCCTTGACCCAAAAGGCCACACCTTACCAAATTTGAAGTCCCTCCTCCAAAGCGTGGGGGCACTAGAGGTTTCTAAAGACAAGTTCACCAGAGTTTTTTTTAACACTGAAAAGCATTGTTTTCCCCAGTCTCAATCTCAGAAATGGCTGGATTGTTGTGGCTGACATTTAACAAAATAATAATCAGCCTGAGGCAGACACCCAGCATGGAAAATTTCAGCCTCAATGGTTAAAGTTTGGCAAAGTTTATAAATACGTAAAAACAGAGTCTTATAATGGGAAGTGTCAGCAACCTTAATAATAGGCGGTGCTACCAGCCCTGCCTGTAATAATAATCCTAGCAACAACTGGACAGCACACCCCTTCTAGTTTTGCATATGACCTGGAACCAAAATTGTAGAAGTGGGTTGGGTTGCAAGGATTTAAATCCAGACACCCTCCCACTCATCCCCCCAGCCCCAAAATTCAAAAGTATTTTCAGAAAAGGCTCTAATAGAAATTTAAACTTCTGGAATTTCCTGAATTTTGTGGGCTTGTGATCTTAATGCTGCAGTAACATGATTTTGTTTCATGTGTAACAACTAAGACTTCGTCTAAGAAAATGTGATGTCAGAGAAAAATAACTATGGGTAAGTAAATTATTTCATTTTATCATGTCTACCAGATTTGCTTAACTGCTGAAAGTAGGTATGTGAGAACTAGTGAAGCACACAATTTAAGCAGGTTTCTTTAGCAGCAGTCATGATTGGAATATGTGTTCATCTCTTAACTATGTCTCCAGATCTCTTTGTTGACAGTTTCATTGACACACTTAGGAAAGGAACACACCCTTTTGTGTTTGTTTCATATTTAGACATGCTTAGACTATATTGGTTTTGGGTGTTACCTCTTGATTACATTCTGACATCTTCAGTTTCTCTGCCCTTGGTTGGATGCTTATTTTATACATGATAGAGTGTAGGTTTCTTCATTCAATACAGTAAGGCACTGAAAAAGAATATATTAGTTGCCAGTTTCTCAGTGTCCTCTACCCACACTGAAGCTCTCTCCCAACAAAAATGGCTCCTCCCCATCCTTATCCTTCTTTCAGGTCACTTCCTTCTCTCCCAAGCCCCATCCATTGAGTGCTTCTGGTTCTCCATACTTAAACCTGCCCCAATTTTCATCTGCCTTTCAGACATTTCTGCCAATCCATTTCTTCCCCCCTCCCCGCTAGAGTTGAAAACCATTAGCAGGTCCTTTGAGGAGTGTAGGTTGCCAGACAGTGGTGTTTGCATAAACTGGCATAAGGGCAATTTTTCATGCAGCCAAGAGTCCCAACCTCTGCCCTATATTTCTCTTTCAGGAAATCATAAGGAATATCCTACACTAATACCGCCAACCCGCCCTTGCAAAACAGCTATTTCCCTGGTGTTATCCACCTAGGAATTAGCCAGTTTTCAAACGGTTATGTGTAATGTTCTCTCACACAACTCAGGTTTATTTTATGGAGTCTTGATTAATATCTAAAAAAATTACCACATTTCTGGAAACACAAACAAAAAACATGCTTATTTTCAGAAACCTTAAAAAAATAACACCAAGGAATACAAGTTTTTCTGTGACGTGTTGGAGTCACTTCACTTCTAACTTTGAAATGAAGTTTTACGGTTGCAGGTACTAGTAACAGACAGACCCCACTGTACTGAAAATAGCTGTCCACTTAATTTTTCTCAGACAAGTCACAGTTCTTTTAATCTGTCTATTCATCACTTTTGCTTGAATGGGTCCTAGACTTGGTACCATTTTGTTATGATTTACTATCAGTTAATCTCAACATCTTCATAGGCCAATAATTACCATAAGGCAAACAGTTTTTCTAACCTGGTCACACTTGTCTGATCCAGAGGTAGCACAGATATTTCTAGGCTGATCCAGTTCTATTCCCGTTACAAGAGAACAGCTTGCAAGAAGTATGTTTATTACAGCACCTTTTGTCCCAGAAGTCTCCACAGGAACTATACATTAACCCTCCTACGCTGTAAAGTCTATAGGGCGGGGACAGTGCTTTGTGTTGATAGCACTTGATACTCTGTGGGTGCTCTCTCAGTACAAATAAATGATAATTATTACAGTATGTATTTTTTCCAGGTAATGAACTCCATGAATTGAACAGATCTTCAGATAGGTTGCATAGATTAGGATGGCAGTGGCTCAGAAAGAGGTGCAAAGCAGATCTTTAATGTTTACAGATTGCTCATCAAATATATTATTTTTTTAATTGCTTGTTTTACAGGAATAGTTACAGGTAAGTACATAGGTAAGAGGGAAATAACACACTTGTGTAGTAATCTACACAGATAAGAATACAAGTATTTATTAGCCACAGGCTAGTGCTCCAAACATCTGCCTGTCTACCTCACCTGAGTTGTGATCCGTTCTAAGTTCTGTGTTTCTTGTATTTTATTTGGCCATATTGTATAGTAATTGCTTGATTTTTCTCCTTATGCATCAGTGTTGTGATGATTTTCTCTGCTATTACTCTTCCTTAAAAATAACATTTGAATAAGAACATAAGAAAGGCCATACTGGATCAGATCAATGGTCCATCCAGCCCAGTGTCCTGTCTCCCAACACTGGCCAATGTCAGGTTCTTCAGAGGGAATGAACAGAACAGGTAATCACCAACTGATCTATCCCCTGTCTCACATTCCCAGCTTCTGACAAACAGAGACTAGGGACACTTCAAAGCATGGTTTTGATTCCGGCCCATCCTGGCTAAGAGCCATTGATGGACCTATCCTCCATGAACTTATCTAGTTCTTTCTTGAACCCTGTTATAATCTTGGCCTTCACAACATTCTCTGGCAAAGAGTTCTACAGGTTGACTGACCATTGTGTAAAGAAATACTTCCTTTTGTTTGTTTTAAACCTGCTACCTATTAATTTAATTTGGTGAGCCCTAGTTCTTGTGTTATGAAAAGGGGTAAATAATATTCATTTACTTTCTCCACACCAGTCATGATTTTATAGATCTCTATTATATGCCCCCTTAGTCGTCTCTTTTCCAAGCTGAGAAGTCCCAGTCTTATTAATCTCTCTTCATATGGAAGCTGTTCCATAACCCTAATCATTTTTGTTGCCCTTTTCTGTACTTTTTCCAATTCCAATACATCTTTTTTGAGATGTGGCAACCACATTTGCATGAAGTATTCAAGATGTGGGCGTACCATGGATTTATATGTAGGCAATATGATATTTTCTGTCTTATCTATCTCTTTCCTAACGATTCCCAGTATTCTGTTCTATTTTTTGACTGTCACTGTACATTGAGAACTATCTACAGTGACTCCAAGATCTCTTTCTTGAATGGTAACAGCTAATTTAGACCCCATTATTTTATATGTGCAGTTGGGAATTTCATCTGCCATTTTGTTGCACAGTCACCCCGTTTTGTGAGATACCTTTGTAACTCTTCGCAGTCTGTTTTGGACTTAACTAACTTGAGTAGTTTTGTATCCTCTGCAGATTTTGCCACCTCACTGTTCACCCCTTTTGCAGATAATTTATGAATATGTTGAACTGCACTCCCAGTACAGACTTCTGGAGGACATTACTATTTACCTCTCTCCATTCGGAAAACTGACCATTTATTCCCACCCTTTGTTTCCTATGTTTTAATCTGTTACTGATCCATGAAAGGACCTTCCCTCTTATCCCATGACAGCTTAGTTTGCTTAAGAGCCTTTGCTGAGGGACCTTGTTAAAAGCTTTCTGAAAATCTAAGTACACTTTATCAATTGGATCATCTTTGTCCATCTGCTTGTTGACCCCCTTAAAGAATTCTACTAGATTGATGAGGCATGATTTCCCTTTATAAAAAGCATGTTGACTCTTCCCCAACAAATTGTGTTCATCTGTGTGTCTGATAATTCTGTTCTTTAATATAGTTTTAACCAATTTGCCTGGTACTGAAGTTAGGCTTACTGGCTCATAATTACCATGATAGCCTCTGGAGCCATTTTAAAAATTGGCATCACATTAGCTATCCTCCTGTCATTTGGTGCAGAAGCTGATTTAAATGATAGTTACATATCACAGTTAGTAGTTCTGCAATTTCACATTTGAGTTCCTTCAGAACTCTTGAGTGAATGCCATCTGGTCCTGGTGACTTATTACTGTTTAGTTTATCAGTTTATTCCAAAATCTCCTGTAATGATACCTCAGTCTGGGATAGTTGCTCAGATTTTTCACCTAAAAAGAATGGCTCAGGTTTGGGAATCTCCCTCACATCCTCAGCCATGACGACCGATGCAAATAATTCATTTAGTTTCTCCAAAGTGGCCGTATCTTCCTTGAGTGCTCCTTTAGCATCTCAGTCGTCCAGTAGCCCCACTTTTCCCACATACTTATCTAGCATGATTATCAAGGTATAGAGGAGGCATGTGATTGGTTTCCCTTGGTGTGTTCTCTATGATTATGAGTTGATTATGTGCATTTTTTAGGATATCTGCCAAGAAGTTCTCTTTTCTTGTACCCTAAAATTTTGCTTCTGGGGTTTTTTTGGGGTGTGTGGGGGGTGGGGTTATTTTTTTGTTTTTCCTCCTCAGAGGTGCTATATCTTGAGTATTTCACTGCTACGGAGTTGCATAGAGAATAGTAATTTGTCCTTTCTGTTTTTGTACAATTGATTTTCAGACCAGACATCATGGGCTGTTGTAAGTCTGGTCAGTCTGTCCTGATATGGGGATAGCATGGTGTTACAGGCAGAGGTAACCCTACTTTTGAAAGTAGAATTTATTGAGTAAATTGCCTGATAATTTCAAGTGGAAAATATGAAATAATTAATCTAGATGAGTCTGTCTTTCTGACTCATCTAGACTAGTTATTTTGTTGGAAAAGCCTGAAGCAAAGTATAGGAAATCAGAAATGTTTATTTGATGGAACAGTAGTTTTGGTGTCCATTTTCTTTTTCTGTCTGTGTTTCCAAATAGGTGAGATTTGTCCTGTATATTAGTCTGGATTTATATTCTATTGTGTGTGGTATTTATAGAGTATTTATTTCGGTTGTGTTTTTGAAGGGCAGCTAAAATGTGTTTTGTGGATAGTATTCATGTTTAAACTACTAAGTAGGGGGCTGTAGGACATCTGGTGAAGTTTGGGAAGGCTAGTCCCCCTGCGCCTTTCATATACTGCAGAACCTTGATTCTGCTCTTTTTTCTTCTTCAAATGAACTGAAGAAGTTAATATATTAATTTAATTAAGTTAATATGCTGGGTTTATCTTGGATATGGAATAGAAAAGGAACAGGAATCTGGGTATGGTATTGATTTTAATGGTTTTTACTCTACCTGCTCAGGCTAGTTATAGAACTGACCATTTTAAAAAAAATTGTTAAAATAATTGAGGTGGTGGTGTTTTTTTTCATCCAGGGACATTATATTGTGTATACTATTGTTCAGCAATCAGAAGTCCTTCCTACTCATGATCTACATTCCTGAGGATGAGTGTCATCTTATCATTGGTTTCTGTCTTGGATTTTTTTTTACTTTTTAGCCAGAAATCGCACTGAATTCCTATGTTAGGGTAAAAGTAAGCATGTTTTTAGTTTTGTGATGTTTAATACAATGTCCTCTTTAGGAAGAGTTTTATTCATTTTTCCCCTGTTATTGTGACTTCTAAATATTAATTACTTTTTATCATAAGAACTAGAGTTTTGATTGTGTCTGTAAAGTGTATTTTAAGGATAAAGGGACACCCTTTCTCAAGTTCTCTGTGGTCCTGAAAAGTTGTTTAATTGAAACCACTTCCCTGAACATAAAGGAAAGAGACTAATGGAGGACTTTAATACATTTGATGAATTAACCTTTTCATCCCACATATTAAAGCACTGCAAACAGATGTCCATTTCACCTTGAAAGTCTTTATTAGCGATAGGGCAAGAGGGACATCTACAGAGTTTGTGGTGCAGGTGAATATATTCAGAACACTTCCTAGGTTATGTGAATCTTGTTTTACAGGTGTAGTATAGTTAGAAGATTTGCAATTACCTTCATGAGCCTTCTACAATCTGACTTAAAGGAAAGCGATCTTTGTGTCTGTGACGGGGTGTATCAACCCCACACTGGTGAAGCAAGGGTTAAAAACTAGTTCTTGACCCAAGAGGCCTCGCCCCTCTGGGGCACGCTCCAAGTTGGGGGAGCATTCAAAAGGGAGCAGATCAGCTCAGTCTGGGCTGACTAAGGAGAATGGTTGTGTGCAGGATCCTCCTGCCAGGAAGCCATTGGAACTCCAAGCCACCATAGTTGAGCCTCCTAGCTTGTCCAACTCCAGAGACGATGCCAGAGGGACTGGGGCAAGGATAGAGAGCAACCAAGGGAATGCACTTAGAGGTATTGGGACTTAAACCCCTGTTAAGGTACCCTATGTTGAAGGACCCTGGGTCAGAACCCAGTGGAGTAGGGCAGCCCCGGATTCCCCTCCCCACACTCACCGCTACGTGACACTACCCCTGATATTGTTGCTAGGCAAAGTGGCCCCGTGGACTCTCACTGCTAGGCAACACTACCTATGCTATAGCTGCTTGGTGAGGCGGTCTTTGAACTCTCGCCAGTAGGCATTACACCCCAGAGTATTGCCATTAGGCAATACTGCCAGCCTGGGGCACCTAGCCGACTCCCGACAATGAAACACAATTTTTAAGTCCCTGTCATCTCCTGGTTATATCATAATAGTTGGTGTTGGTCAGCCTAGGAGAGAATCATAGACTCTAAGGCCAGAAGAGACTGTCATGATCATCTGACCTCTTGAACATCACAGGCCACAGAACCTCCCCCACCCACTCTGTAATAGACCCATCACCTCTGGCTGAGTTACTGAAGTCCTCAAGTTTTGATTTAAAGACTTTAAATTACAGAGAATCCACCATTTACTATAGTTCAAACTAGGAACTGACCTGTGACCCATGTTGCAGAGGAAGGCAAAAATAAATAAATGTCAGGGTCGCTTCCCCACATAATGACTCATCTCCAACCATTGGAAATATTTGCTAATAGCAGTCGCAGATGGGGCATATGCTATTGTAACAGTCATATCAGACCATACCCTCCATAAACTTATCAAGCTCAGTCATGAAACAGGTTTGCTTTTTTGCCCTCACTGCTCCCCTTGGAAGGCTGTTCCAGAGTTGTCCTGAAATTAGTATTTGTATTGTATAAATCTGCCCTATACCCATCAGGTCTAAGGGTTTCGTGTGTTCTAACAGATTTTATGACCTCTCTGTTTCCAGTATTTTATAAAAGCTATTGCTTGATGTTAGTAAGATCAGTCAATTTGGCTGTTGCAAGAAATTTCAGACAGTTCCTCCTGCTCACTGGAAAAGTTTTGATAGTAGTGAAGAGAGAGTTATTTATTCTGCTTTTGCGGATTATTTTATTCTATTTTGGATAGAAAAATCTGGGGGTTGTTCTGAAGGATTGTACTTAGCCTCAGGACTCAGCCTCAGTGCTTAGCAGTCTACTTGCTTTATTCCAATGTTCAGAATAGTTTGTGTTTGTATATCTGTTCTACTGTCAGTCTAATTTTTTGTTTAATTTGTTGTGAAATACTTTTCAGTTCTAAAGTTCTGAGTTCTCCTCCTGAGTGAGTCTTTTGTATTGTCTTTAAGTGTGCAATTGTGGCATTGAGGGGTTGCACTTTCTTTTTTTTTTTTTCTTTCTTTTTTTGATGGGAACATATAAGAAACTTTGGAAATATTAACCTCTTATCCACTTTTCTTCCTCCTCCTAATACGTAACTACTCTATTTTGGTCACTTTTCTCAACTTTTCAAAAATAACATGAAAACATTGGGCTTCTTTTTTTGAATCACTGTCGCCTCTCTTTCCTCCTCTGGTTCCTTGAAAAGTCATTATACATTTAACCAACATTTCTTACATTTAAAAGACACTTCTGTCCAACCTGTCTTCTCCTTCCATGCTGAACGGAGTCTGATACATGCCCCACAGCACTTCATCTTCCAGAATGACAGAAAGCCCTCATATGTGGTAGAACTGACTCTGTGCATCACCGCAGTGTATGATTTTTTTTAACTAGTACTAGTGTATGAGTTTTTTTAACACTATTCGGTTCCTGTGAAGCTTTTATCTATCTCTCACGCATATGCTCATGTTTCATTGACATTCCACTCCCATTGAAATTAGACACCTAAATCTATATTTAGGAACCCAAATAAAAGAAGAAAGGATGCATTCAAAAATATTCTCCTTGTATCTGCTATAAAGTTATGTAGGCATTTCTCCTTGCTCATCACTGTGGTATCTGAGTTCGTAAAAAGCTATATATCTGCAATCACAAATCTAAAGACTGAACAAATTAGAATTATGAATAAGATTATTTATGTTATTGGAAGGCTTGTTAGGCCTTAAAGAGATATTCATTTATGACCTCTTTAATACCCACTTAAGTCCTGAATTTGCTATTCCTTCCAATTACTGAAACATCTCATTGCACAGTATTAAGTGGTGGTGAGGGTTAATAAACTAGTTTTTCACATTGAGATAGCTGATTTCAAATGAAAGTTGAAACTATTTTTGTAATCTCACTGTAGCCCTTGGTGGACACCTGTTCTTTCCACACACTCTAAAACATCAGTCAGTCTTCAATCAAGAGGGGTGGCTGGTAATTGACAAGTAAGTGACTTTATAAATCAGGATTTAAACTCATTGGCAAACTTGGAGGTTGAGATAGGGAAAAGAATTGCCCAGAACCTGCCTGCAATATCTGGCTCAGCTGAATTTTAAAATCATCATAGTTACCAAATCATTAATTGCTTGAATTATAAAGGAAACATGGATAAGAAATGCTAAAGAACACACACACAAGGGTAACAAAGGTAGCGCATAAAATAAAGCTTTGTTTAGGAAAACTGCTCAACTGATTACCCATGCCACCTTTCTTAGAGTTTTTTGGATATTGAATTGCTTAAGAAAAGGACTTGAGTTATATCTATTTCATTTTATAGAGTTTTATTAGCCACCGTTAACAACAGAAATCAATACGCAGTTACCTTTAGCAACCAAACCTGTATCAAAGAATGAAATCAGGTTTGTTTGACAAGAGCTGTTTCCCATAAAACCATGTTGACTAGCATTAATTATATTCCTATCCTTAAATTCTCTATCAGTTGAATCCCGTATCAGCTTTCCATTATTTTGCGCAGGATTGTCGTCAGGGTAACCAGCCGATAGTCACCTGGATCATCCCGTTTGCCCTTTTTGAATACTGGTACAACATTAGCACTTTTCTGGTCTTCTGAATTTCCCCAGTAATCTAAAATATATTAGAAGTTAACATCAATGGGCCAGAGATCTTTTCAACCAACTCTTTTATGACTTCTGGGTATTCAGCTTGCTGATTTTAAAATGTGTATCCCTACTAGATGGCGATGTTTAACACCTTTCAGAGTTACTAATGGTCTGGAAAGTAGTTCATCATCGTCACATGATACAAGTACTTCATCCTTCTTTCTAAATACAGAAGAGAAATATTTGTTGAACACTTTTGCCTTTTCTGTCTCATTATTAAACATTTTGCCATCTCCATCTAGCAATGGGCCTATATCACAGCTAGGATTTTTTTTGTTCCCAGAAAGCTCCTTCTTATTGTCTTTAGCCGTGCTGGCCATGGATTTTTTCTTCCTAGCAGAGAGAGGCATAACAAGAACCCATGCTGGTAGCTGAAGCCAGACAAATTCAAATTAGAAAGTAGGCACAATTTTCTTAACAGCAAAGGTGATTAACCATTAGAACAAACAACAAAAGGAAGGTGGTAGATTCTCCATCTCTTGATGTCCTCATATCAATGCCGGGATGCCTTTATGGAAGATATGATTTACTCAAATACAAGTTATTGGGTTCAATACAGGGGTAGCTAGGTGACTTTTAATGACCAGTGATATATAGGAGGTCAGACTAGATGATTGGCTGATTTGTTCTGGCCTTAAATTCTAAGAATCAATGAATCTAGAATTTGCAAGGCAGTATGAACTCATTGCCTAGGGTAGACACATGTACAATGTTTCACAATCTGAATTAATAATAGTAACTTGTTCAGTTTCAAAACTTACTTTACAACAATCTTGATAGGAACCTGTTACAAAAACAAGGGCATAAACTGTAATGCTGATAATCTTCAAAATACATACATACGCATGTACCCTTCCTTACTAATTAGGTACCTCTTTTCAAGAAATAGTTAATTGACTGATTTGGGTCATCACGCGAGACAGTCTCTATTACTTATCACCATATCTTTGCTCAGCCATCAGCTTTCAGCACAGTTACTGTTCACATCAGTAGCTGACATTGCAAACACAGATGAAGCAGATGACTGTCATGACTGTATAGGTGTGCTAGTGAGCAACTTCAACAGCTGGAAAAGAGAAATGTTCAGTTAAAGGTACGTAGCCAAGATAGGTACTTGATATCACCAGGTGGCTGGCTGAGGGTCTCAGTCATCTCCCCTCCAGATATCAGATATTTTGAAGGAGTCCGGCCATTTTATCCCATTTCTTGTGGGTATTACAAGTTGGTTCCTCTATTCACAGAAGTGGACATGCACCAATCAAATGGTGACCCATATTTCTGACACAGATTTGAAATGTCCAACCAAAATGACAGTTGTCACCTCTCATCATTCTGTCAGAAAATGAAACATCACTTCTGGACTCTTGCAACTGGTTCTGGAGAATTCCAGTCTCTTTGTACAAAACATCTTGTGCCTAATCAGTTTATGTAACAAAAGTTAGGCCATAGCCATTTGTACATCTTGGGTCATACATTGAATACCTGCTGCTGACTTAGCTCCAGTCAGCAACCTACTTCCACAAGTTTCTTTCCCCACCAAACTTCACATGGCTATGCTTGCCTGAGTTCCAGTTTTTCCATTAGCACTTTGCTGACTGCTGAAATATCCAGTTTAAGTTTAAAAAGTTTATACAAAATCTATCCACATTCTGTGATGCTCTTTATACTTGTTTTAATAGTCCACTATGCAGTAACACAGTCACTGTTGTTCTCCAGCAGGCAAGAACAGCTCTATAAATCTTTCATTTCTGTTCTCCTTATTTTAAAAATAATTGTAGGACCACTGTATGTATAGTTGATCAAACCATTACATTTCTGATTATTTTACTGTGTGATCAAGTGTCCTTATAACACATTATTTGGTTTCAATCACTTTCATTATTGCCTCTTCCAGCATAGGTGTATTTCACTAACTTGTGGTAACAAACATGCTTGATTGCAAATACTATCCTTACTTCTTAACGTCATCCTAATTTAAAAGAAATCAATATGAACACAACCCCTTCTTTCCTAACAGAAGTCCCCCAAAGGCAAACACTGTCATTAATATTTACATCTCGCATAAAGCTGTATCAATGTTTAGTAACTTTCCTTAAAACTTTTTTGCCAAAATAGTGTATTCAGTTTAGTTCCCTGTATTTAGCACTAACTACTTGTGATGGGTGTCCACCCCCAAACAGGACTGAAAGGGTGAAGGTGGCCAGGAGGTCTGTTAACTCCACAGGCTGCACCTACAAGCAGCTTCAGCTGGACAGGAACAGGCGGGGCCTATAAAACCAGAAAGCTGGCAATAGACAGGGGCTGTTGCTGGGAAAGGGCAGTCACTCCCTTGAAAGAGGGAGGAGGGTTTGGAGCTGGTGCACCCGGAGCAAGGAGGGGAACCAAGAGTGGTAGGAAGCAGTCCAGGGAAGGAGCAGTGAGAGCTGGGAGAGGAGAGCCCAGAACTGCTGGGTGGAGGGTCCCTGGACTGGGAACCTGGAGTAGTGGGCGGAGTGGCGTGGGCAGTGAAAGGGAAGACTGCCTGGGTCACTATGGGAGTGACAGAGACTTAGGAAGACTGTACCCCGGAAGTTGGGGAACTCTGTGAGACCTAGCGGGAGGGCTGAGTCACAAAGAGGACGCTCCCGGAGCAAGAGAGGGGCTGCAGACCAGAGAGAGAGATGGGGTGACAGCAACTGCAGACAGGGGTGTCGCCCTGTAGAGCTAATCCCCAGAGTGACCAGGAGGAGGCACCAGTTAAGCGGTGAGTGGTGCACCCCTTGACACTACTATATCTGGCAAAATCATATAGTATCTTAATATTTAGTATCTATATTTCAATTCATTCATTCATTCATTCAAAGTAGATTAGAGAAAAGGAAAACGGTTAGTTTCTCTTCAGCTAACAGTGTGGTTAACAGGCTTCCTGACTTGCCGGTGCTCTTTACATGTTCTTGTGAAAGGCTGAAGAAATTCTACCATTGGGATTTAAGTTTCTATTTTCTCAGGTCTTTGTCTTTTCTCTTCTGAAAAGTCTTGATTCCTGGGTAATTCTTAATTAACTGTCAGGATCCGCGGTGAAGGTAGGCAGGACTCGTGGCAGTAGCATGGGAGCCAGGAACCAAAGCCAGGGGTCAGAGCTGGTGGCAGAGTCCAGAGTCAAACCAAAGGTCAGAGCCAGAGATGGAGTCAGGAATTGGGCCGTGGGTCAATACCAGGTATCAGGGTCAGTACTGGGATTCCAGGGGTTGATCAGGACTCAATATCCAAGCTGGAGCCAAGGTCAATACCAGAATTTTAGAGGCATAGAAGTGGGTTGAGTATGGCAGCTAGCTAGGAATCTGTATTGTTGTCTGGACACTTCCTCGTACTCCCCAGGGGCTGATGTAGGCTCAAGGAACCAATCGGGGATCGCTAAGTCCACTGTCAGTCAGATCATTGATGGTGGAACGTCCCATGATATATAACCTCTGCTAATTGTTGGGTGGCAGGAAGCAGCTAGGTTAAAGATGCAGTTGGATGGCAGCATAAGGCGGTTGCTTGCCTGGTAGTCTTGCTTGCCTCTAGTTCCTGGGTTCAAGTCCACTGGTACTTCTAATTAGCAATAAGTCATAATTTTGGGAGTTTAGTCACTACACAAGACACTGATATACAAAATGTTTTCAGTCATGTTTACAATTAATTTACTATCCCGCCCTTTCTCTGTTACAGTTGAAAAGTTTTCTGCAGTAATTTATCTAACTACAAAGGACGATCCAATCACTACTCAGAAAATTAAAAGAATAGAGACATAGTATCATAATTGAAATGTATATAGCACCTTCCATCTCAAATCACTTTGAAAACAATGTATAACACATACAAAACTCACTTCACCCTGATGAAAAATGGAGCAATAGTGTGGCAATAGTTTAACAATGTACAGCAACGTTGCACAACAGTTAAGGGAGGAAGTGAACAGGATAGCTAATTGAAACTGCTGTTGGACTGTAGGAATGAAGACTGTAATTATTGAAGTTGGAAGTTAGCCATGCCACTGGAGCTAACTCTTATCTCTACCTTTCACCTTGCCTCACTTTTATGCTGAAGATACTCAAGTGTGGTGTATCTTTCAACAACAACATAATTGATTCCTCCCTGTCCTTTCTTACACAGGTATGGCTTTGCCATAACTTCTTTTAGATAATCTCAGAAGGACTTTACTTGGGTAAGACAAGGAGCATCCTTAAACACAACTCCATATCTTCCACATTTATCTGTAGTTTATCTATAGTGCACTAATCACAGTACACATCACCTCAGAAATCCTATTTGCCTTCATTCATTCTCTATAACTCCAGTGTCATCTTTGACTCTGGATCATAATTCTCCTTTCGTATCTCCTATTTCTACAAATCTATCACCAGTTCTGCAACTCTGTTTAAGACTGTGTTAAATGCTGAAATATTTATCCATATATTCATCTCCTCTCCCCTGGACTATTTCCAACACTCTTCTCTGGGATTTCCTCAGCTTTTCGGACTCGTGTGCAGTGTGTTGCTGCCCACCTTCTCACACATCTACAGTAGTCACTCTACCTCACAATCTCATCTAAAATAGAGCATTTCCAACAGCACAAATGCCCCTAGTACTGCAGTAGGACGTTGGTTCTTAACTGATACTGAAATGTGAGTGCAGCTTACTGAATCACCAGCTCCACTTTCTGCAACAGTTCCTAGGTTTTCATGGTGGTTTTCTCATGGAAGTATTGTCTGGGCTCAAATCCAGTTTAGCTGACAAGATTAGGCAAGATCAGAGACTGAGGTGGAATTAGCTGTAGATCAAAACTGAAGTTCAGTACATGGCTTTATATTTAATTCTATTTCCATGTTTGGAAAAATTCCTAGAGATTAATATCTAGATTCATCAACCACTCCCATTTCAGCACCCCGTGGGAATCATTGCAGTGAGAGATGGGAAAGACCCACTTTATCACCGATTCTCAAATTGTGGTCTGTGTACTACTTGCTTGTGTCCTGTGAAGAGCTGACTTGTCACATGGAGCTGTAAAAGCAGCTAGACCCAAGAAGGAGCCATCCTCACTGTCTTTATTAGGTAGACAGGGAAGAAAGGAAGCAGCAGCCATAGCAGGACCACATCCCACCAGCTGAACTGGAGCTGCCAACCACACCCTGGAGTCACGAGAGGGATAACACCCCCCCGCAGAAGAGGAATGCCGAAGGGAGGTTGGAACCAGGGAGAGTGGTAACATTGTCTAACACTTGTTTGGACCCTCAGATAGATTTTATTATAAAAAAGTAAATAAGGTTAAACTCTTTGAACATGAGCAGGAATAATTTACAATATAAATATGGGTAGTTTCCTCTTACAGAGAGAGAGAGAGAGACCCTAAAATAGCTATGTGTGAATTAGTACATGCCAAACAAGCTGAAGAACTTCTGCAGTAAAGCCCCTATTTTACAAACTAATTTGGGATTGAGAAGTTCATAAAATTGAACATCTCAAAATTTACGGTAAGTATGGTACATAAGTTAATTTATTCACTGTTCAGTGGTAGTGTAGGTAACAAATGTATACAATGTGCCTATTACAGTCTTGCTCTGAGTGCGCATAACCTCTGCTCACTGCTCAGCTACTTACATGGATACCTTGTTGTTCAAGGGATAAAAATAGGTTCTATATCCATTCATAAGATCTGTGGTCATAAAACAAATGTTCTACTGTACTTGGGGGGAAAAGCAATCAATATATAACCTAATTTATCAAATGAGAGGCCACAAAGTACAGCCCCGCTATAAAACTATTATGATGAAACCAGCATTCCTGTATTGCACAAAGAAAGAATGCAGATAGGAGTTTGCTCCCTGGATGGAGTTAGTTGTCACACACTAGCAGAAGAAGAAAACTGGTATTGCTGTAGAAACAAGACTTTGCTAAAAATGAAATCCTGACAAATACAAAATGTTCAAAGGGACTGTGAACACTTACCAAAATGGTAGAAATACTGAACTGTTTGGCAATCAAAGCATATCTCAGTTTAACACTGTTACTAAAACAGACAATTCTGAATTTAAGTCTTGAATCAAAATAATGTATAAGAGTGATTTCCCTTGGAACTCATGTAGATTGGAGGGACAGACCTGATCTACTTCTAGTTATGCAAATTGTCCTCCTTTCCAGTTTCTTCAATGGGTTGAGTAGCATAGTGAGAACTTTTTTCCTCTTAGAGATGCACTTACAAGCACATGTTACTAAAAATCTGGAATAAATTATGCTGTTTGGCTCTTGAAATGCTTTGAAAGAAGCCATTATTCAAACACGTTTAATTCCATTCCAATCTACTAAAAGCGACATAGGATTATTTTGTAAGCAATGAAAAAGAAATAAGTTAGCATACGTAGATTGCATGAAACCCATTTTCTGAAAACTAACTGTACAGATTTTTGCTCTTGCCAGGTATATTCTCTCACCCATGTAAAACAGCAACACACGGTTGGGTAACCTTTGGCACATATGTCATTGTGTTACAAACCAAATTAAACATGTATTAGGAAGAAATAACCTGGGCAATTATGCTGTGCCTACATAAATTCCTGTGCACCCATGGAGCATTTGGAGAACTCTTGGGATGAAAAACTGTATATAAACATACATTGATCAATGTAAGACCATTACACTGTGACCAAAAAAATAAAATGAACAGGATGTTCTAAATCAAATATGTAGATATTGTACGACGCAAGGTAGTGACATTGTACAGTATCTTGCAAAGATCATAAAGAAATATTGAATTCTTTACAGCCTTATAATCTCAAGGCACTTTACAAATATAATTTAATAAAGTATAAACACATCTCTCTAAGGTAGATGTTAATCATATTTTACAAATAGGGAAACTGAGGCATTGGGAGTGTTGGCTTGAGGGGGAGGGAGGGTTGTTCATGATGAGGGAGGCAGAGGGCCAAATCAGAGTGACCCCCCATGCACCAGGCTGCAACACCACTCACTCAATTTTGGCCCTGCCACTGGTTCACACTGTACATAACATACTTAAGTCTGCACGCGCCACTGGTTTATGCAATGCTGCATATATGGAAGGTACTGCACAATGAGTAAAACGTTTCAATGTCCATATTTTATGGAAAATGCATACGTCCACCTTCAAACACACACTGGACTGTTGACATAAACATTTATAATTAAAACATAAATACAAGGTATTCAGAAACAAAGTCCCAGTTTAGACAAACTGGAAACCTTTAATAGCCTTAAGAACAAGAATTAAGTACAAAATACTCCATGTGTGCTCTGGATTTATTCGGTATCTAAACTCATTTTCTAGTCTTCACTTCAATTCCCTATGGGCTGCTTTTTGCCTCCTACAGAAGGAGCAAGATATTGCTCCATGTAAATGGGGGTGGCAGAATGTTATCCTATATAATCAGACTGCTTGGTTACTAGTATTCCAGTATCCCTACTTACATAATATTTCTGCAAGCTATTGGATTTTACACAGAGGCCTTAGGTTCATGATTGGCCAATGTTGAAAAAGGTGTCATTAGGTACTCCAGAAGAAACATGAAAAAGCAGATCTTCAGACTCTTATCATATTCCCTAACAAGGCTTCCCTTGACCCAGTCACACTCTCTTCTTTCCTTCTCAACAATATAGTGGGTAGAAGGGCTTTCGTTGCTTGAGATTATGCCAATTTGGAAAATAAACCCTGGCCAAAGCTCTGAAAGACAAGGCAAACAAGAAGGCATAAGAGATGCAATAAACCCCTTTCATAGGGGACCATGGGTATCATCCACAAAACTATTTAGGTGCCTAAACACCAGTTAGGCATCTAAGACCCCAGCCACTGCACCACTGCAATCCACAACACCCCTGCCTGGCTGCTGCCCCTTGTTGTCACCTAAATTCACTCAGTACCTAACTTTCTGCTGTAGAAGTTCCGTAGGCACCTAAGTTTTAGACCCTGGGGCATGTCAGAAAGCCAGGGGAAGGCAGGCAAGGCCTGATCTGAGAGGCAGCCTCTGAGCATGCTTAACAGATTGGGTCCTAGTCATGGTGGTGGTGACACCCAGCTTTTTTTAACCCAGAGGTTGAAGCACTTGCATGGGATGTGGGAGACCCAGGTTCAGTTCCCCTTCTGGGTGAGTGCCCTAACTACTGGGCTAAAAGCTATAAGGTGGCAGGTACCTGCACTTCCTCCCATTTTGTATGAAGTAAAGCAGGTTGCCACAAGAAGCAGCTTAGGTGCCTAAAATGCCTAATTCCAGGCGGCTGGTTCCTGTTTGTGGATCACTAAGCAGAGATCGATACCTCCCTGTAGCCTAGACATAGGTGTCTAACTGCATGAGACAGATGGGGCTTAGCACAACCCCCTGTCATCAGCATCTCCCATTGGCTAGCTTAGGCAGCTCCCCGACCAGTGTGATGGCTTTTGTGGCTCTCATTCTTAGGCGCCTCTCTCTCCCCATTCATTGTATAGACAGCCTAGTCTTTTAACTCAGCTTTGTGGATTACAGTGTTGTTTCTTTGATTTTTCTAGGTTCCTAAAAGTTAGGCATTGTGATACCCAGCACTGCAACGTCTAAGTCCTTTCATGGATCCTACTTGCCACCCAATGCATCCCATCATCAATCCTATCCAAAATTCAAGTTCAGATCTAGATATCAAAGACCCTTCTGATCCAGAGCTGCTAGAGACTGAGGGTATGTCTATACCACAAGCATTTAAGAGGCACTGCAACTACACAGCTCAAGCACTGTAGCGTAGACCCTTGCTATAATGGCGGAAGGGTTTTTTGGCCGCTGTAGTTAATCCACTCCACGCAAGAGGCAGTAGCCAGTCAACAGAAGAATTCTTCCATCAGCCTAGGGGCTTAGGTCAGCTTAACTACATCACTCAGGGATGTGAAAAATTGTAGCTAGGTCAACCTAAGTTTTAGGTGTAGAACAGGCCTTGAGCCTACTGTCAGTCTTCCACGGAAGCAAGGGAAAGTCTTCAAAACCAAAGACAAGGCAGCCGTCCCCTCTTCCACTAAAGGGCAGAAATAAAGAGTGTGTACCACTAACTCTAGTTCGTAGCCACATTTTTGGGATGCCCCTGTGCCTTCTACATCAAATCACTACACTCTAGAAAGCGTTGACTTTTGGGGCTGCACATATGCCCTGCCCTGGAGAGGAAGGCTCAGAACTGAGGATTTATAAGGAACCATGGCCTCAGCCTGCCTTCAATATCTTCATCTTAATCATTAAAGATTAAGATCTAGTAAAGATGCTGAAGAAAAGGGCACATGGTGGAGACTTCCCTCTAATTACTCAAAGATCCATTTTATTGGTAAGTAACCTTTCTCTGAGAACTAGTGAAGATTATCTAGCTAGCAGTAACTAGAGTAATTCTCAAAGGAAGTGTGTCTGAGGGCAGGTCTACACTACAGCAGGGATCAATGCTCTGAGATCAATCCACCAGCGGTTGATTTAGCGGGTCTAGTAAAGACGGCAAAATCGACTGCAGATCGCTCTCCAGTCGACCCCTATACTCTACCCCGACGAGAAGAGTAAGGTAATTCGACTGGAGATTTTCTCCCATCGATCACCCACGGTGTAGACCCCGCAATAACTAGACCTAATGTACGTCAACTCCAGCTACGTTATTCACATAGCTGGAGTTGCGTAGCGTAAGTCAACTTACTGTGGTAGTGTAGACATAGCCTGAGGAGCAACAAGTTAAAGACTAAAGAGATTGTTCTCTCTCACGCTGTGTCCACCATGTATAGATAAAGGAACAATAATTTATGGAAGGAAGAAAGCACCTTATTGTAACTGCTCTCACAACATGCAATTAAAAGACCGCTGAAGGGCATCCCATTATACAAATGACTTAAGGGTAAGGTTGGAGGTAGTATAACAGATCCTATTTTCCCTGTAAATAAGCTATCATTTTTTTCATTCTGGGCTTTAGGTCTGCAGGAGCTTGGCCTGAAGACAGAATGTATTTTTAAGATGTATGGAAAATACTCTTTTAAACTATAACTTGTGAGAGGAGATATGTTGGAAGGTCCTAGTCATGAAGAAATAATGTTTCCAGTTATTAATTGAAGAGCATTGTTATTAGTTTACAGCCTTGTTTTTGCTAAACATAATTTGCTTTGGTAAATCACTCTGAGCCTGACCACCATATAATAGCTTAGAGGAGATAAGGTTTGTAGCATGTACTTTAGAATCATTATATTTTATCTTAGATGTTTTTTTCAGATTCATACTTCAGAACATCCACCAACTCTTCCATTAAAAAACAAATTAATGACTGTAATTATGAATGTTGTAATAAAGACCATGAGTAATGGTCTTTAAAAATCTACCATGCTTCAATACATATACTATGTAAGGGACACACAGCTGGGTCCTATCACATCAATGAAAATAGGGAATTTGAACTTGTCTATGTACTTAAGTGGCTCCTCTCTCCATAATATCTGAGCTCTTCCCAATCATAAATGAATTTATCCTCACAACATCCCAGTGGGATAGGCAGTAGTATTGCTCCCATTTTATAGATGGTGAATAGAAGCATAGAGAGATTAAGTGATTGTGCCCAAAGTCGTATAACAAACCTGTGGCATAGCCAGAAATGGAACCCACATCTTCTGAATCCCACCCGAGTCCCTTAACCCTAACACCATCCTTCCCCCTCATTTTTGGAATGCATTTTAATAGCCTGGTTTCATCACCATTAAATTCTATAGTTCTCTTTCATAATCTATGAGTGACACTTTTACCATTGCTGGTTGACTAAAAGACCATCCCATCTTGGCAGATGATCTGGCCTCAGTTATACATCCCCTCCTATCTGAACTACACCGGTGTGATGCATCTCTGCATGAAGCCTTCACACCTTAGGAAATTCCAGCTATATTGGATTTTGCAGTGCCCCTCAATAACACATCCATCATGAACACCTCAAGCCACTCTCTACACTGGCTTCCCATAAAATATCCAATCAAGTTCAAGGCCTCAGGCCTTAGTATCAAGGCACACAATTGCCTGGGCCAAGTACATCTAAAAGACCACCTACAGGTCCAGGATGAGGTCTGTGATCAATCAACAAAGCCATTCTAGCACAATGGAATGTTCTACCAGAAGGTAAAGCTTATCTGTGTAGGAAACAGAGCTTTCTTGGGGGCTGGGCTGAGCAAATGCCCCTAGGACTCATCACAAACCTCACCACTTTCTACTCCAAGGGCAAGGCCCATTTCTTTGACCTGCCTTTGCTAATATAAACACAACAGTACAGATGCATTTATATCTTAAAAATAAAATCACTAAAACAAAACATTACACTTTTCACACACATCTTCACTGGGGAGCTATGATCACAGGCTATAAATCATGAATGGTATGGAGACCATGAACAGAGAAGTGTTGTCTACCCCTTAACATAACCAGCGGTCACCCAATGAAATTAATAGGCAACAGGTTTAAAATGAACATTAAGTACTTCTTCACACAAGGCACAGCCAACTTGTGGAACTCCTTGCTAGGGGTTGCTGTGAAGGCCAGAAGTATAACTGGGTTCAAAAAAGAATTAGACAAGTTCATGGAAGATTAGTCCATCAGTGGCTATTAGTCAAGATGGTCAGGATCCAAACGCATGCTCTGGGTGTCCCTAAACCTCTGACTGCCAGAAGTTGGAACTGAATGACAGGGGATGGATCACTCAATAATTGCCCTGTTCTGTTCATCTGGCCACTGTCAGAAGCCAGGCTATTGGGCTAGATGGAGCAATGAGTTGACCTAGTATGGCCATTCTTATGTTAAGAAGAAAGAGAGAATGAATCACAGATGTTAGTCACATCCCTTAGTACCCTACCACAAGGTGCTCAGATACTTCAGTAATGAGAGTGATATAAGGACCTATACAGAATAGAATAATTAGGCTGGTAAGGCACCTTCATGTGATGAAAATTTTCTAGTACCCCTTTAGTTATACATGTAAATGCTGAATTAAGGGGAAATATTTTTTCCTTTTTGGTGTCTTACTGGAAAGTATTTTCCAAAAGTGTAACTTCCTCATCCACTGGCCAAAGGTCTTTACTAATCCCATTATTATAGTTTCATAATATTCATTACGGTGGAATCTGACACCGATTGAGTGTCCTCCGAACACTTTGCCATACCGGTCAATGTCAGGCTAGCTACAGCTCATTTTTATATGTAGCTTGAAGACTGTTTCTGTTGTGGTTTTTTTTTGTGTGTGTGTGACTGCCACGATGTCTCTGTACCAGTCATTAATCATTAGCACTGACTTTTTTCCATTTTCTTAACAAAAGTTGCTTTGCACTGGACAGATGTACTAATAATAACCACGGTATGTCCACTCCAGAAGGCTTAGCATCTAGAACCGTTGACTATGCCTTTATATTTTTCTGTCTTGTTCCAGTACTAATTCCAATATTACTAAAAGAGTATGTTTCCCCTTTTACACCATTTCTCTGAGTCCCTAACTTCTGGCTTTAAGACAGATGCTGGGTTAATGACGCAACTGTGAGCCACGACAAATATTTTTTTATCTAGATAAGGCACTGGTATTATTTAGCCACGTTTTATTATACTAGCACTGAAATTTCTATAATCTTTGTTTTAATTTAAGATAACCTGAACTGGAGGTAAAGACTGTTAAGGAGGGCCAAATCAGGCATGCATTTAACATGCTGCTTCTTTAATTAAAAGCAAGAGAATTGCAGGTCCTATCCCCAAAACGTCCTGCAAAGGGAATGGTATGGGAATGCAGTGCACTAAACCAGCTGAGCGTTTATTTAAACAACCAAAAGACCTATCTAAATAAATCATGACATTTTCTTTCCAGCAATTTCATAAGAGGGGCCTAGAGCTCATTCCTTCACATTGTATGGTGATTTCATTTCTCAACAACTAATTTCTTTAAGTTATTGCTGCTAAAAATCTTCATTTACAGTCTATGGAATGTGTATAGTACAGGTTCTAGGAAACAGAAAAAAGTCTTTTTTTTTTTTAATTTTATCGTAAGAACACAACCCATTGAGTGAATGGTGATATTATGTATAATCCATATCAGAAGGGGACACCTGTCCCCAAACTTCCAACCCTGGTCAATATCGACTTCTAGAAGTCACAGGTTCTTGGATATCTAATGGAAGGTTTTCCAAACTAAGGAATACATCTCTGGACACTGAAATAGTCTCAGCATCCAAATCAGATGACCTAAAGTCAAGCTACAAGATTCCCTCTATTATTTCTGTTTGTCTTCTTGATGTTATGTTAGATTGTGAATAGTGTTTTGCATAGCAATTTCCCCATCTCCTCCTCCATCAAAGCATCCAAACTCGTATTTTCCCTTCAATAAATGTGCTCAAACATCTTATAACATCATTATTTTTGTATCATGTGCATTCATTATTTTAAATGGGAAATATATAATCCAGCTAAACAACACAGCACTACCTGCCATGGCACAAAATAATTATGTGGATACAAATCAAAATATCTCAATATTTCTGCTTAAAATTGACTCAATTTGAGACAATTCTTTAAGGTGATCAAGTTTAGAGAGTTACATTGATCAAGATACAAAAAGCAGGTCCAAAAGCTACACTTGAATGTGTGCTGGCCTGCTAATAACAACGTGATTCATCTTGCAACACTGATTACATAAGTTTAGAAAATACTTACTTAAGGAGTTTGGTGCAGTGCCCAGTAAACCAGTTTCAATGTATTGCATTGAGGAAATAGTTGGACTAATATAATAGCACCTTGTTTAAAGAGAACTGAGAGTGACCCTCAAAAGGTAGGACACACACAAAAGTTCAAATGTTTACCTGACATCAGCAGGTCTGTCAACTAAGTGTCTCATGAGGGAAAAGTTGGGATGAAAATATTGAAGAAAATAGCCATTGAGATGGTGATTTGGTGCATCTTGTACCAACCAGATGCCCAAATTCTGCAAGGTAGTGAGTGAGTGTCCCCAACTCTTATGAATGTCAGTGGCAGTTAAGGATGCTCAGCGCCACGCAGCTTTCAGGTCCAGAATGAGAGAGAGGCAAGTGAACATGAAAATAAAAACCAAGCTAAAAGAATATGGTCAAAACTCAAAAAAAGATCTGAATTGAGGTATAAGCAAAAATACAAGCTGTTGGGGGGGGGGTCTTTTTTTGTTTTAATCTGAACTGGGTTGGGTTTTTTTGTTTTTGTTTTCATCCCCACTAACAAAGAAGAGAAAATAGATCACTAATGATCACTAGTGTCACTAGAGTGCAAAAAATAGCACAGACTGAAGAATCTGGAGGCATTCGCTCTCTGCATTACCAATTCACCATTGGTATTGATGGACAGTTCAAGCAAAGTCATATAATTACTGGAACTTATTTCTTTTGAACTTTTCAGTAACCTATAGGCATTCGAAGTAATTTAATTTTTATATGTATAAAAATGTCATTTAGAATAAGATACTGGAGCCCCCATGTTCTAAAATGACAAGTACAAGGCTATGACCCGGGAATTCTTTAGTTCTTTAGTTATGTCCCACTCTGTCAGTGACTGGTCTTAATACTTGAGTTCAGATTCATAACAGTCCTCTGAGGTAGACAAATGTAATTGTCCTTATTTTACATATTGGGAAACTCATAGCCTAACAGCTTGATTTACACAAGGTTAGATAGCAAACCAATGTCAGAATGAGGATTACTACACAGGTGTCTAGAATCCCAGTTCATACCCAGTCTATTACAATAATAAGACAAAAGAATGCTTTTCTTAGGGTATCAGTGCATTTCTTGAATACAATGTGTGGTATGAGGCCAAAGACTGAGTGCCTGCAACCCCCAGAGAAGTGCACCAATAGCCTACTTAATACAACCTACTGTGGTTCATTGGTATTAGAACATAACTAATTAATTTTACATTTCATTTAAAAACATTTGGGAGATTTCTGTAATGCTTCCTTCTATTAGGAAACATATTTCCTATTAAAAATAATAAAATCATAGGGAAAAGTACTCTCTGACCTTTACTATGTTGTATATATTAGTATTTTACTGTTTCTCTCTCTCTCTCTCTCTCTCTCTCTCTTTTTTTTTTTTTTTAATGTACCTTGGACGGTTTGCATCCCTTCTATCCTCACTATTCCCAGGAGCCCAGCTGTCTTTTTCAACACCAGTTACTAGCCAATTTGATTTTATGAAATCTATATTTGGCACATTGAACCAGCACTCACTAGCTTTTCACTTGTACTTTGAGGGGAGGAAACAGTGTAAAATTGTCACTTTCTCCTTTCTCTGTCTCCTCCTCAAAGTGCCTGTCTTAACCCCATACCCATAGTGCCTTTTTATCTTTGTCCTCCCTTTTTTCTCCACACACCTTCATTTAACATAATAAATAGATGAAGGCATTATTTTAGTGTTTCACTGATGAGGGCACACCTATTTAGTGTTTCACTGTTTGGACACAGCTATGACATCAGCAGAAAGGCCCAACCATCCAATTAGCATTCCCAACCAGATATCAAGGCCTGGTCTATGCTACAAAGCTAGGTCGACATAAGTCACCTTGCGTCAACCTATCTGTGCATGTGTCTACACCCAAATTTGTCTCTAGCTGATGCCGTTAAGTGCCCTGTTAAGGTGATACAATAAGAATACCTCCCCAAACAGCACTGAGTTCTGGTTGCCCTACTGAGGTCGATGCCTTGTGTGAGTAGACACCACATGACCTACGTCAACCCTAACAACCCTCTAGCAGCTGTCCCACAATGCTCAACAGTGACTGCTCTGGTCACAGTTGTCAACAAAACTGCCCAGAGGTCATGGATCCTGGAAACCACCTCCCCCTAAAATTAATCCCTGCATATTTTTGAAATGCCTTTTTCAGATTGCCCCCTTGGCAAGCACACCTAGCAGCTCACCCTTGTTGTATGTAACTGGCCAGCTAACCTTGCTGGTCTCACGCACTAAACATGCTCCTGACTGGAAGTATTGGATCTCCTGGGCCTGTGGGGAGAAGAGGCTGTGCAGGCATAGCTACAGACCAGGCATAGAAATGTGGACGTCTATGAAAAGATTGCACAGGGAATGCAGGCAAAGGGGCATGACGGGTCAGCAGCAGTTCTGCTTGAAAGTGAAGGAACTGCAGCAGGCATATGAGAAGGCCATGGAAGGCAACAATTGATCTGATGCTGAGCCACAGACCTGCTGCTTTTACAAGCTGCTGCATGTTGGAGATCCCACCAGCACCTCACAGACCACCATAGATACCTCAGAGGAGCCTGAGACAGAGACTCCTGCTGTAAACAGCCAGGATGAAGAGGAGGAGGAGGGGAAAGATGCAGCAGGGGAGGTCCAGCTATGCTGTTTGAGACACTGCTGCAGTCTAGCCAGCCCTGTCAGCTGAGCACAGATGAGCCCAATGAAGGGAAAGGAACCTCAGGTTAAGTGTGTATGCATTTTTCCTTACAATGTTTAAATGTAAAGATGGCACCCAGCCCATCCTCAAGTTAATAAAACACAGGTATTGACTTTTCATTGTTTTACTGTTATCTACTGCTGACCCTCAACACACTGAGGGAGCTGTTGTGTTTTCTGTTCCTCATCTGACTGCTGTAGAGGGGAAGAGAGGTTAATCCAAATGCAGGTCCCAGTTCAGGGCTCCAGACCCCAGATCTTTTTAAATTGTGTCCTATTAATTTAGCCTATTGCTGCTTGTTTATAAACTATAAACAGTGGCTTATCTTGCTTTATGTTGTTCCTTTTTATGGGATCCCTGAGAAACAAATGTCACTTCATATTTCTAAGTAATATTACAGCTGCAGTCTTCATTGTTTACCATTGTGGGTGTGTAAAGAATTATGCAGAATGCATTATATATATATATACATAACTAAAGAAGTGAATAATTTAAGAGTTTTTAGATTTTTCATTTTATATTGCACTTGTGACAATGTTTTAAATAATCTTAATCCACAGAAACAGCCACCACGCCTACTAAATCAAGAATCTACAGCAAAGTGTCTTACAATTTTGCATTTTTGTCAGGAAGAAGTACGCTAGTAGGATCCTGTATAAAGGATGACAATTTTTGAGGCAGTGACAGAATAACCATATGAACCACATGAAAAATCAAATATGTGAAATTCATTCATGCAATACCTTTTTTGGAAATCTCCAATGTACCTCCAGTGAACTGGCATGTGCTTACATACCAGAGAGGTTTGGGGTATATCCTCCCTAATCTCCATACCAAGGTTCAGGGCTGGTACCATATCAGTCTAAGTTGTTTGCAATAACACCACGATGAAAATTCTGAGAGAAAACTTCATGATTCATTTGCAAATACATTTCCATTTCTTTTTCAGATTCAATGCTGTTGAAATTGAAGTGTTCTGCTTTGTGCCCGGTGGCTCTTCTTAAAGAAGAACTCCAAGAAGATACTTGTGGTGAGATTCGCAGCTGTGCCAAGTAATGTAGCTCCGCTGAAGGCAAAAGAGCTATGCTGCCTCACACAAGTTAAAGTTCTAGTGCTTGGTGGCATTATACGTGCACACCACAACTATTTCCCTAATTTATTTGCCAGTGCCTCACATTCCTTAATAATTAATCTGTTTATTGGAGTATATAAACCATCAATTTCCATTATAAGCATGCTAGTCAGACTTGACGGGTGGCACACATCTCATGTGATATTCACACATTCCTGCACAACCAGAGAGGTCTGGGAGAAGGGAGGAAAACAGACTTGTTCACACAATACCCTGTAATCTAGGGAAAGGTGTGATGAGTTATAAAACAAGAGCCCATGACTTCTAATTCCAGCTCTTCTCCTGACAACTCTTAATGTTTTGGTGTACCTCACAATTATTAAGAATCCCTTAGGGGAGATATAATTATGATTCACCCATTTTAGAGCCAGAAATCCCAGGTTCAGCCTGCAGATGACCCAGACACGACTGTCATTACACTTGGCAATTTTGTCTCTAGTCACTGCCATATTCTGTTCCCAGGGTTATGGAGAGAACACGGAAATCCTGGTACCCAACATTTTAGTGCTAATTCACAAATAGTTGTGTAATTCAGTGGTAGTGTGTGTTTTCTCCATTTATGCAATCATCCTCATAGAGCAGGGGTGGGCAAACTTTTTGGGCTGACGGCCATATCTGGGTGGGGAAATTGTATGCAGGGCCGGGGCAGGGGGTTGGGGTGCGGGAGGGAGTGCGGTGTGTGGGAGGGGGTGCGGTGTGCAGGAAGGGGCTCAGGGCAAGGGATTGGGGAAGAGGAGCGGTGCGGGGTGCATGAGGGGGCTCAGGGAAGGGGGTTGGGGTGCAGGAGGGGTGCAGAGTGCAGAAGGGGGCTCAGGGCAGGGGTGGAGGAGGGGTGTGGACTGCAGGAGGGGGCTCAGGGCGGGGGGTTGGGTGCAGGGTGTATGGGGGGCTCAGGTCAGGGAGTTGGGGTGCAGGAGGGGTGCGAGGTGCAGGCAGGGGGCTTAGGGCAGGGAGTTGGGGGGCGGGGTGCAGGCAGGGTTTGGGCTCCGGCCCGGGGCCGCTTACCTAAAGCGGCTCCGGGGTGGCAGTGGCGCGCGCCGGGCCAGGGCAGGCTCCCTGTGTGCCTGCCCTGTCCCCAGCCCCGTGCCGCTCAGAGAAGCACTGCGGCCCCTGCGGGGACCTGGGGGGGCAGAGGGCTCCACGTGCGCTGCCATTGTCACGCCTCTAGGTACCTCCCCCGAAGCTCCCATTGGCCGTGGTTTCCCGTTCCCGGCCAATGGGAGCTGCGGGGGGCAGTGCCTGGCGGCAAGGGCAACAGACGGAGCACTCTGCCCCTGCTTCTGATCCCATGGGCCGTAGTTTGCCCACCCCTGTCATAGAGGCTAAAAACATATCTTCCTCCATCTTCACTTTAATAGCTGCAGTGGAAGAGGTTTGTGCTGTGAATATGAAAGTTGTGAATTCAAACCCATATATGTTAATATGAGGTCCCTGGAATAATTATTAGGCCTGTCAATTAATCACAGTTAACTCACGTGATTAACTCAAAAAAATTAATCACAATTTAAAAAAATTAATCATGATTAATCAGCTTTAATCGCAGTGTTAAAAATAAAATACTAATTGAAATGTATTAAATATTTTTGAATGTTCTTCTACATTTTCAGATATATTGATTTCAATTACAACACAGAATACAAAGTGTACAGTTCTCACTTTATTATTTTTATTACAAATATTTGCACTGTAAAAATAATAAACAAAAGAAATAGTATTTTTCAATTCACCTTATAGAAGTACTGTTTTGCAATCGCTTTATCATAAAAGTGCAATTTACAAATGTAGATTTTTTTTGTTACATAACTGCACTCAAAAACAAAACAATGTAAAACTTTAGAGCCTACAAGTCCACTCAGTCCTACTTCTTGCTGCCGAAAACCCGGAGCGCGGAAGGACCCCTCGCTGCCGAATTGCCGCCGGGGGCAGCAAAATGCCACCCTCCCAAATCCTGGTGCCCTAGGCAACCGCCTAGGTCACCTAAATGGAAGCGCCGGCCCTGCAGATATGCTAAACATTTGTATGCCCCTTCATGCTTTGGCCACCTTTCCAGAGGACATGCTTCCATGCTGAAAACACTCGTTAAAAAAAAATGAGTTAATTAAATTTGTAACTGAACTCCTTGGGGCAGAATTGTATGTCTCCTACTCTATGTTTTACCCTCATTCTGCCATATATTTCATGTTATTGCAGTCTCGGATGATGACGCAGCATGTTGTTCATTTTAAGAACACTTTCATATGGGTGACCTACAGCTGACAGGCTCTGTAGAACATTAGCAGTGCAACACTACAATGCAGAAACTACAGAACCCAAACCACCAAAAAAGAAAATCAACCTTCTGCTGGTGGCATCTGACTCAGATGATGAAAATGAACATACATCGGTCTGCACTGCTTTGGATCGTTATTGAGCAGAACACATCAGCATGGACATATGTCCTCTGAATGGTGGTTGAAGCACAAAGGGATATATGAAGCTTTAGCACATCTGACATGTAAATATCTTGCAACGCTGGCTAAAACAGTGCCATACAAACGCCTGTTCTCACTTTCAGGTGACATTATAAACAAGAAGCGGGCAACATTGTCTCCTGCACATGTAAACAAACTTGTTTATCTGAGCGACTGGCTGAACAAGAAGTAGGCTGGAGTGGACTTGTAAGCTCTAAAGTTTGACATTGTTTTATTTTTGAATGCAGGGTTTTTTTGTGCACAATTCTACATTTGTAAGTTCAACTTTCAGGCTAAAGAAATTGCACTACAGTACTTGTATTATGTGAACTGAAAAATACTTTTTTATTTTTACAGTGCCAATATTTATAATAAAAAATAAATATAAAGTGAGCACTGTACACTTTGTATTCTGTGTTGAAATTGAAATAAATATATTTGAAAATGTGGAAAACACCCAAAAATATTTAAATAAATGGTATAATTTTATTATTCGTGAGATTAATTTTTTTATCGTGCGATTAATCATGATTAATTTTGTTAATTGCTTAACCATTAAAATGACTTTATTTTGCAAAACGTATTTTAAATATGTTTTATTGTTATATTTTTAGTATTTTCATTTTGGTTACTGATAACTGTCCTTTTTAAGAATTGGCTACGATATCTATTATAGGGTTTGTCTGAAGGAGATTGAGCAGTATGAGGGAGATTTTGCTCATTATGCCAGAGACAGGAGGACTCTACCTGTGCAAGGTCAAAAAAGGTCAGAATTTGATTAATAAAAGTGACTTTCCAAAAAGTGAGTCTCATTCTCCAGGATGTAACATTGATACTTATTAGGGGTCCGGTTTCCTTAGGACAACACTGCTAATGTTCTACAGAGCCTGTCAGCTGTAGATCACCCATATGAATCCAGCTCAACTCAACATCCCAACTAATGGATGTTAGGTGATCTCTATATGACATGAGTGGGTCTTAGCTCTAGCTCCCACAAATGCACCACCACACTTTGTGCTACTTGGAAGACTTTACCAGAGAGGCCAGGAACGTCATGGGCCTTAGAAACCCAGTGGCCCGTTACTCCTAGAAGAAATTACCTCCAAATCAAGATTGAAGAACACTGGCATGAACGTACGTATGGGAAGCTTGCCCTGTTGCTGCCCTGTGGATAAAAGCAATGGTTTCCTTCATCAGGCCTGCACAAACACTATATCCACGCAATATTTTTTAAAGCCGGAGTGTATGTGTAGTAGGGACACATTCGCCTGACTCCCTCTTGCGGCCAGAGGGGATTCCATGTCACTGTCTCGTCAGGGACCTACAGAAGTGGCATATCATTTTTCTCAGGGTACTCATCAGCCCTCCCCTGAAATTGCCCAAAGTAATTCAAAGTAGTCCTCAGTGTCCTAAACATAACATCCATCATTGCAACCCCACAGTTCATACCCAATCCAATGCTCCTGTTGACCATTGAGCCTTGGCTTAAAGAGCCAGTACACCTTGTTACCATATGGTTATATGTAACTTAGTTGAAGCTATGCAAATGAGCTTCTTAAACAATTTACATAAAGTGTCACACATGGGGCTGCACAAAACTTGGCTGCTATGGCTAGTCTATATTGCATTAAATAAACCTCAAGGCAGATTCCACTTTGCTATTTTATGCTATTTGCCACAATAGTGACCTTTGTAATAACTATGCAAGCTAACTACCAGTGGCTCTGGTAACCTTGTGCATGTCTTGCGAAGAACAAAATGCAAACTAATTTTATGATAGTGGATGACCACAGAAGAGTCCATTGTACATTCTTTTCTAGTTGTAGTAAAATAACGTTCCCACTCTTTGCTGAATGCATCAGTTGTACTAGAAAGGGTGTCTATTATGTGTAAGGCTTCCTTGGACAAATCACTTAATTTTTCTCTTCCGCAGTTTCCTATCTGTAAAATGGGGACAATAACACTTGTGAGAATAAATCCATAAATGCTTGGGGGTGGAGGGTGTTCAATTATTGCAGTGATGGGGGCCTTAGAAATACTTGTATAGATATCCATCATCACTATCTATAATGGGATTATCTCACTGTCCAAATCATCTATCACTGTCCATTTAAACAAATATCCTTTCGCTTACAGCACAACAATAGTGATTTGTCAAACCAGCTATTGCTTACAAAAATATAAAATAGAAAAGAATCCAGGAAACCACAAGCATTCCCCTATCTCTGTTTGTTCTCAGAACTTACATCATACCTTACAAGTGCACCTTACCAATTTACCCCACTCCTTGCCTTGACATCTACAGACCGGGTGTTTTCTCTCCGCTTATTATTGTCAGTTTTTAAATCTAAAATGCTAAGTCATAAAACAATTACAGAATCTTTAAAAAACATATGGAACATATTCTAAAATTATAAGTAAAAACATTACTAACATTACTATCCTCATTTCCTTTAATACTCTTGGATTTATACTGGGACTGACTTCGTCCACTTTAAGATGAGTCAATCCTTGAACAATAATTAGCACATTTAAAAAAAAACCCCAAGATTAGCCCCCTCCCCTCTGAAATGTTAAAGTTCCTTCCTGTGATGAGACATGAAAACAGAGAATAATCTTACCGACTTTAATAAATGTTAAAACTCAGTGATATTTTTGACACCTAATTTAATGACAAACTAAAGTAACCCATCAGTGAAAATTCCCACCCCTGCAGCTGAACATGCTGTTTGTACCAGGATATCATTTTAGAGAGGGCTAACTTGTAACTGAAACCTACACAGTCTTTTACAAAAATCACATACTGTACCTTCTAACAGTTTGTAATCACAAAGAGTAATTCATACTTCAGTCTTGAAACCTAATGTTGTTCAAAGCAATTACATCAAATCTTCCCAATCTCATGTTGGTTCTGAGTTTCACGGGGTTCTCCTGCCTTCAGTGCTAGCATTCATAAGTCCTCTTCCAACCTGGGGAGTCATTTCAGAAAAAAAAAATTGGGGGGGGGGGGGGAGGGGCAAAATTTTGACAGCATCACTGCTTCCACCATCCCACTGAGGCCTTGGCTGCTTGAGAATGGGGGAGGGAGGAGTTAAGACGCTGGTCCCATTCTGGAGGGTGGCAGGGAGTTGGCATGCCAGTTAGGGGTAGGAGGAAGTGATGGGCCAGGAGGGGGGGTGTCTAACCGATGGTCGGACCCTGGTAGGGATTGGGTCCTGGTTCAATTTACTCCAGGCCACCACTGCTGCTTTCATGTCTGGCTTGTGGGACCCAGGGAGTGACACTAGTGACCACACAGTGAGTAGGAGTCCTGGCCCAGCCCAGGCCGCCCCCCAGGACCAGGGAAGACACCGTAGGGCCAGCAGGCAAGCAGCTATGAAAAGTCGGGGGTAGGGAGAGCAACTTCCTCCTACGACACACACCGCATAGCAAATGACACCCTACTCACAACCTTGAAAATGCACTGCTTTTCTTGGTGTCAGGGTCAAGGGAGGACAAAGTAAAGTTGTTTCCACAATTTTTTTCATTGAAAACTACTTTTAACAGTATTGGCATCAGTACACCTCTTAGACTGTCAGGGCGGCTCCAGGGTTTTGGCCGCCCCAAGCAGCCACAAAAAAAAAAAAAAAAAAGCGATCGCGATCTGCGGCGGCAATTCGGCGGGAGGTCCTTCGTTCCGAGTGGGAGTGAGGGACCGTCCACTGAATTGCCGCTGAATAGCTGGACCCGCCGCCCCTCTCCAGAGCGGCCACCCCAAGCACCTGCTTGCCAGGCTGGTGCCTGAAGCCGGCCCTGTAGACTGTGTTAAAGAGGCTAAGTTGGGAAATGTAAATCCTTTTAGACCATATTCTGCTCTCACTGAAACTCACATAAGTACAAATTAGCTTAGCTCCATGGATGTCAATAGAATTACTCCACAGCTACACCAGTGTAACTGAGAGCACAATTTATCCGTTGTCTGTATAAATTCCTACAGCTGTCAGGATCTCATGAAAAAGGCAGTTCTCAGTGTTCAAAGATACCATGATCAGCAGCCCAATGCTCTTAAATTATTAACAAAAAATTGATTTCCCTCAACTCCCACTTTCATTTTCCATAGTTGCCTGGCACTTTCAGAAAGAAATATCTGAGGAGCTATTGGTTTCTTTGCTTTTCCATAAATTGTATCTAGGCAGATGAACCTGGGGTTCCGTACTTCCGATTTTAGTGTGCTTAGAGCCTGATCGAAAATAGCAACAATTATTCCTCACCCTTGTTCACATGGAAGAGTAAGTGGCCATATCTAATGGCTGGAGATAAATTGCATTCCTGATTGCATGCTATTTTTTCTTTAATTGCTCAGAAATGGTACATGGTAAATTATTTCTATATGTGGCTGAGCCTTTAGAGGTTTGGGCATCACACTTAGTTGGTTGCTTGTTTTGCTGGCTTAGTCAACAAGGCCATGTTAGAAAGAAGTCCTATATATTTTGTTTTCAGTCCACATGTTGCATGAAGCTGTGTCACTTGAAGTGCTCATGCATTCTGGCTGCTTTAGATGTAGAAGGAGCCATGTACTGCTCAAATCCTCAGGACTATATTAAATTAGTTTGGGTTTTTATTTTTGAATGCTTTTTTTCCAGGAGTGCATGATATAAACATCCCTATCACTATGCATTCATTCTTTAAGTCTTAATCTGCAAGGTTTTTATAAAATGACCATGTGGGTAATTAACATTATGACAGAGTTCAGAGTATCCTTTCAAGTAGGTTACCTCCACACAAACACATGGAGCAATCCATCAGAACCAGTTGAATTAAATCAAGGGTGGACCTGTACATTGTAGCTCTACACTGTAGCTCACAGTAGCACTCATCTGTAATACCGAGGTGCGTTCTGTAGTTACTTCAGCTTGCAACATACAATACTCTGTTGATCCAAGTGGCTTGGGACATGTACTCATCACAGGCTGAATCACCATATTAAACATGACTGCAGTCTGCTCTATTTTATGCTAATTGGGAGTAGCCTTTAGGCTCCTGTCAAGTTTCTTTTGATTGAATAGCTTGGAAGAAATGAACAACTTATTCAAAAGTCAGATAAGAATTATTAAATCCATTCTGCATGAGGGGAAGGTGTGTGTCATGCAGAGTTCAGAAACCCCACTAGGGTGCAGCCCCACTTCTGCAGGCCTTCCTAGCCTCAAATGGCAGTTGCCTCCTCCTTCATGAAAATCTAGCAGCACATAATCTCTCAATGGCTCTGTGTCTGTAATCCTCCTAAATACCTTCAGAGTTTAAGGGCCAGGGTAGTCAAACTCACAGCCATAGGTACCACTCAGATTCAATGGCCACAGCACACTACCACAAGCCACACAGTTACTCAAAAGGGCACATCCCTGCATTGGCCGGGAACCAAACCCAGGTCAACTACCTGGAAGGCAGCTATGCTCACCACTATACCACCAAAGCAGTAACTTTTTAAAAGATAAGAATAGCAAAAAGAATATTTGGAAGTGAACCTGTCTCTGTTGTCAAACTAAAGCATAATCTACTCAAATACATATTTGATATTTTCTAGTTCCAATTTCAAAACTGGCCAGGTTGTTGGCACAGGAACTGTTTGCATTTTCTAACCAGGCCTGAGCCCCAACGTAGTCAGTCCCAGTGATGAGCCAACAAGCATAGTACAAAGAAAGACTAGTGTATGACATTGTGTGTGTGTGTGTGTGTGTGTTCATATGTATATTTGATAGCAAACTTTCCATAAACTGAAAAGAATGACTACTTACAAGCTCCCATGTTTGTTCTTCCTTTTGTGTGCCAACTCTCCCCTTTTTTCTTATTTTCTTGCCAATTTTTTTCAGTGTCTGTGTTTTCACTCACACAAATTTTTGGTTTGTACCATAAAAAAGGTTTAGAGTATTTTTATCTGCCACCCTAAAATTGTTCCTCTCAGGTAATATCTTTTGGGCGAGGTAATATATTTTAATGGACCAACCTCTGTTGGTGGAAGAGACAAGCTTTCAAGCTACACAGAGCCATTCTTTAGGTATAGAAATAGGTCTGACTTTTTCCAGACCTGAAGAGCTCTGTGTAGCTAGAAAGTTTGTCTCTTCCACCAACAGAAGTTGGTCCAATATAAGATATTACCTCACCCGCTTTGTCTCGCTCAAATGATGTTTTGTAATTCTGCTTCCTCCCTCCTTCTCTCTCTCTCTCACGATTATTTTTTCACATTTGAATCCCTCACTTCACTGTTAGTGCCTCTTCCTTTATCTGTCTTCCCATCTCTACCCTGTTCCCTTTTCACATATACCCTCCTTGTCTCTCTTCCTATCTTCTTGTTCTGAGGCAATATTTCTCCAACCCCTCAACTGCGCCAACAGTTCAACCTTTCCACTGCTCTATCCATTTCCCCCTCCTATCTATTATTTCTCTCCACTTCCCCCACCCAGCTTTCTATCCCCCTTCATTCACTCTCTATAATCTCTCACATTGCTCCTGGATTTGTGTATCCATGTCCCCCCATCTCTCTCATTACTGCTAGGGCTTCTTTTCATTCCTCCTCTTCCTCTAGGGGTCATTCCCCACCCTTAAAAATATTCACTTAACCTAATCTTAAGGCCTTAATGTCTGCTCCAGACCTCTGTGCTTCCCATTTCCCTGCAGCTGCCTCCCGCCCCAAGGAACTGTCCCTGAAGGGGTAGAACAAGGGACACTCTCAAAGCTTTACTCTTCCCTCAGCGTTTCCACACTGGTCGGGTGCAACGTCCTGCCCCCCTCCCCGAGGCTCTGAGTGACTCCTCCCGCCTGGCTCGCTGCTGTGGAGAGACACGCTTCTGCCTCTGCCGTTCCTGCCCAGGGCATTGGGTAGGGCTTGGCGCCCGGCCAAGGAGAGCACTTTTAAAGAAGAGCCCTCGCCATCATCTCCTTCACACACCACACAGGACTTTCCCAGTCAGGAGAGCAGCCGCAGCAGCGCGGGAGCCCCCATGGGTACGTGGTGAGGGCTGACGCCTCAGGGCGGGAGCTCCACAGAACTGGGAGATGAGGAAGGTTGTTGGGGCAGGTGGCTGGAGGCTTTGCGGGGAATTAGGGTGGAGGGTTATGGGGGAGAAAGAGCCAAAGTCATCCTTGGTGTAGCCCCCACGGCCTGGAGTGGGAGCTTTGGGGGGCATTCTGCAGGTTTATTGGCCGCTGCAAGTCTCTGCTCTTGGGGGGGGGAGGTGCGGGGGCTATAGAGCTCTGCTCTTGGGGGATCAGGTTTCTGCGTGGGGATTTGTAGTGTTTAGTTGCTTTTCCTCCTCCCCGCTGGGCTTGTTCTCCGCCAGCAGCGTCCGACTGCTCAAGCAGTTGATTCTTGTGTGACCCCCACTTTGTGACTCCAGTGCCCCCCACCAGCGCGTGGCGGAGTGCCCCTGGCAGCAGCACGTGCGCTGCTGTATCCCAGCTGTGGCCGGGCTGCTCAGGGAACCAGAGCGCGCCCCGGCAAGGTACCGCCCCAGCCTCTGCTTCACCTGCTGCTTTCAGGCAGCCAGCGGAGAGGCGGGGCGGCGCTCGGACACCCGCTGAGGAAAGCGGGCGAGCGCCTAGGCCAGGCGCTAGTTATTCCAGCCGGGTGGGGAAGGAGCAGCCTCCCTCGCTGCTCTCAGTCCTGCCCACGCCAGGTCTTTCGGGTCACAGGGCCACCAATGATGCAACTGCGAGGTGCTCGCCTTCGGATTCCTGCGGGCGATCCGCGAGGACCGAGCGCTTTACATAAGCGCAAGGCGGGGTAGAATCATAGGACTGGAAGGGACCTCAAGAGGTCATCTAGTCCAGTCCCCTGCACTCATGGCAGTGAGTAATAGGGTGCGTGTGTGCCTGGCTGCAGCCGGGGAAGGGCAGACTGAGGAAATCCCTTGGGGCCGCTGTTCGCTCTGTGCTTGTGGCAGGGCTGCCCAGAGGATTCAGGGGGCCCTGGGGCAAAGCAATTTCGGGGGCCCCTTCCATAAAAAAAAGTTGCAATACTATAGAATACTATATTCTCCTGGGGGCCCCTGGGGAGCCCGGGGCAAATTGCCCCACTTGCCCCCCCTCCCCCGGGCAGCCCTGGTTTGTGGAGGGACTGGAGCAGAGTCAGGTTTTGCAAGATGGCTCCTTGCTTCATCGCTCTCCCCCACTTTGTTCCACTGGAAGCTCCGAAGGCTGGGCGTGCGGAAAGCTGTGGGGGAAACACAGCCAGCGCTGCTTGTTACTCTGGGGCACGAGGCTCCCACTGAAGCGGCGAGAGAAAGCTCTGTAGGGTGGTGGGGGTGGAGTGGAGCTCGCCAAAACTGGGGACCTTGTCTCAATGCAAGGGTAGCTGGGGCGGCAGGTTTGTAGAAATTTTGGTGGTGCCCAGAACGCCCAGAGCCCGCCCCCCATACTCCGCCCCACACCTGCCTAAGGCTCTGGGAGGGAGTTTGGGTGGGGGGAGAAGGTCTGGGGTGCAGGCCCTGGGCTGGGGCAGGGGATTGGGGTGCAGAACGCGTGAGAGGTTGGGCTCTGGGAGGGAGTTTGGTTGGTGGAGAGGTCTGGGGTGCTGGCTCTGGGATGGAGTTTGGGTGCTGGGTGCAGGCTCGGGGCAGGGGGTGGGAGTGCAGGAGGGGGTTAGGAGTGTAGGCTCTGGGATGGAGTTTGGGTGTAGGCTCTGTGCTGGGGCAAGGAGTGGGGCTGCAGGCTCTGGGAGGGAGTTTGGGGGTGGGAGGGAAAGGGGGGTTGCAGGCTCTGGGAGGGGATCGGGGGTGCGGCATTTACCTGGGATTCCTAGCCAGGTCGGGCCGGGGTGCCTCCATGTGCTGCTATCCCCAGGCACTGCCCCCTCAGCTTCCTATTGGCTTCAGGGGTGCTTGGGGCAGGACAGGGGCTTCAGGGGCTGCAGGGAGAGGCTGGCAACCATGTGGAGTGAGCAGGCAGGAAGCCGCTCAGCTCTGCTGCACTGCCATGGTGAGTGGGGGCCCCGGGCTGTTTTAAATGGCCCGGGGGACGCGGGGGGGGCACCCGGGGGCAGAAGTGGGGCCGAGAGAGACCAGTGCTGGAGCCGGGCCCATTGTGCCTGGGCACCAGGAATATTCCTGGTGCCCAGGCACCACGGGCCCATAGAGCTCACGGCCCATGAGGGCAGCTGCTCCTCTTGATGTAGTGGCTAAGCTTTCGTACCTTTACCAGTCCCCGTCAGAACTAATACAACACAATCAGCAGGGGGAAATAATAGAAAAATAAAATAAGTTGCAAAGAAATTGTATTAAACATTAATAAAGAAGTTAATTAAAAATCTCAGCCAACCTGTACTGTGCAAATCAGAGAGGGAAATTTTCTAGGGAAACATATTGATTGTTTCTTTTTGCTTTTACTACCTAACCCAGAGCATCCCGGGTGCATCAGCTACACTTGGGTGTGTTGTTACCTAAATACAAAACTACTAAAATAATCCAGAATCTGACCAATCCTTCCCCTCCCCAAGATTTGTGTGTTAGGGTTGTGGCTCTTTAATGCGACCGATTGTATTTAGATAGTGTAATATGGTAGTAATTTCAGAATGGTTGATGATTTTGCATATTAATATATTGCAAAGTTTGGAGCCAATAGGAAAAATTAAAGGACACGGTTTTATTACCTTTTAGATAATTTTTACATAATTTAGATAATTCCTTACTTTTCATGAAAAGTTATTTATTTGCTATCTCTTAACCTGAAAGCTTCTGTACCCATATACCCCCCAATGTTGTGATTGTATGGTCATTAGATCACATGTTCAGTTCAGATTTCTCAGGCTTTGCAACTCAGGGCCGCCCAGAGGATTCAGGGGATCTGGGGGCAAAGCAATTTCAGGGGCCCCTTCCATAAAAAAAGTTGCAATATTATAGAATACTATATTCTCGTGGGGGCCCCTCCAGGGCCGGGGCAAATTGCCCCACTTGCCCCCCCTCTTGACGGCCCTGTTGCAACTCAAAATGCATTTAGGCCTCCAGACTCCAGGAAATTTAAATAAAGGATTGGGGAACAGTTCCCAGGAAGCAAGTCATTAATCTGACCCCCTCACCTTTCTGACCCTGGTAGAGAAAGGAGTAGTGATTATACCTTTTGGTTCCCAGCCCTGCTAAGTGGGAGCATCAAGTCTACCTTGCACATGTATTATTGGAATAATTAAAGGTGTGCACTTTTGTCTATAATCTGAAAATTACCCATAACTGGCACTGGTGTTGCTAAACCAGTAACATAGTTTAGCTGCAAGTAAGCAAAAGACAAACCATGTTCATCTCTTTTTCAGAAACCAATTGAACACAAACTGAACACAGTTTCTCCTTGGTTACAAAATTAGGAAATTTAAATGAAAAAAAAAAGTTAGATTACATTAAGGTTTTATAGTTAAAATTTCAAAAAGGTTCACACAACACTGCTAACTCACTCACCTTATGTTTATGTAGATACTATTTCTGTTTTTCTTGCTAAATTGGTGTGCTGTGCCACAAAACATTTACTGTGGGATGTGCCATGTGGCTGAGTTAATGTTTGTTTAAAAACCTTAACTTTCCTTGACTTTTATGTAATCAGTGCAATCTTAATGTTGTACTAGCAGTTTTTTATTTAATTATAGTAAAAAAAAATTCACATCAGGGTGTTCTGCCCCAGCAATTGTTTATCCAATCGGTATTTCATAGTCAACAAAAAACCTACTTTTCCCTATCAAAATTGATTACTATTTTAGGGGGGAAATTATTGTCACCTCCTCTGAATAAAATAAAATAAAATTTTCAGGAACTTCAAAGATTTTCTTCTGAGAAGAGCTGCCTGTTTCAAATTTGGGAGCATGTGATCACTGTGCTCCAAATACCTTCCTTTGATATATTTTCACTAAGAATTTGTCTCGGCCCTAGATATGTTTAAGAGTTACTGTAAGAGTGTAGGGACATGACAGCTGTTTCTGATTTGAGTTTTAAATAGTTGGCCCAGAGATTTTAGAAACTTTGCACATTTCTAAAGCAGGACCAAACTTTTTCTTGGGATTGGTCTCATTTAGCCAGAGTACAGCATTCACATTAATGCTAATGGGATTTGGAATTTTCATGCTTTTTGGATGAGAATACACTCATAACACTTTCCACCAGCCTGGTATTGAATGTTAAATGGATAATCCAATCAGATGCTTGGATGGTGTGTTTTTCTCAAAGGATTAACCCATCCGTAAATAACCAATTCAGATAGATTTAGTGCAGGGATCGGCAACCTTTGGCACATGGCTCGCCAGGGTAAGCACTCTGGCGGGCTGGGCCAGTTTGTTTACCTGCCGCATCCGTAGGTTCGGCCGATCGCGGCTCTCACTGGCCACGGTTTGTCGTCCCAGGCCAATGGGGGCTGCGGGAAGCGGCGCGGGCTGAGGGATGTGCTGGCCGCCGCTTCCCGCAGCACCCATTGGCCTGGAGTAACGAACCACAGCCAGTGGGAGCCACGATCGGCCGAACCTGCGGACACGGCAGGTAAACAAACCGGCCTGGCCCACCAGGGTGCTTACGCTGGCGGGCCGCATGCCAAAGGTTGCCGATCCCTGATTTAGTCTTAACTAGAGGATTATAGGTATCTCATGTCTTTTTGCTTTAAACAGGTATTATTTGTCTAATGTTAAAAATATTTTGGCAATGACGAGGTAAGAGTGGTATAGATTGCTCTTTGGGAAATATTCTTTTCCAGTGAAAGTATGTTAGTCATGCAGTTCATTTTCCATAAAATATGCGAAAAAATTATAGCCACATTGCCATTAAAATAATATATTCCTTTAGCATATTTTACAAGGCAGAATCAAGGATGATGATACAAACTGGAAATACTTTCTGGCCTCTTTGGGTCTGACCTTACTGAAAAAATATCCAAAGAGGGGAAAATTATTAATGAACTTCTTAACACCAAAATCCAGAGAATCCCACACCCAGAAAGTAATACTCTGTGCCAGGTGAACCGTCACTCATGTCGCCAACAGACAGTCCTGGAAAAGATAGAGACAGTAAGTTTAATGGAAGTTAATCTTAAAAACAAGTTAAAGTAACTATTTTTAAAGTCAAGGACAGTGAAGGCTGCATAAAACAAAAACTGATGCCACCAACACATAAAGTGATTTTTTAAAGTGCTGAGCTGCAGTTGAAGTCAATGGCAACTGCTGCCTGCTGCTCAACACTTTTGAAAATCAGGCCAATTATTTAGGTGTCTAAATATGGACTTAGTAGCACAATGTTAGGCTCTCATTTTGAAAATCTTGGCTCTGGTGCATTCAAGAACTTGATCAGCTTCCCTGGTGAAGAAGAGTGAATGCCTGAGACTTAGTTTAGAAATGGTCAAAAAGCAAGTCAGAGCCATAAACATTAATGTTGACTGATTTCCAGAAACATAGAAGCCCACAATGTAACATCTAGTATTTGAAAAATGGCTCTGAAATATACTCAGCCTGGATGCATGTGATACAGCTTTCTGGTAGGGATGTTGCTTTCAAATGCACAGCAAGAAAAATGGATTGAATTCAAGTCAGAAAAGAACAGTTGCCTTCCAAGGATTAGAGGGTAGACAGGAATAAGATCCTCAGAGCTGTCAGGAGGAAAAGATTTTATTATGCTCAGAGAGTCCATCAGCTCCCAGATATAAGTCCCCATAATGTACGCTAAAGAGTATGAACATTTCTCCCTCATTTAAAGAAGTGAACGTTGAGGATTTGCTTCTTTATCTGGCAATGACCAAGGCCTTGAAAAAATGGGAAAAATACATGCTTGAGGATTCAGTACTCCCTGCAAGATTCTTAGATAGAATAATACAGAGGAGTAGTTGACCCAGTAATTAACCATGCAGAAGGATGTGTTAAAAAGTGCTTAGTGGGATTGACATTACCTGTTTGTTGACTGAGCGCTGGCAAGGCCACCAATATTGCATATTGAAATGAAGCCTAATCATTTTCACCCATGGAGGTACCACTGTGGCCCGGAAATTCTGCCAGTTTATCTCATGGAGTTTTACTCAGAGCCTCCCCTCAAATGAGAAGGCTTAGGGACTCCACAGGGGATGCAAGGATGGTAGCCTCTCAGGCTTGCAGCTCCCTGGGATCCATAAAGAAGGGAATCCCTGTATGGTTGCATAGCTGTAGTCACAGAGAAGACTGGTTGTGTGCTCCATCCCCCCCCCTTGGACCCACTGGTTATATACTGCAATTATTTTACCTATTAAACATTTGAATTTGAAAGCTAAGACCTCCTTTCAGTGCTTGTAGAATTCAGAGCGCTACACTTCTTTTATTGTTCTTTTTTCTTCCAATTTAGGTCAAAATATCACAAACAAATACATATGTTTAAAAGAATAATAATTGCTGGAGATATGGTATAGCAAATAACAGTGCTGCAGGTGTTCTGAAAACATCAACATGTAAAAATATTCAGGGATAATATTATGGACAGATCTAATCTTTAGCATGGATACCTTGATATCCACTTAGTTTCTCTTTGTCTGACACTAAACTAGGAAGCGTGGTAGATACACTAGAGGGTAGGGATCGGATACAGAGGGACCTAGACAAATTAGAGGATTGGGCCGAAAAAAACCTGATGAGGTTCAACAAGGACAAGTGCAGAGTCCTGCACTTAGGACGGAAGAATCCCATGCACTGCTACAGACTAGGGACCGAATGGCTAGGTAGCAGTTCTGCAGAAAAGGACTTAGGGGTCACAGTGGACGAGAAGCTGGATATGAGTCACCAGTGTGCTCTTGTTGCCAAGAAGGCTAACGGCATTTTGGGCTGTATAAGTAGGGGCATTGCCAGCAGATCGAGGAACGTGATCGTTCCCCTTTATTCGACATTGGTGAGGCCTCATCTGGAATACTGTGTCCAGTTTTGGTCCCCACACTACAAGAAGGATGTGGAAAAATTGGAAAGAGTCCAGCGGAGGGCAACAAAAATGATTAGGGGTCTGGAGCACATGACTTATGAGGAGAGGCTGAGGGAACTGGGATTGTTTAGTCTCCAGAAGAGAAGAATGAGGGGGGATTTGATAGCAGCCTTCAACTACCTGAAGGGGGGTTCCAAAGAGGATGGAGTTCGGCTGTTCTCAGTGGTGGCAGATGACAGAACAAGGAGCAATGGTCTCAAGTTGCAGTGGGGGAGGTCCAGGTTGGATATCAGGGAAAACTATTTCACTAGGAGGGTGGTGAAACACTGGAATGCGTTACCTAGGGAGGTGGTGGAGTCTCCTTCCTTGGAGGTTTTTAAGGCCCGGCTTGACAAAGCCCTGGCTGGGATGATTTAGCTGGGAATTGGTCCTGCTTTGAGCAGGGGGTTGGACTAGATGACCTCCTGAGGTCCCTTCCAACTCTGATATTCTATGATTCTATGAACTGCATAAGCGACATTTTTGTTAATTTCAGAAATGGCATGTAAGGATATGTATCCTGAAAGTATCATTAAAACAGCTTTTGGTATATTTTATATATATTAATTTTTATAAAGAAAAAATATATCAATGATTTTCATGTGTTGATTTTCCTTACTTTCCATATTCATTTTATCTGTGTAGCATAATTATTCTATTTGTCAAAATAAGAGATTAAATCTTTAAAAAAAAACCCTTGAAAATATACTTGTTAGTACATTGTGCAATCAGTGCTAAAATTTAAAGAGTATCCATAGGACCCTTTGTTTTCAGGTTTTATTTTATTTAATTTTTCCCAGGAATGTATCAGTGTTTATGACCATAACAACAAAAACAGGTGAAAGTCAGTGCAAAAAACTATTAATAATTTTTCAGGGTAAATATCAGGGTTTATTCTGGTGGACAGAAAGACGGGGTGGGGGCGAGTATTTCGTAGATTAATGCTTTGAATTCTGTTCACCAATGTGGTTTGCTGCAGAACTAAAACAGAATTCAAAACACAATGCCACCTCTGAGTTTAAGAATACAGTATGTCTCTAATCCCCAAATAAAACTTTTCATTTGAATAAACAGTTTACTGTTGTAGACTTAAAACTATTAGCCTATGAATATTTACATTTAATAATTGGGACACACCATTTGCAACACATACACTCAACTTCATCCTTTTCTCCTGTTTTTTTTTTTAAACTTTCAAATGCTTCCTTTGTGTTCTGAAATGTATTCTGATACAGATTTTAGTTTTCTTCCCATTTTAGTGGGCCAAATCTTTAAACTGTTATTTGCTAACAGCTTGAAATGTGTACGTGGTGGGCGTGAGATTCCTCAGTACATTCAGATGCACATGCACTTCTAGACCAGGGGTTCTCAAACTTCATTGCACTGCGACCCCCTTCTGACAACAAAAATTACTTCACGACCACAGGATGGGGGACCAAAGCCTGAACCCATCCAAGCCCCACTGCCCCGGCTAGGGAGGCCAAAGCCCATGCCCTGATGCTCTGGGCAAGGGGGGCCAAAGCTGAAGCTCAAGGACTTCAGCCCCAGGTAGGGGGCCTGCAACCTGAGCCCTGCCGCCCAGGGCCGAAGCCCTCAGGCTTTGGCTTCGGCCCTGGGCAGTGGGGCTCGGGCTTTGGCCCCCGCAAGTCTAAGCCAGCCCTGGCGACACCATTCAAAGGGGGTCCCGACCCACAGTTTGAGAACTCGCTGTTCTAGACCAGTGGTTCTCAACCTGCGGCTCACGGACCACTTGTGGCCCAATCAGCACACAGCTGTGGCCCGTGTGATATCCTCAGGGCCATGTAGGAAATATATATATTGTGTGGATGAGGCCTACATAACACAGAGAGCTGCATATGTGGCCCACAATGGTAAATAAGTTGAGAACCACTGTTCTAGACTAATATATAGCCTTACTTCTAGAGGCAGCTTTGCATATACACACAGACTAATGTATTATCATAATACATATATCTCATGCAGTGTACTGTATTTTCCTAATAAAACAAGTTATTTTTATATATTTTAATGATATAAAAGTAGAGTGAAAATAAACAAAAATTGAATATTTTTGTAAAACCCAGGAATTTTTCAGTAAAAATTGGTTTAAACTGAAAAAGGGGCTTAAGTATCCAGCACTCTTGTTGTCAGTACACTGTGTACACGTGTATGTGCACACGGTGAACTATGGACTACATGCTACTCAAGTAAGCAGAAATAGCATTTCCTTTCATAATGACAATCTGTTATAGTTTTGTTTAGTTTGCAAACCAGGATTTCAAAGTACACATCCGTGCTGTACTTGAACTTTATCTTCAAGATACTGAACTTTTAACATAAGAAGTGCTGACGTCCATTACATTTTCACACGAACATTTCTTTATCAGAGATGGCATGAACCCCCGTGTCTGTCAGCAAAACTCACTTTGGAAAAACATGCTTCAGAGGCCTGCAGAAACCACTCTGGGCCCTGAGCATCAAGGCGTCCAGTCGAGCAAAGAATTTAAACATTTCCCGCTGATTTCAGTGAGACTACTCACATGTTTAAAGTTAGTAACATGCTTAAGTGCTTTGCTGAATCAGGCCGTAGTGCTCAGTATCTTGCAGGATCTACAGGATCAAGCTGAATGGCATTTGTCTTTATCTTGTCTCTACTTCTTACTTTTGCCCTGTCTGTAAAGCAAGCTGTAAAGGCAGCGCACCCAGAGCTTAATTTGAAGCAGATCACTGCTTTGGGGCTGTTTGATAGTTTTGTGCCACCTGGATTAGTGATGATTTTATGGTCTGAACAAGCTTTACAGTATGTGTGATGCTGCCTTGCATTGTTCATGATTGTTTTTCATTTGAGCTATGTATGAATCTTGGGACTCGTACATTCTTGTGTATTTCCTAGCTCCCCTCATCTTACTAGTAAAATGAAATATTAGTACTTGTTCCCTGCTGGTTGAAAGCATATTTTAAAGATTTTTTTTCAGTCTGTACAAAATATCAATTTTTTTCTTTAGAACTTGTTTTCAATTTCATATTCCTTTGCAATGGACTAAATATCCAAACAATGATGCCAAATGTGAATCGGTGCCAATTACAGAAGTATTTCACGTCTCTCTATTAAACAGATACATAAAAGGCAACCAAACTTCAAACACTAGGATGAGCTGAAGTAAATTCAAATATTATGGATAGTTTCCTATGTAAATACATTAAAACACCTAAGCCTACAGACTGCAGCATGGCAAATATTATTCAGAACTGGTTTTTACAATGAGACTTTCTACAAATATTAAACAATAAATGTGTGTTTCTATAGTTTCTATTTAATAGAGAGGTAGCTTTAGTATGTACTCAAACTTTGCTTAATTTTTTTGTTTTCTATTTTTTTTTAAATTTCTTATTCAGTTTACTGCCTGCAATTATATTTTCAAAACCCTTCCTTGTTCAAGTTTTTGTATATAGCGAATGCCTCTTAATTGATACATAACCTAAATATCTTAGAGTTTACTAATTATTGTATGGGACTGAAAATAAATATAACTTCCAAGCTGCAATTGCTCTACTATAGATACACAATACAAAAACAATTTCATTTAATTTTGAAACAATTGTTTCAGAGTATAAAAAGCCACACATAGAAGTCTGAAAGTTTACTTACCCTGTGCATACATTTTATCTGTAAAAATGCTTATGGCTAATGAATACTGCCAAGTTTATACTGAATTATTTAGTTTAAGTTAATTAAGAATATTTTTCTTATTAAAAGTATTGTGTTTATTATTAAGCTAAGATTATTGTGATTTCCATTGTCTTGGTAAGAAATGTTATTTCCTAGTTTTACATAAATTTGTTTCTCTCTCTTTTTTCCTAACAGAGAAAAATAAGAAGGAAAGAAAACATGGGGTTAGTATTTATTTTTTTAACTCTGAAAAGTGTTTGATTGTTGTATTCAAGTAATGTTCCCATTGTTCCTAACATGGTACATAGACATGGTGAGCCAAAATCTCTGCTGATGTGAATGGACATAACCCCAGCTGAAGTCAATTGAGTTGTGCCCATTTACATCAGCAGAGAATTTAATTCATTGCCTTAGAGCCTGATCCGATGTCCATTGAGGTCAATGGGAGTCTTTTGACTTACTTCGGTGGGCATTAGATCAGGCCTTTAGAAAGACTCCCAGCCATTGCATACACCTAAATGTGAGCTAACAAGAGCAGGGTGGTCTGTGAAGAGTCCTAGTACCTGGCACCGTGTCACATTTGTTTCAGTTAAAGTGAGAATGTTTCAGTGAGACAAAGTTTAGTTTATCAGTGTGTGAAAAAAACCACGTATGTATTTATATACTTCATGTAGTTTGTAACCAAGTCTAACACACCTTACGGATTTGGCTTTTCTCATGTTCAAACTGACCTAAATCTGCTTCCTTACAGCACTGCTTGAAAAAGAGTATCCCAAACTCCTCTGGCCAGACAGAGTGTGCAGACCATTATTGCTATCCTGATTCCATTCTTCTGAGATCAGAGCTCACTTTTTTTCTTTCTGAAGCTCCCAACAATATCTAATTGCAATTTACTTTAAAAACTCAATATCTAATTCAGTTATCAAAAAAGTAAAGTTTTTTGGCCTAGAGTAAAAAATAAAGAGAAAATCCTGAAATAAAAATGAAGCAGAATGTAAACACAGCAAATAACTTCACTAAAAAAAGTGTAGCTACCAACACATAGTTATGTGATGTAGTTAAGCAGGATGAGAGCTTTACATATTAGGAAGACCTTTGTTCATCTGACTGCTCTGGTATGTCTGTAGAAGGGGTAGTGCCCCGTCTCATTTTTCTCTTATAGAACCCCTAATAAGCAAATTTATTTTTACGCTCATTTGTTGAATATTTTACCCAATGTAATACACCAAAGTTTGTCAAGAAACTGTAAAAACAAAAAACAAATTGAGCCTCGAGTAAGTTTGAATGTAACCTAGGCAGGCCCATCCTTGTGTTTTATCATTTCTCTCAGTTGTAATATTTACAAGAATACTTCTTTACATGCAGCACAAGGTTTCTCATCCACAGCCCATGGACTGCCATTAGTGTATCTTCCATCAATGCAGTCTCTTGGAAGAATGTCTCATTACCATGCAAGTGTAACTAGCTCTGAACTCAAGATCAGTGTTACAAAATGTCTCAGAACATACCCATCACTGCAGCAGCTGTAATTCATAACAGTTGACAAGATACTGACCATTATACGGAGTTGTGTTTTTGTGAATGCTGTGGGTTCAAATGTAGTATCACTTTAATATGATAGATAAGACACTAGTTTTTATTTCCAATGTGGTGGACTCAATAAGTCTTTCCATATCTAGCTTCTTAATAATTGAGCAAATTGGTGGGAATTTCATTTGAACTATGTTTAGAGGTTCCACTATTGACCAAAGCTTCTCAATTCACTAGCTGCAGGCAGGATTTCCATTGTACAGCTTCTTTCAGTTGGACCTGTTGGGCTGTTTTTCTTTGCATTGAATTAGATCTGAATTATTAACATTACTGCAATAGTCTAAATACAAAAATTACAGAAATCTCATAACATGATATCAAACAGTATCAAATGCCACTTTTCAACAACAAATTGTTCTTTAATTCCAGAAAAACTTGACCTCTGGAACAATTGATTTTTTTAAACCTCAAACTAAATTATCTCTTAGATTTAGCCTGCATCTTAATATTGATTGCTTTTTAAAGCACTATTTGATAATCTTTTTCACTTTAACTAATTGTAGCTGACATATACAATTATGTTTAATCTGTGTTCAAAGATCCTTCTGTACTTGATCTTTTGCCACAAGGGTTATATGGCTTAATATCAAGATTTCCTGTGATCCCTTTACTAGCTAGTCTCACAAGACTGTATTGTCCCCAGTTTAAGAAGTCTGAACTATGAGCTATCCAAAACAAGTCTGAACTATGAGATATCAAACACAATTTCAGTATGAAATTCTTCTCAGAAGTTAGGTAATTTCTTATAGTACATACTAAAGCTTTCCAAGTGTTTTAAAAAGCAAGGTATTAATCACAGAACTGACTTAAGTCTAAGGACCAGATCCTCAGTAGGTGTAAATTGATATAGCTCCATCGAAATCAAATGAAGATTTTCTTAAGATTTGATTCTGCAAGCTACAGATCTAATAGCACCCTGCATCTTGAAGGATCAGGCCCATAAACAGTAAGCTATGAATAGTCATGGCATAAATATGAAAGGCAGAGCATTCTCCTGATCCCTTTCTTGTTTTTCCACAGAAAACTAATTTTAAAATGTAATTTGTGACACTGTTTTAGCTTTTCTATTTTCAAAATACTGTAGGTGTCTTGTAGTGTTCAGTAACAAAAGCTGTACTGCTCTGATAAATTATGATTTATAGCAGATACCCACATTTTGAGACACAGAGGACTGTACTAAAACTGGTTGGTACCTGACCATCATTCATGCATGTAAATTATGTTATCAAAATTAAACAGTCATGATAGCCACATCTACATTAAAACTTCTAGATTAAGAGAAACTGCATGTTCATTGTCACCTGCAATAAAAACCTGTCGCTGATCAGTTTTATCCTTGCCCTGTAGTTATGGCAAGAGGACAGGATGCATTCTATTGAGACATTTTGAAAGTGCCCATCACATTAGCCTTCAGGTTCCACGTGGGATGTTTTAGGTTGTGTTTTGGCCTTGCGTGGAATTTACTGTCTCCTGTTCCTATAGGTTTGAATTCAAACACCTTTTGTTATCCATCTATTTTGCATTCCCCATTGGAATCCTTTTCTCTTAATTTGGTAGATAGAAAGATTCCTATATTTATAGCTAAAAATCCAGATCTTGTGTATTTTTTGCAGTTAGCCCATATTTTAGATCTGTACTAGATTTGTGGAACTATACTGACACTGAGAAGGCCAGAGTTAATTCATGGCCCAGTAGTTTGTGAAGCAATGTGCTGTTGCTGCTGAGATATAGAGGTATCTGTTAAGATTCATAATACTCTGTTTTGTACCTCTACAAGATAACATTTAAGGTGATGGCACAGAGGTACTTGTCAAAGTCACAGTGAAAATATATTAACTGGCATTTCAGTTTGTGTATCAAAGAGCGTAGATTCCAGTTTCAGGGCAGATAAAACAATAATGATTATTGGCTCAAAAACATTAACCATTATGTAGAGCATTTTAGCTAACAAAAGGCATTTAAAGATCTGTGCACATATATTGGTTGCATTTGCCTAATTTTGTACTCTGTTATTCTCACCTCAGTACTCAGCATGGCTATGCAACTCAATAATTCATGAATCATCAACTCTTACAGCCTAAAAGATCCAGCATGCAAATACTCTCAGTAATCAGGGCCGGCTCTAACTTTTTTGCTGCCCCAAGCAGCAAAAAAAAAAAAAAAGCGCCGACCCGCCCGAGCGCCGCCGGAGCCCGCCCCCCCCAGAGCGCCGAGCACCGCCGGAGCCCGCCCCCCCCCGAGCGCCGCACCGCCGGAGCCCGCCCCCCCCCCGGCTCCCCAAGATTGGCTGCCCCTTACCAGGTGCCGCCCCAAGCATGTGCTTGGTTGCCTGGTGCCTGGAGCCGGCCCTGACAGTAATATACTCATGTATTTGCATGCCTAAACTTTACCTTCACTGGTTGGAAATACTGGGTTCTACAGGGCTCTTTAATCTAGTGGGAAAAGGAACACAAGAACCAATATCTGGAAGTTAAAGCCAGACAAATTCAGATCAGAAATCAGGCACAAATGTTAACAGTGAGGGTGTTTAACCAGTGGAACAAACTACCAAGGTGTAGTAGTTTTGGGCCGCGGTTTGGCCCTCAGCGGGGCTGTGGGGTATCCCACCGCCTCGCTACAGTCAGAAAAGAACCCCGAGCCCTCAATCAGGGTGGAGCAGTAATCACACAGTCAGGCAAATACCCAGGCCTTTAAGCAGGGGCTGGGTCAGGGTTTGTAGCAGCCCAGGCCCTAGGTCAGGGTGGGGCAGCAAACAAATAGTCAAACAGCGGCCCAGGCCTTGTAGCAGGGGCTGGGTCAGTAGCAAATAGTCAATCAGGTACCCAGCCTCTCTAGGCCAGGGGAAACGGGGGGAGTCTGCCACCCAAGGAGTGGGTGGCAGGGGGGATGCAGGCCCTCCCACTCCACTGCGTCCCAGCCCGGGGCCCTAGCAACGATGGATGTTCACTGCTGTCAGTGAGGATCCTGGCTGCAACAAACTGACATTGGCTCTGGCAGTGCAGCAGCCAGACTGGGGTCGGCTGCCCCCGGGCTACTTCCACACTCCCCCTCATATGGTACCTGGGCCGTGTTAGAGTCGTCGGTGGTCTCCACCAGCATTGGCTCCTCTGGTAGGTAGCGAAGGGCAGGCTCAGCCAGTCCTCCTCGGGGTAGCTGGCACGGGGCAGGCTCGGCGAGTCAGCAGGCCGGTCGCGGCCTGCGGCTGTTTCCCAAGCAGGAGCTCGGCCACGGACATCTGCTCTCTCCGCCGGCCTGGCCTCCACTGAGCTCTCCAGGCGGGCTTTTATACTTCCGGGTCGGGGCCGTGACCTCAGAGGGGTGCCGGACCCGGTGGCTCCGCCCACGTTGGTATTAGGGGAGGTTCGGCCCTCAGTGGGGCTGTGGGGTAGCCCACCGCCTTGCTACACAAGGGAAGTGGATGCTTCTCTCTCTCTTCTTGATGGTTTCATATCAAGACTGGTTGTCTTTCTGGAAGATTTGCTTTAGTCCAACACTAAAGGTTCATCATTTGCACCTGACAAGAGAGCTCTAAAAATGTCACTAGATTTTAATATAAAAATGTAATTGAATAATAACAATGTTTTGCATATTTTGGGATACTAGTCAGAACTACTCTATACATTAGAAGCCTAGCATCCCAAATATGCAATACATGAAGTTTTTATTCAATTACAATTTTGCCTAGCTCCACTGCAGTCAATAGATATAAATAAACTGGTATGTAATAACTGACTTGTAGCTCGTAAAATTTGTACTGACTCAGGTTAGAATTATGAATTGTGGCCAGATAATGATCTTCTTTATACATTTCATGGCTTTGTTGAAATTCACATTGTCCCATTGTTCCCCTTCAGCCAAGTTGCTTTGGTTATCCACTCAGCATCTTCTTCATTGTCATCAATGAGTTCTGTGAAAGATTCTCCTACTATGGAATGCGAGGTAACTTCCTTTTCAATCTTCACCTGCTTTTGGTTTCAGTTACTGATTATCACCTCCCTAACAGATTGTTTTGTTCCCCCTTGTAGCTGTGCTTGTTCTGTACTTCAAATTTTTTCTCCACTGGGATGATAACCTATCTACAGCCATCTACCACACATTTGTTGCTCTGTGTTATTTGACTCCAATCCTTGGAGCAATCATTGCTGACTCCTGGCTGGGAAAGTTCAAGTGAGTGCTTATTTAAAAAGCAAAACAATCAAATGAAGGCATGACTGAAAAAAGCAATAAAATTCCAACTGTTACTTTAGGGAAAGACTGTTCCAAACCACCCTCGGGATTCAAGAATACTCTGTCAGAAGCTGGTGTTCGTGAATTCAGATTTGTAGAGAGGCTTCAAGTTTTAGTAGATTTCACTCAGAACTGGAAGTGAGGAAAAGCTTGAGTCACTGACAGAAATATTCATTGGGACAGTGAGAGTGTGAGAATGACTCGGGTAGGGCACTCACCAGGGAGGTGAGAGATCCAAGTTCTAATCCTCTTGCTGAATATTTAATTATTTATACACAGCAGAACCGCTTCAGCAGGAGAGATCTGCCCCAGACTACTACATAGCCCAGTGATTAGGGCACTCACCTTAGAAGTGGGAAACCCACATTCAAATTCTCTCTCTGCCTCAAGCAGAGGGTAGATTTGAATCTGGGTCTCCCAGGTCCTGGGTGAGTGTGCTAATCACTAAACTAAACGTTATAAGGGGGGAGGGGCATCTCTGTTGTCATTGACTTTTGTGGGAGTTTAGGCATGCTCAAAGCATACCTATCTGATCAGGCCCTGATGGCAAGATAGTCCAGGAATACATAGGTTCTGGTCCCACTGAAGCTTAGGAATTAGTTAGGCACCAATCTACTGGTTGATGTCAAGATTTAGTCAGCTGTGTGCATGCCCAGCCACCGAAATTTAGGCTCTTTGAAGACTTTAATGCGGGAAACATAGGCATCTATAACAGGGGTGGGCAAACTTTTGGCCTGAGGGTATGGAAATTGTATGGCGGGCCATGAATGCTCAGAAAACTGGGGGTTGGGGTGCGGGAGGAGGTGAGGGCTCTGGCTGGGGGTGCAGGCTGTTGGGTAGGGCCAAAACTCAGGAGTTCAGGGTATGGGAGGGGGCTCCGGGATGGGGTAGGGTTTGGGGTACAGGAGGGGGGTCTGGCTGGGGGTGCGGGCTCTGGGGTGGGGATGAGGGGTTGGGTGTGCAGGAGGGTGCTCCGGGCTGGGACCAAGGGGTTCGGAGGGCGGGAGGGGGAATCGGGGCTGGGTCAGGGGGTCGGGGCACAGAAGGGGGTCAGGGGCGCAGGCTACAGGTGGCACTTCCCTCAAGCAGCTCCCAGAAGCAGCGACCCAGGCCCGCCCTCTACTCTGGGTCCCAACCCAGGGACCCTCGGGCAGCAGCCTCGCTGTCCTCCTTCTCTCACCTTGTCTGTACGCTTCCCTGGGCCGCTTCCCCTATGGCCCCTTGCACCTACTAGGCCCTTCCACTGAGGGCCTGCAGCCTGGCAGACACCGGGCTAGAGTTCCCCTTTACTCCCCTGGGCCTGCCCAATACTGCACTGTCCGCAGTGCTAGCCTCCCAGTTTGGAGATAGACCTTCCCCTCTCAAATGTCTGGGACAGACTGACTGTGCTCTCCCTGAGTAGCCTTTTATAGGGCTGAGCCTGGCCCTGATTGGCTGTCTCCAACCTGGGCCCTGATTGGCACCCAGCAAGCCCTTCTCTCATTGGCTGTGCGTCTGCACAGGCCCCCTGGCCTGCCGCAGCCCATAATCTCAGGGAGTGGGGCAGCTGCCCCACTACACACCCTCCCCCTTAAGAACCCTCTCAGGGGGGGAATTCCCTATCGCCCCTGTGCTCCTCGTAGATGAGCCCTTAGGTAATCTCTCTCGTAGCGCAGGCCCTCCACTAACTGGAGCAACCTGCCTCCCTCCTCTATGGTCTGGGTCCCCACTGTAGACCTCCCTGGTCCTATGTGGGTTCCCACTTCCATTTGGGTTCCCACATCAGCCCTCCCAGCCCCTATGTGGGTTCCCTGGTTAAGGTGGGGTCTCTCTACTCCAGCCCCCTTCTCTTTGAGGACCTCGGCCTGGACTACCACCCCCTGTTGGCTAGCCCCAGACCGAGCCTCTTTCTCAGGCACTCCCCCTTTCTGCCTCAGGGGGCAATGCCTTTTATGTGGCCCTTGGTGTGGCAGTGGAAGCACCCTTGGCGCCTTCCCCCTGCCACAGCCTTAGTCCTGCTTGTCTGGGCCCTAGCCCCTCCTTCTGGGCTGGCCCGGGCCTTGGGAGCCCTGTAGGGGCACTCCCTCTTCAGGTGTCCCTGCTCCCCACAGACCCAACAAGCCAGAGGCCCCCCTGTTACTCTCACAGGGGGCGCCTTGTCTGAGTGAGGCTTCTCTGCCCTCTCCCAGTACGGACACTCCCTCCTGAAGTAGCCCTTTCGCCCACAGGCAAAACATTGCTTGAGCCCAGGCCCTGGCCTCTCGCCCTTGGCGCCTGGTCCCCTATACAGTCTGGGTGCCCACCCCCGCAGCAGCCAGAGCACCTCTCTCTGCTGCTCAGCAAGACGAGCCACCCAAGCCCTCCAGTAAAAGTCTTTGTTCTCCACCATCGTGTCTCTTTCCCTTAGTCTCTCAATGTGGCACAATCTGCCTAGTCCTCGCTCTTGCCTCTTGTGTCGGGGTGGACGTCCATGCCCGCATTCTCCACCACGTGTAACGGGGTTGGGACTCCCCACCGCGGCACTTCCTACTGGTTGTCTTGGGAATTAGCTCAGTCCAGTGGAGCGCCCCCTCCTGGTGGTGTCCCGACTGTCATCTCGCTCTCGGTTGGCGTGTCTGAGCCCACGTCACTCACCAACTCGTGGCGTCCTCTTCGGGACCACTGCCCTCCGGCAGTTCCCCTCAGTCCTTCCACACCCCCTTCCAGGGGTGTGTGTGTCAATCAGCAGTCTCCTTGTCCAGCCACCGTAGTCAAGCACACACGCCAAAGTCTAATCCCTCCCATCAGGGATCTGGCATGGTCTGTACTGGCCGCTCCCTACGGCCAATAGCTAGATATACTGCAAGGGGATAGGGGGGGACCCAGGCCCGCCCTCTACTCTGGGTCTCAGGGAGTGGGGCAGCTGCCTCACTACACCATGTTTTAGGATTCTGTGTTTTTATTACAATAATTGATTTATATCAGATTGCTAATGCTGTTTAAATCCCTGATTTTGCAAAAGCTTAACTATGAGATCACTGGGACTACTCTGTTGGAACCTAGAACTTGAGACTTGGCAAGTGGGAATAATATAAAACTTTTGTTTTACTTCTAAAATATGCTTTTGAGTAATTTTTAAAGCAAAAAAACTACTACTGTAAAGTTCATGAGGAAGGTTAACAGACAGGATGGTGTGGAGGTTAGCCAAAGTACTAATAATTATAGCATTAATATCATGGAGGCTCAATCCTCAAGTAACCCATCTACTGTACACTATCAGTTTTTGGGAGTACCCTCAGAGACTTTCTCCATACTTTGTTGGACAGGGAGCTCTAGTCTGTGGAAGAGGATACATAGCATTTTTGCAATGTGCTGTACATACACGTAAATCATACAGAACCAATTGCATAAATCAGGGATGGCCAAACCGTGGCTTGTGAGCTGCGTGCAGCTCTTTTACAGTTAAAGTGCAGCTCGTGGAGCCCCCTAGGTACCCTCCTATTCTCCACCTACCAGATTCGGGCGGGGGGGAAAGAGCATGGGACCTCTACCTTGAAGTGGGGTAGGGGCTTCTGCCCAACAGGAAGGGGGGTCTCAGGGCTTCAGCCCCGTGGGGTATGCCTGCTGGGGCTCAAACTTCAGCAGGAGTGGGGCTGATGCCCTGAGCCCCAGCAGGTGTGCCCTGGCTCTCGAACTTCTGAAGATTGTCGTGTGCAGCTCAGAAGGTCAGTAAGTTTGGCCACCCCTGACATAAATTGTCTCTCTGTTACTTACATGGCCCTTATCACTGTAGTATCTGAGACTCCCAAATAAAGAACAGCAACAAGATTTTCTCACTGTCAGCTCAGACAAAATCACACTCCTATCTGAAATGTTTTTCCTATTGCTGTTAAGACTAATGCCTAAAATCATTATAACTGACAGAGATTAGAGAAAAATGTATGTGTTTGTGGATTTGTACTAAGAACACATTCAGCAAAACATTTAATCACATGTTTAAGTCCCATTGAAGTTAAAATAAAGAACGTGTTTAAGGGCTTTGTGAAACAAGAATGGACACAAGTTTAAAGTTTATGATTTTTTTGATCACACTACAATATGCACACTCAGTTGCCCAATGCAATGGCAACAGAGATAGTCACATTTGGTGCTACCAGTCGGCACTACTATCCTGATGCTAGTCTTGAATTTTAGTCTTTCATAGATGAATACACTTTAGCCCATTAGCTGGTTCACTCAGATTATTCTCATTATTTCTGAAGATACTTTTGTGTAGTTTTCATTATTTCCCCCCTGAAGTTTCAATGAAGAAAAATAGAGAACTATAAATGGTTATGTACCCAGAGCATAGGTTGCATATTGATGGTATAATGCATATACAATTTAAATTTCACAATATATTAAATAGGACAAAAGGACTTTCACAATCTTACTTTTCCCCCTAACTTGGTTATTAAAGAGGCAATCACTGAAGCACTGACAGATGGTGCAATCACAATATGTAGATGTTAAATAAAATGCCTGAATACACGCCTTTTTTCTAATATCTTTTGTCTTGTTACCTTACTTTAATTTAATTAAGTAATATAATTAAATTATTTATTTTGCTTAAGCAGAGACTACCTTTAAAATAAAGTGTCAAAAGTATAACTGGTATGGGATAAATTGTTTATTATTCAGGAAATGTTTTGATATATTTACAGTATCTCGTGATAAGATTCTCATAGCTATTTCATGGTGGATTTATTCATCCTGTTTATTCTAACCAATTACTTTCTGCCTGAAACATTCTTGTGAACTAGAAAGAAATCTGAGTTAGCTGTGCAGTTAAAAAACATATTTTCTGTCTTCTTCCTTTACAACAGGACCATCATCTCCCTGTCCATTGTTTATACCATTGGACAGGCGATCATGGCAGTAAGTTCCATAAATGACTTGACAGACTATAACAGGGATGGAATTCCCGATAACATTCCATTGCACATGTAAGTTGCATTACACATTTCTGTCTTCCAGATTAATGCATGATGGAATAATTTAGTTCTTTGATGTACTGTACTTGTTGCTTAAATTGTCTAATGATCAGCCTCTTCTTATTTACTGCTACTTTTATAAGGAAGCTGTCATATCCATGTTATATGACCCCTATGACCCAGTGGCAAAGACCACTGAAACCTATATTGATCTGCTGCTTAAAAACCTGCCCTAGAGCAGCTTGAATTTACACAATCAATTTTCCCAAGATTGAATAGTTTTAGAGAAGAGAACCTGTGTAGTTCACTACTTAAACAGTTCTCCCTTTTATTTTTATGCATCTGAAAAGTTTCACAGGATGTGTGCAAAATTCAAACCATACTGATTTCACTTAATTTAAGTGAGGCGGTCATTTACCTCAAGGCAGATCTATTTCATTCAAATTTTATTTTAAATCTGAGCTCTGTAAGAGAATGATTACAAAGGCAGACTAACTCTATATTGAGTATGAACTATACATTTTATGAGTTTTGTGAGTCAGACTACAGATTTTCATCACTGCACAAGGTCTGTGCAAAAGAGGTTCTCTGAAACTTTGTAGTTAATAAAATATCCTATTTTACTTTCATCTGATTTTGGAGCTGGAATTTTAACATCCAGAAATATATTATGCAACATATGACACCATTCATATTGCTTCATAAAACAACACCTTGATTTCCAAGGAAAGTATATCATTCTCCTGAATAAAATAGAGTATTTCTCCCAGATAAACGAGCCAAGAAAGAATATCTTAAGAATAAGCTAAAGTTCATTACTTTATCTTTGCTTTCTGGCACAGCAGAATATCATGTGCTAGAGACTGTCCTGCATTTCCAGCACAGAAAGCACAGGCCAGGATGAGCAGGGACAAAGATGGTTTTATGTCACCTTTCTACTGCCTGCATTCTGGGCTGCTGCAGGGCCTGAAATGGCCCTGGTATAAGGTAGCTCAGCCACAGGAGCTGTTTACGTCATGGCAGCTTTGCCTGAGATGCCTATAGGCTCTCTGAAGTTCAGAATCCCCATAGTGCTTAGTGCTACAATTGCACCTCCATCCCTAATGCACCACCTTGTGTCCCTGGCCCCAGCATGCCCTCCAAGCTGGTGCATCTAATCAGGGCAGTGTAGGGCTGCTTAACTCAGCCCTATGCTGGTCCTGCACCGGGATCATTCTTCTCCAGCCCATTGCATTTCCTTCAAGCCACCCCAGTGGTATATATAGACCAGAAACCGGTCAATGACATTTTTGAATGTTAGGACACAGTTAAGAATTCCTTTGTTTAATGCTGTTGCTATTAGCAAGCCTGGGCATTTCTCCTTGTATGCTGTTCCTTTACCTACACTAAAGTAAACTGAGTGACGTTTTCTCCCTTCCCCAGTGGTCTGTCTATGATTGGCCTGATCTTAATTGCTTTTGGTACTGGTGGAATCAAGCCCTGTGTATCAGCATTTGGTGGAGATCAGTTTGAAGAGGAACAGGTAACAATATTTTTCAAACATGGTTGGACTCATATTTCATTTTTTAATAATAATAGATATACATCTTCAGATGGTGTCCATTGCTCTGGTACTTGGGTGTCCAAAAGAAGAGCTAGATCCTACCTCAGTGTTCTCTACAAATACATACACTGTGTCATCAGTACTAAATATTGGGCGGACTCCAATCATACATTGTAATTTAGGCCAGCGGAGTCTGATCAACATAATACTGACTAACCATGTTCTAAATAGTTCTTTTAAAATTTATTTTCTTACTCTCACTGCAGGAAAAACAAAGAAATAGATTCTTCTCTCTATTTTATTTGTCTGTTAATGCCGGAAGTCTCCTCTCTACTATAATCACTCCAATTCTCAGAGGTAAACTTGCACTGTTGTTGTCTACAAACTGGTTAAACAGCATAGCAAAAAAGAATAAGGCAGTGGGGATGGATCACTTATTGGATTAGTACTGGATAAGGGTATTTTAGTTTTAGGCAACTACTTTGAGTCCACCCAGAAGTCATTACCATCTGATGGCTTATGAGACATGTTTATAGTTTCAGCTTATTTCTAATATAGAAATGTCAATATCACAAAACCTCACTGTCATAGTTGATGCTAATGGGCATCTTTCTTGGCAGTCTCAGAGATGCTAAAAATTGAATGACCATGGAGACTGCACTACTTTCACACCTGATAGGAAGGTGGAGAAGCCAGCACTGCTGCTGTGACTCTTGTAGCTCAAAGAAGGCTTTGTTCTACAGTGATATTTAACACAGCATTTTTTAAATCACCACTAAAATGATCAAAAAAAGGAGAGGAAAATAATATCATTAGATTTCTCTATTTTGTGGGGGGAAGAGGGAAAGAAGAAAGGGAGCTTTTTATTCAGAGGTTTAAGGGTATTACAAAAGATGCACATATACATAATATATAGACACATAGACACTTAAAATATACAACAAATTAAGTCAAAAATTTACTACTATCAAAATGGACATTTTTATGTGTTCTAATTATAAAGATCTCACTGATTTTTCTTTAATGGAAGCGACGTCCTGATAAATGTAAAACAAATTCTAAATCACCAGTATCTGGGTTCATTCCTTAATAAACTGTACATGATTAAATATACTTGTTTTTCTGTCCTTCCTTTCTATGTTTAACTCTGATTATATAGTGTAGTGACTATACACACACGTACACACATACATCTGTAAGTGGAGTATGTGTTGTGCTGTACGATGGATTATAGATTTTATTGGCATGACTTTGGAATGGCTGCTTTCTCAAGAATGGCAAAGCCACAAGAGAATTATACAAATGATCCCAAATAAGTGTAGCTCAGACTTGGACCTTTCGATTTCTGGCATTCTATTCCAGTTCGTTGCTGTCATTTTATTATTAGTTAACACAATTTGCTATCCTTCCTAGGATAGATGGCAGATGAGCATATGAAAAAATGTGAGAGACCCTTCTTTGCTGGTATATCATTGAAAATGCCTTCTGTGGTTTGAACAGAAAGAGTCAACCAAAGGAAGAAAGATAGGACTTTATTTAATGGTTTGATTAGAAGGCTGACTAACCTGTCAGAGCAAGACAGATTAGTTGCTAGCAGGCTAGTATACTCCTAGGTAAATTTTATAGCTTCAATGCTAGCTGACACTAGTATTCAAAACTCTTGTCTAACCCTGTTTTATTTCCTTCAGGCGAAGAATGTGGAATTCACACCAAGCAACAGTGTTACCCACTGGCCTTTGGAGTGCCTGCTGCACTCATGGCCGTTTCACTGAGTATGTTGCCTGTTTTCCAGTTTATTTACTGCATAAATTCTCTTTATTATATTGGTGACTTTTTATACGAGAAGGGGAAATAAGACTATTTGCTTAGAAATGTGGAGTTAAAGGGAGAGGCTGCCTTGTTTTTTATAATCCAGGATTCCTGATGTAGCATTGGCATAACTGCCAATTAATACCATACAGATAAATATATTTGCATGGTAGAGAGCTCCATATGTTGTAATTGCTTGGGTGTGCTGCTGCAGTCTAGAAAGGGAAAATATAAATATACATTTATGTATCACTGATCAGGGGTTACATAGCATTATGGACAAGGTTCAAACTATGGCAGAAATATTAAAGTAGAAAATTGATGGACTACATCTCCTCAGGTTACTAGTTCTGACTCCATCACAACATCCCAAAACCTGATCAGGGGGTAAGAGAGTTCTCATATTAGAGGTACAAATGAAGGGTTAGGCTTGATAACTTTGCTCTGGAAATAGCAGTCAAATCAAAATCTGATAATTAAGTAGAAATTGTCTAATAAAAATAGTTTTACTATTAAGGGTCAAATTGTGGCCTGGCCTGCATGGCAGTGCCAGGGCTTAAGGGAGTGCAGGATGTGTTCCCGTATGCCCCTGCACCAGCTACCCACATCATGGGTGATTGCACCAGAGGAGAAGCAAGATCCACAGAGCTATTACATCCCTCTTCATGCACATGGATGGGAGTGGGCAGAGCCTTGTTTCCACCCCCCACAATGTACATTGCTGTGCCAGCATGTCAGGGAGCCTGCTCTGTGCCTGCTATAGACCTGGTGCAGTTTATTCCCTTCGTGGAGCAGTGGGGGAACTCCCATGAGAGCTGCTCCAGAGGCAGCTCAAGAACATACTGCCCCTTATCTGTGTTCATGACCAAACCTCAAATAAACCCTAAATGTTCTGCATTACATAGTTTGCTTTAGCTTATGTGGTACTATTTGGAGCATTCAGGGGCAGTAAATAAATGTGAAAGCTTTAAATAAGGGAGGTTTTTCAAAGCTTTAATCAAATATCCAAGATTAAGATGAGCACAGAATAGTAATATATTAATACAGTAATTTCAGATGCATTGGTGAAATATTGCATTGTCCTTCTGTATGTAACCATTTACTTGCTTATGAAAAAACACTGCATTTTACCAGCTGCACTGCTCAATGAGCATTGCAGTACAAAGACCAAGGAATTATTTTGTTATAAGAACCCTTTCAGAGTTCATAGAGGATAAAATAGCTGCAATATCCAATACACTTGCTCTTCCAAAATTACATCTTTAATTATAGGTTGTATTAGGGAAATTCAGCAGGCCCAGACCTAAGGCCCCCATCTGTTTTGTTTTGTTTTTGTCCTTACTCAGGCAAACTGCCTACTCACTGAAGACAACAGATGTTTGCCTGAATGAGGACTGCATAAGAATCTGTTTAGGAATCTGATAAAGTATATTAGATTGATTAAAAATTAATTGAAAAATATGTAAATAACTGTTTTATTGCTCTTTAAAATGCTGTTTCCCACTCAGGCTTGGTTTGTTTTAACCTCTTTGTCATTATGTTTTGTATACCAAAGTATTTTCCTCTAGTTTCAGTCAATCCTGAAATGTTTTTCTGTTTACTTATTGTAGTGGTGTTCATACTTGGAAGCAAAATGTACAAGAAAGCTCATCCTCAAGGCAATATAATGCTCCAGGTTTCCAAATGCATTGGAGTAAGTAATGCCAGACTACCTGGAAAAGCATGGCTGGACTTTTCAAATGGAGTTAGTCTTTATCACCCATCGATAATTTTTATGACCTTCATAAACTTTGTAGTTTGCAAACTGTTTCTTCCATTTCAGTCAGGAGTAAAATTCCATCATAATGTTGCAATTATTTCTGTCATAATTAATCTGATATTTTGGTGTAAAAGAAGCTTCTGAGTTTTTGAGACTCACTCTGATTTGTTTTTCTTAATTGAGCCTAATGAGTTGTATCACACACCCACCCACCCACCCCTTAAATTATCCTGCGTTGACTTAATTTCAAATCAACCACTTTTTAACAATCCAGCTGCTAAGGTCTCTTAATTTCAGTAAATGTTAGTTATTATTATGTAGTTAGTTGTATTATCATGGTTCCTTGAGGCCTCAAGCAAGATCAGGGTCCAACTGTGGTAGAGACTTCAGTGGAGCTTAATGCAGGTTCCTTCAATCCTGACCTGTAGTACCCCCGTTATTCCAGTCCTGTGCTCCCCACATACAGGTCTGCCAGTGTAACTCTAGCACAGCTACATAATATTTGTTGTTGGCATGAGGAATTCATTAGAAAATATTAATGTTTCATGTAAACAAAATTTATCTTTAAAGTGTAATTCCATTCTGAAGAATTGCTGTGTAAAACTGAAACTATCTTCTTATTTTATTAAACACTGAAAGTGTACTCTGCAAAAACCTGTGTAGACAAGGCCTCAGAGAATTCCCAGCAGCACCCAGTGTTAAGAGGCACTACCTATTTTTCTGAATTGCTTGGTTTCCTCTAATATTGGGAATGTTTTCCTGAATCCAAGACATATGAGACATATAGCAGAACACTTCCTTTAAGTGTTTAAAACAGTTTCTTAGAAACATTCACCTTTTAATAATAATAAAAATAAATTAAAAAGAATATAAATTGCTCTGAAAGATAGTTTCTCTTATTATTAGAAGTCACTTTAACCTTGTAGTTACAAATATTTGTTGCATCATGTTTAAATGGTATTCAGTGTAATTAATCCAAATTTATTAATGTTCTTTTCACAGTTTGCTGTTAAAAACAGATTTCAGCATCGCAGAAAACAGTTCCCCAAAAGAGAACACTGGCTGGACTGGGCTAGTGAAAAGTATGATGTAAGTATCATTTGTGTGTGCATGAGCACGTGTGCATGGATAGATAGATAATGCCTTTCTCCCTTTTTTCTTTTTTGTTCCATCTGCCTTGTTCACTAGTTATGCAACCCCATACCAAATACCGGGGAGATAATGCTGTGTCTGTCTATAGTAATCAGAAGCTAGTGTTCTAGTTAGATCTTACTGCTCTGGCAAGATAGGATGGTTACCATCATGGCTTAATGTAGCTTCAGATTGTCCTCCAGGTATCAGGGCTTTGTGCATGATCACATATCACACTGAGGAAACTCTAGTGGGCTGAACATAAATGTATTTCTCTCTAAGAACAAATATTTAAAATTACCTGGTAGCAGTTTCAATATGATAGCAAGTATTCTATCTCCAGTGTAGATTTTATGGCCTTGATATAAACAATCCAGCTTCAAAATACACTTTGAATGAAAACACACAATATATATGATAACACATGCGAACAATGCACATTACACTAATGAGGATTGTAGTTAATGCCCTATGGACTCCATGGTCAAGAAATTTGTCAGAGAATCCACTTCTAGCTGCAGAATTGTGCTCCAGAATCTAAGCTTACATTAAAAAAAATATAAGGGAGGCAATATCAATGTGGCCTAGTGAATAGGGTACTGGTCTAGGACTTAGAAGACCTGGGTTCTGTTCCTGGCTCTGCCACTGATTTAGAGGGGAGGGATAGCTCAGTGATTTGCACATTGGCCTGCTAAACCCCGGGTTGTGAGTTCAATCCTTGAGGGGGCCATTTAGGGATCTGGGGCCAAAAAAAAATCTGTCTGGGGATTTGTCCTGCTTTGAGCAGGGGGTTGGACTAGATGACCTCCTGAGGTCTCTTCCAACCCTAATAAAACAAAAAACAACCTCAGTTGGTGAAATTATCATAGGCCCTTCAAAACCGAGGACCTATAACTATTTACACCAGCTGAGGTTCCTAGCCTTCATGCTTGTGAAAATAAGCTTGAAAATATGTAACTAATGCAGTAATGTGTTGCTTTGCACAGGCCCTTTATTATAATATTGCATTCCTTCATTGGTAATCCATACTGAGTTCAAACTCCTTGTCATGGCTTTTAAAGCCATTCAGCTATTCATCCCCAATCTATATGTCTCCTTTTAGGTGGCCTTCCGCACTCCCTGATGATTTTTCAATGGTTACACAAATCTCAACCTCCCTTCTGTCTCCTCTCTGATTCCTGCCTACATGACATCTTCCATGTAGCCCCTGTTCATTGAAAATGCTCCTCAAAACCACCTTATCGTTCAAATCCCTCTTAAAAATTTGTTTCTGAAACATCATCTATCAGAAATGAGATAAAATAACACAAACTAACAAAAACAAAGTCTAGTTCAATGTAACCATCACATATATGTACAGACCTTACTGAGTAACAGTGGACTTTATTTACATAACCCCTCTTGTCCTTTCTCCTCACACACACCTGCACACGTTTTGTCCGTTTTTGTCCATTTGTTAAAAGACAGGGAACAAAGAGTAGGAATAAATGGTAAATTTTCAGAATGGAGAGGGGTAACTAGTGGTGTTCCCCAAGGGTCAGTCCTAGGACCAATCCTATTCAACTTATTCATAAATGATCTAGAGAAAGGGGTAAAAAGTGAGGTGGCAAAGTTTGCAGATGATACTAAACTGCTCAAGATAGTTAAGACCAAAGCAGACTGTGAAGAACTTCAAAAAGATCTCACAAAACTAAGTGATTGGGCAACAAAATGGCAAATGAAATTTAATGTGGATAAATGTAAAGTAATGCACATTGGGAAAAATAACCCCAACTATACGTACAATATGATGGGGGCTAATTTAGCTGCAACTAATCAGGAAAGAGACCTTGGAGTCATCGTGGATAGTTCTCTGAAGACGTCTGACCCAGTACGGCTATTCTTATGTTATGTTCTTATCTTCATCTTAATTTAGGCCCCAGTAGTGCAAAGACTTACACATGTGCTTAACTTTAAAGGACTGTAAATAATTCCATTGAAGTCTAAAGCTCTACACACAATCTGTAAAGTTTAGCATGTGTCTAAGTCTTGCATGATCAGGACCTTTGTTTCTAATGTGAATTAAAATATATGAATAGCAATAGTATGAATAAAATATGAATAATAGTAATAGTCTTAGTATATATATACACACACATATATATATATATGTTTTATATATATAAAAAACTTGTGGTTTTGTTGAATTTACCTATTTTTAGCAACTTTTTTTTTTTTTTTTTTACTGTTCTTCACTATAGAAACGACTTATTACACAAACTAAGATGGTCTTGAGGGTACTTTTCCTGTATATTCCTCTCCCCATGTTTTGGGCACTTTTTGATCAGCAGGTAAGGTAGAAAAAAAGTGTAATTTTTTTGCAAGTACATGTACAATTATATTCAATCATTATATTGTGAAATCAGTGGGCAGAATTTAAATTGGTGATAATGAAAAATGGTACTTATGAATTACACAGTTATTTATATACTGTACCTAGTAAGTTATTTTATTTATCTCTCCTATTATACACTAGCTGCTCTTGTGAAGCTTTAAGTGTATGATCAATTAATATTTCAAACATATATATTACAAAATAATCTAAGTTGACACAATGTCAGCAAAAATATTAAAGATAAAATCCTTATCCTGGTTCCAGCTCTTATATGCTGGGTAAAAAAGACCGGAGCAGCATAAAAGGCCTCTAAAAGCCCCAGTTCTGTTTGGGGGAGGATCCCCCCAGTGCAGACACTGTGGAAGACAGCCATAAAGCTGCCTCCAAAGACCCCATTGCAAGTCCAACATTTTCCTTTAGTAGTTCAGGATCAGACCTTTGTCAAAGATTGGCAGAGGAAAAAGTAATCCTAAGGAAAGTTTTTGTCTTCCTTTATTATTGATTCTCCACCCCCTCTATTCTTCCCTTTCTAAAAAAATTCAGGAGTAACTAGAACAGATTGCTTTATTGTAGCATTTCATTATGACTTTGTTTTATTAAGGGATCAAGATGGACATTACAAGCCACAACAATGGATGGAAACTTTGTAGGTTATTTTAACTTAAAGTTTTAAAGAATTATTGACTTTTCATTTGTTCTTATGCATTTTTTCAGTCTTCTAATGTTAAAATATATTTACCTTTTCTTTTCCTTAGGGAGCTATTCAGATCCAGCCAGACCAGATGCAGGTACACTAAACTACATTTGTGATATTTTTACATACTCCTCAAAGACTTTTTTTTAAATCACTATTTTAAAAAAGACTTTGGAAAGTGCTTAACTTTTTTTTCTGGATATTTACATTCAACAGACCGTGAACCCGATTCTGATTGTTGTTATGGTCCCAATTGTAGACGCTGTGGTTTATCCTTTAATTAAAAAATGCCACTTCAATTTCACGTAAGTTAATTCATATGCCTGATTTAAGCTTCAGGTGTATTTTAATGATTTATCTTAAAGTGCTATGTTGATGATATTATGACAGAGCAAGCTTTCACTAAGATAAGGAAATCCAAGGAGTAGAACTATTAATAATGAGTTAATATAAAAAGTATTTTATGTTACTGAAACACTTAGGACTTGGCTACACTTGCGAGTTAGAGCTCATAAAGCAGCCCTGGGTGCCCAACTCCCGACCCGTCCACACTGGCAAGGCACGTAGAGTGCTCTGACTCCTCAGCTAGAGTGCTCCTGGTACCTCACCGCAGTGAGTGGAATAACATTTGCTGCGCCTTGGCTACAATGCCTGGCGTCAGTGTGAACGAGGGGTTGCATTACTGTGCTCTGATTGGCCTCCGGAAATGTCCCATAATCCCCTTAATTCAAGAGGCCACTCTTGTCATTGTTTTTGAATCACTGCAGGAATGCGGATGTGCCCTTTCAAAGCTCTGTTTCCGACAACCGGCATGCTTATCTGCTCTGAGAGAAAGTAACCATTACTGTGGAATGCTGTGTGTGAGAGACAGAGGCGGGGTGGGGAGAAGGGGAGTCTGCTGTGGTCTGAACTTACAAGACCTCATGCTGATATGCTCTCAGCCCCCAAAAACCCACTCTCTCTTCCCCCACATACACACAACACACTCCCTGTCACACTCCACCCCACCCCACTCCCCATTTGAAAAGCACATTGCAGTCACTTGCATGCTGGGATAGCTGCCCATAATGCACCGCTCCAAATGCCGCTGCAAGTGCCACAAATGTGTCCACGCCAGTGCGCTTGAAGCTGTCAGTGTGGACAGACTGCAGCGCTTTCCCTATTGCGCTCTCCTATTGCTGGTTTATCTTAAAGCACTCTACATCTGCAAGTGTAGCCATGCCCTTAGTTGCAATCATATATACAGCTCTAAGAACAAAGAGAAGGCGAACCCAGCTGCAGGGGGCAAACTACAGCGTGGAGATGAAATCCTGCCCCCTTGAAGTCAATGCCATAAATCCAATTGACTTCAACAGAACCAGGATTTCACCCTTGGTTTCTTCCTTCCTTCATTCTTTCTTTCTGTTTTGTATTATAAAAAATAGACACATAGTTACTCCTATCTTGTGGGAGTACCTTTTTGCCTCAGAATGGGAGAAGCCAGATATACTTTCTGGTAGATCTTAGACTGCACTTTATGTTGTGAGTAGAGCTGGCCAGAAATTTTTCGATTAATCACTTTTTGTCAAAAAATGCCAATTCAGTGAAAACTAAACTGTTAGCAAAGTAGGGTCAGGTTCAACAAATTTCCTGACTCAAGTAAATCTTAAGAAAAAAAGTTTGGAAATAGTGTGTCAAAGTTAAAAATTTCATTTTTATGGTTCAAAATGACTACTTCTTTCAAAATTTAAACTATTTAGACTGAAAAAAATGTTGCAAAGAAGGGCAAAATCAAAACAAAAATGATCAAAACAGAATATTTTGATTGACCCAAAATGGTAAAAATTTGGGTTTTTTTGGTTCACCAGGATTTTTGAGATTTTAACTTTTTGCCCAGAATCAAGACAGGAAAATTTTTTGAACTCTCAAAAATATTAATGGAACATGAAAACCATTTCCTCACCAGCTCTAGTTGAGAGTGTTGCTATGTATACCTTCATGTAGCACCATCTGTTACTAGCAATATAGCATGGATAGGAATGCAGTTTGGAAAGAAGGAAAAGGTTCATTGGCTGAAACAACTAAGGGAAAAGGGTACTTTTTTCCACTGAGTTAACTCAATCAAGTTGGCTTAATAGGGTTTTCAAGTGTGTTAAGTTAGCTTGATTTGAGTTAACTCAATTGAAAAAAGAGCTTTTCCCTAAATTTAGATAATTCTATACACTATAAAATGGGTCTCCCATTTTTAGGAGTCATTCTAGGTTAAGACTCAGTGGCAGGAAGACATAAAATTAGGCTAGAATTCATCCAGATGCTCTCTCATAACTGAGTCTTAGGAAGGGGTGATTCATTATAAAGAAGCTACGTGAATTTTGTAACTGGAATTTTTTAATTATTTTTTTAATTAATTTATTTTACAGGGTTTCAAATTAAAGTTCCCTGTTTTGGGTATTTATAGTATATTCCTGAGTTTTTTTCCTCTGATTCTCTTGCTTTCCTCATTGATTTTATATAAGTCTGGAACCCACGTTTCTAGTACTACAACTGTAGTGTGCCCAACAAACAGTCACAACTGATGTATGGGCATTATTGATAAATTTAGTATCAAATAAAGAAATGGTAAGAGAAATTTAAAAATCAAATTTCCTGACTGTACTGTTCTTTTCTGACCCATTTATTACATTTAGCTTTTATCCATTTATGAAAATTGTTGTGGGAATGTGAACTTCCCCTATTACAAACTTGCTGGCCCTCCCATCCTCTTCCCACTAAGATTTTGATTACATCAGAGAGGTAGAACCTTTTATATTCTTTCCTGGGAATGAAAATTTTACTTGGCTCCTTCATACATGGGCCCTCCACAGCCATTATTTGATGCCATAAATAGATAGTTTGCCCTAGACCAGGGATTGGCAACCTTTGGCAGGTTCGGCTGATCACAGCTCCCATTGGCCGTGGTTCGCCGTTCCGGGACAATGGGGACGTCGGGAAGCAGCGGCCAGCACATCCCTCAGCCCGCGCCGCTTCACGCGTGCCAAAGATTGCCGATCCCTGCCCTAGACTGACTTTTATTGCCATGGTACTAAATTTAATAATTTCTTAAAATGTCATTAGACCTAAAAACCATATCTCCCTGAATTTTTTTTAGTTCAGTACTTTCCAGATTTGAACATAGTAGTATATGCATAATAAGTAATCTCCCTTTTGTACAGGCCATAACTATGCACTTCTGTAGCTCTTTTTATTCTTTGCAGCCTTAAATGGGTTAAGTTCCCTTTCTGAGTAAATCAGACTTTTTAGGTCAACTGTGCAAACCTAATAATTGTTCAGATGATGGCTAATCATAGAAATGAGCCATATAGATCTTGAGCAACAGATTATTAAATGGACTAGAGATGTAATTTCAAGGAGTCTAGATTTCCCTAAATGGTAACTGGGAACTAACACTGAGATATGTAAGGCTTAAAAGGGTATTTTCTGTAACCATATCAGTACTCACAGGGTAATAATATACTATCGATAGTCATCTTAATGTTCTCCATAATGAAATGGAAACTCACAGCTGAATTTTTGGATTAATACTACTCCTAACATTCATGTTTTTTGTTGCTATACTAGGCCCCTGAGGAAGATTACAGTTGGTATGTTTCTTGCATCTCTGGCTTTTGTTGCTGCTGCACTGGTACAAGTGCAAATCGATGTAAGTTAAGCCGAACACAACCAAATGATGATATTGCTATTTAGCTTTTTAATTACTATACAGATTTTGGTGAGAGTGCAAGTGGTCCAAACCATGGCAATTAATCATTTCTTTCTATACGAATTAACCAAGAATGTTTTTATTAAAAAAAGAGGGAAGGGAACGTATTGGTATATATGTGTCATGGAATGTAATGTGATCTATGATAAAATTAATAAGCTAGAAGAATTCCTCAGCAGCGTATTCTTATCTGTTTTTGTTATGGGTTTTTAATTTTAATTGAAGTTCAAAGTTTAAAACCAGAAGACTTAGTTTTTTGGTTTGTTGAGGAATTCATTTGCATATCTGACCTTTTTGATTTGTTTTGAGTGGAGGGTAAGTGTGACACAACCCCAGCGCTATGTGATGTCACAAATTAAGAGTGAAATGCTGTTGATTTACTGTGTGAATCCATTGGAATACAATGAGTTTTACTTTCAACACTGCTTGTTAAAGATAAGATTAAAGGGCTAGATCTTCAGCTGGTATAAATAGTGTAGTTCCATCTTGCTTTATGTCCTGTTTTGAGAGGAGGGGGGACTTAAATAGCCCTATGCTGGCTTCGTGCCCAGGGATGAACTTTGCCCAAAATGATTAGCTACCTATAGAAATTTTAAAAAAGACCAGAGAGCATTTTTGTATAGTGATATATGCGGACAATGGAAAAGAGATAACATTAAAAGCTAGGTAGGGTAGTACTTGTGGGAAAGAAATGAAAATGCATATGGCTCTACCAAATCTCAGTGCACACAGGTACAAAGGCCATTTTATCCACTAATATGGTGGCATCTTCTTGTCAGAATGGGTTGGAAGTGAAAATGAAGCCTGGTTTCTCTCTTTGGCCTGATACCTTCCTGCTAAAGGGTCCCACTTATGGCTACACCCTGGTTAGTCATCACCTGTTGTAAATGGGACAGAAGATAGGATGAAAGGGAATTCAGAAATATGGCCTGTTGTAGACTGTGAGAAAGCCTTGGAGCCCCTGATGCCTGTATCCTGAGTCCTGAAGGGTCCTGATGTTGACAGCAAACCACAGAAGAAAAATGGATAATAGGTGTATGGGGTTGTGGAAGTCTTGCTGAGAAAAAAGGAGTTCCTTTTCTTAGGCTTTCTAGTATAGAGGGTGAGGAAGCATACGGAAACATGTTGTCACCATATGTGTTAATCACAGGTGTTGTGCAAATGTCAATTTTCTTCATAAGTACTAAGGTCATTGTGATTATATTATATATTATATTATATTTATTACTTACTGTTTAATTTATTTCACTCTTTTTCACCAAGAAAACTCTTCCAAACTTCCCGAAAGAAGGGCAATCCCAAATCAAAGTAATAAATTTAGGCACTGATGTTGCAAAAGTTGACATTGGCCCTGGAGTTGAAAATATGTCTGTGGAATCTCTGATGGCGGTAAGAAAGAGTAATGATTAGAGTTGGTAAAAAAAAAATAAAACTTATTTTCTCAATTTTTCACAAGTTTTTTTTAAATGTTTTGTTTACTGAAAATCTGCATTTTAGTAAATGAAAAAATTGATAACCATTTCAACGATGTTTTTAAAAACTTTTTAATAAAAATGTTGGAGAAAAAAGTCACTAATCATTTTGTAAAAAAACAGCTTTCTTACCCAGTAGCTACACCTTCCTAGTGTGACAACAAACCATTGATAACTACTCTTGTGTGGTCTTTATAGCAGTTTTGAAGCCACCTTATAGTAATTTCATCTAAACCACATTTCCCTAGTTTATTTATGAGAATATCATGTGGGACTACGTCAGAATCCTTACTGAAATTAAGATATATCACATCTGCTGCTTCTCACCTATCCACTAGGCCAGTAAACCTGTCAAATAAAGAAATTAGGTTGGTTTGACATGATTTGGTCTTGACAAATCTATATTGGCTATTACTTATTACCCTATTATCCTCTAGTTGGTTACAAAGTTGATTTTTAATAATTTGTCTCAGTATTTTTCCAAGTATCAAAGTTAGGCTGACTGGTCTATAATTTCTTGTGTTTTCTTTGTTCCCCTTAAAGGCCGCCCATGTGGGGGCAGGCAAAAGAACCAGTTTGCCCTAAGCCCCCTCTTGGAGAGGGGCCTCCCCAAACCAAGTGGTTTTGCAACCTGGTGCACATGGTCACAGTACCACTCAGTTTATGCCCAGCCACCCCTCCCTCATGACAGAGGGTCAGCTGGGCCAAACTTGAGTGGTACTGCAGTGCCATGCTTCAGATTGCAATGCCTGGTGCAGGGAGCTGAGCCCATCCCCACGGGACAGGAGCTGCTGCTGCTGCAGGGTGAATGCAGGACAGGCTTGCTCTCCAACTCCCCCTCACACACTGGCCTCCCTTCAGTGTTTTTGCACCCTTGGTTTAATGATTTCTGTGGCTGCAAATTTTTTGGAAGGGTGGGGGCCTCAGTTTCAGATTTTGCCCTGGTCCCCTTTTTAATGATAGGTATTATATTTTCCCTTCTCCGGTCCTCTGGGACCTCACCCATCATCCTCCATGAGTTCTCCAAGGTACTAGCTAATGGTTCTGAGATTACTTTAGCTAGTTCCTTAAGTACCTTAGATTGAATTTCATCAGGCCCTGGTGACTTGAATATGTCTAACTTATCTAAATATTTTTAACCTATTCTTTCCCTATTTTGGCTTGTATTCCCTCCCTGGTGGTAATATTAATGGTGTTAAATATCTAGTCACCATTAACCTTTTTAGTGAAGACTGAAGCAAAATAGATACTAAACACCTCAGCCTTTTGATGTCATCTGCTATTAGCTCTGCTTTCCTGCTAAACAGAGGACCAAAAAAGTTTATTAGCATGAGAAGCTGGTGAGAGTTATCAGAATTTAGTTTATGTTTTCAGGCCATCTTGCTCTTCTTGTCATCAAACAGTTTATTTCTTTCCTGCAGCAAGGGGAACTCACTCCACATCCATAACTTAGGTCAATTTTTCACTTCTATAGAAGTGATATCTATGAAATAATGATTCTGGAGGGACTGGGTGATTTTAAGGTTTAGCAGTGGGATGGAGAGTCTTCCACCTGTAGCGTATCAGTTCAAATCCAGTTCAGGATAAGTCTGTGGTGAATAAAAGTTATTACCATCTGATGGCTAGTAGTTGGTCTTTGTGAAATTAGTTTGTCCTCTCAGTCCAGTTCTAGCTGACAAATATCCATATGCATTACTATTATTAATTTCTATTACAGTAGCAGCGTGCGACTTCAACTGAAGTCAGGGCACATTGTACTTTACATACTCATAGTTAGGGCCCTATCAAATTCACATCCATGAAAAACACATCACAGACTCTGAAATTTGGTCTCCCTTGTGAAATCTGGCTATTGTAGGGGAGACCAGATTTCACAGAGTTGGGCAGCCGGAGAGCGGTGGCTGCTGGCTGGGAGCCCAGCTCTGAAGGAAGCAGCGATGCCAGCAGCAGTGCAGAAGTGAGGTGGCATGGTATGGGTGGGTCGTCACTTTAGAAGGGGGGGCAGGGCTGGCCTTACAGGTGGGCAAGTGGGATACTGTGCAGGGCCCCATGGTCAGGGGGGTGCCGTGGTCAAACCCTCCCCCTCCCTACACACACACACAACCTGCACAAGGATCCTTTAATTCCCAAACGCTGGGCTCCTGCTGCTAGTCCTGGAGGGGCTAGGGAAGAACAGGACTTCCTCTTCCTCTGCATGGGCCACTCCCAAGGTTGGGTCAGATTAATCTCTGGGAAACTTCCCTGAATGCAGGAAACTCCATGGTTGCTGGCTGGGAATCCAACTCTGAAAGGAGCGCTGCTGCCAGCAGCAGCGCAGAAGTGCGTGTCACATGGTATGGTATTGCCATCCGTCCTTCAGCTCTGCTGCTGGAGATGGTGCTGCCTTCAGGAGCTGGGTGCCTGGCCTGCAGCTGCCTTCTGGCTTCCCAGCTCTGAAGGCAGCAGCACAATATCCCCCACAGCAACCCCCCAGTATTGGAATTCACATAATTGGTTCATTTCTTCCTTCACCCAGACTTCAGAGTACCAAGAATTTCATTCACAGCAGTATGTGGAAATGCTGATAATTTTCCTTCTATTTCTAAGTAAATTTGTTGCTCCCACCAGATGTTAAATTGATACAGAGGAGTGAAGTCCTCTGTTTAACCATGGTACAGGTACAGCACCAACAGAGACAGTGCAGGATTTTCCACATGGCAGTGCCAATGTGCCTCAACCTTGTTCTGGAGGAAGCATTCAACGATAGTGCAGCCTCCATCCCATACAGTCTTTGGATTGTCTGCTGAGCCTTTCAACAAGGATGTTAACCAGTACCAGTTCTTATGGAGGTTTAGCAATGCAGAGATACTTCCTTTTCCTCACTCTATGAGTAGGGCCCTACCAAATTCACAGTCCATTTTGGTCAATTACATTGTCAACGGATTTAAAAAATCATAAATTTAATGGTTTCAGATATTTAAATCTGAAATTTCATGGTATTGTAATCGTGGGGGTCTCAACCCAAAATGGGATTGTGTGGGGGTGGAAAGGTCTGTGTGAAGAAAGAAATGAACCAAAACCATTTATGGACAAAATGATTACAGTGGTTTTAGATGCAGAAAAGTGAACAAAAATCTTCAGTGAGATTTATGAGACATGTATGAAGTACCAGAGACCATGTGCAACATACCTAATAAATTTCAGAACTCTTGAGTCAGCAGGATTCTGATAAATGCATAGATAGAGTCACAGTTATGTGAATATACATAGCAAATGTTCTTTCTTTTTTTTTTATATAGACAAACTATCTGACATTTGACACTACTAGCTTAACAGGAATGAATATAGCCTACGGAAATCAAACCTTAAATCAGTCTCTTAATTTTCTGGGAAAAGAACGTCATACTCTTATACTAAAAAATACAGGTGGCATCCAAACTGAATTGGTAAGCTTGTTTAATTCCTAGTTAGTATACCCTTCCAATCTTCTTAAATGGAGAGTTTTAATCTCAAGTGAAGTTTAATGTAATTTAATATATAGTTTAAACATTTCTGGATAAACATAAATAATTTTAAATGGATGGTCTTAGTTTCATGCTTCACAACAATCACATGTATTAACAAAACTCTAAAGATGAGACTTGGGGGCAGGTCCACAAAAGGGACTTAGTGCTATTGCAGCACAGCTATGATGCTGTAACTCCGGTGCTTCCTACCGTGTTGGCATGGGCTTTTCCATTGATGTAGATAAGCTACCTCCTTGAGCAGTGGTAGCGAGGTTGATAGAAACATTCTTCTGTTGACTTGCTCACATCTACCCCAGGGATTAGATCAGCATAGCTACGGCATGCTGGGATGTGAATTTTTCACAGTCCTGAATGATATAGCTATGTTGATCTAAATTTTCAGTGTTGACCAGGCCTCCATGATACAGCACCTAGCATTGAGGTGCCCTGTCACCTCGTGGAATCCACAGCTCCGAGTTAAGCAACACATCTCCCTATCCAGTGCATAGGGAAAGTAAGACCCTAAGAAAGGGATTCACAAAAGTCAGCAAGCTGATTTTGGGGGGGGTTGCCCAAGCTAGTCAATAGGAAATGCCAGAGGTAGGTGCCCATCTCTGGATGAGCAGGAGGCACCTCCCTCTCCTAAAGATTCACAGCCATGAACCATCGCCTCGATTTAGGCGCTTAAGTCAGACCTTTGTCACAAAATAAATAAATAAAAATTAGGAGGTGGTAGTGCCACTTTTAAGCCGGGTAGTTAGACCACTCGCCCAAAATGTGGAAGCCCATGGTTCAGTTCTCTCTCTCTGCGTGAGCTGGAGCAGGGATTTGAATGCAACTCTCTTATGTTCCACGTGAGTGCCCCAACCACTGAGCTATATACTATATAGTCTTTTCTTGAAGCTGTTCCACTTTTTATGAAATACTTAGCCATTGGAGCAGGGATTGGAACCTGGGTCTTATAAGTGAGTGCCCTAGCGAGAGTAACAATGACTCTCTCTCTCTCTGGCCCAATTAATATTTAAATATTTCATACAAGGTGGAATGGCTTCAACAGGAGAGGTTGAGAGAGGCCCATCCCAAAATACTGTATATCCCAGTGGTTAGAGTAGTGAGGTAGGAGTCCTGTGTTCAATCCTTGCTCCAGCTCATGCATAGTGGGGATTTGAACCTGGGTCTCTCCCATATCCTGCTTTATTAAGTGTAAGGGGAGCACTGGCATCACCTCGTCTTCTGTTTTGTTTGGGGTCCAACCTGGTAGACAGCCTCTGAGAATGCCTACCAGATCAGGCCCCACAGGTGAGATATGTGGGGTATCCTATTGGGGCTGAGGTGTGAGCTGAACATTAGGATTAAGGTGTCTTAGCATGTGCCCACCAGCAGAAAGTTAGGTGCCATGGGGACTTTACCAGTGGAAATTTAGTTGCTTATAGAGTTAGATGGCAGCTGAAGTTATGAGGATTTAAGTTTTGTATTTAGGCACCAAAAGTAGTAGTTAGACACTGGCCTAACTCTGTGGATCTACCCTTGGAGTCTTATTCTAAAGTAAGAGATAGTGGATATTGGTACATAATAGTGCACATCATAGCATATCAAAGATACCAACACAAATATCTTATTAATGATAATTGTCTTTTCCACTAGCTGCTTGATGGCCTTACATCAAAGTCAGAAGATGGAAAAAATCAAATCAGGTATCGTTAATAAACATTTGCTTTACTTCAGCTGAGTGTTAAAATGGCATCTTTATAGTCAATATCTTATTTCTGCTTCCTGTGCATCTTCAACCTGAATCTTCATTTGTTACTGAAAAAAACAGGTTTTAACTTATTGACTCATCTGGAAAGGGAGATGGATTCTGTTTTGCTTCTTGCATCAGCTATACATTTTTAAAGAGAAGAGAAAATGTCATTTAAAAATGATCAAAATCTATTCAAATGAGATGGGGGAGGAAAATTATTTCAAATATCTGTTGCTTTGCCAGCATATAATGTAAAGAATGTTAGCTTTGTGTAAGTTTTACTTATGTTGTCATGTTTTATAAGCAAGTATTATATTCTTTTTATTTTGTAAAGATTTATAAACAATTTGGCTTCAACCATCAACATCACAATGGGTAGTACTTATCTTGCAGATGTGAAGAGTTTTTCTGCCACCAATTATACATCCTTTACAAGAGGCGTGTAAGTATTTTGCTTTACCTTAATCCAAAGACTTCCAGGAAAAAAATAGTCTTTGTCTTCAGAAAAAGTACATGGAATTCATGGTATTATTATGTAAGTACAATTAATTCTAGAGTTATTTAGATTAACTTCTTTGTTTTTCAGAAAAGAGATTGTTGTTTTTGGAGACAATTCACTGACTTGCAAAAATCAGTCAATACCATTTGGATATGGCAGTGCATACACTATTGTAATTCAAGAGGTAAATTGCCAGTGCTGCTAGAAGATGCAGAATAACTTTTGTGTTACATTACTTTTTAATTTTGTTTTAATTGCCATTGAACAAATTACCTGCTATTGCTGAAATATAAAATAACTATATGGACTTATCTCATATATTAGAATATTTTATCTTAATGTAGTTTTAATAAACTATAAAAATAATAATGGAAGTAATGGGTTGCATTCTGAATCAAAATATGTATGGTGAATCAGTTAATAATGTAGGGGTTCTAGTTTCTGCCTAACAGACTTAAAAACCTGGAGTCTGGTCAGATATCCAGGGCTTAAAGGTCTTAATATGGACTCAGTTACAAAATTATCACTAATTTAAAATTCTCTATGCACTGTTGATTTATTTTAACATAGATAGGAGGGTTGCTCCCTGATGAAAATCTCATAGCATATTTTTATCTTTAGAAAACATGCAACATTTTCATCATTGTTTTTTAATGTACCATTTTCATTATTATTATTTCAGTGCAACAACAACAGACTAGAACTCAGATACGTTGAAGATATCCAACCCAATACAGTTCACATGGCTTGGCAGATCCCTCAGTACTTCATTATGACATGTGGTGAAGTGGTCTTCTCTGTCACTGGGCTGGCATTTTCCTATTCTCAGGTAGGAGGTTTCCATCAATAACATTAGTATTCCTGAGATATGTCTTCACCTTTTACTGATGAATGTAATAGTTTTACCAAGCAGACAGAAAAACAATTAGACTAATCACTAAAGAAAAATAATCACCACCACCATCTATGCGAATCAGAAGTTGCCAGATTTTTGTTGGCGTAAATTAGCATTTTTCAATGACTTTTGTGTTGATTTCAGACTATTTGATTTACAGTAGCTGATGATCTGACCACCAGTCTTCAGGTCACTCCATCATACAAACTGCCTGCCAATGGAAACTCTTGGCACTAGGGCTGTACTGCTTCTTGTTATGGAGCCAGCTCTGGGTGGGGAAAAGCTAAAAACAGAATGAATAGATACTGAGACCTTGTCTACACACATCCGTTGTGCTAGTTTAATTTAAATTGCTTTTTAAACTCCGGTGTGGACACTCTTATTTCAGAGTGGTTTATTTTGTTTTAGCTTCAAAGTGTCCCTTGTCAATTTAAGCTAAAACAAAACAAATCTTATTTAAACTGAAATAAGAGCCTTTTGCATCAGTTTAATTGTGTATCACTTTGTATCACCCTAAATAATTTCTCTCCCCTTATTTTTAAGACACTCCAATTTGTCTCACATATTAGCCATGAGTGCTTTTTCTTTTTTATGTCCTTTTCCTTTCATTCTGATGAATAGTATATGTACTGTAACATGTTGTGCTCATATACTGTTGTGATGGGTACCTTATAAGTACCTAGACAGATATAATTTGATTTGTTATTGTGAACTCTGATTTCAGCAACAATTTTGTACCCAGTGAGTTTGAGTCATATGTAAAATATGCTTGTTAATCACTCATTGTACACAATAATTGCAGTATTATAAGCAATACTGGAAATTTACTGCTTCCACAATCTTTCCCTGCCCTTCCCACAATTCCTTAAATAAGAACCAGCAGCATTTCATAGAATCATAGACTTTGAGGTGAGAAGGGACCATTATGATCATCTAGTCTGACCTCCTGCACAATGCAGGCCACAGAATCTCACTCACCAACTCCTGTATCAAACTTATGTCTGAGCCGTTGAAGTCCTCAAATCATGGTTTAAAGACTTCAAGGTGCAGAGAAAATTCCAGCAAGTGACCTGTGCCCCATGCTGCAGAGGAAGGCAAAAAACCCCGAGGACCTCAACCAATCTGCCCTGGAGGAAAATTCCTTCCGACCCCAACTATGGCCATCAGCTAAACCCTGAGCATGTGGGCAAGACTCACCAGCCAGACACCCAGGAAAGAATTCTATGCAGTATCTCAGATCCCACCCCATCTAACATTCCATCACAGGCCATTGGGCTTATTTACCGCTAATAGTCAAACACCAATTAGTTGCCAAAATTAGGCTATCCCATTATACCATCCCCTCCATAAACTTATCAAGCTTAGTCTTGAAGCCAGATATGTCTTTTGCCCACACTGCTCCCCTTGGAAGGCTGTTCCAGAACTTCACTCCTCTGATGGTTAGAAACCTTCGTCTAATTTCAAGTCTAAACTTCCTGATGGCCAGTTTATATCCATTTGTTCTTGTGTCCACATTGGTACTGAGTTTAAATAATTCCTCTCCCTTCCTGGTATTTATCCCTCTGATATATTTATAGAGAGCAATCATATCTCCCCTCAGCCTTCTTTTGGTTAGGCTAAACAAGCCAAGCTCTTTGAATCTCCTTTCATAAGATAGGTTTTCCATTCCTCGGATCATCCTAGTAGCCCTTCTCTGTATCTGTTCCAGTTTGAATTCATCCTTCTTAAACATGGGAGACCAGAACTGCACACGGTATTCCAGATGAGGTCTCACCAGTGCCTTGTATAACGGTACTAACACCTCCTTATCTCTACTGGAAATACCTCGCCTGATGCATCCCAAGACCGCATTAGCTTTTTTCACAGCTATATCACATTGGCGGCTCATAGTCATCCTGTGATCAACCAATACTCCGAGGTCCTTCTCCTCCTCTGTTACTTCCAACTGATGCGTCCCCAGCTTATAAGAATAATTCTTGTTATTAATCCCTAAATGTATGACCTTGCACTTTTCACTCTTAAATTTCATCCTATTACTATAACTCCAGTTTACAAGGTCATCCAGATCTTCCTGTATGATATCCTGGTCCTTTTCTATATTGGCAATACCTCCCAGCTTTGTGTCATCCGCAAACTTTATTAGCACATTCCCACTTTTTGTGCCAAGGTCAGTAATAAAAAGATTAAATAAGATTGGTCCCAAAACCGATCCCTGAGGAACTCCACTAGTAACCTCCCTCCAGCCTGACAGTTCACCTTTCAGTACGACCCATTGTAGTTTCCCCTTTAACCAGTTCCTTATCCACCTTTTAATTTTCATATTGATCCCCATCTTTTCCAATTTAGCTAATAATTCCCCATGTGGAACTGTATCAAATGCCTTACTGAAATCGAGGTAAATTAGATCCACTGCGTTTCCTTTGTCTAGAAAATCTGTTACCTTCTCAAACAAGGATATCAGGTTGGTTTGGCACGATTTACCTTTTGTAAAACCATGTTGTATTTTGTCCCAATTACCATTGACCTCAATGTCCTTAACTACTTTCTTCTTCAAAAAAATTTTCAAGACCTTGTGTACTACAGATGTCATACTAACAGGCCTGTAGTTGCCCGGATCACTTTTTTTCCCTTTCTTAAAGATAGGAACTATTTTAACAATTCTCCAGTCATACAGTAATGAATCTGAGATTACAGATTCATTAACTTTTTTTTGCTATTGGGCTTGCAATTTCATGTGCCAGTTCCTTTAATATTCTTGGATGAAGATTATCTGGGCCCCCGATTTAGTCCCATTAATCTGGTCAAGTTTGGCTTCTATCTCAGATGTGGTAATATCTACCTCCATTTCCTCATTCCCATTTGTTATCCTACAATTATCCCTAAGCTCCTCATTAAAGACCGAGGCAAAGTATTTGTTTAGATATTGGACCATGCCTAGATTATCCTAACCTCCACTCCATCCTCAGTGTTTAGCGGTCCCACTCCTTTCTTTGTTTTTTTCTTATTTAGATGGCTATAGAACCTTTTACTATTGGTTTTAATTCCCTTTGCAAGGTCCAACTCTACATGGCTTTTGGCCTTTCTCACTTTATCCCTACATGTTCTGACCTCAATAAGGTAGCTTTCCTTGCTGATCACTCCCATCTTCCACTCCTTGTAGACTTTCTGCTTTTTCTTAATCACCTCTCTGAGATGCTTGCTCATCCAGCTTGGTCTACAACTCCTGCCTATGAATTTTCCCCCTTTCTTGGGATGCAGGCCTCTGATGGTTTCTGCAACTTTGACTTGAAGTAATTCCAGGCCTCCTCCACCTTTAGATCCACACGTACTTCAGTCCAATCCACTTCCCTAACTAATTTCCTTAATTTTTTTGAAATAAAAAACCCTAGTCACAGATCTATTTTTGTTTATTCTTTCATTTAGTTTAAACTGAATTAGCTCATGATTGCTCGAACCAAGGTTGTCCCCTACAACCATTTCTTCTATGAGGTCCTTGCTACTCACCAAAACCAAATCTAAAATGGCATCCCCTCTTGTTGGTTCAGCAACTACTTGGTGAAGGAATCCATCAGCTATCGCATCTAGGAAAATCTGAGCCCTATGATTATTACTAGCACTTGTCCTCCAATCTATATCTGGGAAGTTAAAGTCTCCCATTAGTATTTACTTAATTTAAAAGGTCTCTATCCATATCCAAATCAGATCCGGTGGTCTATAGCACAACCCAAGTACTATCTCAGGGGAGGCTCTAGTAGCTTTCTTCCCCAATGTGATTTTTGCCCAGACAAACTCTGTCTTATCCATTCCATCCCTTATTTCTTTACAGTCTACTTCATCATTGATATACAATGTTTCCACCACTTTGCCTTTATTTCTGTCTTTCCTAAACAGCACATACCCTTCAATACCTGTACTCCAGTCATGACTACTATTCCACCATGTTTCTGTTATCCCTATAATATCTGGTTTCACTTCCTGCACCAGTAACTCTAGTTCCTCCATTTTGTTACCTAGGCTCCTCGCATTGGTGTACAAACATCTTAATTTTTGCTGTTTGGCTTCGCTCACATTCTTTACCTGGGTTAATATTAAGAATCAGCTAAACTTTGAAGATTGAACATGAACCTACATAATCTACTTTTATAAGATGTGTTAAAGTGCAAAGCAATTCAATTAAATATCTTGTTTCTGCAGGCACCTTCCAACATGAAATCGGTGCTTCAGGCAGGCTGGCTGCTGACTGTGGCTGTTGGTAACATCATTGTTCTTATTGTGGCTGGGGCATCAAAACTCAGTGAGCAGGTAAATAGACATTAGCACAAAACTGTATTGGTATAGTGTATTCTTATTGCTTACTATATCAGTTCAGTATACTATACAGCTATGGTACAGGGGAGAACAATCATAGATAAGCCTCATAGCCTTCTTTTTGCATCATTTCGTTACTATGGTGGATTTTTAGTTATTATAACAACAAGACAAGAGCATGTGATAAAAAAAAAAAAAACACTAGCTGGAGGAGAGTCATTGAAACCCACAGTCAGCCATGCAGAATTACCATTGAGTGACCTCAGGTCAGATGTAAAGGCCTCACTAGACCATATGAAGAACACTGAGAAAATCTGGTAACTAACATTATCACACAAGCTGTTGTGACCTACTTAGATAAAGTCTGTGTATACTATACAGTACACACTGACCAGATTTTCTGGGTGCTATATTAAGATACAGTTCTGAGGAGGGGCTCCTTCATATCCTTGGTTACATACCATGAAGAGTCGCTTTCCTTACTATATGGGAGAGAGATAGTTGGTGGATTGGAGTTTGGAGCACCTGCTTAAGATTCTGCTGGAACTCTCTAGTTCTTCCAAGATTCATTTTAAAACTACTCTTCTTTTAAAAAAATCTTATTAGGAGTTCCTGCCAGCTGTGTCCCCCCCCCAAGCTTTTTCTACTCCTAATTCCTGCACTGTTCATGAAACAGGCTAGTTCAGCCCTTTTGAAAGTTGCAAATCATAGAAGATTAGGGTTGGAAGAGACCTCAGGAGGTCATCTAGTCCAACCCCCTGCTCAAAGCAGGACCAACCCCAACTAAATCATCCCAGCCAGGGCTTTATCAAGCTGGGCCTAAAAAACTCTAAGGATGGAGATTCCACCACCTCCCTTGGTAACCGATTCCAGTGCTTCGCCACCCTCCTAGTGAAATAGTTTTTCCTAATATCCAACCTAGACCTCCCCCGCTGCAACTTGAGATCATTGCTTCTTGTTCTGTCATCTGCCACCACTGAGAACAGCCTAGCTCCATCCTCTTTGGAACCCCACCCCCCTTCGGGTAGTTGAAGACTGCTATCAAATCCCCCCCCTCACTCTTCTCTTCTGCAGACTAAATAAACCCAGTCCCTCAGCCTCTCCTCATAACTCATGTGCCCCAGCCCCCTAATCATTTTTGTTGCCCTCCGCTGGACTTTCTCCAATTTGTCCACATCCTTTCTGTAGTGGGGGGCCCAAAACTGGACGCAATACTCCAGATGTGGCCTCACCAGTGCCAAATAGAGAGGAATAATCACTTCCCTCGACCTGCTGGCAATGCTCCTACTAATGCAGTCCAATATGCTGTTAGCCTTGGCAACAAGGGCACACTGCTGACTCATATCCAGCTTCTCATCCACTGTAATCCCCAGGTCCTTTTCTGCAGAACTGCCTCTTAGCCAGTCGGTCCCAAGCCTGTAGTAATGCATGGGATTCTTCTGTCCTAAGTGCAGGACCCTAAAAGAGAAATTACTACAGTGACCAGGAGGAGGGGAAGACTACTCCTGCAAATGGTAGAAGCTCAACTGGGCTAATGGGACAATAATAGGGCAGCCCAGGAAAAACATGTTTTTAATCTCTACCCACCAGGGTTCCTCTGCTATCCACAGATGAGGCCCACAGAATCCCTTTCTGCCCTCCCATTATTTAAAAACCTCTACCTTCAGAGTCACTGTTCTTCTGGCCGACGAGGACTAGGCAGGATCCCTTCAGAAAGTATCAGTGCCACTCTAATTAGAAGGCTTCAGTTCAGGGGGGGAAAATGACCCCCTTCTTAAACGTGGACTTTTATGACGTTCCTGACCCCTGCTAGGCTGAGCAGCAAGAAAACAAAACATGATTAATTAAGGTTTTCCACTCTTGAGTACTTATTTATATAATTAATTTGTTATATATTTGTATTACTGTAGTGCCTAGGAGACTTCTTCATGACCAGTGTTCTATTGCGCTAGGTGCTGTACAAACACAGAACAGAAAGGTTGAGTGAATGTGAGGGGTCGAGTTTCACTCACTGCAATCAGTGAAAACTTTGCCATAGACTTCAGTGGGAATAAGATCATGCCTGTTTAGCTCCCACTAGGGCAGTGGTTTTCAACCTGTGGTCCACGGACCCGGAGGGTCCACAGACTATGTCTAAGATTTCCAAAGGGGTCCACATCTCCATTCGAAATTTTTTAAAGGTCTGCAAATGAAAAGAGGTTGAAAGCCATTGCACTAGGGTAAATACAGTTCTAGACAAAGAGAACTATATAGAGATTCATCTGCAGTCAATCAGTAACTCTACAGCATCACCTGGAACAGACTGCAGAGCCTTCTCAGCGTGCCCAGACTTTATACTTTGGTTTATTTTTAGATGTACATGAGATACCTGGACAGATCTCAAAAGTCCAAAGTAATTTGGGTACCTAGTCCCTTCTAAAGCCACATCATAATTGTGTGTGTGTGTGTGTGTAAAACAGCATTATGATGGTGAACCACAGAAATGCCTATAGATAAATAATAACGTTTGTTTCTTTACAGTGGGCAGAATATGTGCTGTTTGCTGCTTTACTGATGGCAGTTTGCATTATATTTTCCATCATGGCTTATTTTTACACCTATGTGGATCCAGTTGAGATTGAAGCCCAACTTGATGAGGATGAAAAGAAGAAAATGGAAAATGAGAAAAGCATTTGTGAAAATGGAACTGGGCCTATCTCTCAGAGTGAGATGTAAAGATGAACTCAGAGCTTAATGATGTAAATTTATGGCATCCCATTAACTACATCCACAGTAAGAGGAACTGGAGTATCCTTAACAACCATTGGATGGGCTCTCTCATAGGAAGGGGGGGAAGAGCATTGCTCATTTAAAATGCAGACCCTCCTGAGGAGCAAGATCAAGAGCTTAGTCTTTTGTACTGAACATGATACTCTAAGAAAACTCTGGAAACTTGCTCCCAGCAGAATTTGCACTTTAAAAATGGACCTGAAGCTTAAATCCCAAAGCATTAAAATACCGAAATTGCACTTGACAGTGTTGAAGAGTTCCTGTGATGAAAAGATGTATTATTTTTATATTGTATTGTAATTTTATATTGTGAAAAGGAAAATATTGCCAGGAAATATTAATTAAAGCCAAGCCGTTTGCACAGCCCCAGCAGCCCACTATTATTCAGGAGCAACTGGTCAGTGGAGTTTTGAAAATCCTTTTTTAAACTGCCTTAGAAATAATGAATGCAAAAATGCATGGATTAATTATAGAAAGCTGTACATACTGTATATGTTACCAGTTAGTATTGCACTACAGACCCCTCCAACCCACCTGTGCACTCTATCTACCCATTTAACTACTGGTAACTTTAACCAAATATTTTAGACTCAGATGGCCACCAAGATGAAGACAAAGGAGAATGGAACTCTGGATGAGCAGTAGCATCTAAAATAAAACTCACATAATAACAAAATAATGTAGTTTGAGGTGTTTCTTTGAGCGGGAAAAGGAGTTGAATATAGTGTTTCATGCTAAGGAAGAACTTTAGACCCCTACCTTACTTGGAGTGGATTTGTCAAGATGTTACGACAGGCTCCTCTGCCAGCCTCTCTTTTGCCCACTAAGTTTACAAACAGAAGCAAATAGTTCCCATTGAGGACAACATCTTCTGCCCAAAGTGTTGTCCTTAACAAATATAGCACTTATTTGCAAACTGTTAACTCTTTTCTTTTAACTTTAAAGTAATAGTTAGAAAAAGTATGTACAGATAAGTATACACAGGTACATCATATGCTACTCTAATAGGCATGGAGTTAAGTATATGGGAAGCATTCAAATAGGATAAGAGGGATAAATCTTCAGTGAACATGTGAAGAATTGGCATTTTTTGCAATTTTAGGTTGGCCAAAAGACTAATGAGTGGGCTTCTTGGTTATTTGGTTCTGAGGCAAATGATTTGTTTTTAACTTGCTTTGAAAAGAGAATATAATATTGCAATGCCAATTGGCAAAAGTTGTCATGCTCATGGTGGGAGTGGGGACAGGAAGAGTGTTACAGTATAGCAGAATGTTCAAGAAGGTAACAGAAACTTGCTTCATTATCTGATCTCAAAGATCTATGCAAATCCCATCTAAAACATAGAAAAATTGCAGCATATTTTTCGTTTTCATAAAATACATTTAATTCAGTGAGAATCACGTACATTTTAACCCTATTCTTCTGTGAAAACATTAAGTATCCAAGTTCACTTCCTTATTTAAATTAGAGATGAGTTGACTTATATAACAGTATTAGCAGGAAATTGTCAAATAGCTTGTTACGCACACAACTATGACAAACAATGCAGTTAGACTTTACATCAGCCACAAAGCATGTACTACACTACAGTAACTTCATTTGAAGTATGAGTATCTCACACAAATGTTTTCACTGGTGGTGCACCAGCTATCTATCCTAATAATTTACAATAAAAACAGAATTAAAAAAAAACACTTCTTTTTTCCTGTTCCACCTTCTCTGCAATCCCATGTCATAATGACTCGCTAGCTGATAAAAGAGATCTGGATACCAGGCTTTGGATCTAATCAGTATTGCTGCCTAAACATCCAGATGAGTCACTATAAAGTGACAAGTGTTTGTCTCTGCCTCCACAGGGTTTGAATGTCCAGCCCCTGCTATCCCAGGTTAAGAGTGCAAGAACAATTTCTGAAGTTGACTTGTCACTGTCTGGTAGAATATAATGCTATTTAGACCACCAGTCTACTTGGAAGGATATTAGGCTTCATATATATTTTTTACTGAAGACAGGATATGCTCATATTAATCAAGTGACAATATGATACATTGAAGTTTGTCATAAGTGCAAGGCTGATTATAAAAATCTACTGTAACTTTGATTAGAAATGAAATCTGTGTACGTGCAGATTGATTTTAATCTTGATGTACGAATTTATATTTCCATATGCTGCTAATGTTATATATTACACAACACAAAGTTCTGCTATATTATTCTGAAATCATCTGGCTTGTTTAAATGAGAATCCCGGACTCCACTGGGACATTTAGAAGTTTACGTTCAACATTAAAGTGTCTTATACAAACCAAGTCCTTGCTACTAGCAGGGCCGGCTCCAGGCACCAGCTTAACAAGCAGGTGTTTGGGGCGGCCAAGGGAGAGGGGCAGCACCTGCGGCAATTCGGGGGCCCTCTAGGAGCGAAGGACCTGCCGCTGAACTGCCGCCAGCGATCGCGGCTTTTTTTTTCAATTGCCACCGCTGATCGCGGCTTTTTTTTTTTTGCTTGGGGCGGCAGAAATGCTGGAGCCGGCCCTGCTACTAGGTATTCTTTTCAATCCTCCTGCTGTGTCTGTCATCAACATACTGCTTTGGGTTGTTTTATTCTGTAGGCCTCATTAGAGTTTTGAACTAATAAAAGCTTAAATCGTCTATAGAAGGGAATACTATATATCCACTGCATGTAATTGCAATGTCCTCATTTAACACCATTAACTAGTACAACTTAATTATCATAAAAATCAGAGGTTTGGTTTTATTTGTATGGTGCTTATCACATCACTGGCCCTCTTACACAGGATAGGATAATGATGACAAAACAGAGAACTGCCTCCAGTGGCCCAGAAAGAACAAGCCAATCTGTCATCAAAAACAAAAGCCAAGCCAAAAAAAGAAATGCAAAAAAGGAGGCCAAGCCATCAAAGGCGAACAGATCCTAACAAGTCTTGAAGACAGTCGCAGAGGCCAGGATGCACAAAAGGAGTTAGGCATTGCAGCGCTGAGTGTCACAGCACCTAACTTTTAGATGTCTAGAAAATCACTGGAATTCACAAACCCTAAGTTAAGCGCTTAGGCTCCCTATACAATGCATGGGGAAAGACTGGCACCTTGGAACGATTCACAAAATCATGCTAGGCAGGGATCTGTCTAAGCTAGCCAATGGAAGATGCCAACTGGGTGTGTGAAGGACTTTTAGCCCAGCAGTTAGGGTACTCACCTGAGATGTGGGAGACCCTGCATTCAAGTCCCCCCTGTGCCTGAGCAGGAAAAGGGATTTGAAGAGGGATCTGCCACCTCTCAGGTGTGTACTCTAATCACTGGGCTATGGGCTATTCTGATGCAGTGCTCCCTCAGTCTCTCCTGTTGAAATTGCTGCACTGTAAATAAATAATTACATCATCACTGGAACATGGGAACTGGGTCTCCCACATCCTTGGTGAATATTCTAACCACCAGGCTCAGGATCCTGTACAAGGACACATGCCTGGTATTATGTGTGCAAATGTGTGTACAGCCCTTTCCCTGGAGAGCTTACAATTTAATTTGACAAGACACACATGTAAGAAACAGAGGCGGAGGGAGGATGAGCATATTAGCTAGCCTGTGGAAAACACAGGTTCTTAATTATGTGCTTAACTTGATGTTCCAAATCATATACATGTGTTTTAAAATGTTTTATAAATAAATATCAGCAATCCCCACTGGCATCTACCTAGTCATTATCATCTGGCAATTTCCGGTAGCCATCATGGTAGAAGTAAGTCTTGGGGAGGGATTTAAATGGGGAGAGGGCTGGGGCTTTACAGACTAATTCTGTGAGACTGTTGCATGCATAAGGGATAGAAGTTAAAGTATAAAATTATTTGTTTGAGATGGAGACAAACAAGGGTCAAATCTGTCATCACTGGTGAAGCAGGGAAAGGACACAAGATATAAGAGCAGACAAGTAAGGAGGGGCACAGTTGTGAAAGCCCTTAAAGTTAAGAACAGCAGGCTTGGAGGGCAATAGGAATAGGCACAGCCATACACCTTGGGCCCAGATAAAGGATTACTTCAATGAGATGTTGAATTGAATCCACAATTTTTTCTGCAACCAGGACAGCCCATGGAGAATGGGTGTTATTGTTTCCCTTCACCTTACACACAAAAGAATACCTAGACAGCAATATTCTACATACAACAGTCCCTGGATCAATTCCAAAGGGATCCCAGTCATTACAGGAAGAAGTTTACAATAATTGTGCCTTTGTCAGTGAGATCTATATTTGAAAGAAAAGGGCAGATGTTCCACACAATGCAGCAATGTCAGTAGATTTTCTGAAGTGCATCACAACACTGTAATCCATGCTGAAAGAATGACACCGAATGATCTCTCGGCAAATTCTGGACAGGAGTGGCAGCTCTCTTCCTGTAAAAAAAGAAAAAGAAGAAAATGGAAAAAAAGGGAGCCTACATAGTCAAACAAAAAGAAAAAACATGTTTGTAAGACTATGAGAGGGAAATGGTGCTTGAAAACACAACAGTTACAGTGATCAATATCTATTTCTGATTCTGATAATTATAATTCCTTTCACAATTAGAAGTAAATGCCCAGGAGATGAAAAAGGAACCTAGATTTCCAGCTGTCTGCTTATATGTATTCTATGTTTTTGCTGTTTTGCCTCTTCCTTGCAAGCCTTAACTGACTGTATTGTACCTCCTTGTTTAGACTCTCCCCACTTTCGCGTTATCTGGTACGTTTTTTTTTTAACTCTAAATTGAAACATTCACTTCAAGTGGATTGAAATATGTATTTCTATGGAACAATGAGGACTAGATTACTTGAATCCTTGTAAATTCATTTTCTTGAAAATCAATACCTTCACAGAGCTGTGTTTCTGGTTCTTCCCTATTGGTAAAAAAAATAGCTAAGGTATGGCATATCCTTAGGAGGGATATCCTATTTTCTAGGGTCTTTTCTTCATAAGAAAATTGTATCCATTTAACTCAACTTTAGTTAAATAGTTGCAATCCCCTTGGGTGGACACTTTTATTTTGCTTTAAGAGTGTGCCTTATATTGATTTAGCTTACACAGGTTCCTTACTAACATAAGATGAATTGATGATATAAGATAGTTTAAAACAAAAATAAGAGTGTCCACACATGGGGGTTGCATCTTTTAACTAAAATTAATCAGTTCAACTTTTTAATATAGACAAGGCCTGGAGCACTGAATAGGCAGAGCTACCTCAGGGAATACAGAATAAAGTGAATGGGGAGAGAGAGGCTGCATCACTGTATTATTTCTTCCTTCATAGGACTCAGGCTCTGGGGGTTCAGGGAAGGGTAAGTGACCAGCATACTACAACCCCTCTTCTGCTTCAAGAAGCAGCAGTCAATTTGTCCTTATGGTTTCACACTCCCTCCCTACATCTAGAGATAGAATGTACCCACAAATGTTAACATTAACATTCCAAGAGATTGTAAGAGAACTCCTACTCACTTATAGTTTGTCTTCTTTACTTCTCTGACTCATTGCAGGCCTGGTTCTTCCTTGCTCTGCTGACCCAAGAAAGCTGTAAAGCAAATGGATCCAGCCAGTGAGGAATTATCCCAGCATAACAGGAGTTTCTGCATGATGTGGAGCTGGTGTACTGGCTCTACATCAACCCACTCACAACCCCAGATGTAGGAGGCAGAGCTGCTAGGCTACTGCTATTCCCAACTTCTGGGACAATGGACAGACAGGAACAAGTCAGAGAAGCCCAGATGCTATTTAACATCCACTGCAGACTGAAGCAGCTTCTGGATGGCTTCAGAATAGAACAGACCTATGGCTTAGGGCCTCTTGTTGTCAGGGGAACCCTCAGTTAATCATGGCTTGAAGTTGTGTATAAGACATCTAAGTATATTTATTTTAAATTCTTGTTACAGTTTTTACCTTGTGCAGCAGAGATTCCCTTCTTCCTTTTATCACTAAAATTGACAGCATTGTGTATGTCAGATTGTAGAGTTTTCAGTTAAAACTGTCCCAGAACATTAGTAGTTTTATTTGTATAGATACAGAAAGGGAGCGAAGTATCATTGTTCAACCACTAGGTGGCAGAAAAGCACATACTAATAAAGACTTTAAAGGGGTAGCATCACTGGATTTGATTTATCAAAGGGCTAATTGCTTAGATTTTTTTTAATAAGGACTATCAGTCACAATTATTACAAGCACTATCTAATTATTAAAATTATCTAATACATAAATATAACTAATTGCTAGTGAAGATTACAGAATTTCTATATTTCCAGAAAAGCAACATCATTCTGACTGGTTGGTTCAAAGGCTACCCTGCAGCAACCATGTTGGCAGCCATCTCTACATAAAGCTAGTCTCACAAACAATAGCACAAAAATTATGAAAAGCGGTCTTGTTTTCAAATAGAAAATACTAAAATACTTATCAAAGACAAAAGCTGACCACAGTGCAACACCCAACACTGCTATACTAAGAAATGTTAAAATCACATTAAAATTAACCAGAGAAGGACCCAGACTCAAGAGATGTCTGGCGCCAATTAATACCACTTCAATTGAACTAGATTATAGCTTATTAAAGGTCTTTCCTTTTCAGGCCTGAACATCACACAGCAAGTTAAAAACCTGTGGTTGCACTAACCTGGCAAATAAGAAGTGCCAAATAACTATGCCAGTTATCAGCTTACAAGTGCAACTCTAACTTGTCTTTTTAAAAATAGAATTCATTAGCAAATATAACTACTGAAAAGTAAATCACAAAGCTGAACTTCTTTCATGATTGAGTAAAACTACAGTCAATCAAATGAAAATATGGTAACTAAAACAAATGCAGATGTATACAGACAGCCCTACAAAAGACTGCAAAGAGGTTTATTAAAAAAAACCCATAAATATTATGACTGAATCAAAACTATCCCTAAGGTGTAAATAAATAAATAAAACGACTCAGCCACATTTACAAAAATACTATAAATATTTAACAATTCCATTTCAGTACTACAAGGTACATGAAATTCAGACTATATTTATCCAGCAAATCAAGTTGTATTGTATAGTAATTTAAGTAATAATTAATACTACCTGTTTAAAGACCTACAAATAGGTAAAGAATGAACTGAACTACCCTGGCTGCAAAGTTTCTGTATTTCTCCTGTAAGAACTGGTGCCACTACATAAAGAAGAAACTTGAACTCTGGTACTGGAAGATTAAAAAAAAATCCCTTTCATTTTACTTCTAAAATGTATATGTAATTGTGAGGCTACATTTCACCACAGGTCAAACATGCTGTTTGATAAATTTGCTAACTGAAATTAGTCACTATCTGTAACAAGTTCACTCAGGTCTCCCAGATCCTCGACTAGTCCACTGACCACAAGAACATTTTTCCTCTGCTGCAGTTTCCACCTTTGGCCATTAGAGTGGGCAGGCAGAGTACCCGGTCCCTCTGTCTCTGCGGAGCAGAGCCTTAGCACAGGCACTAGTAGCAAAGCTACCCACCTTCCCAAGCTCGGCAGCAGGCATCTTCCATCTGTGTGGAGGTTAAGATAAGAGACCAGAGAAGCCCCACTGCCCTGTAGTCTTGAGATGGGGCATCTACTGGAGCCGACTAAGGGATTGGGGACCATAGGAGTGGGAAGTTGGAGGAGTTTTCTGAGAATGAGCAAGGGCTGCAGGAGCCTGGTTTGGGGACTAAAAGACTGGGGAAATGTGAAGCTACTGGAGCCTGCTAGGATGGAGTGGGACTGGTGGCTTAAGGAACTTGCTGGGTGACCTGCCAGTGGGGAACAGAGGAATGGGAGGGAGAGGAGATAGGGAGCAGGTACACAGGGCCTGCGTTTTTGCGTGTACATATTTGGTATGCATTCTAGATTGAATTTTCAACCTGTAATTGTCACACATGCATTATGGGGGTAACTGGGGGGAGTCATAAAGCAGAACACAAATAAAAAACCATAATTTATTCTCTTTTTATCATGTTCTTAGGCCAATCTCATGGTTCTGACTCATGATTTTTAAACTCTTGGAGATGGCAATATTGCAGATTGCTGGCACTAAAGACTGAAGCCTTATGTTTAACTACTGAAAAGATTTAATTCCAACAGTGCAGGCATTCCCATATTGCCCTGCTGTAGTATCTCAACTCTGCAAGGAACCATCTCTGCAGGTTTAAAGGCATGTAGAGAGACAAGGTTTCGAGCTTACACAGAGCTCTTCTTCAGGTCTGGGAAAATATTATTAATTATTATTATTATTTTTTATTATTATTTATTTTATTAGTTTTCCGAGACCTGAAGAAGAGTTCTGTATAAGCTCAAAAGCTTATCTCTCTCACCAACAGAAGTTGATCCCATAAAAGATATTACCTCACCCACCTTGTCTCGCTAATATCCTGGAACTGACATGGCTACAACATAAAGGCATACATAAAGGCAGGTAGGTGAGTTTACAGTCAGTCTTCGGTCTCCCTGCTCAGATTGAGGGTACTTAGTAGTGCCAGTTGTGAAGGCGGACTGTGTGGTGAAAACTACATTGAAGCTACCAACCCATTTCACATAGAACATCAAAAATCCAGCAGATGGTAATCTCTTTCAGTTGTTACTACTGACCCAGAGGGACTCAGCGCAATGACTGAGAGGTACAACTATTTAAACTTACAAATGAATTACCAGGTGAGTAAAGTGCTAAAATATTACAATTCAAGAAACTAAACAGTGCAGTTAATTATATAAGCCAGGGATCAGCAACCTTTGGCGTGCGGCTTGCCAGGGTAAGCCCCCTGGCGGGACAGGCCGGTTTGTTTACCTGCCGCGTCAGCAGGTTCGGCTGATCGCGTCAGCAGGTTCCCGCAGCCCCCATTGGCCTGGAGCGGTGAACCACAGCCAGTGGGAGCCGCAATCGGACGAACCTGCTGATGCGGCAGGTAAACAAACCGGCCCGGCCTGCCAGGGGGCTTACTCTGGCGAGCCGCCGTGCCAAAGGTTGCCGATCCCGGATATAAACCAATTTAACTTTTAACTTTCACTTGACCAATACTTGCCATAGTTTTGTTATCCAGTCATTATAGGGCAAGCCTCTCTATTCAACTTACTTCACATGGGCCATAATACAACAGGCAAGTATTTTAGATCTGTGGTAAAACTTATTGTCATGGGACACAGTTTTAAGGTACTGCAGCTCATCAGTATCACTGGGTCAACTTTAATGGATACATTAGTCTTTGGATTATGCTATCCTCAGATGGACACATTTATCAGTTTGAGAAAAGAATTGGTGTCCTCATTATAAAAATGAAATGTGAAAAGAAAACTATATATCATTCTGCTTTTGTGTTGTTTGTTTTAAATAAGAAACAAGATTTAATAAAATTAGACCACTTGGGGAAAAGATGCTAAGCAGCATAATCAAACAGTCTCATGTTTCTTAATGAGTTCTAGGTCACCATCCAATTTTAATTGTCTGCCTGGAATACTAAAATACTTGCAGGCACTTAGATTGTGCACATTATTAATAATAGGCATACCATATAATAGCGTTTTGTTCCATTTCCTGTTAAATCCCAGTGCTCATCCATTATAATTCTCAGTGCTCAGTTATTAGTGAACTTTCTTTAGTTGGTAAGGATGTCAATGAGACTGTAATTTTACTTGAAAATATACCATTGAAGGAAATTGGATGTATGTAGAACGGCATATTGTATATAAATATATCAACATACTATACATTTTCTTTAGGAGGGACACACAAAATCTAATTACTAATTTTTTTCAGCCAATATTAATGAGATGTAAAGGATAAACTTTTTTACCGGTAAATTGTGTTTCTCCAATAGATAAGGTCAGTCTCTAACTAGATGGGTTGTTTTTTATGTCATAATTTTGACATGCACAAGCAATCATTGTAATTGAAGAAGCCAATTGAGGTGGTCCTGAGGCTTGTGGATGCTTCCTTGGCCTGAATAGTTGACAAAGTAGTTACAAGCTGAGAGGTCAGAGACAACATTTGGCTGGAATGAAAAAGATGAAAGAAATGAAGTCTACATACGCTTACTTGAAGAAAACACAGAGAGAGTGTCTGTTTCCAAGGAGAACTACATTTCAGAAACAGGACAGAAGAACATAGATGTAATTCTGTGGATAGCATTAGAATAATCCCAAAGGAAAGGCATTAGAGACTGACTTGATTGAAAAACTCCATTTTACAGGAAGGAAAAATGGTCTATTCTCAGACTAGGCAGGATCTGTCTTGTAACTACAGTAGTTGGGATATGTGCAGCTTTCTCTCAGTACAATATGATAGATGGTCATAGGAACAGAAATTGTAAGTACCATAGCAAGGGTTTATAAAGAATGAGTCTTGCTAAACACACCTGCTTTAAAAATAGAATTACAAAATTTGTATATAAAGAGAACACAGTACATATCATTAGAATCCATTCCTGTGCAGACTTAGCAGTCCTGAATGACAGCCCCCACATCAGTGCAGTGCTTCAGCCCTTTCTGCCCTCCTATCTCTGATGTCTGAATACACAGATATTCATCCTTACTGCCATCCTGAACTAGAACAGGACAGTTGTGATCATGTTGATGGCACATTTATAGTGGGTGATGATGCATACATTAAAATGGTGAATATAGTACCAGGGCCAGCTCTAGGTTTTTTGCCGCCCCAAGCAAAAAAATTTTTGGCTGTCCCCACCCCAGCCCTGGGCTCTCCCCCCGCACCCGCACCCCCTGCCACCTCAGCCCTGGGCTCTCCCCCCGCACCCGCACCCCCTGCCACCCCAGCCCTGGGCTCTCCCTGTCACACCCCGTGCTGCCCCAGCTCTGGGCTCCCGCCTTCCCTCCCACCAGTGCCCCTCCACCCACACACCCCCTGCTGCCCCAGCCGTGGGCTCTCCCCCCACCCCACCTGCACCCTCCTTCCGCCCCAGCCCTGGGTCACTGGTAACTTGCTCCCAGGGCGGGTCATTCAGCAGGAATTTTGGATGTGCACAGAACACAGACAGGACTGGTTCCCATATGGTTACAGAACTGCAGTAAAGTGGAACAATTTTCAGCTTGTGTAATTGTAGGATATCTGGATGCATATTATAAGACTGTCCTCCATAAATGAGGAAAAGTTGAGGTGCCTTTATTATTCTTTTGTTCCACTCTTTGTTTCAATGGGGAATTTGCCAATGCAATATCCTGTCTTCCTTTTAAACAAATAAAACTAAAAAAAAAAAAAAAAAAAAGGCAATGGCTGTTGAAAATAGCAATTCCAGTCCTAAAAACCACTGGGAAGCATTTCTTGCTCAATTTTATCCTACTTTTTCTACAGCAAGTTACAGTGGATCAGTGTATTCGATTTGGGAGAAATGAAGTAACAGCTGCCCAAACTGAGCTTGAGCACTCCTAAATTTTGAGGTGTTCAAATCTGGAAGGCAGATGCTAGATTCCCTTTCTGAATATCAGCTAAATCTGGAAAGGAAAAGTCTATTTCTGCTTCCATGGCTCAGAAGTGGAAATACTCCTACGTGCCTGGTACTGTATCTAAAGCTGCTCAGGTCCAGTGGAGCCTCCCCTCCCTTACTTTTCATTTTAAATTCTAGTGGGATCCACATACCTCCCTTGCTTAGGCTTCAGATAGAGAGGGGCACTGTCCATTTAGTCCACCCAATTCTTTCTTTGGGGGCTGCAAGGTGAGGTCACACCAGTATCCCTAATCCAGTCTGGGGATGTCTTCTGAAGGGGGTATCTGGGCCAAAGCCTTCTACTCCTTGGGCATACTTGTTCCCCATTCACAGTGCCACCCTGCTCTAGCAGTGAGCTCTCCATTCACAGCAAGCTGCAGCATGAGGTTTCAGCTACCTTACTCCCTCCCCCTCCCTTTCCTGTTGATAGCAGCCAAGGGAATGCTGGGAAATGTAGTTCTTTCCCTGCTCCAGGGCTGGCTCTATAGGCAGGGAGCTAACCAAGGAACTACAGCTCCCAGGGCCCCCTGTTGATTCTCAGCGCCCAGGCTGGATACCTGCCTGCTGCCGCCGCTGCAAATGGGCTGCCCCAAGCACCTGCTTGCTTTGCTGGTGCCTAGAGCCGCCCCTGTATAGTACAGCATAGCTGGGGGCATGGGTCTCAAATTGTGGTCAGTGTTGAAGATGAATGGTGGAAAGGAAATATGGGATGGAATTAAAGTGGTTTAGGGCGCCTTCACTTTGCCTTTCCATGTAGTTGGTTAAGGAAAAGGTCAACCTTATGCCTTTAACTTATAATTACTTTCTGTTTATTTTTGAAGGTGAATTATAATATCCTTTATAGGCTCTTTAGCTTTTAGTTATTGGCAGGCATGGATAGCCTTATCTCCACTTTAACAAAGTTATTTTTTGTCTTGGAATATAAATTAACTTCAATAGATAATAGGAATTTCATTAATCACAGTTCTTCATTTGAGTTTTGTCATGAAAGTTTGCACATTTATGTAGGTCTGATTCCTTGATCTCAACCATCCTTCCTTCAGGCTTTGAAACACGACTATACAAAAATAACTAATATCAAAGATAAAATATGAACTGGTGGCAGTTTCCAATTTCACATATAGCTAACTACTAGATCATGTAATCTGCCTTAAAACTCATGAGTGCAAGTGCGGTATTTTTTCTGATATTATGCACTTGAAGAAAACTACTCAGCTGTTTTCCATTTAACCAAGATCAAAAAAGAATCTGAATAATTTTCTTAATGTCTGAAACACACCATTTGCCCCCATGTTCAAGTAACTCAAAACCAGCTAAATAGATTTCCTTCTAATTTACAGAGAAATTCACCTTTAGCTAGAGAACAAATGCAAGAAATTTCACCTAAAATTTTCTTTTTGAAAAATGCCTTCTCAACCATAACTATTGGACCATTGCTATATTATATGAAGGGTCTGATCCTGCTTTACAACTCACCCCAAACTTTGATGGAAAACTACCAGAGTAAGGGGAAGCAGGAAAAGGATATACCAGAAATTTCTAGGGTTTCTTATAGCTAGTTTGAATAATAAAGTCATTGCAGTTTCTTTATTTTAGTTTTATAGATTTTGAGTCTGATTCTTCTTGTTTATACCAGTACAATTCCACTGACATCACAGAAATGTTGTTGGACTGCAAGGGACCTCAGTAGGTCATCAAATCCAGTCCCCTGCACTGAGGCAGGACTAAGTATTATCTAGACCATCCCTAACAGGTGTTTGTCTAACTCAGGGGTCGGCAACGTTCGGCACGCGGCTTGCCAGGGTAAGCACCCGGGCCAGTTTTATTTACCTGCTGACGCAACAGGTTCGGCCGATCGCGGCCCCCACTGGCCGCGGTTCGCCATCCCAGGCCAATGGGGGCGTCGAGAAGCGGCGCGGGTGAGCGATGTGCTGGCTGCGGCTTCTCGCCGCCCCCATTGGCCCGGGTCGGCGAACCGCGGCCAATGGGGGCCGCGATCGGCTGAACCTGCCGCATCAGCAGGTAAATAAAACTGGCTGGCCCGCCAGGGTGCTTACCCTGGCGAGCCACCTGCCGAATGTTGCCGACTTCTGGTCTAACTTGTTCTCAAAAACCTCCAATGACGGAGATGCCACAAACCTCCTGTCAGGGTTCTCCCCCCCACACTCTGAATTCTGGGGTATAGATGTGGGGACCCACATGAAAGACCCCCTAAGCTTATATTTGACCAGCTTAGGTTAAAAACTTCCCCAAGGCACAAATTCCTTTCCTTGCTCATGGACAGTATTGCTGCCACCACCAAGTGATTTACACAAAAATTCAGGGGAGGGTCACTTGGAATCCCTATCCCCCCCAAAATATTCCCTTCAAGCCCCTTCAATCCCTTTCCTGGGGAGGCTTGAGAATAATATACCAACTAATTGCCTTAGCAATGTGAGTACAGACCAGACCCTTTAGGACACTAAAATCAATCAGGTTCTTAAAAGAAGAACTTTATCATAAGGAAAAAAATAAAAGAATCACACCTGCAAAATCAGGATGGAAGGTAACTTTACAGGCTAATAAAAAGATTTAAAACACAGAGGACTCACTTCTGGACTCAGCTTCACATTTACAAAAACAGGAATAAAACTACCTTTGTAGCATAGGAAAATTCACAAGCCAAAACAAAAGATAACCTAACACATTTCCTTGCCTTACTTACGATTTCTGTAATTTTAGGTATGTTTTCAGGAGATGTTGAACCTGATTAGTCTCTCCCTCCATCCAGAGAGGGAACAAACAAAGAGAGCCACAAACAAAACCTCCTCCCCCCAGATTTGAAAGTATCTTATTTTCTCATTGGTCCTTCTGGTCAGGTGCCAACTAGGTTATTTGAGCTTCTTAACCCCTTACAGGGAAAGCGATTCAATACAGCTGCCCAGGAGGGATTTTATGCTACCCGTATCTCTATATTTATGATACCTCCCTAAGTATTTTGTTCCTGTGCTTAACTATCCTTACATTTAGGAAGTTTTTCCTAACATCTAACCTCAATCTCTCTTGCAGCAACGTAAGCCCATTACTTCTTGTCCTGTCCTCAGTGGTTAAGGAGAACATTTTAACACTCTCCTCTTTATAACAACCTTTGACGTACCTGAAGACTATTATGTCCCCCTCCTCAGTTTTCTCTTCTCTGGATTAAACAAATCCAATATTTTAAATCTTTCCTAGTAGGTTATTTTCTAGACCTTTAATCATTTATTTGCTTTCCTCTTAACTTTCTCCAGTTTGTCCATATCTTCCCTGAAGTGTGGTGTCTGGAATTGGACACAATACTCCAGTTGAGGCCTTATCAATGCTGAGTAGAGTGGAAGAATTACTTCTCGTGTCTTGCATACAACACTCCTGCTAATACAACCCAGAATGATGTTTGCTTTTCTTTTTTTGTTGCAACAGTATTACACTGTTGACTCATATTTAGTTTGTGATCCACTATAACCCTCTTTCTACAGTACTCCTTCCAAGGCAGTCATTTACCATTTTGTATCCATTCAACTGATTATTCCTTCCTAAGTGCAGTACTTTGCATTTGTCCTTAGTGAATTTCATTCCATTTATTTCATACCATTTCTCCAGTTTGTCAAGATAATTTTGAATTCTAATCCTGTCCTCCAAAGCACTTGCAACCCCTCCCAGCCAGGTATTACTCCTCATTGAGTAACAGGCTTACCCTGTCCTTGGTTTTCCTCAAGCTTCTAATGTATTTGTAAAATATTTTCTCGTTACCCTTTATGTCCCTAGCTAGTTTAATCTTGTTTTGTGTCTTGACATTTCTAATTTTGTCCCTACATATTTGTGTTGTTTTTTATATGAATCATTTCTAATTTGACCTAGTTTCCTCTTTCTGAATTACTCTTTTTTGAGTTTCAGGATGTTGAAGATCTCCTGGTTAAACCATAGTGGTCTCTCACCACACTTCCTATTTTTCCTATGCATTGGGATAGTTTACTCCTGATTTGTGGTATGTCCACATTACAGAATATACCAACCTACCTGTGTTGTCATAGCTATGCTGACATAACTCCATAGTATAGATACAGCCTATTGACTGACTGAAGGGTTTTCTGTTGGTATAGAAACACCATCTCCCTGATCAATACATCTATGGAAACATTCTTCCATCCATGTAGGTATGTCTACACCTGAGGTGTGCTTTTTCACACTCCTGACCAACAGAGCTATGTCAACCTAACTTTTAAGTTTAGACCCAGCCTTATGCTGGTGTGAGAGGAAAATCGGGTCCTCTGTGTGCATGATCTTTACTGAATGGGTGAGGTTATAACAAATGACTGGTGTTAAGGAAAAACATTTAATCCTGGTAATAGAGGAATACGCATATGCACCACTGGAGGATAAAATACGATCTACTCAAATGTTCATTAATTGGCAGTTATCTCACCTTCTAGTCATCAGTTTACAAAGAGGGCCCAAGCCCAGCGAGCTAAATCCAAGGCACATCACCAGGGTATATCAGATAAAAGAGGTAGTAGCAGTTTCCTGTAGATCAAGCGGCAGTAGTATGTAGTTTTAGCACAGAAGATACCAACTTTGATGTCATTTAAGCACACTGGAGCTGACGACAATAGATATTTATGGGGTTAAAGGCAGGATAACCCCGTGGTAGCTAGGAATTTCATTATATAGTAGTGTAGTGAGTCTGCAGCTATTCTGGGGTGGGGGGTTAGAATGAAGGAGAATTAATCTGGAGCCTCTTTCACCTGGATGTGTGTGTGTCTTTTTATGCAAACTAGACTCCAGCACTAGGACAATGCTCTTGACAAGGCAAAGGAACACTACGCCCTTCCTCCCCAATGCCAGCACGGCACACAGGTTCCCCCAGACAAACACCGGGGGCTGCCCCCTGCAAAGCACTCCGCCCCTCAGACACTGCTCCCCGGGGGCAGGTCCCCGGCACGCCTACCTAGAGACACCCCCAGGGCGCAACCACTCCCGCGGCGATTCGCCCCACTCAGCTGGACGGGGGAGGGGTCTGAGCAGGCCCGATCCTGGGGAGCTTAATCCCGGGCGCTTCAACTGGACACACCCGTCACCAGCATCGGGGCGCGAAGCTCAGGAACTGCCGCGTGCCACCGGCGGGCACCGCCCGCAGATACTGGGAGAGGGCGGGGCGAGCGCGCGCGCACGCACAGCGCGGCAGTTGCCCCTCGCGCGAGGTGGTTTGCGTTACGCTAGCAGTGCCCCCTCCTCCCCCCCCCGCGCTAGACCAGTAACGGCCGCTCAGTGCGCGCGGAGGAGGAGGTTGGGCTCCACGCTGCGTCTGTGACGGGACCTGAGGGGCGGGGGGAAGTAGCGCTAGGGAGCCCCGGCGCGCAGACACGCCGGACCGCCGCCAGTCGCGCGGGGAGGGGGCGATGAGCTGATTCCCGTCGCTGGAGCAGCCCGAGAAGAGCCGACCCCCGCGTAGCGCGCATCGCTGCCGCCGCCATGGCTCACTCCCCGGTGCAGCCGGGCCTGCGGGAGATGCCGGTGAGAATCTAGTCCCACCCGGCCGGGGGGTTGCGGCATGAACGGCCTGGGGGTGCGGGTATCCGTCCCTGGGGGGGCTGCGCAGCCTGGGGTCCGGCACGGAAACGCACCCAGAGACCTCAGGGGTGGGGGCGAGAGGCCGCCTGCGGAGATCCGCCTCTGCGGCCCAAACCTCGCTCCCTCCCTTATGTGCTGCTGCTGCTGCGGGGGTTGGTCTTTGGCTGGGCGCGGGGGGAGGATCGGGTGCGAGCAGCGGCTGCAGGGCGTTTGGGGGGCGAGTCCCCAGGGCGGTCGTGGTGCTGTCGGGAAACGCAGCTTGGCTCTGGCACTGCCCCGTCAGTTCGCTGAGCCGGGCCGGGCCGGGGCTCCTCGTTTGGAAACAAGCTGCGTTTGGCAGAATAAAGCCCGAGGTGGCTGGACCGTGCGGCTCGCCCCCTTTCTTGCCCGAGTGGAGGGCGCGAGCGCGGGTTTCGGGAGCGCTACGTTCCGCCCCAGAGCCCGCATCTTCCAGGCGCTTCTCAATCGCCTTCAGCTCCTCGCTCCTCAGCTGAGTTTGGAAACACAAACCCTCCCTGCAATGGAAGAGCGTCGCCCTTCAGGGCGTGCTGTCGTGTCCATCCCTGTAGGATGGTCTTTGGCAGGCAGGGGCTGATGGGATGATGTTTGGCCAGGGTGTTCGGGGTTTTTGTTATGTCCTATGAGTTGCTTAGTTAGAGCTGGTATGTTGGGTGGAGATGGATGGCAGGAGAGAGATCACTTGATCATTACCTGTTAGGTTCACTCCCCCAGGGGCACCTGGCATTGGCCACTGTCGGTAGACAGGATACTGGGCTAGATGGATTTGGTCTGGCTGTTCTTATGTTATGGAATTTGCTGCTGGGGTTACATTTATATTATGACTTGTTTCTGAATAATTGTCAAGGGCTCCTGATCCCTGGGATAGGCATCCCTGTCTACTTTATCTTTACTAGTCCAAATAAAATAACAAACCACTTGCAGAGAAATCTTAAAACTGTCAGTATTTGTGTATTACTATAATATTCCCCGTGTATCTTTATTATACCTTGCATGCTACTTCATGAGATGCCACTTTGAGCCCCCTTTCCTCCATTTTTGTTTTGTTTTGTAATTTCCTCAAATTACTTTTGGGGTTGACATTTTTATACTTGGTTTTAGCTTAAAGGTGAATTTATTTCTGGTTAGTTTTCCATCTACCAAATACACTAATTCATGTTTTTCTGGGCTAGCATAGCCTGGAGGTTTTAATTGAAAACTTCACATTCGTATAACTTTAGAGGAATATGTACTTGCAAAAGCGTAGGGGGGAAATGGATGGGAAAGAGTTAAGAAATAGTTAAACATGTCATGTACTATACATGCACAGTGTTTTGTTTTTTTCTTTTAGATTGTGTGCACTCAGTCCAGTTATCCTTGTGCTCTGCAGGGCTCCTGACTTTCATGTACTCTGCCAAGTCATTCATCTCCTGCTGATACCCTTGAAATCACCCTTTATTTTTCAGAAGATTATTCTTAGATGTTCAGTATGTGTAGGGAAAAGTTATACTATGTATATATTTTGTATTATATTTCATAAAGAGGCCATATGGCTTCATGGAACTTTAAAAATGCACCAACATGAGAAGCAGTTAAAGCCTCATTTATTACATTATTGCAATAGTGAATACTATAGTTAAAGGTCACCTGCAAGTGATTTTAAAAAAGAATTGTATGTGGCTTTTTGCTTTTGTATGCTATATAGACTTGTATAAAGAAGGCCTGCTTTTCTGTGTCATTGAAGTGCAACTTACAAATGTAGAATTTTTTTTGTTACATAACTGCACTCAAAACCAAAACAGTGTAAAACTTTAGTGCCTACAAGTCCACTCAGTCCTACTTCTCTTTCAGCCATTCGCTAAGACAAACAAGTTTGTTTACATTTATGGGAGATAGTGCTGCCCGCTTCTTATTTACAGTGTCACCAGAAAGTGAGAACAGGCGTTCGCATGGGACTTTTGTAGCTGGCATTGCAAGATATTTGTGTGCCAGATATGGTAAACATTTGTATGCCCTTTCATGCTTCAGCCACCTTTCCAGAGGACGTGCTTCCATGCTGATGACGCTCGTTAAACAAATAATGTGTTAATTAAATTTGTGACAGAACTCCTTGGGGGAGAATTGTATGTTTCCAGCTCTATTCTGCCCACATTCTGCCATATATTTCATGTTATAGTAGTCTCGGATGATGATTCAGCACATGTTCATTTTAAGAACACTTTTGCTGCAGATTTGACAAAACGCAAAGAAGGTACCAATTTGAGATTTCTAAAGATAACTACAGCACTCGACCCAAGGTTTAAGAATCTGAAGTATCTTCCAAAACCTGAGGGGGATGAGGTGTGGGAGCATGCTTTCAGAAGTCTTAAAAGAGCAACACTCCGATGCGGAAACTACAGAACCTGAACCACCAAAAAAGAAAATCAACCTTCTGCTGATAGCATCTGACTCAGATGATGAAAATGAACTTGCGTCAGTCCATGCTGCTCTGGATTGTTATCAAGCAGAACCCGTCATCAGCATGGGTGCATGTCTTCTGGAATGGTGGTTGAAGCATGAAGGGACATATGAATCTTTAGTGCATCTGGTATGTAAATATCATGTGACACCGGCTACAACAGTGCCATGAGAACACCTGTTCTTACTTTCAGGTGACATTGTGAACAAGAAGTGGGCAGCATTATCTCCTGCAAATGTAAACAAACATATTTGTCCAAACGATTGACTGAACAAGAAATAGGACTGAGTGGACTCGTAGGCTCTAAAGTTTTACATTGTTTTGGGTTTGAGTGCAGTTATTTTTTAATACATAATACATAATTCTATATTTGTAAGTTCAACTTTCATGATAAAGAGATTGCACTACAGTACTTGTATTAGATGAATTGAAAAATATTATTTCTTTTGTTTTTTTACAGTGCAAATACTTGTAATCAAAAATAAAGTGAGCACTGTGCACTTTGTATTCTGTTATAATTGAAATCAATGTATTTGAAAAATGTAGAAAAAATCGAAATATATTTAAATAAATGGTATTCTATTATTGTTTAACAGTGCGATTAATCGCCATTAGTTTTTTTTAATTGCTTGACAGCCCTATCTATAATGCTAGCTAAGGTACATGTACTCTGTCATGTGATGGTGTTTATGTAGATGTAGGTGTTCCTTGGCTTCCCTTACATTAATGTTTTTGTCAGTGAAACCTAGTTTACTGCCTGCATTTCTGAGCCCTTTCCCTAAATGACCTTGCAATTGATTAATTAAGGCCACTTTGTGGCCATCAACTGGCAGAGTATTAAAAAACAAATCTCTAAAATTGAAATCATGATTAGTGAGTGTTAACCAATGACATTTTTGAAACCTAATGTTGCATTTAATGAAGTAATTTAATAATATCAGCTTCTTGTGAATAAAGTAATGTATTTTCTTTTTCCATGCATTTTACTAGAGCAGAGCAGGAATCAGTTCAGAGCCCTAACATGCAACTCATTCAAATTAAGGCTCACCCCCGAATTTAATCAGCAGTGTGCTTCTTTGTGGGCCCTCCCTCTTCTTTACACATGACCTTTATCTTTCTACTTTAGGAAAGCTTCTTACTTACTTAAAGCATGTGGAGTTTGGCAAGGCTGGTCAGTGGAAAGTCTCTCGTGGCCTACAAATAAAATTTCCTCAGTATTTTGTTCCTGGAACTGTAGTCTAGATTGGTGGTTCTCAACCAGGGGTACGTGTACCCAGAGGTCTTCCAGGGGGTACATCGACTCATCTAGATATTTGCCTAGTTTTACAACAGGCTACGTTAAAAGCACTAACGAAGTCAGTACAAACTAAAATTTCATACAGACAATGACTTGCTTATGCTGCTCTATATACTATCCACTGAAATGTAAGTACAAGATTTATATTCCAATTGATTTATTTTATAATTTATAGGTAAAAGTGAGAAAATAAGCAATTTTTCAGTAATATTATGCTGTGACACTTTTTTGTATTTTTATGTCTGGTTTTTGTAAACAGGTAGTTTTTAAGTGAGGTGAAACTTGGAGGGGTGCGCAAGACAAATCAGACTCCTGAAAGGGGTATAATAGTCTGGAAAGGTTGAGAGCCGCTAGTCTAGATCTAACTCAAGCCTTCAGATGAGTGGAAGGTACCAATTTCAGTTGAATTTCTACTATAAAATACTATTAATTAGGGCTGTTGATTAATCACAGTTAACTCACATGATTAACTCAAAAAAATTGTGATCAATTGCAGTTTTAATCACGTTGTTAAACAATAGAATGCCAGTTGACTGAGTGTACTTGTAGGCGCTAAAGTTTTTTGCATTGTTTTGTTTTTGAGTGCAGTTGTGACAAAAAAATCTAAATTTCTGAGTTGCACTTTCACGATAGATTGCACTACAGTACTTGTATGAGGTGAATTGAAAAATACTGTTTATCATTTTTACAGTGCAAATATTTGTAGTAAAAAATAATAAAGTGAGCAGTGTACACTTTGTATTCTGTGTTGTAGTTGAAATCAATATATTTGAAAATGTAGTAGAACATCCAAAAATATTTAAATAAATGGTATTCTATTATTGTTTAACAGTGCAATTAATCGTGATTAATATTACTGTTAGGGAGTCTAAACAAGGATAATGCAGGTGGAATTTTTTGGTCTTCCTTCCCCCATCCCTTCCCCCACGCATCTCAAAAGGTATCAGATTAAGTTATGTTTTTGTTAGTATTCAGTTTCTTTCTCTTTTCAGAATTTACAAATTGTTTCAGGAAGGTGGACTTTCTCTTCCTGATTGATTGTTTATGTGCAAGATATCTGTACATAGCATTACAGGAGCAGACCATAACAGACTGCATTTAAAAGTAAACTTATAACTGTGGTTTGACAATTTGGAGAATGTCAATGTATAGCTTTTGAATTCTATTTGATGTTGGGGATTGTCTGCGTGTATTTGTGTCAGACTTGAGAGTTCCATGTTGAATATGGGGCTTGTTTCCTGCTCTGTCTAAAATTCCAAGGGGTGGTGACATAGGGCTAACAACGAAAGGTAATTAAACCTTGGTGCTCTATTCATGTGGAAGTATTTTGGACAAGGAGTTGGTTACTGCCCAAAAGAGCCAGTCTGCCCAGGCAAACTGGTAACTAAGCAGCTGATCACCTGATGAGAGACTTTGATCACCTGACAAAGGGACTGGAAGTTATAAAAGCTGTGCTGGAGAGGATGATAAGAGACCAGAGGAGAAGCCATGCATAGGAGGTTAGGGGAGAGGAAGTGTCCTAGTCATCCTTATAAGCCCATGACTCAAATCCCAAAGAACACTCCAGAGATGGTGTATATGTGTTATATTGTTTTGTCTAGATTTGTATATATCTTTGGTTATTTAAAGTGTAATTGCGTATAAAACAAACAGAAAAAAAAAACCCAACCATCAAACAAAACCTTGCTAAGCCTGTGTGTTATGTACTTCAATTATCACATGTCCTTGAAGAGGTAAATGATAAACCAGAGTGCCTTCCAGGTTGGAGCTCTGGAAAAGGGTATGCTTAAGCTAATGGGGAGCCTCTGATAGCCAGCACTAGTGATGGAGACTAGGTAGTTGGACCACAGGGACTCAGCTATCAGAAGGGGTGCTAGATGGAGGATCTGTAGCCTGAGGTTGTGTCTGGAGACCCAAAATCAGAGGCAGGCAGACCTTCCTGTGAGATAAGGATGCCCAAAAGATTGACTTCTGCTGGAATCCTCATCCAGTCTACTCATAAGTACTCTTGGTATCTGAATGGTGAATTTCCAAGATGTTATGACCAAAAACCAACATAATCTTTGGGGATAGATGCTACCTGTAATCAGTTTCCTTTTTGAAGAGTAGAATAACAAATAAAAAAAGCTAATGACTCAACTGTATGTGGTGTCTATGCACGTCCTACAAGTGAATTACAACGATCTGGCTTGTAGCATGGCTGTTCCTATTTTTCTGAGGTGGTACTCCGGAGTCAAATCTTCTGATCTTATGTGTAAGGTTAAGGCCTATGTGGAAGACCTCCTGTGTGAAGTGAAAGGGTCTTCGCAGCCTCAAAAATTGATAAAATACTAAGAAAATGGACAAGTCCGCCAGGTAAGATGACGCCAGTAAAATAAGTAAATTTTAAACATTGGTTTATTTCAGGCTTAGACAAATTTTGAAGTTTGGATTCAGATAACAATATTTTTGATGGGGAACGTAGTCCTAAAATCAGATTTAATTGCATTTGTGATTAGTGAATATTGCTTATACGTGAAAAGAGGAAAATCAGTCAGAGAAAAAGTTTGTCTCACATGGTGGTAATGTAGTTGAAAGTTAAATCTTTTTACTTAAAGCGGGAAATTCACAAAGTGGTGGAGAGGCTAGGAAAGGAAGCAGTGAAGATATCTATAGGGAAATCTTTGGAGGAATTAATGTAAAGGATTAGAAACATTTCAGAGCGAATTCTTTTGTTTTTATTTTCTCTTAGTGGCATAGAATCAGAATGGAATAGGTTCCCAGAGAGGATTGACTATATGAAATGAAATTCAGAAAGCACAAAGGGGGAGAATAATGTAGTGTCATGGTTCTTTTTGTAGTATAGTTTCAGCATGGATCCTTACAGAAATCTAGTCAATAGTTTTAAAAGAACAAGTGAATTTAGTAGTTTATATATTAGGGATGTGTAGAAGCATAGTCTTACCGGTTAACTGCCTTAACCATTAACCCCCACGCCAGCTGGAGTGGGCCCAGCCTCTTAAACAGTTAACCGTTTAAATGACACATATTTAAACGGTTAATGTTTTAAACGGTATTGACATCCCTATTATATATAAAATCAACAAAATGCTCTTAAGAATGCGAGATTGTGGAATGTGATTGCTTTCATTGTAAGATACATATTTTGTTTATCAAAGGTATTCCACTCAACTGCAGAATAAATTAGCCTCTTCCTCTTAGTGAAAAAAATAGATATGAGAGAGATTATAATAAAAAATGATCCAGAACTCTGCTGGTGTAACAGTTTGGTGTTTTTGCAGCCCAGATGTTTAACATGAGCTTGCTGTATGTGATTATATTAAAAATGAGGCTGTTATAGCAGGAAAACCATGTGGATGCTAGGAGGCAAATGACTGGATTTCTTTGTAAAAAGTGACAGGTAGGACACAGGATGTGAAGGTACAGGAAGTGTAGTTTCATCCCTTCACGTTTTGGGAGGGAAGTATTTCCTGACAACTAGAGCAAGTTTTTTTCCTTCCACAGTAATGTTGCAGTGAGGGTGCAACATCTCTGAAACAGTGGCTTTTCTTACTATTCAGTCTTCCAGTGAACTGCAATGTATAGAAAGAGTGACTAAATTCTGAAATGTAGATTAGTATAGGTGAATACACAGCATTAGTAGATAACACTGCTCTACAGCCAAAATGCTTCTGAAATAAATGTAGTCAAACGTTACTAATTCTGGGTCACTGAGAACGAAAATGATGCTTAAAATTGTTGATTGGCTCTAGTTTTCAAGATATGCTATTAGGTCAGTATATACGACCCTTGACTTAGGAATGGCGGAGGATAAGTGAGTTATAATGGGATCTCAATTTAAACCAGAAATGACTAAAATACATCTTTGACTGGATCTATGAATAAATCTGACTGAGTTTGGACAGTACTTGCTTTTTAGGCAAAACAATGAACGATGCAATCTGAAGCTGGTATTGCGTCATCCATGATATGAATTGCATCATGTTATTCCTAGAAGTCATGGATGATGCAATCATAACAAAGCTTACATCACTCTGCTGAACAAATTGCCCTATATCAGCTCTAGAAATCATACAGTGTTGTGCTCTCTTATTTGTCAGTGTTTGATTTTGCAAAGGGACACATTTCTGTTTAGCCAAAGTGAGCAGAGATGCCTCGTACTTGTGTGAACAGTGCAGATAACTTCTGCTCTGTTTGTGGTGAAGTGACTTTTGCATCACAAAAGCTCAGTATAACCACTATGGTTAAGAAAGCCTATCACCTTTATTTTGGCTGCAAAATTGGAGATCAGGACAAGAGGTGGGCCCCACACATATGCTGCAACCCTTGTGCAACAAATCTTCGCCAGTGGTTGAACAGGAAAAGGAAAACTATGCCTTTTGCAGTGCCAATGATTTGGAGAGAGCCAACAGATCATACCAGCAATTGTTACTTTTGCATGGTGCCTCCAGTTGGGAAAGGTGTGTCAAAGAAGAAAAAGTGGACTGTGCATTATCCAAACATTCCATCAGCTATACGCCCAGTGCCCCACGGAGAAGGACTGCTGGTTCCTGATGCACCAGAATCATTCTCACTTGAGTCAGACAAGGAAGTGGAAGAGGATGAAACTTCTGGTCCTGAACCATCAATGTCACAAGACCCACATTTTCTCCCATCCTCCTCCTCTGAACCACACCTCATAACACAAGGTGAACTGAATGAGCTTGTCAGGGATTTGGAACTCCCCAAGAGTAAGGCAGAGCTGTTGGGCTCCAGACTACAGCAGTGGAATCTCCTGGCAGGTGATGTTAGAGTTCCCATGTTCTGTGACCGTCAAAAGGATCGTGTCCCATTCTTCTTCATGGAAGGTGATCTTGTAGCCTGCAACAACATCGATGGTGTGATGGCAGCCCTCAACATCATTCACGATCCAGATGAGTGGAGACTGTTCATTGATTCATCGAAGACGAGTCTTAAAGCTGTCTTATTGCATAATGGCAATGTTTTGTCATCAATTCCAGTTGGTCATGCAGTCCATATGAAGGAAACCTATGACAACATGAAACAACTTTTGAGGTGCATAAACTATGACCAACATCAGTGGCAGCTTTGTGGCGATTTGAAGGTTGTTGCTCTCTTGCTTGGTCTGCAGACTGGATACACAAAGTACTGCTGTTTTCTCTGCGAATGGGATAGTCGTGCAAGAGATTCCCACTACATCAAGAAAGATTGGCCACTCCGACAGTCATTGGAGCCTGGGAGGAAAAGTCTTCAGCATCCACCACTTGTTGAATCAAGGAAGATTTTGTTCTTCTTCGAGTGCTTGCTCATATCCATTCCATTAGGTGTGTGCGCGCCGCGTGCACGATCGTCGGAAGATTTTTACCCTAGCAACACCGGCGGGTCGGCTGTGGAGCCCCCTAGAGTGGCGCCTTCATGGCGCTGAATATATACCCCAGCCGACCCGGCGCCCCCTCAGTTCCTTCTTACCGCCCCTGACGGTCGTTGGAACTGTGGAGCGCTGCTTAGCTGTTCTCCACTCTCCCTAGCTTATATTGTTGTATCATAGTTATAGTTATAGTTATAGTTCTAGTATTTGTAGTAAATTAGTTAAGTAGTTTTAAAGTTGTTCTAAGTAGTCCAGGGGATTAAGGGGGTCGTCTCCCCCCTTTCTCCCCCGGCCGCGGGGCCGGGCTCATGCCCAACGCTCCCGGCTTCAAGCTGTGCGCCTCCTGCGCTAAGCCTATGCCCACGAGCGACCCGCACGACTCCTGTCTGAAGTGCCTGGGAGAGTCCCACCAAACAGATAAGTGCAAGATCTGTAAGGCCTTCCGACCAAGGACCAAGAAGGAGCGGGACTTTCGGCTCAGGCAACTCCTGATGGAGGCGGCACTTAGCCCGGACGCTCCTTCCACGGGCAAGGCCCCGGCGCCTAGCACCTCGGTGCGCAGCGCCCCGGCGGCACCGGCTATGACGACCACGCGAGTGGCGTCAGACAAGCCTCCCCGGCACCGGACCTCGTCGGCACCGCAAGCACAGCAAGTGCCTCGGCGCCAGTCATTATCCCCGGGGCATAAAAAAGCCCATAAGACGGGGACATCCGTGCCGAAGACGCCGGCTCCCCCAGTGCCGGGGGTAGAGCCGCGTCCACCGGTGGAGCAACGAAAACAGGTGCCTCCAGCACCGTCGACTCTGGCGCCGAGGCCGTTGAGTCCGGTGCAAATAGCGTCTCCTCCCAGGCCGGCGGTGATACAGTGTCTCCCGTCGACTCCAGAGACCTTCGCGGCGGCGAGAGACTTAATAGCTCTCACGGAGCCGGCACCGCCTCAACCACCGGCACCGACTGCACCGTTGACTCGCACGGTCCAGTTGAGGGGGAAACCTGCCTTGATGCGCCCGCCATCACAAGGGCTGGAACCTCGGCACCGATCCAGGTCCCGAAGCAGGTCCCCACGCCGCTCGCAGTCCCGGCACCGAATATCGTCTCGGCACCGGTCGTACTCGCGGCCAAGATCTTCTTCGCGGCACCGCTCTTCGTCTCGGCACCGATATGATCGTCGGCACCGATCAACGTCGAGACGTAGCTCTCGGCACCGCTACGGTCGACGCTCGACGTCGAGGGGTCGCTCCCGGCACCGGGCATACTCCAGGTCCTCGTCGAGGTCCAGATCCGACTCCCGGCACCGACGAGGTCATCGGCACCGGTCGCGGTCCCGGCACCGATCGCCGGCACCGCGCAGAGATAGATCATCTCCGGACCGGCACCGTGCACCGCAGCCCACGGGGATCGTTTCATCTCTCTCGGCACCGCCATGGCCGTCAAGATCGGTGTCTCGCTCCTCGGAGGACCTGTCGAGATCGGCATACCCCCCTCAAGGGCAAGCCGAGGAACGAAACTTGGGCCATTGGCAGGAGATGGCAGAGGACCACTCTCATGGACCATCTCACTGGTCGTTTTGGACCCCGTGGGCGTACCACCAGGAGCAAGGGGCTCCAATACCATCGACCTCTCGCTCGGGTCACTCGGTCAGAAGGGCCCCAGAATCCACCATCTCTCGGCCTCCGCCAGGAGGCATGGAGGCTTCAGTGTCCACGCCACCCGACACCATGGACCCCAGTGCAGGTGATGCTCCGGCCCAAGAGCAGGGGGATCAGGACCCCCCCTTGGATCCGGTACCACCGGAGGCATCCTCTTCCTCCTCTCCGGATGAGGCAGTGGCGGGCACTTCATGTACGGGTCCCCCTCCGATAGATCTTCGGGCTCACCAGGATCTCCTGCGTAGGATGGCCCGTAATATGGACCTGCAGGCAGAGGAGATAGTGGAGGTGCACGACCCGATCGTGAATATCCTTGGAGCGGATGCCCCATCGAGGGTGGCGTTACCCCTGATCCGCACGATCCAAACGAATGCGGATACGATATGGCAAACTCCTGCCTCTATTCCACCCACAGCGAGAGGGGTGGAAAGGAAATACTTTGTCCCGTCTAAGGACTATGGGTACTTGTATACCCACCCCCAACCGTGTTCACTGGTGGTGGAATCAGTGAATGCACGAGAGCGCCACGGCCAGCAGGCTGCAGCGCCTAAATCAAAAGAGGCTAAGCGGCTCGATCTGTTTGGCCGTAAGGTTTACTCAGCCGGAGGGCTACAACTTAGAGCGGCGAACCAACAGGCGCTACTGAGCCGCTACAATTTCAACTCCTGGAACTCTATGGGGAAGTTTAAGGAGTTGATTCCCCAAGAGTCCAGGGAAGAGTTTGGAGCCATGGTAGAGGAGGGCAAGAAGGTGGCTCGGACCTCCCTGCAGGCCTCCTTGGACATTGCAGACTCAGCTGCGAGGACCCTGGCTTCGGGTATCGCTATGCGCAGGATCTCCTGGCTTCAGGTTTCGGGTTTGCCTCCGGAACTGCAGCAAACCCTACAAGATCTGCCCTTTGAGGGTCATGGATTGTTCTCAGATAAGACGGACTCTCGCCTGCAGAGCCTCAAGGACTCGAGAACAATCATGCGCTCCCTGGGGATGCATGTTGTGGGCCCTCAGCGCAGGCCATTTAGGCCGCAGCCTCAGCGCTTCTACCCCCCCCCCCGCCTCGTCAGAGACAGGACTCGGCCCGGAGGCGAGGGCGAGGTGGTAGAAGAAGGTGGACCGGCCCTCAACCTGGCCAGAACCAGGGGCCACCTAGACCACCTTCAGGCCCCAGGCAGAACTTTTGAAGGTGCGGTCGAGGACGGCGCCCCAGTCATCCCCCAGGATCCAGCCCCCTCCTTTCGGGATCGCCTCTCCCACTTCCACCGTGCTTGGTCCCTTATAACTTCGGACCGTTGGGTCCTCCGCACGGTGGACAGGGGATACGCTATCCAGTTCTCTTCTATTCCCCCCTCTTCCCCCCCTTCCCCGTCCCTCTTCAGGGACCCTTCTCACGAGCAACTTCTTATACAGGAAGTTTCTACGCTCCTCGCTATGGGGGCCATAGAGGAGGTTCCAGTGGAATTAAGGGGCAGGGGATTTTATTCCCGCTACTTCCTCATTCCCAAGTCCAAAGGAGGTCTGCGACCCATCTTGGACTTGCGCGGACTCAACAAATTCGTAGTAAAGTTGAAGTTCCGCATGGTCTCTTTAGGAGCCATTATCCCTTCCCTCGATCCTGGAGACTGGTTCGCCGCCCTCGACATGAAAGACGCATACTTTCACATTGCTATTTACCCGCCTCACAGACGTTTCCTGCGATTCGTGGTAAACAGGGTGCATTACCAATTTGCAGTCCTTCCCTTCGGCCTATCCTCAGCCCCACGGGTGTTCACAAAATGTATGGCTGTCGTGGCAGCGTACCTTCGTCGGCAAGGGATACAGGTGTTCCCGTACCTAGACGACTGGCTGGTACGTGGTCGCACCAAAGAACAAGTTCGCGATCACGTCCACATAATAGTGCGCACATTCAACAAGTTGGGTATCCTACTCAACAAGGACAAATCCACTCTAGAACCTACCCAGAGAATAGAATTCATCGGTGCGGTTCTAGACTCCAGACGCGCACAAGCCATCCTGCCAGACAATCGCTTTTGCACCATCATGAGCCTCATTCAAGGACTCAAGGCCTTCCCAACTACCACGGTGAGGTCGTGCCTTACCCTGCTGGGTCACATGGCTTCCTGCACGTACGTAACCAGGCATGCCAGACTTCGGCTTCGCCCACTCCAGACCTGGGTGTCATCGATATACCGCCCACATCGGGACAGCCTGAACATGGTGGTCACGGTCCCGAACTCGGTCCTGACCTCCCTCTCATGGTGGCTAGATCACAATGTGGTTTGCGAGGGGATGCCGTTTCACGCCCCACAACCCTCTCTACACCTGGTCACAGACGCTTCATCTCTGGGTTGGGGCGCCCATCTCAACGAACACCATACCCAGGGCCTATGGACTGCACCCCAGCTAGCCCTGCACATCAATGTTCGGGAACTGATGGCGGTGCGCCTGGCGTGCCAGGCATTTCTCAATCTCCTACGTGGCCGCTGTGTGTTAGTTCTCATCGACAACACCACGGCCATGTTTTACATCAACAAGCAAGGAGGAGCACGTTCGTCAATTCTATGCCAAGAGGCCATTCGCCTGTGGGACTTCTGCATCGCCCACTCAATACATCTCACGGCATCGTTCCTCCCTGGAGTCCAGAACACTTTAGCGGACCGACTCAGCAGGTCCTTTCAAACGCACGAGTGGTCTATCCGCCCGGACATCATACATTCCGTCTTCCAGAAGTGGGGGTTTCCCCAGATAGACCTGTTTGCTTCTCGAGACAACAGGAAGTGCCACGTGTTCTGCTCCCTACAAGGTCGAGCCCCGGGCTCCCTCTCGGATGCGTTTCTCCTTCCCTGGAAAGACCGCCTGTTTTATGCCTTCCCTCCGTTTCCTCTGGTCCACAAGGTACTGCTCAAATTGCGCAGAGACCAGGCACAGGTCATTCTAATCGCTCCAGCGTGGCCGAGACAACATTGGTACACCACGCTGTTGGAACTCTCGGTTCGGACACCGATCCCGCTTCCGTTGTATCCGGATCTCATCACGCAGGACCACGGCCGGCTGCGTCACCCCGACCTGCAATCACTCCACCTCACGGCGTGGCTGCTCCATGGTTCACCCAGGCAGAGCAGCAATGCTCGCACTCTCTCCAACAGATTCTGCTGAGCAGTAGGAAGCCCTCAACACGCACCACGTACCTGGCCAAGTGGAAGCGGTTCTCCTGTTGGTGCGAACAACGAGCCACGTCCCCGTTGCGGGCACCCATTCCTCTCATTTTGGAGTATCTCCTCTCCCTAAAACAGCAAGGGTTGGCGATATCTTCAATTAGAGTTCACCTAGCCGCTATATCGGCCTTTCATCCAGGGGAACTCGCGTCCTCGGTATTCTCTAACCCGATGGTCGTTAGATTCCTCAAGGGCTTAGACAGGATGTACCCACAACAACGTCAACCCGTTCCGACATGGGACCTCAACCTGGTTCTTTCCAAGCTCACAGGTCATCCATTCGAGCCACTGGCCACCTGTTCACTTTTGTACCTATCCTGGAAGACAGCCTTCCTCGTAGCCATCACCTCAGCAAGGCGCGTTTCTGAACTCAGGGCGCTTACATCCGAGCCCCCTTACACAGTTTTCCATAAGGATAAAGTGCAGCTCCGCCCACATCCTGCCTTTCTCCCTAAGGTGGTTTCTCCATTTCATATCAACCAGGATATATTTCTCCCGGTCTTTCACCCTAAACCACATGCTACTCGCCAGGATCAACGTTTGCATTCTCTGGACGTACGCAGGGCCCTGGCCTTCTACATTGACCGCACAAGGCCCTTTAGAAAGACGACGCAACTCTTCGTTGCAGTGGCCGACCGAATGAAAGGCTCACCGGTCTCCTCACAACGCCTATCTTCCTGGATTACGTCTTGCATCCGGACTTGCTATGACCTGGCAGGTGTCTCAGCACCGCACCTCACCGCTCACTCCACGAGGGCCCAAGCTTCCTCGACGGCTTTCCTGGCGCAAGTTCCGATCCAGGACATTTGTAGAGCTGCGGTTTGGTCATCAGTCCACACGTTTACAGCTCACTATGCACTAGTGCAGCAGTCCAGGGACGATGCTGCCTTCGGATCAGCGGTTTTGCACACAGCAATGTCTCACTCCGACCCCACCACCTAAGTTGGGCTTGGGAGTCACCTAATGGAATGGATATGAGCAAGCACTCGAAGAAGAAAAGACGGTTACTCACCGTTGTAACTGTTGTTCTTCGAGATGTGTTGCTCATATCCATTCCAAACCCGCCCCCCGTCCCCACTGTCGGAGTAGCCGGCAAGAAGGAACTGAGGGGGCGCCGGGTCGGCTGGGGTATATATTCAGCGCCATGAAGGCGCCACTCTAGGGGGATCCACAGCCGACCCGCCGGTGTTGCTAGGGTAAAAATCTTCCGACGATCGTGCACGCGGCGCGCACACACCTAATGGAATGGATATGAGCAACACATCTCGAAGAACAACAGTTACAACGGTGAGTAACCGTCTTTTACCACCCTTACACATCAAGCTGGGTCTGATGAAGAACTTTGTCAAGGCCATTGACAAAACACAAGCAGCTTTCAAGTACCTCCTTGGAAAATTTCCAAGCTCAAGTGAAGCTAAGATAAAGGAAGGTGTCTTTGTTGGTTCTCAGATTTGTGAACTTCTTCAAGATGATGCATTTGACCATGCATTGCGTGGCAAGGAAAAGATGGCATGGAAAGCCTTCCAGTTAGTGGCAATAAATGTTCTCGGAAACAACAAGGCAGACAACTACAGGTTGTTGGTGGAAAACCTCCTCAAGGCATACAAAAGCCTTGGTTGCAACATGTCATTAAAGATACATTTTTTGCACTCTCATCTAGATTTTTTCCACCGAACTGCGGAGCAGTGAGCGATGAGCACGGCGAGCGATTTCACCAGGACATTGCAACAATGGAGAAACGCTATCAGGGCAAATGGAGCCCATCAATGCTTGCAGATTATTGCTGGACAGTGACAAGAGATGCTCCATTTAATAAATACAAGAGACAAGCCAAGAACTATGTACATAATAGTTTTTTGCCTTTTGTTTCATAATAAATTTTATGTATATAACCCTTTTGCTGATTTTTAAAGTGTTACATAAACAGGAGAGGTGAACTATTATCATGTAAAGCAACCATAAACACATGAAAAGACCTAGGTTTACAATTTATGATTAAAACTCTATCGACACAATATACATAGACATAAAATGTAAAAACTTAAATATCTTAGAAACCGTAGCCAATCAGTTGTTTTAATTGTCATATTTGAATTCAGCACATCAAAATACATAATAAATAGCACATTTTATCTCTGAAGCAGACGACTTCTCAAAAATTGTAGACCAGTGTAATCTCTTTAAAAATAAAATGGGAGCTGGAGATTATTACAGCATTTTAAAATTCTTGAGGGCACCTATGTACTTTTCTTTCTCTTGCTGTCATGCGTCTAAAATATTCTGGTCTGTGCTTTGTAGCATACTGATGGGGTGTAAGTGTTTTTAATCACGCATTTGATGACTGAACAGGTTTTTCACTTCCAGTAGTTTATTTTAAAAAACCCACCACAAATATAATAGAGGGTGGCGAGAGAATGCATGATGTGCTATAAAAGTTATCAGCTTAAATCTGAGATGCCTGTATTACTCACAAATGGTGTGTAGGCACGTCATTCAATAAGGCTTTAATACTATGCCACTGTATTTTGTATATGTCACATGTAAAATAGCTTTTCTGTAACAGATCTTTTAGAATTTTAAAACATTTTAATGGTACTATTTTGTATCTTTTCTTTGAAAAACCCAGGTGGTTTATGGTTTGATGCTGAAACTGTAGTTCCCATTAACTTCAGTTGGGTTTGTTAAAATTTCTGAAAAACAGGCTATTCTCTATCCGTTCAGCTTACTTTATGTAGCTTTCTGTATTTAAAATGTTGTGACTTTAAGACATGGCATTGTAGGAACTTCCAGGGCTGGAAGCAGGATCTGGGTCCCACTGAGTATCTGGGAATCTCCCCTGCAGGGTGATACTAAATGTTGCCTATTATGGGCCTCAGACCTGTGTAACTTCCTTGGAGGAAGAAAGGAGGGGAACTTGCACATTAGGGGGAAGAAAACTTTTGTGACAAGCTTAAAGATGTTTAAAAAATTGGGCTAGGTCCACAAAAGGATTTACATGCCTAAGTCCAACTTTTAGGTGCCACTGACATCCTTTAAAACCCTCTGCTTAGGTGCTGCCTAACTCTAGGCACCTAGGTTTCTGCTGTTAAAGTTCTGTAGGTGTCTAAAAATCTGCCAGAGAATATATCCTAACTTCCTCACTAGCTGTTCTCATGCTTAATTCCCAGTGGGATCCTCAAATTAGGCATAGCCCTGCCTACATTGCCTGTGGTGCCTGATCTGGTAGGTATTCTCAGAGCATGCTTAAAAGGAGGATGAGAAGTTGATGCTGGTACCCTACTTAAAACGTTTAGCCCAGTAATTGGAGCAATCACTTGGGATGTAGTAGATCTGAGTTCAATTCCTTACTCTGCCTGATAAGGAGAAGGGATTTCCATTTGGGTCTCCCATTCCCAGGGAGTGCCCTATCCACTGGGCTATGAGGTATTCTGGGGTAGGTCTCTCTTAATTTCTCCGGTTGAAATTGTTCCATTGTGTATAAATAACTAAATATTTATTGGGCCAGAGACTGAGAGATTACATCCCAGTCATTAGGCCCCTCATCTGGGAGGAGGGAGACCCAAGTTCCAGCCCCCTGTTCCAATGAATATTTAATTATTTATATGCAGTAGAACAGCTTCAACAGAAGAGAGTGAGAGCCCTGACCCAGAATACCTGATAGCCCAGTAGTCAGGGCACTCTTCTAGCAGTGGGGAGATCCATGTTCAAATCTCTTCTTCCCATCAGGCAGGTGGGATTTGAACCTGGGTGTGTCACATCCTCAGTGAGTGCTCTAACCATTGGGCTAAAAGTTATAAGGGAAGGTGGTGCCTCCTTAGCTTTCTGTGTTTTGAATGAGAAAGGGCTTAGGTGCCTAACTTCAGAAGAGAAGGTTTACAGCCTCAGTTCCTTTGAGGGGTGGGTCTTAGGCATTTTTCCTTGGCATTTCCTAGTTTAGGTGGCTCTCTATTCAGCATGCTGGCTTTTGTGGATCCCATTGTTAGGCACTTAACTCTCCCCGTGCGTTATTCTAAGAAACCTGGACTCCTAACTTAGGGCTGTGAAATCCACTGGCTGGCAATGTGCCTAAGTTCCTGTGTGGGTCTAGCCTACTGGCACGTTCTGGGGTGCAATCCAGACTAGCAAGGGGTTGTGTCACTGCCTGCCCTGCAGTCATGGGTGCTGTAGCTCCCAACCAGGGCTGCTCACAAACAGCCTAAGAGCATGCAGGTCGCACGCTGAGTGTCTCTGTGTAGCAGCAGCCCTCGTCCAGCAACTCTGACCCCAGAATCCTGTCAGCAATACTTCAATCACACTCTGGCCTCCACCAGTCTTGGTTACTACTTGCAGGGTGATCCCAACACACTCGGAGTCCTGAATTTCCCCCCAAAACATGTGTTCTGCACTGTCCAGCCCTTTCCTGGACAGTTCAGACATTAAAGGTCCTTTGCCCCGGTGAAGGGTCAGTATTCAACAGTTTGCTACTTTTCCTGGAGTTATCAAACAATTCAGTTTAAATGCTACACTGGATTAGTTTAGATTAAAAATAAAACAAGTTTATTTAACTGTAAGAGATTTTATTTGAACACAAGTTAGGGATGTAAAATAATAAACAGTTAACCAATAAGTATTACTCTTACAGTTAACCCTCCCTCGTTCACCCACCTCCTTCCGGATGATCATCAGCTAGTAGAAGTCCTTGTTGGGAGTCAGGGCCTGTGAGTGGGTCTCAGGTTCTCCTGCAGCAGAGATGCCGTTTTGGGATGCTGGCAAGAGGTGACCATGGCAACCAGGAAGAGATGGGCATCACGAGAGGTCACTGGGAGCCCAGCCTTCTCGTAAAGGGGCTGGGTTGATATTAACGCTCTAGTCTAGCGGGATCTTTGCCCCAGTGGCGAGGAGGGGAAATACTTGCACGGACCCAGGGATGATTACGCTGACGGAAAGATACCACTTGCAAGGTCAAGAAACGCCTGGCAGTGCAGGGAAGTAGGATGAGCAAACCACCAGGCCGAGGGCTTCGCGGGGGGTGGCTAGCCAGGCAGGGGGAGCGTGTTTAGGCCGAGGAGGGAAGGGCAGGAGCTGTGGGCTTAAAGTAGTCCTCGGCCTACTCCTGTACCACTGGAAGGGGTTTGGCTGCAGAGGCGGAAGGTGCGCTGGTCGGTGCTGCAGCTTCAGCTGATAATTGAAAGGAAGAGAAGCTGCTGCTGGGGTGGCACAGAGCAACGGGGGGGGGGGGGGGGGAGGGATAGCTCAGTGGTTTGAGCATTGGCCTGCTAAACCCAGGATTGTGAGTTCAATCCTTGAGGGGGCCACTTAGGGATCCGGGGCAAAATCAGTACTTGGTCCTGCTAGTGAAGGCAGGGGGCTGGACATGATGACCTTTCAAGGTCCCTTCCAGTTCTAGGAGATAGGATATCTCCATTTAAAAAAAAAAAAAAAAAAACTGCAGAGACCACATTGGGACAAATTAGGTGCCATGGGCACCTCTCCCTATTCCAGGGTACTGAGGATGTGAGGAGGGTACTGGGCCCCCTCAACTGCCCAGGATCTCCTGGCTAGGCCTGTTGTGTCACCCCTGGTCTGAGCTCAGCTGCCCTTTCCCATCTGTCCGGGGCATGGGGGGAGGGGAGAAGTGCCATCCTAAGCATTGTGAGGCCCGAATCGGTTAAACGGGTACTCTTTAAAATATTTACATCCTTAGTACAAGTATAAGGTATTATAGTCAGAAATGGTTACAAGGGAAATAAAGATAAAATGCTTTTTAGTAGCTAAAACTTAACAAGCTTGACTTGGTTCAAGGTAAAATTCTTATCACAGGTTCCCAGCAACATTGGTACCAAATTCTCAGGTCAGGATCTCCCGCCTAAGTCAAAAGGCTGGTTCCTTTGTCGTCTTAGGGAAGAGAGAGAGATAGCTTGAGGTGTTTTTGCCCCTCACTTTTATAGTCCAGTCACCCTTTGAAATGCATTTTCCTGAGGGTTACCCCTATATAAAGTTCATTCCTGCTGTAAGGATAGAGACATGGAGTCTTGTGATGGAAGAGGTTCCATGCTGTTCTTTGCTAAAATGCAGATTGATCTGGCTTCGAAAAATAGCAGTATGTGACCTCCAGAAGAAGAAAGAGGAGTATCCATGTACCAGCAATGCAGATATAGGTGAGCAACCGTTTTCATGTTCTCTGCCCAAATGCTAATGCGGAGAGTGGACTAGATCAGTGGTTCTCAAACTCGGGCCGCCGCTTGTTCAGGGAAAGCCCTTGGTGGGCCGGGCTGGTTTGTTTACCTGCTGCGTCCACAGGTTCGGCCGATCGCAGCTCCCAGTGGCTGAGGTTCTCTGCTCCAGGCCAATGGGAGCTGCAGGAAGTGCTGTGGGCCGAGGGATGTACTGGTTGCTGCTTCCTGCCGCCCCCATTGGCCTGGAGCGGCGAACCGTGGCCACTGGGAGCTGTGATCAGCCAAACCTGCGGACGCAGCAGGTAAACAAACCGGCCCGGCCCTCCAAGGGCTTTCCCTGAACAAGCGGTGGCCCTAGTTTGAGAACCACTGGAATAGATGATACATCTGAGGGAAGGGAACAAGCAGAAGGAGACTCCACCGATTGGAAGGCATGATATGCGCTGTCCTAGTGATGCAGATTCCATGACCACCACTCCCAAGAGAAGGAGGCGGGTGGTAGTTGTCAGGGACTCCCTTCTAAGGGGGACCGAGTCACCTATCCGCCGTCCCGACCGGGAAAACTGAGAAGTCTGCTGCTTGCCAGGAGCTAGAGTTCACGATGTGACAGAGAGACTGCCGAGACTCATCAAGCCCTCAGATCGCTACCCCTTCCTGCTTCTCTACGTGGGCACTAATGATACTGCCAAGAATGACGTTGAGTGGATCACTGCAGACTATGTGAAGAAGGATAAAGGAGTTTGAGGCGCAAGTAGTGTACTCGTCCATCCTCTCTGTGGAAGGAAAAGGCCCGGTTAGAGACCGTCGAATCGTGGAAGTCAACGAATGGCTACGCAGGTGGTGTCGGAGAGAAGGCTTTGGATTCTTTGACCATGGGATGGTGTTCCAAGAAGAAGGATTGCTAGACAGAGACGGGCTCCACCTAACGAAGGGCGGGAAGAGCATCTTTGCAAGCAGGCTGGCTAACCTAGCGAGGAGGGCTTTAAACTAGGTTCACCGGGCGAAGGAGACCAAATCCCTCAGGTAAGTGGGGAAGTGGGATACCAGGAGGAAGCACGCGCAGGAGAGTGCAAGAGAGGAGGACTCCTGCCTCATACTGAGAAAGCAGGACAATCAGTGAATTATCTTAAGTGCCTATACACAAATGCAAGAAGCCTGGGAAACAAGCCGGGAGAACTGGAAGTCCTGGCACAGTCAAGGAATTATGATGTAATTGGGTGGGATAACTCACATGACTGGAGTACTGTCATGGATGGATATAAACTGTTCAGGAAGGACAGGCAGGGCAGAAAAGATGGGGGAGTTGCATTGTATGTAAGAGAGCAGTATGACTGCTCAGAGCTCCGGTATGAAACTGCAGAAAAACCTGAGTGTGTCTGGATTAAGTTTAGAAGTGTGAGCAACAAGGGTGATGTTGTGGTGGGAACCTGCTATAGACCACCAGACCAGGGGGATGAGGTGGATGAGGCTTTCGTCCGGCAACTAACAAAATTTACTAGGTCACAGGCCCTGGTTCTCATGGGGGACTTCAGGCACCCCGATATCTGCTGGGAGAGCAATACAGCAGTGCACAGACAATCTAGGAAGTTTTTGGGAAGTGTAGGGGACAATTTCCTAGTGCAAGTGCTGGAGGAACCAACTTGTGAGCAGCAGGTCAAGAAGAGCTCTGCCCCTAACAGGGAAGAATTAGTAGGGGAAGCAAAAGTGGATTGGAACCTGGGAGGCAGTGACCATGAGATGGTCCAGTTCAGGATCCTGACACAAGGAAGAAAGGAGAGCAGCAGAATACGGACCCTGGACTTCAGAAAAGCAGATTTGACTCCCTCAGGGAACTGATGGGCAGAATCCCCTGGGAGAATAACATGAAGGGGAAAGGAGTCCAGGAGAGCTGGCTGTATTTTAAAGAATCCTTATTGAGGTTGCAGGAACAAACCATCCCGATGTGTAGAAAGAACAGTAAATATGGCAGGCGACCAGCTTGGTTTAACAGTGAAATCCTTGCTGATCTTAAACACAAAAAAGAAGCTCACAAGAAGTGGAAGATTGGACAAATGACCAGGGAGGAGTATAAAAATATTGCTCAGGCATGCAGGAGTGAAATCAGGAAGGTCAAATTGGAGTTGCAGCTAGCAAGGGATGTTAAGAGTAACAAGAAGGGTTTCTATAGGTATGTTAGCAACAAGAAGGTGGTCGGGGAAAGTGTGGGCCCCTTACTGAATGGGGGAGGCAACCTAATAACAGAGGATGTGGAAAAAGCTAATGTACTCAATGCTTTTTTCACCTCTGTCTTCACAAACAAGGTCAGCTCCCAGACTACTGCACTGAGCAGCACAGTATGGGGAGGAGGTGACCAGCCCTCTGTGGAGAAAGAAGTGGTTCTGGACTGTTTAGAAAAGCTGGACGAGCACAAGTCCGTGGCGCCGGATGCACTGCATCCCAGGGTGCTAAAGGAGTTGCCGGATGTGATTGCAGAGCCATTGGCCATTATCTTTGAAAACTCATGGCGATTGGGCGAGGTCCCAGATGACTGGAAAAAGGCTAATGTAGTGCCCATCTTTAAAAAAGGGAAGGAGGAGGATCTGGGGAACTACAGGCCAGTCAACCTCACCTCAGTCCCTGGAAAAATCATGGCGCAGGTCCTCAAGCAATCAATTTTGAAGCACTTAGAGGAGAGGAGAGTGATCAGGAATAGTCAGGATGGATTCACTAAGGGCAAGTCATGCCTGATTAACCTAATTGCCTTCTATGATATGATAACTGGCTCTGTGGATGATGGGAAAGCAGTGGACGTGTTATTCCTTGACTTTAACAAAGCTTTTGATATGGTTTCCCACAGTATTCTTGCCAGCAAGTTAAAGAGGTATGGGCTGGATGTGTGGATTATAAGGTGGATAGAAAGCTGGCTGGATTGTCTGGCTCAATGGGTAGTAATCAATGGCTCCATGTCTATTTGGCAGCTGGTATCAAGCGGCGTGCCCCAAAGGTCGGTCCTGGGGCTGGTTTTGTTCAATATCTTTATTAATGATCTTGAGAATGGCATGGATTGCACCCTCAGCAAGTTTGCAGATGACACTAAACTGGGAGGAGTGGTAGATACGCTGGAGGGTAAGATACAGAGGGACCTAGACAGATTAGAAGATTGGGCCAAAAGAGATCTGATGAGGTTCAACAAGGACAAGCGCAGAGTCCTGCACTTAAGAAGGAAGACTCCCATGTACTGCTACAGACTAGGGACCGAGTGGCTAGGCAGCAGTTCTGCAGACAAGGACCTAGGGGTTACAGTGACGAGAAGCTGGATATGAGTCAACAATGTGCCCTTGTTGCCAAGAAGGCTAACAGCATTTTGGGCTGTATAAGTAGGAGCATTGCCAGCAGATTGAGGGACGTGATCATTCCCCTCTATTCGGTGTTGATGAGGCCTCATCTGGAATACTGTGTCCAGTTTTGGGCCCCACACTTCAGGAAGGATGTGGAAAAGTTGGAAAGAATCCAGCGGAAGGCAACAAAAATGATTAGGAGGATGGTGAAGCACTGGAATGGGTTACCTAGGGAGGTGGTAGAATCGCTTGACCTTAAAAACCTCTAAGGAAGGCTTGACAAAGCCCTGGCTGGGATGATTTAGTTGAGGATTGGTCCTGCTTTGAGCAGGGAGTTGGACTAGATGACCACCTGAGGTCCCTTCCAACCCAATGATTCTATGATCTATTCCTGCCCCCCTTCTTTGCCAAAGACTGGTCACTTGACAGGTGATTGCTAGTCAACTTTGATGACACCTGGCTAGAAGTGCCGGCTTGTCCTTTGTCTTTGAGAAATAGATTTACCCCTCCCCAAAACTTGTCTGGTAAACACATTTTAATCATCTCATCTTATGTTCATAACTCTTAATAAGCATTTTGTACACACATTACACAAGAATATTAATAATGAGTGTGCTGTTAGTTTTCAAATTATACCTCATAAGGCATATATTATACAAAGATTATTTCAATAGTGTGTAGGGCAGTGGTGGGCAACCTGCCGCCCAGCAAGGTAATCCGCTGGCAGGCCGCCAGACAATTTGTTTACATTTGCACGGCCGCCCGCAGCTCCCAGTGGCCGCGGTTCGCCATTCCTGGCCAATGGGAGCTGCAGGAAGTGGCGAGGGCCACAGGGACGTGCTGGTTGCCGCTTCCTGCAGCTCCCGTTGGTCGGGAACGGCCACTGGGAGCTGCAGGCAGCGGTGCAAATGTAAACAAACTGGCGGCCTGCCAGCGGATTACCCTGACGGGCTGCAGGTTGCCCACCACTGGTGTAGGGCATGAGTCTGGGGTGCTTTTGTTTCACAGTCACCTTTGGAATGTTACTTATAGTCAGAATGAAGCAAAGTGATCAAAGTGCATGACAAATGCAATTTATCACACAGATATAATTGCGTTCATGTGTGTGTATGTATACATCTATATCTGTATAAATATCGACAGTGTCTGTAATAAGTATTGTTGATATCCCACACTATTCTCTGCTACATTTTAGTTTAGTAGTTTTTCTTTTGGCTGTGACTTCTTAAAGATCTGCCACAAAAATCTAGTGCAAATTAAACAGGTCTTTCAGTAGTAACATTGTCTCAATTTTTGTTTAACTAGTTTGGATTGGCTTTCTTCATGAAAAGCCAGTTGAATTGAGGCATAGTTTTTGAAAAAGAGTCACTAATATATTTCTTAATTGAATAGTAATTGTCTAAGTTTGTATGGAAGACGGAAAATGGAGAGGACAGGGTGTGTGTATGTGTTAAGATAACTGTACTGAATAAAAATGATTTTCTTTTTAGAATTTATAAATTTCTGAGTTAAATAATTGGAGCTCAGTTTTACACCTGGTGAAATAATATTTAACTCCTTGGCACTGGCTAAATGCATCTTCATTGAGCAAATATTTTGCTAATACAATCATAGACTTTAAGGTCAGAAGGGATCATTATGATCATCTAGTCTGACCTCCTGCACAATGCAGGCCACAGACTCTCACCCACCCACTCCTATATCAAACCTGTGTCTGAGCCATTGAAGTCCTCAAATCATGGTTTAAAGACTTCAAGGTGCAGAGAATCTTCCAGCAAGTGACCCGTGCCCCACGCTGCAGAGGAAGGTGAAAAACCCCTAGGGCTTCTGCCAATCTGCCCTGGAGGAAAATTCCTTCCTGACCTCAAATATGGCGATCAGCTAAACCCTGAGCATGTGGGCAAGACTACCAGCCAGACACCCAGGAAAGAATTCTCTGTAGTAACTCAGATCCCACCCCATCTAACATCCCATCACAAGCCATTGGGCATATTTACCACTAGTAGTCAAAGACGAATTAATTGCCAAAATTAGGCTATCCCATTATACCATCCCCTCGATAAACTTATCAAGCTTAGTCTTGAAGCCAGATATATCTTTTGCCCCCACTACTCCCCTTGGAAGGCTGTTCCAGAACTTCACTCCTTTGATAGTTAGGCCTTGGCTACACTGACGCTGTACAGCGCTGCAACTTGCTGCGCTCAGGGGTGTGAAAACGCGCCCCCCCCCCCCAAGCGCAGAGAGTACAGTGTTGTAAAGTGCCAGTGTAATCAGAGCCTGCAGTGCTGCACGCTCGCTCGCAGCACTGCAAGCTATTCCCCTCGGAGAGGTGGAGTACTTACAGTGCTGCGACTACACTCACGCTTCACAGCGCTGCCGCGGCAGCGCTGTACAGGGCCAGTGTAGCCAAGGCCTTAGAAACCTTCATCTAATTTCAAGTCTAAACTTCCTGATAGCCAGTTTATATCCATTTGTTCTTGTGTCCACATTGGTACTGAGCTTAAATAATTCCTCTCCCTCCCTGGTATTTATTCCTCTGATATATTTACAGAGAGCAATCATATCTCCCCTCAGCCTTCTTTTGGTTAGGTTAAACAAGCCAAGCTCTTTGAGTCTCCTTTCATAAGACAGGTTTTCCGTTCCTCGGATCATCCTAGTAGCCCTTCTCTGTACCTGTTCCAGTTTGAATTCATCCTTCTTAAACATGGGAGACCAGAACTGCACACGGTATTCCAGATGAGGTCTCACCAATGCCTTGTATAACGGTACTAACACCTCCTAATCTCTATTGGAAATACCTTGCCTGATGCATCCCAAGACTGCATTAGTTTTTTTCACAGCCATATTACATTGGCGGCTCATAGTCATCCTGTGATCAACCAATACTCTGAGGTCCTTCTCCTCCTCTGTTACTTCCAACTGATGCCTCCCCAGTTTATAACAATAGTTCTTGTTATTCATCCATGACCTTGCATGACCTTGCACTTTTCACTCTTAAATTTCATCCTATTATTATTAGTCCAGTTTGCAAGGTCATCCAGATCTTCCTGTATGATATCCTGGTCCTTCTCTGTATTGGCAATACCTGTCAGCTTTGTGTCATCCGCAAACTTTATTAGCACATTCCCACTTTTTGTGCCAAGGTCAGTAATAAAAAGATTAAATAAGATTGGTCCCAAAACCGATCCCTGAGGAACTCCACTAGTAACCTCCCTCCAGCCTGACTATTCATCTTTCAGCACGACCCGTTGTAGTCTCCCCTTTAACCAGTTCCTTATCCACCTTTCAATGTTCATATTGATCCCCATCTTTTCCAATTTAGTTAATAATTCCCCATGTGGAACTGTATCAAATGCCTTACTGAAATCGAGGTAAATTAGATCCACTGCATTTCCTTTGTCTAAAAAATGTGTTACCTTCTCAAAGAAGGATATCAGGTTGGTTTGGCACGATCTACCTTTTGTAAAACCATGTTGTATTTTGTCCCAATTACCATTGACCTCAATGTCCTTGACTACTTTTTCCTTCAAAATCCTTAAAATGCAGCAGTCACTGCTATCATTAGGTGAAGTGTGTTCACCAGGACACATCCCAGGACTGTAGTTACCCCAATTAAGATGAATTTACAGTACTGTAAATGAAAGGTGCATCCCTTTTGTTGTAAAAACTTCCAAAAATGAATCTGGAATTCACAAGGTTAATGTTGTCTTATTTTCAATGGAACATATTTAATGGAGTATTTAGCTGTCATCTTAAAACTAGTAGTTGTATGACACCTCCATTCACCTTGAAAATCTTATAAGATCGTAGAATCATAGAGAATCAGGGTTGGAAGGGACCTCAGGAGGTCATCTAGTCCAACTTTGTGCTCAGAGCAGAGCCAACCCGAACTAAATCATCCCAGCCCAGGGCTTTGTCAGTCCTGACCTTAAAAACCTCTAAGGAAGGAGATTCCACCACCTCCCTAGGTAACCCATTCTAGTGCTAGTTGGCCAGTTTCATTTTTTTTTATTTGTGAAGAGATGGCAGCCCTAGATAATAGATCCAAATATTTGAAATGTCATTTGTAGTTAACAATCTGCTTTTAAAAAAATGATAGTAAGACTAGATGCAGCTGAGTGGAGTTGACCACAATTTATTCTCTGCTTCCTGCTTCTGTCTTAAATTTAAGTTTCCCACCTGCTACAGGAAATAAGTCCTTCCTGCATATAATTGAAAGCAAAACTGTTGTGGACTGTAGAGGGGAGAAAGATTTTTGTAGAGTAAAGTTTTGTGGCCCTTCTTTCTTGGAAGTAATGGTTGCTGATGCTGTTGAAACTATTACTTCAAAGTAAAGAGAAACGATGTATTGAATTTGAAGGCTAGAGGCTTTTTATGACAGATCTGCATGAGCTGGTTTCATATTGTGTCTAAATGTGTGTGAGTGCTGCTGCCAAGAAAATATGTATATACACAGTTCTGTGAGGTTTGTAGTGAAGATCAAAGCTGCTTGTGGAGAGCTGAACTGAAATTCAACCAAGTCAAGGTGAATAGATTGCAGATAGCCTTTGGTGCCTGGTGAACAATAAAATGATGACTAGGAAAGCTTTGACAGTGCTACTAATGAATGAAATGCCTGGGTTTGTACAAAGACTAGAGGTACTCAAGAAAACATGCTTGCTAATTACATTTGACCAGATTTCATACTTGAAGCCTTAGGTTATTAGTAGGGCCCTACCAAATTCATGGTCCATTTTGGTCAATTTCACGGTCATAGGATTTTTAAAATTGTAAATTTCATAATTTCGGCTATTTAAGTCTGAAATTTTACAGTGTTGTAATCGTAGGGTTTCTGACCCAAAAAGGAGTTGTGGGAGGGTCGCAAGGTTATTGTGTGTGTGTGTGGGGGGGGGGGGGGCAGGGGTGGTGGTTGCGGTACTGCTATCCTTACTGCTGTACAGCTGCTGGTGGCGTCTGCCTTCATAGCTGGGCAGCTGGAGAAGGCAGAGCCGCCGCCAGCAGCAGTGCAGAAGTAAGGATGGCATGGTATGGTATTGAGCTGGGCCCTCAGTCAGCAGCCACCGCTCTCCAGCTGCCCAGCTTTGAAGGGAGCAGTGCATAAGTAAGGGTGGCATAGTATTATACTTCTGAACTGTTGCTGGTGCGGCACCGCCTTCTGAGCTGGGTGTCTGGCCAACAGCCGCTGCTCTCTGGCCACCCAGCCCTGAAGGCAGCGCAGTAGTAAAGGTGGTAATACTGTGACCCCTCCCAAAGAGAACATTGTGACCCCTCCTTGCAACTCCCTTTTGGGTCAGGACCCCCAATTTGAGTAACTCTGGTCTTCTCTTTGAAGTCTGTATAGTATAGGGTAAAAGCACACAAAAGACCAGATTTCACAAGGGGGAGACCAGATTTCATGATCTGTGATGCATTTTTCATGGCTGTGAATTTGGTAGGGCCCTAGTTATTAGGGGAAAAAAATAGATCTATTGATATGCTTTGAAATGCTTTCATTTCCATATGCATGACCAAATTGAAAGCATGGTGGATTGATTTAAATTAAAGCAATTTAAATTACCAATTTTAATAATGATTTAAGTCAGCAAGCAGGAAATCTGGATTTAAATAATCAATTTTAATCATGTTTTGCATTTGTACTTTTTAGTTATTGTCCTAAGAAAGATTGATTCTCATTGGTTGATTACCATTAAAACATGTTGCTTTGAAACTATATATAGTTTTTACACTGAATTTGGTGTTGCTTCCCGCTAACCAGGAGGATGCACTATACCTTCCCCATTTGTTTAAGCAATTTATAAAGTGTAACTTATATTTATTCAGATTTTTACTTTTTACTTTATGTTCGAAAATGATGAATGATGCATTTTCTTATTTAACTAGATTAATTTTCTACATTTGATTTGTATCAAATTGCATTTGGATGGAATTAAATGAATATGCACAAAAAACATTTTCAAATATTTTTAGTTGAATAATATTACTTTAAATGTTCTGGATATATAATAAACAAAAAGTAAGTTTATCAAAACATGTTTTGCATTTAAAACTAACTGATTTATTAACTAAAGGAAGCATTATGTATAGTGTATTGAACTTATTGATTTTTTTCTGGTCAAATTTTCCTTCAAGATTTTAGAACTAGTAGGTCTCATCCTCTCACACCTAGTTTTTATTCATAGATTGGAGGAGGAAAACAAGCTTTTCAGCTTTTTCAGCTCCCAATTTCTTAATTTTGAATGAACTAGACATTGAAATGAAGTAGTTGAAGAAACTGCATGCATGAAGAAAATGAATGAAGAGGCTATCTCTTGTCAAAAACTTACTTAGCACATAATAAACTCTGATTCTAGGTGCTTAGCTAGTTACATTCACCAGTTCAGTGGTCTGACTTTCTTTAAAACTTGTCAGCAGACATGTATTGTTTAATATTATTTGCTGTATTTAATGTAAAGTATTTTAATAGATTATAATAACTGTAGACCTTAACATAGGTTGTCAATTACACATTTTAAAAACCGTATTTAATTTAAAAAAATTCAATTTAAATAAAAAAAAGTTTTATTTTTTTAAATTGATTTTTATCCACCCTGACTGACAGCTTGGATGAGTAGATGGTATTAAAAAAGAGGGGCTTATACTTATTAGGCAGTATTGAACTTTTTGTATAAGCCCTCTTTTCTTCAAAAGGGATGGACTTGACTTTAAGTTAAACTAGTATGCTGGTACAGAAAACTAACAAAGTTTTGGGTAACCATTTAAATTAGAATTTGGAGGAAGGCTGACAAGTACTGAGTAGCACTTGGGTTGTATAAAGAAATCTGCTAAAAAATCAGTAATTCAAAGATACCTTTGTATCCAGTAAAGAATGGAACGGAAATTACATCTGAACTGGAGGAGGGTCAGGTTGAGAGCACAGTGGTAAAATGTGGAAAAATAGGAAAATAAAGGATGCAGAAAAGACAGATAAATCCGGAGGTGGGAGAGTAGCATTCTACATAAGATTCCATAGGATCTAATGAGTTGTGGAAAGTCACTAGTCTTTGTCTTTAGAAGTGTTAACATTTTTGTTTGTAACACTGTAAGTATTGAATATCTTTTTCTTTTTGTAAATTTAACAGAATCTACAAGCAGATCCAGAAGAACTGTTTACAAAACTGGAGAAAATTGGCAAGGGCTCTTTTGGTGAGGTTTTTAAAGGAATTGACAATCAAACTCAGAAAGTGGTTGCTATAAAAATTATTGATCTAGAGGAAGCGGAAGATGAAATAGAGGACATACAACAAGAAATCACAGTGCTGAGTCAGTGTGACAGTCCTTATGTAACCAAATATTATGGATCTTATTTAAAGGTAAGATGATGCTTGTTTTTGTGTGTTACAGTGAAAGATTTTGTTCAAACGTCAATTTTTTATGGACAAGGACATCAGTAGAATAGCAGAATAGTTTTCAGTAGAAGGGGAAATATTTTTTTCCCCTTAACCTTAAAAACAGAGTGAACTTCTTATAGTTTGTGAAGAGTTTGCTTCAAGACCCATCTTAAGAATAAAATAGTGTATGTGTCTGTTTTACCAAAGGCAGGAAGAAATGAAATTTGTGTAAGTAACAGACTTGTCATTGGGGACATTGAGGTCAAGCAGTAGTATATTTAGATTGTTCAATTTTAGAATGCATTGAAAATGTAATAAAATTGCATAAAACTATTAGAAACAACTCAGTACCTGCTTTTCATCAAGATTAACAATTTTGTCAGGCCTTGATTTGTAGTAGTCTTTTTTTAAAGACTGAGATTTTTTTTTTAGACTTGATCCTGTTTTTGACCTTGAATGGCTCAAAAAATTAATTTGTTTATCTGTGAATTATTTGCAGAAGGTATTTAGTTAGTAGAGTAGCCTGAAATGAAGGCTGATGCATCTTTTATGGGTTTTGGTTGGTGTTTCATCTGAAATTACAAGCTTTAATGATCACCTCTTGGCTTTCATTTCTTTTCTCTGAAATGATCCAGTTCTTGACAGTAAATCAGTTGAGATGAGTTTTAATAATGACAGATACAAAAAGGTGGTACTTCTCTGCGGAAAGATTCATGTTTGAGGTTTCTCTTATGCTTTAACATAGAAGGTAGCACAACTGTGCTTGGTACTTTTTGGTACTGTTTTTCTCTGACTTTATCCCATCTGTGTTACTCAGTTTTCTTTTTTTCACTGAGAGTGCAGGCAGGAGCTTACAGCTCTCATTTTTCTCTTGAAAAATGGCTGATAAGCTTACCAAAGGACAGAAAATATCCTAAATACAAAGTTTGGTCCACTTTTGCCATTCTAGGAACGTTCTACTTCATTTCTGAGGCATGAATGCCCTTAAAAAACAAACAAACAAAAAAATAAAACAAAAAACCCTTATTAACCAATCAGGATTTCTGGGCTTTTCAGTTGCTTGCATACTGAGAACGGATTTGCTCTGAGGATCCAGAAGATACATGACCATTCCCACTAGGACAGTCCACTGTGTGCTTCCTGTGGCCTGGGCCTTGTTATCTAGGGCAACTTGAGAAAAAGCCCATCACAATATTCACCCAAATGGCAGCATGCAAACTTTTGGACCTAATACCTCACCACTGCCCTGATGCAAACTTAGGTATAGAGTAAGTCTAAAAAGATTGTGAAGGTATATAGCCAGCAAAATAAATTGGGGTCTACTTTTAGTCTTTCTCCACTCCCCTCTTGAAATCTCCTGACTAAGTGTTGGTGGATATGTGAAACGGGGACTCCAGAAAGGGCAAGATAAGAATTTCTCCTCTCAGAGATTCTCACAGTATTCAGAACCCTTCTTCCCTCTTTAAGGAGAAATCAATCTTTTCCTCATTCTTACTCACAAAGGAAATGTTGCAAATTCCCATAAAGTTCATTTCTCCCACAGGGCCAGTGGTGAATGTGCTTCTTATGGAGGACTGCAAGCATTAAACTGGTTTTATTTAACAGCTCTGAATACACATGGTCAAATTGTCTTGACATGAATGTAGTTCCTCCCAATGAGGATGACAATAAGGTGACACTCTCCTTGAGAACGCACAACTTCATGAGACAGTCAGAAAATATAAGTCTGAAATAATGCTGGTAGAAAAAAAGAGCTTGAACTACTTTTTCAGATGAAGGTGTTACTACTTGCATTGTAGTAGACACCAACCTTACCTCAAAGAGTTTACAATCTAAAATGGATGAAAGGGATGCAACTTACAGACAAAATACAGCGGCATGCATGATTGGGGTACATCTTGTGTGTGTGTGTGTGTGTGTGTATATATATAATATATAGGGAGAGTGTGCAATGGGAATACATTTGTGTTAGCACTCATTGGTCAAAGTGGGGCAGAAGAATGGTGAGCGGGGGGGAAGTGGCTGTAGGTATAAGAGAAGGAAGGTGGGTAAATGGAGACAAGGGCAATTAGTACAATGGTCATGAATAATGAAGTTGACCAGCTGAAGGGTTGCTATGGCAGGACAGGCTTGGGATGAAGGGGGTGGGGGTGTCAAAAATCAATGACAATACAACAAATGAGGGGGGGGGAATTAGTCTAGGTTTCAGAGTTAAATGAGTTATGATCATGTCAGGAGGCTGTAAAGATGATATTGGCAGCTGCTGCAATTCCCAGTGTAAATGAAAGAGGAGGCTTCTGGCCTTAGAACCCTGGATGGTTCTGATTGGGGATGCTGGAATTTTCTGACTTGACCCCTTAGCCTTTGGGTGCAGCTGTTTCTGACTGAGATGGGAGATCTGAAGGTCTGGGATTTCCTGAGTGCCTCTCTATCCATCAAGGTGCATTTCACTGCTTTACAGTCCATTTTCTTAGGCACCCTAATAGCATCAATGGCCAGAAATTACTTTTGTTCTTTGGCTCCTTTTGCATACATAGTCTTGTATTAAGTGTTATCCATTCCCCTATGACTTTCATTTATATTTGGACTTCTGTAAGAGATTTGATTTAGTACCATACAATGTTCTTGATTCGTGATTAAAAAATAATTGTAGCACATATTAAAGGGATTAAAAACTGGCTGAGAGATCTCAAAGTAGTTGTAAATGGAAAATCAGTTAACTGGTTTTTTTCTAGTCGGGTCCCATAGGGATCTCCTTTTCGCCCAGTGCTTTTCAGTCCATTAATCTGAAAGAAAATGTAAAATCATTGATGATAAAGTTTGCAGATGACACAAGAATTAGTGGAGTGGTAAATAACACACACATTAGCCTGTGACGGTTGCTGGAACTGCTGTCCTTGCTTTGGCAAGCCTCTCAGTGTTTTTCTATTTTGCATGTTTGTATATAGTTGTAAGTAGTTTTTTAGTCAGTTTTAGTGAAATTTTTGTAATTTATCGAGTTAGCAGCGTTTTTGTCCCTTCAAACCTTGTGCCTCCTGCAACAAGAGTATGCTTCTCAGTGACCTGCACTCAAGCTGCCTGAAGTGCCTGGGAGAAGCTCACTTAGGGGATCGCTGCCAGATTTACAGAGACTTTAAGCCTCGCACGAAGAAGGACCAGGAAGCCAGACTGAAGTTTTTGTTCATGAAGGTGGCACTGAGACCTCCATCTGAGCTAGGCCAGTCTGACTCAGCTCAGAGTGCCTCAGCATTGGTAAGGAGAGCTCCTCCTACCGTACCAGAAGCTGGGCACAGTTCACCATCCTCAGAGACTAGGAAAAGGCACAAGAAACAGTCAGCAGAGAGGAGTCGATTCCTGTCACCAAATATGGCTAGGCTTGGGAATCAGAGTAGAGTTGACCTAAGACAGGCCACTCCTCTTACTCTACCGCAGAAGTCAGCACTATTGACTCCTGCACCTACACAGGCACTGTTGACTCCCATATTGGATGAACTGTCTTCATCTGCAATATAGCATGATACCGATACTATCTTGGTGCCGAACACACCGGAGGCATTTACTGTGGCCAGAGACCATCTAGCGCTGTTGGTACTGGTATCACCAGCAGTACAAGAGTTGGCGGTATTGGTGCCATCGGAACCTGTTGCCTCAGGTCATCATTTGGTACCTTCAAAAGAGAAACTGGCTATAATGACCTTGGTGCAGGCATTTTCACGATAGCACCAGTTTCTGGCGCCGGTGGGAACTGTACCGCTGTGGTCCTTGGTCTCATCTTTGGAGTCAGAGGTCGAGTCTTACTCCTCTTGTTTGAGAAGTTGTCCCTGCTGCTCCCCAAGATACTCCTACCCTGCCAAAGACCTACCATTGAGTGCATGGTCAGGTCATCACTGGGGACCTGTGCTTGTCCAGTGGCCGTTTTAGAACCCCGTGGGGGTTCTCCTATTCGGTGACCTTGGAATGAAGGGCACCAACATGCCATCGGGCTGCAGCCAGTCTGCACTCTGGCATTGACCCTGACACAGAACAGTAGGAGCCGGCTCAGTGGGATCCTGCTGAGGCAGAAAGGGAGAAAGAGTGAAAGAGTGTCTTCAGGTGGTGCAGACTTGAAACAAGTCTGTTTCAGGAGTGGGCATGTTGCCTCCCCTGTATTACTATAAGGCACACCAAGAAGTGTTGAAAAGAGTGGCCTTAAATCTGGGCATACAGATGGAGGTAGTAAGAGTCTCCTATACCTTGGTTGATATTTTATCTGCTGCAGCTCAGCAAATGTAGCCCTGTCTTTCAATGAAGCCATTATGAACCCTGTTAAAGCCTTGTGGCAGCCCCCCACATCCCTCTCCTCGTGTTAGAAAGATCTGAGTGAAAGTACTTTATTCCTGTGTGGGGTTATGAGTTGTACTCTCATTTCCCCCCACCCCCTTCCCAGGATTAATGGTAATATCTGCTGCCAGCAAAAGAGAGAGGCAGGTTCCAGACATGCCAAACCTGTGAAAGAAATGCAGAAATTGGGCTCTTTTTTGGCTTAATTGGTGTGTGAGTTGTTGTTGGCTAGTTTTTGGCTTGTAGCTTGTTGCTTCTTTTTTCGTTTGGCTCCCGGCAAGTGGGGGCAAGCAGGAGCGAGAGTTGGTGTGCACAGCGGACCCACAACAGTCCCAGACTGTATGCCGGGGAGATCTAGTCACATAGAGTGTTGGTGTTCTTGGGGATTAGCTTGTTTTGGCCTTGTTTTGAAATGGGATTAGCTTGATTTTTGGCTTATTATGAAAGTCGGAGTGCTTATTTACCGCATGAAAGTTGGCAACTGTGGCAGGTTCATCAAAAGCAAAGGACTCCAAGAAGTTGGATCTGTTCAGTAGGAAAGTTTATTTTACTGGGGGTGTTACAGGTCAGGATTGCAAACCGGAGGTGCTGCTGGATAGATATGATTTCAACATGTGGGACTCCATGCAGAGAAATACAATAAGGAGCATGTTGTCAGTGGTTCAAACGTAGGTCACAGGAGCTTTAATAACACCAAGTTCAGATCCCAGGGAGGAACGGACTTTCTTATTTGCTAGTGAAGATTACAGAATTACAGCCTTACTCATGAATCTACATCCGAAGAAGTGGGCTGTAGTCCACGAAAGCTTATGCTCTAATAAATTTGTTAGTCTCTAAGGTGCCACAAGTACTCCTGTTCTTTTTGTGGATACAGACTAACACGGCTGCTACTCTGAAACCATCAATAGAGAGACTCCAGCCAATTCCCCCCAGCTCCAGACCTACACCCCAAGACTGTATAGTCTTATATTACTCAAAGGCACCTTGAGCAGTGCAAGTTCATTAAGTAATTCGCCACTCCCTCACTGTGAAATGGACACACACTACCCTTTGTAAACTGAGCTGAGATTTCGCAAGCCACTTAACCCTGAACAAATTAACTACAGAAAGACAGATTTTAAGTGGTAGGCGTGGCGAGGGACATCTTCAGCAGTGGGAGACTTCCCAAATAGATCTATTTGCAACCTAGTACAACAGAAAGTGTCACCAATTCTACTCCCTGTGAGGCCACAGTCCGGGGTGTATCATAGATGTCTTTCTGTTGTCGTGACTGGAACATCTTTACTACGCTCCCTCCATCCCACTCATACAGGGAGTACTTCTAAAGATAGAACGGGACTGGGTCATCCTGATAGCCTCAGTATGGCCCCGCCAACGTTGGTTCGCCACTCTGCTAGGCCTCTCAGTGGTGACTCTAGTTCAGCTTCTGTTACATCCGGACATGATCTTTCAGGACCATGGTCAACTGCTCCACCTGAACCTGAGCTCCCTTCACCTAACTTCCTGGGAGCTTCATGGCTAAACCTCAGAGAGCAGGCTTGCTCGGTGTTAGTTCCTCAGGTCCTACTAGGTAGTAGGAAGCCCTCCACCAGGGCTACTTACCTTTCAAAGTGGAAGCGGTTTTCAGTCTGGGCAACCCAACGTGGGGTTTTACCCATGTAGTCATTCTTACAGGAAATACTCAAGTATCCATTACACCTGAAGCAGCACAGTTTAGCTATCTTCTCTGTCAAAGTTCACCTTACAGCAATATTGGCTTTTCACCTCCGGGTGAATAACTGATCCATGTTTTCACATGACATGTCCGTCTCATTTATGAAGGGGCTAGAGAGGTTATACCCTCAAATAAGAAAGTCCGTTCCTCCCTGGGACCTGAACTTGGTGGTGGTAAAGCTCCTGGGACCTCCGTTTGAACCATTGACAACATGCTTCTTATTGTATCTCTCCTGGAAAGTAGTTTTCTTAGTGGCCATCACTTCGGACAGAAGGGTTTCGGAGCTCTGTGCCCTCACATCAGAGCCTCGAAACACAGTCTTCTTTAAAGACAAGGTACAGTTATATCCCCACCCGTTTCTGACCGAAAGTGGTCTCTCAATTTCATAACAATCAGACAATCTGTCTTCTTCTCTTTTACCCAAAGCCACATGCAAATAGGGAGGAACCAGTGCCATCACTCATTGGATGTTAGACGAGCCCTACCATTCTACATAGACTAAACCATTCAGAAAGTCCACTTAACTGTTAGTAGCGGACAGGATGAAGGGCCTCCCAATCTGTTTGCAGACAATTTTGTTCTGATTGCATTCGTACTTGTTACAATAGAGGGGGGGATCCTCCTCCAGCTATCTTGACAGCTCATTCCACAAGGTCACAAGCATTCTCAGCAGCATTCATAGCACAGATCTGGTCATCAGTGCATATGTTCTCCTCCCATTACACCATCCTCAGAAGTCCAGAGATGATGCCAAATTTTGTTGCGCTGTCCTGCAGTCCATGTGTCCGTGAACTCCGATTCTTCCACCTATTCAACTGCTTGGGAGTCACCAGAGTGGAATGCACATGTACAATCACTCGAAGAAGAAAAAATGGTTACTAACCTTCTGTAACTGTTCTTCAAGATATGTTGCCCATGTCCATTCTACCACCTCCACCTCCTGTCCTGTACATCAGAGTTTTCTAGAAAGGAGGATCTGAGGGGGAGCGGTGCTGTGAGCATGTGGCACCAGAGGGGGCTCCAGCTGCCCCAACGGGTATCACTGAAGGAAATTTTTTTAACAACTGTGCTCAGGGCGTGCACACACCTAGAGTGGAATGGTCATGTGCAGCGCATCTCGAAGAACAACAATTATGGAAGCTTAGTAACCTTTTTTTCTGCAGAATGATCTGCACTTACTTGAACAATATGTTTTAGTATAGCCAAATGCAAGATCATAAATCTGGGAATGAAGAATGTGGGTCACACTTATGGGGGACTGAATTTTGGAACGCATTGATGCTGAAAGGAATTTAGGGATCATGATGGATAAAAAACTGAATATGAGCTCCTGAGGTGGTGCTGTAGCTAACTGTGTTAACCTGATTTTATAAGGCTGATTTATTATAGGCTTGCCAATTATCTCACCAGAAGATACTTAGGTTCTTGTCCCAAAATCAGGCTACAGAATTAGGGAATGTAGACAGATCAGTACTTTGTCTGGACCCTCGGGGTGTGCGGCAGGGACATTCACACTGAGGACAGAACCAAAATTTTAATATTTTTATTACAATAAAACGAGAGTAATCAAAGCTACAAACCACAAAGCGACGAAGTAGTATAGTTCTATAGTTCCTGGTGGTAACATCCCTTTTACAAGAGCCACTTAAACTAGCATACAAACACCCTTCCTTGGGGACCTGGTAGTAGGAGACAGAGGACCAGTCTCATCTCTGGCATGCCCAATAAATTCGATGGTCCTGGTTCCTCAATCCCAGGATGGTAGAGATCAGCTTCGGGTGTTGCGTAGCTAAGCTATATTGCATAAGCGAAGCTCATCGCTTAACCAAAAGAGAACTTAAAGAAAGATAACTAAGAGAAGGAATCCTTCCACGTGGTGGTCTGACCTCTTATAGGGTCTTGGCATTATGCTGAATATTCATGTCAGTGCCCAATTTTCCATGCCCAAATCTTATTTCTTCACCCAGATAAATCTTAGGGTACACTTATTCTGTAGACTAACATAGTCTTACGTATTAATAACATGTTCATTCATATTAATATCAAGTCTCATTCTCAAAATGGTTACCTGTAGGCTCCTTGCATTATAACCAAATATAATGAAATAATATCTACTGAAATATAAACCAAAATAATATCAATCCATCCAATAAAGAAGATTATATAATATAGCAAGCTGGCAGGCTAGCCCTATGGGCTACAGTGTGCTAACACAAGCTACGTATGTGGAGGCAAGGGAATATTGAGTAGAAGTAGGAATGTGGTGTTATTGTTGTAGATAGCATTAGTGAGACACTGTGCCCAATACTGATGTCCACACTTCCCAAAAGATGTTGGAAAAATTGTAAAGAGTTCAGAAAAGAACTACTAGAACAATTTTGAGGACTGGAAAACCTAGCTTACTATAGACTTAAGAAGCTCATTCTATTTAGTTTATCCAAGAGAAGATTAGTAGGTGATTGAGCCTTTTAGAAGTGCCTATCTGGGAAGAAGATTTCTGGTAGTAGAGGGCTCTGAAATCTACCAGACAAAGGTTTAACAATATCTAATGGCTGGAAGCAGAAGCTAAATTTAGGCTAGAAATAAGGCATATATTTTGAGTCAGGGTAATTAACTATTGGAATTGCTTACCTAAGGATTGGGTCACTTGATGTTTTAAAATCAAGGTTGGATTACTTCTTAAAATATGCTGTAGCTCAACCAGAAATATGGGCTTGGTGAAGGAATTACTGAAATTCTATGGCCTGTGTTATGTAGGAGAATGGATTGGGTGATCATAATGGTCCTCTGTGGCCTTAAAATTCTGTGAATAATGTTAACTACTGAAATGTGATTTACTTGGAACTATCTAAAGGCCAACTTGAAGCTTCAGTTGATCTAGCATGCGGTGTCTGGCCTTATAAATAATACAAAAAAGCAAGAGCACATTATGCTGGTGTCCACCAGCTCCTTCACCCAGTAAAGAATCTGCTTTGCGGTCTTGGTACTTACCTTTAAGATGGATTGGTCCCTGGTTATCTGAGACCAGTTACCCTCCACTTTTTGTATCATTTGTGGTCCTGAGGTTTCTTTGCTTGTGTGCATGCTTGCTTACAGCCCTTTGCGGAACATCTTAATGGGAGAGGACATCTCAGTCTGCATCCCTCTTAAATTTGGACATCAAAGGGGTGGTTGGCTCCAGACACTCCTTTCCCTCACTACCTCTTCTGAAAGATTTAAAGAGATTTTTGTCTCCTCGAGGAGATAGTCATGAAATTATCAGCCAGTAGTCAATCATCTTCAAAACATGATTTATTGAAAATACAGAGGAAACTGAAGAAAAGCAAAATGTTTGCATAACCTATCTAAATTTACACTTCTCGTGAATGCCTTATCCAGTTAGCTTAACTTAGTTACAATAAAAAGAAAACAAATGCCTTGCATTTCTTCAAAAGCAATGTTTCACCAACTACTTGTTGGTCAGGCTGATGCTGCCTTTTACTTCTGGGTCTCTGAGATCTCTCAAGTCTTCACTACTGAGAAACTAGGAAAATAGGAAGGAGCATAAACCCTAGCAAGTTGAGTGTAAAAGTATGATTAGGCAGGCCAAAAAAAGAATGTGAAGAGCAACTAGCAAAAGACACAAAAGCTAACAGCAAAAACTTTAAGTACATTAGAAGTAGGAAGCATGCCAAACGATCAGTGGGGTCACTGGGTAATCAGGGTGCAAACGGAGCACTCAAGAAAGACAAGGCCATTGTGGAGAAGCAAATGAATTCTTTGCATTAGTCTTCAGTGCAGAGGTTGCGAGGGAGATTCCCACACCTAAGCCATTCTTTTTAAGTGACAGATCTGAGGAACTGTCCCATGTTGAGGTGTCAGTAGAGGAGGTTTTGGAACAAATTGATAAATTAAACAGTAACAAGTTACTAGAATGAGATGGTATTCATTCAAGCGTACTGAAGGAATTCAGTTATGAAATTGTAGAAGTACTAACCGTGAAATGTAACCTATTGCTTAAATTAACCTTTGTACCAGATGACTGGAGAACAGCTAATGTAACACCAATTTTTTAAAAAGGCTTTAGAGGAGATGCTGGCAATTACATGCAGGTAACCTTAACTTCAGCATCAGGCAAATTCTGTTCTGAAAAGAACAGAATTATCAGACACACAGATGAATGCAATATATTGTGGGAGAGTCAACCCAGATTTAGGGAAATTATCCTCACCAATCTATTCTTTGAGTGAGTCAACAAACATGTGGACAGGGTGATCCAGTGCATATAGTGTACTTGGACTTTCAGGAAGCCTTTGACAAAGTTTCACACCAAAGGGGCTTAGGCAAAGTAAGCAGTCATGAGATGAGAGAAGGTCCTCTCATGGATCAGTAACTGTTTAAAAGCTAGGAAACGAAGGGTAGGAATAAATGGTCAGATTTCACAATGGAAAGAGGTAAATATCAGGGCTCCTCAAGGATCTGTAGTGGGATCAGTGCAGTTCAACATATTCATAAATGATTTAGAAAAGGGGTGAAACATCTGCTCAGTGTGCAATGGCAATCAAAAAAGCTGAAAATTTTTGAACCATTAGGAAAGGGATAAATAATGTCATTATATATAAATCCATGGTACACTCGCACCTTGAATATTGCATGTAGTTCTAGTTGCCTCATCTCAAAAAAGATACATTTGAATTGGAAATGGTAGAGAGAGGAAACAAAAATGATTAGGGTTATGGAACAGCGTCCATGTGAGGAGAGATTAAAAAGACTGGAACTCATCAGGTTAGAAAAGTGGTGACTAAGGGAGGTTATGACAGAGGTCTATAAAATCATGAATGGTGTGGAGAAAGTTAATAGGAAAGTGTTATTTATCCCCCTCATATAACACACAAACCAGGGCTCATCCAATGAAATTAATAGGTAGTAGGTTTAAAACAAACGTAAGGAAATACATCTTCACACAAGGCCCAGTCAACCAGTGGAACTTATTGCCAAGGGGTGTTGTGAAGACCAAAAGCATAACTGGGATTAAAAAAGAATTGGATAAATTCATGGAGGATAGGTCCAACGATGGCTTGAAGATCAAGATGCTCTGGGTGGCTCTCAACTTCCTACTGCCAGAAGCTGGGACTGGACAACAGGGAATGGATCACTCAATAATGCCCTGTTCTGTTCATTCGCTTTGAAGTGTTTGGCAGTGGCCAATGTTGAATGATAAGATACTGGGCTAGGTGGACCATTGGTCTGATGGAATATGACCTTATGTTGATTAGAAAAAAGTATGCTTTTTTTTTTTTTTTTTACTGCAAGGTAACTAACCTACATAAACTGTCCCACTGTAAAAACAAAATCCGAAGTGGAGTCTATGGGTATGTCTACACTACCTGCCGGATCGGCGGGCAGCGATTGATCCAGCGGGGGTCGATTTATCACGTCTAGTGTAGATGCGATAAATTGATCCCCGAGCGCTCTCCCATCGACTCCTGTACTCCGCCACCGCGAGAGGCGCAGGCGGAATCGATGGGGGAGCGGCAGCAGTCGACTCACCGCGGTAAGTTTATCTAAGTATGTTTACTTCAGCTACGTTATTCATGTAGCTGAAGTTGTGTAACTTAGATCGATTTCCTTCTCTTCCCGCCCCCCCTCCCCCGCCCGCTGTGTAGACCAGGCCTTAGACCCATGAACCTCTTAATTCCACTTGGCAAAGGGGTTACAAGAATATCCTGATCCTGGTATGTACGTTCACCAAAGAACGTCATGTGAGGCCTTAAATGAAAGGCACATTCATGCTGGTCATAGGCATCCTTTAAGTCAAGGGCAGCATGCTGAGGTCATTCACGCTGGTCACTCCTCACTTAATGTCATCCCGGTTAACGTTGTTTCGTTGTTACGTCGCTGATCAGTTAGAGAACATGCTTGTTTAAAGTTGTGCAATGCTCCCTTATAACGTCGTTTGGCAGCCACCTGCTTTGTCCACTGCTTGCAGAAAGAGCAGCCCGTTGGAGCTAGCTGGTGGGGGCTTGGAACCAGAGTGGACCAACAGTCCCCCATCAATGCCCCGGTCCCCTAAGTTCCCTGTGCAGCTGCCCAGCAGGCTATCAATTGCTGGGCAGTTCAGCTGTCCCTCACCCCACTGCCGTGTGCTGCTCCTGCCCTCTGCCTTGGAGCTGCCCCTGGGAGCCTGCTGCTTGTGCTGTGTATGGGGGGGGGGGAGGGGGAGGAGAGTGAGCCCTTTTTTACCTCACGCCAGATTTCAGATGAGATTGCTCTTATGCAAGACTTCAAGATGTATCTTCATACAATAGTGAGGAATTGCCTGAGACTTCTAGGTCATATGGCAACTTGTACATACATAACTCAGCATGCCAGACTTCACCTTCACCTTCAACATGTCTAGATGTTGCATCACAGACCTCTCAGCCTACATGTGAGTGCTTGGATGCTTAGTGGTTAACTCCCCAGGAAACTGACTGTTTCTTTGGACTCCAGAATGTTCTCTTAAATAGCTGAAAGCCTTCCACCAGGTATACTCACCTCAAGAGAGGGAAGAGGTTCTCTCTGTGGCCCCAGGAGAAAGGGACCTCTGAGACCTTTACAGGCTTCCATACAACTCGTTCTGGATTATCTGCTTCACCTAAGCGTAAAAGACTCTCTATCAGTTCTCTGAGATTTCATTTGGCAACTATCTCTGTATCCCATCCTCATGAGGAAGGCAGGTCTGTTTTTTTTCCAATCCTATGACAATTAGATTCCTGAAAGGATTGGCTAGAAACTTCCCCCCTGTGAAAGATCCCACCCCCAATGTGAGATACAAATTTAGTTTTTAGCTTTACTGGTTCCCTCCCTGCACCCTCCTTGAGCTTGTGGCTATGTGTACTCTCTCTCTCATCTCCAAATGAAAGTAGTACTCTGAGGGAGCTTTAGTTGCTGACCCTTCTTATACAGTATTTTACAAAGAGAGAGTTTGCGTCCACACCCTAAATTTATCACTAGAGTGATGTCAAAATTTCATCTGAATTTAGGAGTTATGTGCATAATTCCTGTTGTTTCTGGGATGTAGGAACTTCAGTATCCCCACTGAAAACAGTGCTGCCTGTAACATGCTTTATTATCAGGGAAATAGATGAAATGATGACCCTTCACCCCCATGCACTGTCAGCAGAGTTTGAATCTGGGACTTTCAGCTCAAAATCACAAACCTTCATACTTGAAGTAAAGCATTAAGCCTGCTAACTGGCAGCAGTAGCAGATGGCTATCTACTATTGACCCCCCACCACTGAAGGGGACTCATAATATACTTCACAAGTTTGTTACAAATAACACTGCTCTTCAGCCAAAATGCTTCTGAAATAAATGTAGTCAAACTTTACTAATTCTCGGTCACTGAGAACGAAAATGATGCTTAAAATTGTTGATTGGCTCTAGTTTTCAAGATATGCTATTGGGTCAGTATATACGACCCTTGACTTGGGAATGGCGGAGGATAAGTGAGTTATAAAGGGAAGGGATCTCAGTTTAAACCAGAAATGACTAAAATACATCTTTGACTGGATCTATGACTGGGTTTGGACAGTACTTGCTTTTTAGGCAAAACAGTGAATGATGCAATCTGAAGCTGGTATTGCATCATACATGATATGAATTGCATCATGTTATTCCTAGAATTCATGGATGATGCAATCATAACTAAGCTTACATCACTCTGCTGAACAGATTGCCCTATATCAGCTCTAGAAATCATAGTGTCGTGCTCTCTTATTTGTCAGTGTTTGATTTTGCAAAGGAACACATTTCTGTTTAGCCAAAGTGAGCAGAGATGCCTCGTACTTGTGTGAACAGTGCAGATAACTTCTGCTAGGTTTGTGGTGAAGTGACTTTTGCATCACAAAAGCGCAGTATAACCACTATGGTTAAGAAAGCCTATCACCTTTATTTTGGCTGCAAAATTGGAGATCGGGACAAAAGGGGGCCCCCACACATATGCTGCAACCCTTGTGCAACAAATCTTCGCCAGTGGTTGAACAGGAAAAGGAAATCTATGCCTTTTGCAGTGCCAATGATTTGAGAGAGACAACAGATCATACCAGCAATTGCTACTTCTGCATGGTGCCTCCAGTTGGGAAAGGTGTGTCAAAGAAGAAAAAGTGGACTGTGCATTATCCAAACATACCATCAGCTATACGCCCACTGCCCCACGGAGGAGGACTGCCAGTTCCTGATGCACCAGAATCATTCTCACTTGAGTCAGTCGAGGAAGAGGAAGAGGATGAAACTTCTGGTCCTGAACCATCAATGTCACAGGACCCACATTTTCTCCCATCCTCCTCCTCTGAACCACACCTCATAACACAAGGTGAACTGAATGAGCTTGTCAGGGATTTGGAACTCCCCAAGAGTAAGGCAGAGCTGTTGGGCTCCAGACTACAGCAGTGGAATCTCCTGGCAGGTGATGTTAGGGTTTCCATGTTCCGTGACCGTCAAAAGGATCGTGTCCCATTCTTCTTCATGGAAGGTGATCTTGTAGCCTGCAACAACATCGATGGTGTGATGGCAGCCCTCAACATTGTTCACGATCCAGATGAGTGGAGACTGTTCATTGATTCATTGAAGACGAGTCTTAAAGCTGTTCTTCTGCATAATGGCCATCAATTCCAGTTGGTCATGCAGTCCATATGAAGAAACCTATGACAACATGAAACAACTTTTGAGGTGCATAAACTATGACCAACATCAGTGGCAGCTTTGTGGCGATTTGAAGGTTGTTGCTCTCTTGCTTGGTCTGCAGACTGGATACACAAAGTACTGCTGTTTTCTCTGCGAATGGGATAGTCGTGCAAGAGATTCCCACTACATCAAGAAAGATTGGCCACTCCGACAGTCATTGGAGCCTGGGAGGGAAAAGTCTTCGGCATCCACCACTTGTTGAATCAAGGAAGATTTTGTTACCACCCTTACACATCAAGCTGGGTCTGATGAAGAACTTTGTCAAGGCCATTGACAAAACACAAGCAGCTTTCAAGTACCTCCTTGGAAAATTTCCAAGCTCAAGTGAAGCTAAGATAAAGGAAGGTGTCTTTGTTGGTCCTCAGATTCGTGAACTTCTTCGAGATGATGCATTTGACCATGCACTGCGTGGCAAGGAAAAGACGGCATGGAAAGCCTTCCAGTTAGTGGCAATAAATGTTCTCGGAAACAACAAGGCAGACAACTACAGGTTGTTGGTGGAAAACCTCCTCAAGGCATACAAAAGCCTTGGTTGCAACATGTCACTAAAGATACATTTTTTGCACTCATATCTAGATTTTTTTCCACCGAACTGCAGAGCTGTGAGCGATGAGCACGGCGAGCGATTTCACCAGGACATTGCAACAATGGAGAAACGCTATCAGGGCAAATGGAGCCCATCAATGCTTGCAGATTATTGCTGGACAGTGACAAGAGATGCTCCATTTAATAAATACAAGAGACAAGCCAAGAAGCGCCGAGTAGACACTGAATAGGGCTAAACTATGTACCTAATAGTTTTTTGCCTTTTGTTTCATAATAAATTTTATTTATATAACCCTTTTGCTGATTTTTAAAGTGTTACATAAACAGGACAGGTGAACTATTATCATGTAAAGCAACCATAAACACACAAAAAGACCTAGGTTTACAATTTATGATTAAAACTCTATCGACACAATATACATAGACATCAAATGTAAAAACTTAAATATCTTAGAAACCGTAGCCAATCAGTTGTTTTAATTGTCATATTTGAATTCAGCACATCAAAATAGCACATTTTATCTCTGAAGCAGACGACTTCTCAAAAATTGTAGACCAGTGTAATTAAGTGATTTCCTTCCTTGGTTATCACTACCATGGAATTGGAGATTCGGTAAGCCTGTCTGTTTTATTACATCACGTGTTTTAATGCTACAGTTTCATCACTCGGTAGTCAAAATCAGTCAGCTAACTTTGTGATTGCATTGCAGGATTAACATATCAATGTATTTGGTTTGGGTCTTTAAGTGAATTCTACCAGTTAAAACTGGTCTGAGGGAAGGTAATTGTAGGAGCAGGATAGGGGGGAAATACTAATCTTTACCTGTGTTAATTAATAATACATGATGGTGTGTTTTTGACGGCCGTTATACTGTGTATTGAGGAATGACTGTACAATTCCTAAGTGTTGCTACTTCATAAATCGGTTAGTTGAAAAGACAACAGTAAAATATCTACAAAAGAAGATAAGTTCCATTGGGATTTTATAAAAGGAAGAGTCATCTGATGAGAGTTGTGGGCAAAGTAGATGAATTTGGCAATGTTTTTGGGCTAAAGAGCCGGTTGGATGATAAGGCTAAAGAGAAGATGCTTACAGTAATCAAAGCAGGAGATATCAGGATATAGACAAAGGTTTTGGAAAGTGAGGGCTGATTGTTCTAAATCCCATTGCTTCTTTTCCATATCCACAACCTGAACACAATGAGTAAAGGGAAAAGACAAGTCATGGATGATAGATTGATTGCAGACCTGGGACATGGAAAAGCTTACGGAGTTATTCTCTGAGTGGATATAGAAGAGTAAGAACATATGTTTGTGCATGTAAAATATATTGAGTACATTTCCCATGTTGTGTTTAAATTGTTGGCAGTATAGCCAGGAAGAGAGATCAGATGTCAATCTGAAGGGAGACTGGGGGGAAGGTTATGGGAACCTCTTTTTAGTTGTTTATAAAGTTTTTTTGGATGGGCCAACTCTGGAAAGTATTATACATGTATTTCAGTCAACTTCATTGGAGGTGCTTGCATGTGTAAAGTTTGCAGGTACAGGCAAGTGTCTGTGGTGAAAAGGATTAATCTTACCATGAGCATTTGTTGAAGGATGATTATATAGGCTGAAAAGGTCTTTTCAGCAAATAAAATCATAGCTTATGATAAAGTTAGTTTATAAAGTTCATTTATTATGCTCTACTTTTGTTGGAGCACAGTTCCCCCTGAGAGGTGAAATTCTCTGTAAGGAAATTAATTTAACCTGATTTTTGGAGAGTTGTTGGATTGTGGACTAATCACTGTGTCAAATTTTTGGGAGAGAATTTTGATTATTTTTGCATTAAGCACTTTCTAGCAAGTGATTTTGCAAGTAATGTTGTTAGAACTGGCTTACTGGAAAGAATAAATTCACAGGATTAATGATATACTACTACTGTAGTTGCCAAAGCTAACTGAATATAGTTTTGTTGAATGATTTTTGATTATTATTGATTAACTGCTATGGTTAGGTTAGATTGTAGGACTCATTGACCAGTAAGTGTGTATGGAAATTTAAAAGAAGATTGTTCAAGCTCTGAGGACGGCAGAGATTGTCTAAATGTTAGCTAATTATACATTTCCAAAGAAAAATTGCTTACAGATGTTGTTCACCAAGTTCCCAACAGATGTTGTTCTGCTTAGGTGTGTATGATCTTTTAGCCTGTGTTTACATGAGTTACAGCAGTGTCTAAAAATGCCCACGTTTCCTTCTCTTTCCCTAGTCTCTGTTCTGTCTTGGCTGCACAACAGATGATTTTTCTTTTTCTTTTTGTGGCTGGACAAGTTAGAAGGCTGACAAACCTTGACAAAAGGACCTGAATGCGCCACGTGCAAAACGACAATGATTTCTTTGATTGCAGGGACCTTTTGGCCAGCTTCGGGTAAGGATTTGTGTTTAGAAGAGAACCTTTGGGCTCGTCTGTATCTCCCTCCCCTCAAAGGGATGGCAGCCCGAGGACACCTAACATTCATCCTGATGCCAACAGACTTCAAAGGAGGTAAGCGTCTCAGAAATGCTCCCTAGCCAAATACTTCTCATCAGTCCTGCACCTCTACTTGGTAATATTCTTCAGTACATCTTTACCATCTCTCTCAGATTTCTGTTCATGGCTCCTCTATGAAAATATTTGCTCATATCTTATGAAAATTATCGAAGGCCTCGTCAGCTGGTTTTAGCCCCATTTAGGTTCATGGAAATAAACGTCGCTATCAACAGCCCTGGTTCATTCAGCTCAGAATGTGTTCTCAAATACAGGAAAGGAAACTTTATACTTCCTGTGGTTTGTACAAAAGTCAGTTATTTCCTGTCCCCCACCCCTTTTTGGTTTTCATGTTTTGGATCTGTCTCAACACTTGAGCATCTCTGAATTCATGTCCTTTTGGGATCAAGTTGGGAGAAAAAAACAATAAGCATTCCCCTCAATATATTAAATAAATACTTTTTAAAGGCTCTCTGGAGGACTCCCAGACACCAAATCCTTCCATTTAATTCTTTGTGTACAAGCTAGATTGCTAGAAAGAATTGTTCTACAATTGAATCCCGCAAAAGCAGCATGCAGTGCGTTTTATTCTCTTAGAGGGAAATGTGTCCCTGAAGGAACATGTTGCTTGTCTAAGGCACAGTCTTGAGAAAAACTTGCATTTTGGTCCAATGCTGCTGTTTACACCTCCAGAATAATAATTGCTCCCTGGATAAGTTCTTAGTAGCAGCAGACTTTACCATTTTAAGTTGCCGTTGCTGTTCTTCCCTTTAGAGGGCATAGACTTTTTGGTGAAGAACTAGATAGCTAAAACGACTAAATCATGATCCCAGTCTTAATTCCAGAGATGAAGTCTGCATTAAGATTATTCACAGGAAAGGTCAGATATTATAGGTCTTGCTTTTCTTGTTCTTATTCCAGAGAGCATTATATGAAACAAATTAGGAGCAAGACCACATATCCTTCCATAAATGAGGAATTTTTTTCATGTCAAATCTTTCAGTATGGTCATCTTTGGGGATGAGTCAGGACTTTTTATTAATATGGAATTAGTTGTGCATTTGTTGAAAAATTATCTGTTGTAGGGAGTGTGTTTAGAGCACATAGTTGGCAGTCAGACCTCTCAAGTTGTACATGTTGCACTAATATCCACTTTGTGACCTTGGGCAACTCACTTAACCTTTTTTGCTTGGTTTTCCCATATGTAAAATGGGCATAGTACTTAACTATCAGAAGTTGAAGCTTGTCATGTTTATATAGCATTTTTTGATCCTTTAGGGTCAAAAGTGCTATATAGAGTAATTGCAAAATAGTATTGTAATTTTCATCATCTTATTACCATCCAATTAATTTTCTTATGGAACTCTACCGTCTCAGTGTAGAAGATATGTGGCTCTGAACTTAAGCACATTAGAACAACAAGAAGGTGTGTCAGTCCTAAATATAATTTTTACCTGGATTTAAAATACACAAATCTTATGAGACAGTTTTGCAGACGATTGTGCTAGGACTTCTGTTTCTCTCCACAGAGTTTTCTGAACATGGCAAAAGGAGCAGCAGCAGATTGTAAACCATGTCAGTTTTACTCTGTTCCTGCATATGTTGCCTGGGAAGGATTATGTACAGGTGGATCATAGGTGTTTTTCTGTACTGTTGAGTTCCTCTGTTTATGTGGGATGATGGTGAGGGAAGGGCAGAGAGAGGCATTTCCTCTGCTTCCTTTCTGATTTGTGTGTGTAGCTGAAAACTTTTGTCTAGGCTTTTATGAATATTTCTTTCCCAGTAACTCAGCAAGAACAGAGCTAAAAATGAGGATTTCACAATGGTCTCTTTCCTCCTGCTCCTACAAGGCTGATGGGAAGATATTCTGTGCAAGATTACAATAATGTCTTGTGGAGTATGTGAGATAGAAGCAGGGGAGAAGGGGTGCATTACTCCAAGTTTATGGATTTCTGAAGGCATAATATTTGGACAACTCCAATTAATTGTAAATCTTGTTCATCACTTCTTAGATTAATTGTGTTGGAGCACTGTAAAAGTAATATCCTTTGCCCCTTGAGCCTTTAAGGGAACATCTATATGGCAAAAAGAAAAATCTGTGGCAGTGAGTCTCAGAGCCTGGGTCAACTGACTCGGGCTTGTGGGGCTCAGGCTACAGGGCTAAAATGAGCAATATAGAAGTTCCTGCTCAGACTGGAGCCTGGGCTCTGAAATCTGTCAAGGGGGTCTCAGAGCCTGGGCTCCAGCCTGAGTGGGAACATTTACACTACTAACTTTAGCTCTGTAATGCAAGCCTGAACAGTTGATCTGGGCTCTGAGACTTGCTGCTATGGCTTTTTTTTTTTTTTATTTATTGTAGACGTACCTTTAGACTGATATTTATCTTGTGAGTTAAACAAGGAGAATCATTTTACAACATAGTCTTAACCTTATTTTTTAATTGGGTACCAGTTACTCCATTTTGGAATGATTAGATTCCTGTTCATGCTTCACTCTGATAAGAATAGACTATTCTTAGTATAGGTTTCTTGGCATCCTCTCTTGGTTCAACTCTTTCTGCCACTCCCCAAAACTTAAGGCAGCACATCAGTTTCCTAGGCTGAGGACACCGCGTTTCTCAATGTCCTAATTCCCACTCACCTCCACACGAGGCACAGAAGGTATCTCTCTCAGGCTTTGCTCTAAAACTTGGATGTTTGGTTGCCAAAGGGTGTTGGAGGAGTTGTCGAGCAGTATGGAACACTTTCTGGAGGAGGATTTCTCTTTAGTGGTTCAAGAGATATAGGAGTCCATAGCCCTGTCTGCTCACAAAGCTGGCCGATTTGCTCCTGAAGGCCTAGCTGTTACCTCTTCACCTCTTCTGACCTGAGATCATTAATCTAACAGAGATCTATAATCCTGAATACAGTGTGTGTTTACCTTTTAGGAAATTCTGCAAAATCATTCTCTTTATACAGTTTTTCCACCGCATCCAGAATGACATTCACAAATATCAACCATCCCCTTTAAAAACAAAACTCACTTATCCCAGGCAGAGATATTTATATCCTAAAAAGGCAAAAGAGCCAGAGACTCCAAGAAGTCCACTAAGGATGCGGGTTACCAATTTATTTTATGTGGCAAGTCCTTAGATATTATGGTAATGATTTGCAGAACAAAATCCTAAAATAGATAAACCTTAATAAATCCTTGACAAGCTGTACAGTACCTAAAGTGAAGACTTTGAGAAAAGGATTTACAGAAGAATGGGACTTCAGACACTTCCCTGAGCAGACTCAGAAGGATAGGAAGTTTCCCCTCCCAAGAGGTTGGCAAAGATAATCACAGAGATTTGGAGGTGGTTCTTCAAGTGTCCATACAGATTCCACTCTTGATACATATGCACCTCTTGCACATAAGATCAGATTCCTTTTGAATAAGAGTGTCTGTTATGGTTGTGCCTTTGACCTGTTACCACTTTAGCAGAGATAGGGCAGCCTCAGCCATCTATCAGGTTCCTTCTTAATGCCCTTGGCTGTGGGACAGAACTATTCAGTATCTCTGTCTCAACCTGAAAGATTTATTAGCTACAGTTCCAATTTATTATCTACAGTTGTTAGGTAGTATACCTGTTGGTTTAAAAATAAATAGACATTCCCTGTGGAAATAGGGCACTGATATGATTTTGCAACCATTGTCCTGTTCAGGAAGCCAAAATGGCTGAAGGCAAAGCTCCAGGAATCAGGATCTGCCCTTCCTGTGACTCAGCAATATCTATAAACGATGGTCATGCTAAATACCTTCTGTGCTTAAGAGCTTATGCTAGACTACTGCACATAAACATTTAGAGAAGGTAGACTGAACATCTAATGGAGACTTCTATGGAAACGCTGTCTGACCCAGTCAAGCCAGCTATGAGACCACCTCCTCCTAGCCAGTCTCACTCCTCTAGTTGTTCCTATGAGCTGCAGTGCTATCTGCTACCCTAAGCTCGAGGGACGCTCACAAGCTTTGCTCCTTGGTGACTTCCACTTTGATGCAGAGCACGGGCCAAAAGGAGACCCATACCAAGAATGGCATAGATCTGCTTCTTCTCTAGGAGACAGAAATCTTCTTCTAAGCCTCCCACAGAAGGGACACAGTCAGTCACGTTCTTAAGTAAGCACTCTACTGCACCCAATACCATCCAAGTGGCTGACCCTGCGGTACCATCTTGCGCACCAGTACTGAAAGACTCAGTGTAGATCACTCTGGCACTGAGGAAATTTATGCTTAGCTTTTTGGCACTGAGCATTATGGTGGCCAAGGCAACAGAGTGTTTTACTAGCACGAAGGAGCCCATTGGCGCTGAAACACTTCTTAACACTGGCAGACTTATCATTGGGACTGGTACCAAAGTCAATAATTCAGAGTGAAAGCTTTTTACTCCCACTACACCTTGATCCCAAAGAAGAGCAGGTGATGATGCATCCTAGATAAGACAAGATTCAGTGCCTTCGCTTGACATTCCAAGTTTTGGATAGTCATCCTAGCCTCCTCCATCATCTCTTTGGGTCCTATAGGCTGGTTAATGGCTCTCAACCAGGGTGTACTTACTTCCACATCTTGATATTGCTGCCACACAAAAGATTCCTGCAATTCATGATAGGAATATCACACTGTCAGTACAGTCTTCAGTCTGTCCAGTAGTCTGGCAGGAGTCTTTATCAAGGTCCTTGCTGTGGTTGCAGCTCATCTAAAGAGACAAGGAGTCTAGGTGTACCCATATTTGGATGAGTGGCTGACATGAATTTCTTCTGCACAACAGGTCAAAGACTCTGTACAAAAGACCTCTTTGCGTCTCTGGATGTCGGAGTCAAGAAGGACAATTCCACACTGACTCCCACACAAAGCAGCGAATTCATAGGAACAGTGTTAGATTCCAAGGTGCCAAAAGGCATACCTGCCACAACAAAGACTTAATGCGCAACTGGTAATGCAAATGAAAACCTGATTGAAGCTTCTGGGACACATGCTGTGTGCAAATGTATCATGCAGCAGGGCTCAATAGCGAGAATATTAACCGCAAGTACATACGGGGAATAACTGGGTAAGGCAGTAGTACTACTGAAAAGGATCTGGGGTTATAGTGGAGCACAAATTGAATACAAGCCAGCAATGTGATGCAATTGCAAAAAAGGCTAATATTCTGGGTAATGTGGGGAGAGGGTATTAACAAGAGTGTTGTATGTAAGACACAGGAGGTAATTGTTCCACTGTACTCGACACTGGTGAGGCCTCAGCTGGAATATCGTGTCCAGTTTTAGGTCCTACACTTTAAGAAAGATGTAGACTTATTGGAAAGAGTCCAATGGAAGCAACAAAAATGATAAAAAGTTAAGAAAACCTGACCTATGAGGAAGGTTAAAAAACTGTGCATGTTTAGTCTTGAGGAAAAAAGCTTGAGAGAGGACCTGAATATGTTAAGGACTGTTATAAAGAGGACTATGATCAGTTGTTCTCCATGTCCACTGAAGGTAGGAGAAGAAGTAACAGGCTTACTCTGCAGCAAGGGAGATTTAGGTTAGGTATTCGGAAAACCTTTTAAACTATAAGGTTAGTTATGCACTGAAATAGACTTCCAAGGAATGTTGTAGAATCCCTGTCACTGGAGGTTTTCAAGAATACATTAGATAACTTCCTATTAGGGATGGTACAGGTTTACTCGATCCTGCCTCAGCTCAGGGGGCTGGATTTGATGATTTCTTGAGGTCTCTTCCAGCCCTACATTTCTAGGATTATAAACATTAGTGGCAGCAGCACTTTCCCTTTGGGCTGGAAAGATCCAGGTAATTTTCTACGTAGATGACTAGCTGGCACAGGGAGTCATTGATGTCAGACCCTCAAGATGCAATGTCTCAAATGTTATTTATTCCTCTCTTATATATGATTCATGATAAACTTAGAAAAGAGACCTTTGACCCATTCCACTTCCAATGCCTTTCCCTGTTGGAAAGCCCTCTTCAGCACAGTGGAAAGGAAGGCTTGCTAAAATCAAGATTGCAAGGAGAAATAAGTTCTTTGGATCTTTTCTTAATCTGGCAGCACTGGATGTCCTCCACCTTCAGGGGCTGATGTCCTTGGAAATCAAACTAGTTCCATGAGTGGTACTCCATTGCCTTCACTTGTGGATTCCACTTGGGATCCACAATTCTGTGCTTTGTCACATCCCACCAGTCACAAGGAGTAATTCAGATGGTGGGAGGGATCAAACAACCTATCCTGTTATTTCCCTGACTGATCTGCGATGGATATCTCTTGCCATAGATACCTATCTGAAGGACCTGGTGTATACCCCCGAACAACCTCTCTGCCCAGGGATTGTGGATTGTAGAGGTTTTAAAATGGCACATTAGCCGATTGCTGTGGTTTGATGTTCTTTTTGCCCTGTTAGTGTTCTAGCATTGGATCCAGAAATTATTCGTTTTACTTTGAACCAACAATGTGTTTATAGAAACATAAATAAGCAACCAAACTAGAGACAAGAAACAAGGTCCTCAGCCTTGAAGCACCATCTTCTCACTTCAAAACTGTGTATCTGGCAGGGACATTAATATCTAGGCTCCCTTGTTCCTCAGCAGACTGCTTTATTTTGGCAAATGGGAGCTGTTCTTAGTTAAGATGGCCTTTCCCAAATGGCCATTATCTCCCATTGCTTTCAGTGGGACTGAGGCCACAGGATACCCTCTCTCTGCCTCTTGAGAGCATATGGGGCTTCCATGTTCTGTGAGTGTAACTTGATTTCATTTTAATGGGAAGAATGGGAGGTGGTGGCCATTTTGAAAGAGGACATTTTAACTAAGGGCAGTGTATGACTTCTAGCTCATTGAGAACTAGGGAAATGGTAGCCATTTTGAAAGAGGGGAATTCTTTCTTCTTCAAGTGGTTGCTCATGTCCATTCCATTGTAATTGTGCGCATGCCCACGTGCGCAATTGTTGGAGACTTTTCCCTTACCAGTATCCGTAGGGCTGGCTGTGGCGCCCTCTGGAGTGCCATGCTCGTACTGCATATATCAGGCACTGCCGGCCCTACACCCTCTCAGTTCCTTCTTGCTGCCTGTGGTGGTTAGTTGGAGCGCCTCTGTCCCTTGCTTCGCAAGTGGTCAGCGGTTTTCTCTCCTAGTGCTTCTAGCTGTAAATAGTTTAATCGGTTGTTAGTCGGTTGTTAAGTAGCTGTTAATTGTTTAGTTAGTGTGTGTCCCGGTGGGGACTTTGTCCCAGGTGGGCATGCCCTGGTCTTAAGGTTTTAAGCCTTGCTCCACATGTAACAGGATAGATATTCAGGCCTGTCTGCAAAGGCCTATACTTTAAGAATTTAGGTGTATTCTTATCACTTAGCTAGTTATAGCGGTATAAAAGAAAGAATCAAAATCACTGTCTGTCTGTCTGTCTGTCTAAGGGCCTTCTCTTACTGTGACAGTCTGAGGCCCTGTTTAGTCATACTGAAATAAGGCAATCTGGGGCTGTTAGGAAGCTGATCCGATCTATCACCTCCAGAGAAGGGGAAAAGCCTAGAAGATGTAAAAGGAAATTTAGTTTGATAGTTTTCTGTCTGGTAAGAACTCACTTATGAATAGACACAGCTAGGAAACCCTTATGTCTTTATAGATGTAGTTGTGAAATCCTCACTTCTGTATTGTTTTGTATGTTTATTTGCATGGTTTCTGTCTGGTTCTGTGATTGTTTCTGTCTGCTGTATAATTTATTTTGCTGGGTGTAAACTAATTAAGGTGGTGGGATATAATTGGTTAGCTAATCATGTTACAATACGTTAGGATTGGTTAGTTAAATTTCAGTAAAATGATTGGTTAAGGCATAGAGTGAAAGTTACAGATGCAGGCATTATATACTGACACATGGAGAGCAGGGAGTTACTTTGCAAGTGGAGGACCAGTGTTGACAGGGCCAATTCAATCAGGGTGGATGTAGTCCACTCCCAATAATAGATGAGGAGGTGTCAATTCCAGGAGAGGAAAAGCTGCTTCTGTAATGAGCCAGCCACTCCCAGTCCCTATTCAAGCCCAGATTAAAATTTAACACCATCAATGTCAGGGAGCTCAGAGCCCAGGCTTTCTTGCCCCACCTGAAAGAGAAGGTGGTGCAGGTCCTGATGGACAGTACTGCTGTGATGTATTACATCAACAGGCAGGGCAGTGCCAGGTCTTCAGCCCTTTGTCAGGAAGCGCTCAGCCTCTGGGACTTTTGCGTGCAGCATGCCATTCATCTGGTAGCTGCCCACCTGCCCGGAACTAAGAATGTCCTGGCAGATCGCCTCAGCAGGACCTTCTCGTTTCGCCACAAATGGTCCCTCCATCGGGAGGTGGTCAGCCTAATCTTCCGCAGGTGCGGAACGCACCAGGTGGACCTGTTTGCATCCAGGCAGAACAGAAAGTACACGTGTTCTGTTCTCTGTAGGATAGGGAAAAGGCTCCATGTCGGACGCCTTGCTGATCCCATTGTTGAGAGCACTGATGTACGCCTTCCCGCCAGTGCTATTAATCCACAAGGTCCTGCTAAAGGTGAAGCAAGGCAAAGCGACGGTCATCCTCATGACCTTGTCAACACTGGTTCGGCATGCTAATGAGTCTTTTGGCACCTGCCTCTTCAGTTGGATCTGCTATCCTAGAACCATGGCAATCTGCTGCATCTGAACCTTGTGGTGCTACACTTGACAGCCTGGCTACCGCATGGCTAAATGGGGACAAGTGGCGATGTTCTGCTGGTGTCCAGCAGGTCCTGCTGGGCAGCAGGAAACCCTCCACCAGGGCTACATAGTGGAAGCAGTTGTCTTGTTGGACTTTGGATCGTCACATTTGTGTGGAAGAGGCCCTGCTGCAAAACATTCTGGACTATTTGCTGCACCTTAAGCTCCAGGGCCTGTCACTATCTTCGGTCAAAGTACATGTGGCAGCCATTTCGGCGTTCCACCCTCGATTTCAAGGTAGGTCGGTGCAGTTCCTGAAAGGTCTGGAGCGCCTTTACCTGCATATCGGGGACCTGTGCTGTCAAGGCATATGGGGGGGCCCCCCCTTCAAGCCCTTGGTTTCCTGCTCCCTCCTGCTTCTCTCATGGAAGGTCTCCTTCTTAGTCACTATAACTTCGCCAATAGGGTATCCAAGATCAGGGTGCTCACATCGGAACTGCCTTATACAATTTTCTATAAGGACAAGGTCCAGCTGCCTCCGCACCCGGCCTTTCTGCCCAATGTCGTCTCCCAGTTCCATACTGATCAAGACACATACTTACCAGTCCTTTGTCCAAAGTATCATGAGACTGATGAGGAATGCAGTCCTGGATCATGACCTGCATCTGCTACCGTTACAAGCTGGCAAAGGTGCCCCCGCTGGTGATAGTGACGGCTCACTCGACTAGAGCATCATCGGCAGCATTCCTCTCTCAAATGCCGATCCAAGAAATTTGTTGGGCCAAAACCTGATCATCCGTCCACATGTTCCCAGTGCTCCAATCTGCAAAACTGTGAACTCTGAGCCCACCTCCGAGGATTCTGCATGTGAGTCACCTACAGTGGAATCCACAAGCATCCAAAGAAAAAAATGGTTAACCACATTTTCGTAACTGTTGTTCTTGGAGATGTGTTGCTCAGGTCCATTCCATTACCTGGCCTCCTGTTCCTCTGTCACAGTTGTCGGGAAGAAGGAACTGATAGGTGGAGGGCCGGCGGTGCCTAATATACTACAGCATGAGTGTGGCACTCCAGAGGGCGCCACAGCTGGCCCTATGGATACCGCTAAGGCAAAAGTCTCCGACCACGCACGTGGGCATGCGCACACCTACAATGGAATGGACATGAGCAACATATCTCAAAGAACAATGATTACAAAAAGGTGGGTAACTTTTTTTCTCTGAAGGAGGTTTAGTTCTTCGTCATCTCCTGGCAGATAACATTTCAGATATGAAAATACCATAAATAATAAATATTTATTTTCAAAAACAACACATCGCACCAAGAAAGAAAGGGAAAAAAAGAGGAAATGGATGAGAGTACAGAGCAATATGAGGTACAAAAGGGACACAAATTTGGGTATTGATATTATGAAGGAAAATGTGGAGCGATGTAGGAGGGAAGGGGAATATGTGCTATATGTGTATATGTATTCCAGCAAGCTGGAAACCTCAAATTAAATAAATAGTTTTAATCTTGTTTTACATTTGTGCTTTCTAGTTAGTTATTTTCTTAAATTGAACCTCAATGGTTAGTAAAATTTGCTGCTACTTCTTGCTAACCAGGAGGATACACTATATACACATTTATTTAAGCAAGTATATAGGTTAACATACATGTATTCAGATGCTTAATTTTTACATTTTTTAATTGTTAGAAAATTATAATTGACTAATTCCTTATTTCCTAGGTGGTGTTTAACTTTTACTCATGATTTGTGTCAGGGTGCATTTGGATGGAAATTGGAAATGAATTAAAAATGCACAAATCAACATTTTAAAATAGTTGTATTTAACTGATAAAAACAACCTTAAATATGGATAAATAAGGAATAAAATAGCTTATAAAATGTTTTTCATTTATAATAGACCTATTAAACAAAAGAAGTATTCTCTGTAGTTAATGAATTGAATTCAATATTTTTTTCTGATCACCGTGGTCTTCAAGATTTTTAGAACTAGTCAATCCCATCCTCTCACCTCATTATTATTCATAGATTGTAAGAGGAAAACAAGCTTTCCTAGTTTGTCAATTTCCAATTGGCTTCTCAACTTTGAATGAACCAGTCATTGAACTGAAGTAAGAGAATAAACTAAATGAAGAAAACTTTCTCCCTCCACCTGCAGAATAGGGTACTTCTGTCTAAAAAGGTTTAGCGCTTCAACAACTCTGGACCCCCTTTGAGTGCTTGTCCATATATGTGTTCCTTTGATGGTGGTGCGTGTGTGCCTCATGAGCCTGATATTGGAGTCATTTTGGCCAGCAGTTTTTGAATGCCCCATGTGTACCTGTCTGACCTTGTGCTCCTCTGGCCGCCATTCAGTTCCTCTCACCACCTCACAGCTTAGAGGCAGAACCCTGACTGCCTGAGAGATTGCCAGCCTTTCTCAACAAGTTAATAACTTTAATAGTTAACAGGTTTCCTAGGTGGTGGTTAACTTTTACTCATGATTTCTGTCTTCAGTTCTCTTGTCAGGAAGGACAGGGAGTCTTGCTGACAGGTCTTGCTGACAGGACAGGTCTTCCTGATGACTAGGTCCATGAGGCCCCACTTCTTAACCAGGTTTGAGAACCTCTACAGGGATTTGGAGCCCAAAAGCAGAAATATGGGCTCTCTGCCTTCAAGAGTCCCTGTGGTGGCTGCCCAAACCATGACCATGAAGACTACATCCTCCTTGGATAGACCACAAGGGGCCAGGGGCCCCAGTGGTAGATCATTTACTAAGGTTTCCTCTAAGAGGAAAACCTCTCCGCAGCACTGCATATCCTATGAGGCTTTGTGGCCCAGAACAGTCCCGCCGAAGCTCGGTCTTGTGCCAGTGCCGATTCACCTGGCACTGAAAACCATGCCTTTGAGAAAGAGCTCGGTACTGATCCCAGTGCTGTCTACTTTAATAGCCTCAGTGCTGACACTCATGACACTGGAGCCAAGCCATCCAGGGCAGAGTACTAAGGGGTCTTCCTTTACTGTAATGAAGATTGTGATACCACCAAAAGAAAATTTGGGTCCAGCCCACCTATCTGCATTATCTCATTTTTTGGCATCATACAAGTATTTGACACAGATGGATCTGCAGATGCATCTGGAACCAGTTTCTCTTGTTTTTGACTTCAACACTACATCTGGCACAACTCCACAGAGCTCCCAACAATCCCTCCTGCTTCCACTCCAACCATAGGTAGAGAATGAAGAAATGAAGAACAGACACCAGAAGGTGATCTCCCGGTCCTCATGACTCTATCCTCCTTGTCCCCTAATCAAGCCATCATGCGACCAACAACTCCACAATTGGACGACTAAAAGGATGTCCAAGATCTATTTAAAAGGGTAGCTGAGGCCCTCCAAATCTCCATCAGTGAGGTACAGGACCAGACACATGAGTTAGTGGATATACTTCAGGTCTCTTCAGCCCTCCCTGTCAATGAGGCTATACTGGACCCTGACAAAAATCTTTTGGCAGATGCCTGGTTTTGCATCCTCTACTAAGCATGTGGAATTCTTTTACACACACTGAGAGAAGAAGGGACAACTCAAAACCTTACCTCTGCTCCCAGACCTGCTGTCTCAGAACGAGGGACAGTCCTACACCCAAACCTGGGGGTCCCAGCCTCTCACAGCATGGTGACGGCTGTGAGTTCTGCCCGAGAACACTTAAAGAACGGGAACAGTGGCTGAAGGTGATCCTCATGGAGGCAGCCTTGCGCCCCCATTCTGACCCGGGCTTGAGAGACCTGATCCCTACAGTGGTGTCCTCGACACGGAGCCTTCTGGTGCCGTTGGCGACTTCGGCACTGAGGAAGGACTCTTCCAGGGATGGTCGGCACCGCCACGGCTCCTCATGAGGCCCATCTTATAAGAGGTACCGCTCCTATTCGCCGGTGCCTCAAACCCAGGAACCCAGGGCCCACACTCGACAACATCTTCAATTGCCTGCGCCACTTTCATGCTGCCTTCTGCTGTGCATACGCACCAGGCACCTATGGTCCCAATGCCTTTCCCTCCAGCACCGTCGTCAGCACCGGCAGCGTGCTTGGCTCCAATTTCGGCACCGGCTCCCACGCCTGCACTGTTGTCGACGTCGACCTTGATGTAGGCACCTACGGCCCAGGTGCTGATGTCGGCACCTGGCCCCCCAACCCAGTGGCTCCTGTGAGCGTGCCGATGCAGCTCCCTCCTGTGAGACTGATGCCGACCCCAACATTGGCTACAACACCTATGGCCCCGGTAACATCATCGGCACCACCTCCTCCAACGCTGCCCCGGAAGTCACGTGACCTGTCTGGGGCAGACGGCAGGGAGCTTCCACCACTGGCACACACTTTCTCCTCCTCGTTGCTGGACGAAGCGTTGGCAGGGACGTCCATAGCTCCTGCATTAGAGGACAACAGAGTTCTACAGCAGTTGCTCCATAGGGCTGCCCAAGGTTTGGGCATCAAGGCCAAGGAGGTGGTTCAGGACACGGATCCGATGGTGAACATCCTAGCACCCTCGGAGCCTTCATGGCTATAACTGTGATAACAACCGTAAGATATAGAAACTTAATTTTTTTAGAAAAATAAAAAAGATTAGAGATTTTGCTCTATAACTTTTTGACAGGGTGTTGAATCTGCCTACAATTCTATGGCTATGAACTCATGTATACTTGCTGTTTTGCCTTTGAGTTATTAAGGTCTCAAATTAGAAGTCGTTTTTTCATTTAGGGTACATTTTGTAATTCTTTCCTTGCCATCTTACATGGCAGTATTCAATTTGTGAAGGATAAATTTTTACATTTTTACCCCAGAGCTCTTTTGAGTATTTGTTGGTTTAATGCACAGAATTGAAAGAGTTTCAGCATGGTATCAAAACCTGAAAAAGAATGGTGACGTTAGCATAGCTTAAAAAATGTTTTCCATGAACTAAATGCACCGAGATATAAAATGGATCTATGGTTCTAACATAAATCATAAGCTACCTTCTGCTGGACGAGATATAGAATAGTGCCTCTGTTGGGGTTGTATGTGTTTAAATAATAAGGTGGTAAAAATTTCTAATACAGTTGTTTAGGTTAGAGACCACGGAGGGTTGTAAATGACTCTTCTAGGATCTAATAGCATGGGGTGGTTTTGTCAACAAGCTGGAGATAAAATTCATTATAGAGAAATGTCATGCACACTGGAGAAACAGTTTAAACTGTACACATGAGGGTCCTCAAAGACAAAAGGAAATGCTAGAAGGAAATCATGTCACATGTAACTAATCTTTGGGACTCTGGAAGTTTATATTAAGCTTGGAAAGGTGGGTAGCCCACTGATTTTTGCATTCACAGTCCCTTGTTCTCCTGTCACCTCCCTCCCCTCATATCCTCTCCAACAAACAAACAAACAAAACCAAAAAGCATTGCACTGCTGGACTACACTGTAGGGCTGATCATCCTAAAGCTTTTCTTCCCAGGTAAAACTGAGCAGCATCGTGTCAGTTTCACACTCATTTCTGCTTGAAACCCTTTATTGCTTAGTCTTGGTCTAACTGCAGACTTAAATTGGTATAACTGCATTGTTGATGGGCATGGATTTACATCGACCTAACCCCTGGTGTAGTCGGCGCTGTGTCGATGGGAGGGTTTCTTTCGTTGACATAGCTACCACTTCTCCGGGAGATGGAGTAGCTACGTCGACCTGAGAAGCTCTCCTGTTGGCGTAGATAGCGACTTCACTAAGCATTACAGTGGCACAGCTGCAGGGCTATATGTGTAGACAAGTTCTTAGAATGAAACTTGCTAGGCTTGTGTCAGTTTTGTTCAGTACACAGCAGGAAGAGAACAAAACTGACTAAATGCTACATTCAGTTTACAGCTATGATCTTGGGGGTGGGAGGCATAAAGAATAAGGGAAGAGGACAGGAGCATACACACAAGGGGAAGGGGACTACAAACATTTATAGAAGGAGAAAGGCAGAGGCCAAAAAACAACACATGTTGGAGTAGGGGATCAACAGAGCCATTGCAACTGTGCTGAGTGTCTTGGGAACTGAAATGATTGGGCTGCTTGAGTCTACAGTTTTGCATATTGTTACAGGGTGTCAGCTGTGCTATAATTAAGTTTATGAACAGCTTTCTGCTTAAAGGATGATTTTTCTAAGTGCTCTAAAATCTGCATGGTTACTTGGGTTGCCTTGAAATTTGGTGCGCCTCATTGGGACATATAGGTAGGGTAAGTGATCTAGATTTGGGGTCATTTGACCAAGGAGTTCTGAAGATACAGCCCCCGGGAGAAAAAACTTTGAGAAAAGTTGAGGGATTCTGCCAGTGTTTTTGTGTGCAGACCTAGGGATCAAACCATTGGCCCTGATACTGGCAGAGGGGTCTCTATATATGCCCAGCCAGTGCACCGAGCCTACTACTGCTTGGGGGAAGCAACACTTTAAATTAAATTAATGAGAGTTTAGCTCTCTAGTTAGGCATGGGCCTGAATTTCCTAAGCCTCACATACACAGTCACATACAGACTGAGAAGCTGAGAGTCTTTCTAGTCTCCAAGTTTTCAAGGCAGCTTGGTAGTTCAAGGTCACGTGCAGTAGCTACTGATCCTGACCTATACCCAGCCAATGTCAGTTCAGGTCCAACCTAGGGCAAAAATTGTGGCGGGGGGGAAGAGAGAGGGATTGGACACCGAGAAGGAGAGCATGTGAATGAGGGGCCAGAGGACTAAGCAAGAATAGAGGCAGGGGCGCCTATTAGCCCCATGTTCCCCTGGAAGATAATAAGGCAATAAGTAAACAGTCAGCATGGATTTGTCAAGAACAAATCATGTCAAACCAACCTAATAGTTTTCTTTGACAGGGTAACAACTAACAAGCCTTGTGGATCGGAGGAAGTGATAAATGTGGTATATCTTGACTTTAGTAAGGCTTTTGATATTGTCTCGCATGACCTTCTCATAACCTAGAGAAATATAACGTAGATGGAGCTACTATAAAGTGGGTGCGTAACTGGTTGGAAAAACATTCCTAGAGAGTAGTAATCAGTGATTCACAGTCAAGCTGGAAGGGGATATCTGGTAGAGACCTGCAGGGATCAGTTCTGGGGGAGGGTCTGTTCAATATTTTCATCGAGGATTTAGATAATGGTATAGAGCGTATACCTACAGAGTTTGCAGACAATACCAAGCTGGGAGTGGTTGCATGTGCTTTGGATGATAGAATTCAATTTTAAAATGATCTGTACAAACTAGAGAAATGGTCTGAAATAAATAGGATGAAATTTAGTAAGAAGAAATTTTAGGAAGGAACAATCCAGTTGCAGACATACAAAATAGGAAATGACTGACTAGGAAGGAGTACTGTGGAAAGGGATTTGGGCGTCATAGTGGATCACTGAATAAATATGAGTCAACAGTGTAGTCTCGTGTCCAGTTTTGGGCGCCACATTTCAGGAAAGATGTGGACAAATTGGGTTAAGTCCAGAGAAGAGCAACAAAAATGATTAAAGGTCTAGAAAGCATGACCTATGAGGGAAGATTGGAAAAAAATTGGGTTTGTTTAGTCTGGAAAAGAGAAGACTGACAGGGGATGTAACAAGTTTTCAAGTACACCTCTACCCCGATATAATGCTGTCCTTGGGAGCCAAAAAATCTTACCGCATTATAGGTGAAAACGCGTTATATCGAACTTGCTTTGATCCGCCGGAGTGTGCAGGCCCCCCCCCCCCCCCGGAGTACTGCTTTACCGCTTTATATTCAAATTCGTGTTATATTGAGTCGCGTTATATCGGGGTAGAGGTGTACATAAAAGGTTGTTACAAGGAGGAGGGGGGAAAATTGTTGTTCTTAAACGCAGAGGATAGGACAAGAAGTAATGGGCTTAAATTGTAGCAAGGGAGGTTTAGGTTTGACATTAGGAAAAACTTCCTTACTGTTAATGTAGTTAAGCACCGGAATAAATTGCAGGGGACTCGACTGGAAGATCTCTTAACGTGCCTTCCATTTCTATGATTCTCTATGCCTCCCCCCCCAACCCCCATTTGTGTGTGTATGTACCTGAGTCTGGGGAAGGCTGAGCCCCTCTCCCTACGGTGCATCTGGGATATGGGGAGAGGGGAGTTTGACTTTCTGGGGGCCTGAATCCGTTCCCTGCTTCCTGTGCATGTCAGGATTTGTCCCTCAGGGGATGTCTGAATCCCTCTCCCTGCCCTGCAGGTGAGTCATCACTGGAAAAAGCGTTTATCCTTTTGGATGGGAGCTGAAGACAGGCATGCTGGGAACATGTAGCAAGAACACATTACTGAGATTAGGGTGAAGAGCTGAGAACAGACATGCTTGATGCATCTCAGAGATTCTCAAGCACTGTGGAGGCAGGATGAGGACACCCACTGAGATGAATGGATCTGTTCACCCATCTCAGAGTTATGGTTTCAGGCTTCGTTCACCTTCAGGGAGGTGTTCTTATTGATATGAGAATGTCACATTGAGATGAATGGGCCACTTCATACCTCTCATAGCCTCCTATGCTGCAGATGAATGTGTAGAGCAACTTTCCAAGTTATTACTATTATAATTAAGAAGATTTTTCTGTTTTAAAGGACAATTCTTTTAAGTACCCTAAAATCTTCATGCTTATTCAGATTTTATTGGAACTTGCTCTTTCTCATGGGGATATGGGATAGATTAGTGATCCAAATTTTGGGTCTCTTGAATCAAGAGGTTCCATGAAATATAGACAACCCCCCGCCCCCCAAAGTTTTTCTTTAAGTTCACAGATTCAGATGCCTGCCTTCTAAGGCGCTAATGGCTTAATGGGACTGGAACGGGAAGACAATCTTGAAATTGAGGCAGGAGCTCTATGTTGTGGGGGGTGGTGAGGGAGAAAGGTGGAGGGGGAGAGGCACACCAATCTTTTCTTGTATGCTTAAAGTTACAGTAAACTACCGTGTCATAAAACTGTAAAATTTTGGAGGCATAGATCATGTCTGAGATTTCTTTCACTGGCTCTGTTAGTAATTACATACTCCAAACATTTCAAAATACAACCATCATCCCTATGTCACAATAACAAAGTGTATAGGGTAGAGATGAAAGGAGGATTTAGGAATCTCATTGTAAATGTGTGGCCTAGTGGAGAGAACAGTGGAGTGGGATTCAGAAGACCAGGGATCTATTCTCAGCTATGCCACAAGCCAGCTGGATAACCTTGATCAGGTCACTTATCTTCTTCTCTGAGCCAGTTTCCTCATCTGTACCACAGGGATAATGACATTTCCCTCTTTGCTAAAGCACTTTGAGATGTACTGATGAGAAGTGCTGTGTAAGAGCAATATATTATCATTACCTGGCCACAGTAACAACTCAGCTGCAAATCTATATGATAATTACAACTGCCTAAAAGACCTGAACCCTTACCAGCAACATTTCTTTCTGTTTAAAAAAATGGAGGAAATTCACTGACAAAAAACGTAACCTTCACACAGAGTTAGGTTTGCCCGGTGGTGCCCTGTGCCCTTCTAGAATGTCAGGTTCAGCAAAACTTGAATTTGTGAAAACCATGAAATACACTCCATGGCACCTTAACTCTCCCTTCTTTGAGCGAGGCCCCAATACGCTCATAACATGTACACTGTCTTTGCACTGTACTGAGCAGGAGCTACCTATGTCTGCCCTACTGTCAAATACTTAATCTACTCCACAGAAGGAACATCATATCTGCTACATATGACATACACTTTTACATCCCTCTATCCTTATGTTCATGATGCCATCTAATGCTATACTTTCACTTACCTTTAATTAAAGACACAGACCACTCTCATCTCCCACCTAAATGCAAGCCGGTCTAAAGGTCCAGAATGGAGACCTTGTAGACATCTTCACTTGTCTGGCAAAATGGAACTCTCAACAATAAAAGTAAAGCTCATCTGTGCAGAAGACAAATGCTCCTCTGAGGATGGTCAGAGACTGGAATGAACTCTCTCAGGAACAAAGGAACATCAAAAAGTTTCCACTCTAAGTGCAAGGCACATTTCTTTGACCTTGCCTTCTCTAATAAAACTACAGGTCTATTTATATAACCATAGCCACAGGCATATTTAACAAACAAACAAAAAATCCCGAAAACCCTATAAAAACAAGACACTCCACTAAACACACATCTCCCTCTGTAGAGAGGATGAGAGAACAAACATAGCAGTTGTGTAGTCACTTTGCTCAATGCGACATTACTGGCACGCGCTCACATTCTACGATAAGTGTGGTATGTAAACCTATATAGAATAGAATAGCATTGCTGACAGACCTCATGGCAGGAAGACCCGTGTGCCCTGCTACTCCTTAGAGCTGCACAATGTAATACTGAAGTACGGCATACCGGGTCTCACAACATACACATTAATCTTTTTTCTTTGGTCACACACACGGGTCAGGGAGAGGGGCTAATATCCCTCCTGAAGGCGCGCAGACCCCCCGGATGGCCCTATATCGCAATTGCAGCTCTTCTAAGCTGCTCCAGCCAATCCCTCCACCACTTAATGCAGCTACACCTATGCAGTGAATGCTGCTGGAGTGCATGCCAATAATTCCCAGTGGCTATGGCCAGCTCCATGGGACAGAGTTGCATTTGTGTGGACGTGTACCGTAGCTCTTCTGAAAACCAAGAAATGAAGTTTTTTTGCTTAACTTGACATTCGTCTTTGAGTAGCGTCCTTATGGGTGTTCCACTGTAGGTATGCTTGCGTACCTGTGCTGCTGATCAGAGAACTTGGGTAGCAGTGTCCATTAGGCCAACATATGCGCTGTCTCTCCTTGTGCCCTGCCATGAGGCTAGGCAGCACACATGGGCTAACCCCCTCAGATCCTTCTCAACCACCACTGGCTAGAGACAAAACTACTAGCAATCCCTTCGCGACCATTATCATCTTTTGCTTTTCTATAGTTAGTCTCCCCATTCTTAGTTGTACCACCTTTCTTCCTGAACAAAACAACAACAAAAAGACTTTATTTACCCCCCTTTTTTCGGAGACCCTTTTCCTAGTTCACAGGGCTTCAAGAAATATCTCTCTTGCAAAGAGGTCATCTCTGTAGCAGACAAGCACTCCCAGTGCATACGCTGCCTTGAGGAAGGCCACATTCCACAGTAGTGTGGTCTGTGCCAGCAGTTCAGACCCTGGTCTCACAACACAGGGAGTTGAGACAGAAGATCATCTTCATGGAGGCAGCCCTCCAACCCTTCCCAGACCCATGCTGAGAGTCACCTGGCAGAAGTGAGTCTTTTCCACAGCCGTCATCATCCAGGGACTGTAGGTTGAAGAAATCAGCTGCTGACCCCGCTCACAAGTCATTAAAAAAGAGAGCAGGAAGTTCCCACAGTGAACCCTGAGCCAGCCATAAATGATCTCCGGCACGCTCGGTATCCTTGGTACTGTTGGAACCAAGACAGTGCCAGTCCGGTATCCGTGACTCATAAAGATCTGGAACGGCAGGTGCCGTTGACGTGCCTAAGGAACCAATGCGCACAGGCACTGAGTCAGCAGCACCAGAGGACAAAGACAGGAGCCAGCACTTCACTAAAAAGACGCTGCCAATACGCGCTGTACCATCAACACAATCATGCAACACTGGAGCAGTTGGTGCGGGCAAGATCTCCAACCCCCTTGGTACTGCCAGTGGCACTGAGTCAGTTGGTAGCACTGGAATTCCAGCACTTGAGAGACATCCACGTATCTGACGTACCGATGTCTCCTCTTCTTGGTACCGGGACCTCGGCATAGAGTCTTCCCCTAACACGGGAGTCTTCTCCACTGTTCTGCCACGCACCCATACTCTCTAGTGCAGACTCGGACAGTGAACCAGAGAAGGTTGTCTCATTTACCCCTCTTATGATCCCTATGGTGCCCATTACCAAGAGGGCCCCAGAGCATACCTCCAGACAGCCCCATCGCCACCATGGTATGGCCAACTATAGGCACCACCATCCCAGTGGCCATACTGGGATCCTTGGCCTGCATATCACACCCACGCCTCTTGGGCTTCTAGTCTCACCCGTGAACCCCCAAGATGCTTCCCCTCTGCCATGGCATCTAGAGCCTCGGAACTTCCAGAACAGATTGTGGAGGAACAGGAGGGCGGCATTGAAGAAGAGGTGCTGAGGACCAACATATCCTCTTCCTCCCCAGACGAGCTGTCATGCCTCTCCCACTGTCCTTGGCCAATGATATCCAGCTTTTCCAGGAGCTGGCAAAGAGAGTTGCAGATACACTACAGATACCATTAGAAGAAGTCAAGGACTCTCATCAGAAGCTCCTTGACATACTACACACCTCATACAAGGCACTGGTGAGACCTCATCTGGAATACTGTGTGCGGTTCTGGTCTCCCATGTTTAAGAAGGACGAATTCAAACTGGTACAGAGAAGGGCTACTAAGATGATCCGAGGAATGGAAAACCTGTCTTATGAAAGGAGACTCAAAGACCTCCGCTTGTTTAGCCTAACCAAAAGAAGGCTGAGGGGAGATATGATTGCCCTCTCTAAATATAACAGAGGGATAAATACCAGGAAGGGAAAGGAATTATTTAAACTCTACCAATGTGGACACAAGAACAAATGGATATAAACTGGCCGTCGGGAAGTTTAGACTTGAAATTAGACGAAGGTTTCTAACCATCAGAGGAGTGAAGTTCTGGAACAGCCTTCCAAGGGGAGCAGTAGGGGGCAAAAAACGTATCTGGCTTCAAGACTAAGCTTGACAATTTTATGGAGGGGATGGTATAAGGGGATAGCCTAATTTTGGCAATTAATTGGTGTTTGACTATTAGCTGCAAATATGCCCAATGGCCTGTGATGGGATGTTAGATGGGGTGGGATCTGAGTTACTACAGATAATTCTTTCTTGGGTGTCTGGCTGGTGAGTCTTGCCCACGTGCTCAGGATTTAGCTGATTGCCATATTTGGGGTCGGGAAGGAATTTTCCTCCAGGGAAGATTGGCAGAGGTCCTGGGTTTTTTTTGCCTTCCTCTGCAGCGTGGGGCAACGATCACTTGCTGGAGGATTCTCTGCACCTTGAAGTCTTTAAACCACGATTTGAGGACTTCAGTGGCTCAGACATAGATTAGGGGTTTGTTGCGGGAGTGGGTGGGTGAGATTCTATGGCCTGCGTTGTGCAGGAGGTCAGACTAGACCATCAATAATGGTCCCTTCTGACCTTAAAGTCTATGACTCTATTCTCTAAAATAGCCCTCCCTATTAATGAGGCTCTCCTGGACCCCGCAAAAACCATATGGCAGACCCCAGCATTGGTGGCACCTACTTCCAAGAGGGCTGATTAAAAAAATTATGTTCCAGCTAGAGATGGAATTTCTCTTCTCCCGCCCTCCACCCAACTCCATCGTCATGGTCCTCAACACCAAATGAGATCCACTCTCCCCGACAGGGATTGGAAGTGTTTTAACCTCTTTGGGAGGAAAGCCTATTCCTCGGCCATGCTACAGTTTCAAATAGCCAATTACCAAGCCCCGATGGCGAAATATGACTGTCAGCTATTCAAAACTTAACTTTATTGATCAGCTGCTTGAGTCACACCAAAACCAGTTCAAAGCCATCATCCAAGAGGGAAAACTAGTGGCAAAGACAGGGCTACAGTCTGCCCTTGACACAGTTAACAGATTGTCCTGATCCATCTCCACGATGGTGGTTAGCCAACCTGTGTCACGGCTACACCTGTTGGGCTTCCCTAAGGAGGTGTAGTCGACTGTCGAAGACCTTCCCTTTGAAGGCCCTAAGCTCTTCATGGAGAAGACAGATGCCTCTCTCTCTGCTCACTGGGCATCTACAGGTCAGGACAAAAGAGGAAATTTAGTCTGCAGCACAAACCACGCATCTCCCAATACTCAATTCAATGTTACTACAAGCCACAGAAAACTAAGTTCTCTAGGCATAAACCATCTGGCCTGCAGTCTTCCATGTCTCAACTGTTCACTTCCAATTTTGATGGGTTGGTTGAGGCGACGATAAACCACTCCCGCCAACTGCTACAGCTGACCACCGCTTCCTTCCCATTTGGCTACCATCTGACAATGTTCCCCAGCACCTGGGAATGTATAACATCAGACCAATGGGTCTTGTAGATTGTTTGCAATGGGTACGCCATCCATTTTACCTCCCTATCCCCCTCCATAGCATCCTTCCCCGTCCCTCTTCAGGGACCCTTCTCATGAGTTTACTAAGACAAGAGATCATCTCCTCCAGTTAGGAATCATAGAACCAGTACCTCAATATCTACAAGGCAAAGGTGGTTATTTCCTAATACCCAAGAGAAAGGTAGGTTGGAGACCCATACTAGACCTCCGAACACTCAAAAAGTTTGTCAAAGCTCAAAAATCCAAGATGGTCACTCTAGCAACAATTATCCCAGCATTGGAACAGGGAGACTGGTTTTCAGCCCTCGACCTTCAAGACTCCTACTTCCAAATCTCAATCCTACTGTCCCACAGACGATTCCTCAGATTTACCCTAGGACAAGACCCCATACGAGTACAGAGTACTCCTCTTTAGGCTATCATCCCTTCAGAGAGTATTCTCCAAGATTCTCTTAGTACTGGCTGTGCACCTGTTCTCCCAAGGGATCATGATTTACCCCTACTGACTGCCTCCTCAGAGCCCGGTCCTTCCATATAGATCAACACCTGGAAATCAACCCTCACTCCAGTGCAGCACCTGGAATTCATAGGCGCCAACCTCAACTCCTTACAGGCCAAAGCTCTCCTAAATCAGCTTCTGTACCAGATGACTGGAGGATAGCTAATGTGACACCAATTTTTAAAAAGGGCTCCACAGGTGATCCTGGCAATTAAAGGCCTGTAAGCCTGACTTCAGTACCAGGCAAACTGGTTGAAACTATAATAAAGAACAATATTGTCAGACATATAGATTAACATAATTTGTTGAGGAAGTGTCAACATGGTTTTGGTGAGGCATGATTTCCCTTTACTAATCTACTAGAATTCTTTGAGGGGGTCAGCAAGCATATGGACCAAGGGGATCCAGTGGATATAGAGTACTTAGATTTTCAGAAAACCTTTGACAAGGTCCCTCATCAAAGGCTCTTATGCAAAGTAAGCTGCCACGGGGTAAGAGGGAAGGTGCTGTCATAGATTGGTAACTGGTTAAAAGATAGGAAACAAAGGGTAGGTATAAATGGTCAGTTTTCAGAATGGAGAGAGGTAAATAGTGGTGTCCCGCAGGGGACTGTTCTGGGACTAATCCTATTCAACATATTCATAAATGATCTGGGAAAAGGGGTGAACAGTGAAGTGGCAAAATTTGCAGATGATACAAAATTACTAAAGATAGATAAGACCCAGGCAGATTGCGAAGAACTACAAAAGGATCTCTCAAAACTGGGCGACGGCAACAAAACGACAGATGAAATTTAATGTCTATAAATTCAAAGTAATGCACATTGGAAAGCATAATCTCAACTATACATATAAAATGATGGGGTCTAAATTAGCTGTTACCACTCAAGAAAGAGATCTTGGAGTGATTGTGAATAGGTCTCTGAAAACAATCCACTCAATGTGCAGCATTAGTCAAAAAAGCAAACAGAATGCTGGGAATAATTAAGAAAGGGATCGATAATAGGATGGAAAACATCATGTTGCCTCTATATAAATCCATGGTACGCCCACATCTTGAATACTGTGTGCAGATGTGGTCGCCCCATCTCAAAAAAGATATATTGGAATGGGAAAAGGTTCAGAAGAATGCAACAAAAATGATTAGGGATATGGAACGGCTTCTGTATGAGGAGAGATTAATAAGACTGGGACTTTTCAGTTTGGAAAAGAGACAGCTAAGGGGAAATATGATTTGAGGTCTGTAAATTCATGACTGGTGTAGATAAGGAAGTGTTGTTTACTACTTCTCATCACACAAGAAGTAGGGGTCACCAAATGAAATTAATAAGCAGCAGGTTTAAAACAAATAAAAGGAAGTATTTCTTCACACAACACACACTCAACCTGTAGAACTCCTTACCAGAGGATGTTGTGAAGGGCAAGACCATAAGAGGGTTCAAAAAAGAACTAGATAAATTCATGAAGGATAGGTCCATTAATGGCTGTTAGCCAGGATGGACAGGAATGGTGTCCCTAGCCTCTGTTTGCTAGAAGCTGGGAATGAGTGACAGGGGATGGATCACTTGATGATTACCTGTTCTGTTCATTCCCTCTGGGGCACTTTGTACTGGCCACTGTCCGAAGACAAGATACTGGGCTAGGTGGACCTTTGACCCAATAGGGCCATTCTTACGTTCTTATGTACCTCTACACAGATTCCTGTCTTTGGCCATACTCATATAGACAGCCCACAAATATGAGCCAGGCACTGCCTACAACTCTTGGGGCATATGGCAGCGGGCACAGTGGTAATACCACATGCCAGGCTTCACATGTGATGCTTCCAGTTTTGGTTCAGTTCAGTTTACAGACCAGATAGGCTAGACAAATATCTGTCACTACCCCACCAGGATTAAAAAGTCCTTAGACGGGTGGAAAGACCCTGCAAATGTTTGCAAGGGGATCCCCTTTTCACAAACCTCCCCATCATTGATTCTCCTCACTGACACATCCCTCATAGAATGGAACGTGCATATAAATGACTTCATGACAAAAGGCAGGTGGTCATCCATGGAGATATCCCTTCACATCCTCCTCCTCAAATTAAGGGTGGTCAGGAATGCCTATGCCCATTTCCTCCAACTGATCAAGGGATCACACACGAGAGTTCTAGCAGACAACATAGCATGTATGTACTATATAAATCAGCAAGGGGGGAGGCAGATCACCCCTCCCTCTGTGCAGAGGCAGTGAGACTATGGAACTGGTGTATCTCCCAGGATGTCATACTATCAGCCACTTACCTTCCAGGCACTCAAAACTTGATAATGGACAATCTCAGTGGGAAATTTCCACATGACCACAAGTAGGCGATAAACCCAGTGGTACTTCATAACCTATTGAGGCAGTGAGGGATGCTGACCACAGACCTGTTTGCCACTTGCCTGAACAAGAAATGTCCACACTAGTGATCCCAATCATAGGACAGCACTCAGTGGGCGATGCTTTCCTCCTCCTCTGGGGCAGGGACCTTCTCTATGCCTTTTCTCCATTTCTTCTACTGTCAAAAGTCCTATTAAAAATAAAAAGAGAATTAGCTGATTGGTCCTACTTGGCCAAGACAGACTTGGTATCCTTACCTGTCACAACTCGCGGCATGCCCACCAATTTCTCTCCAATCCACTTCTTCCCTCCTCTCGAAGAACCAAGGATGTACCCTACATCCCAACTTGGGGGTTCTTCGCCTCAAAGCGTGGCTCCTTCATGGTTCAAACATGGAGAGCTCCTGCTCAAAGGAGGTACAAGAGGTGTTATTACATACTAGAAAGTCCTTAACATGCTGGACATAGCTACCTGAATGGTCCAGGTTTCGAATTTGGTGCATCTCCCAACAAATTTCTCTGACGCTCGTGACTCTTCCAGAGATCCTAGACTATGTCCTAACTCTAAAAAATTCAGTACTATCTCTGTTTCTTCAGGGTCCACCTAGCAGCTATAGCAGCCTTTCACCGGTAGAGGAATACTCAGTGCTATCACACCCAACCACTAAACGATTCCTTAGGGGTATAGTAAACCTTTTCCCACAACCCTGACATTCTACTCCCATGTGGGACCTAAACCTGGTATTGAAAGGCCTCATTATACCTCCCTTCAAACCTATGGCCACCTGCTCGCTTACATACCTTTCAATGAAAATGGACTTCCTGACAGCAGTCACTTCAGCTAGGAGATTAGGAGAAATAGCAGCTCTGATGGCACATTCTTTCTTTCTTTCCCTCCCCTCCCAGTATTCTTTTGGGACAAGGTTATGCTCAGGCCACAACCAAAATTCATCCCTAAGGTAACCTCCTCATTTCGCATGAACCAATTGGTTCACCTTCCAATTTTCTACCCCATGCCTCATCACGACTACTGGGAGGCTATATTGCACACACTAGATGTCAGGAGAGCCCTAGCCTTTTACCTGCATAGGATGAAGGCTTTCAGGAAATCCCCTAAACTTTTCCTCTCTATTGCAGAAAAATCTAAGGACCAATCAGTATAGTTCAGAGACTCTCCAAATAGGTCTCAAACTGCATTAGACAATGTTATCAGATCTTCAGCATGACCCCGCAAGATAGTATTTGCACACACTCCACAAGGCTACTGCTGATAGTATTTGCACACACTCCAAGAGGTGACTGCCTTCTTCTAGAATGTCCCTATCTCAGAAATTTGTAGAGCGGCAACATGGATGTCAGTCCACACCTTTGCGGAACATTATGCAATCACTGGGGTCTCTGCCTCCAATGCCATCTTCGGCTCCACAATATTGTTATCGGTAACTGACCCGACCCCGAAGCCCCAACCCTCCAGTAGGGATACTGCTCAGGAGTCACCTACAGTGGAGTACCCATAGGGACACTACTTGAAGAAAAAGCTACTCACCTTGTGCAGTGTGTGTCCTTATGGGTGACCCACAACCCACCCTCTTGCCGTCTACTTCAGAGTTCTTGTCAGTGACTCTGCAGTGAAGAAGGAACTCGGGGGTTAGGCTGTTCTGGCACTTTTACCGAAGTTCCCTGATCAGCAATGCAGGGATGCAAGCATACCTACAGTGGAACACCCATAGGGGGACACATCTCGAAGAACCATCGTTATTGCACAAGGTGAGTAACTTCTTCTGGGAAGAAGTTCTTCTGGTCTTGCATCTGAAGAAGTGAGGTTCTTACCCACGAAAGCTTTTGCTCCCAATACTTCTGTTAGTCTCAAAGGTGCCACAGGACCCTCTGTTGCTTTTTACAGATTCAGGCTAACACGGCTACCCCTCCGATACTTCTTCTGGGAAGGCACAGTATACCACTGGGCACCTTTAATCGGTCTTAACTAAGTTGTTTTTTTTTGTCAGAGAATATTAGATACTTCTGCAATGAACTACATTTAAGGATTGTTATAAGAGCAGGAAGGGACAGTACATTACTCTTGGGAAACGATAAGCTGCTTTCTATCGAGCCTCTGGAGCATATTTGTATTGTTTCATTTTCATTGTTCATGAGTGCTCTCTTCTGTCCTGTACCCCCTACTTTTCAGGTTGAGAAACACTAGATTAGACACTTGTAATACTTTTCTTTATATATGCAGTTCAACTAGGTAGGGCTTCCCTACTGCACCAGATGGTTTTCATTAGCTTGAAGTAGAGAGAAATCTCCTACTCCCCTGAGTAGTATACTGTGGCAATGTTAAGGGGTCTACACCTTCCTCTGATCCATCTGTGTTTGGCTGTTATGGAGACATAATACCTGACTACTTCATGTGGCCCACTAGTATATTCAGATATGGCAGTTCCTATGTTTCTATATAGGATAAGACAGTGTATGGAAATAAGGATTGTAAAATCTAAGATGGAAAAAAATGAATAAAGTGGAATGAAGTCAGTGTATGTTAACGTCAAATAAATAAAAATGTGGAGCAGGAGCAGTATTTTTCTGCCATGACAGATTATATAGTTTAGTGAAATTCAGTGCCATTACATATTTACTGTAATAATTCTACAGAATTCATTTTGCAGCAAAATGAGTGAAGCAAGTCATGAAAGAAACTAAAGTGTGAAGCTACTGATTTCATCTGTTCTATTTTTGCAGGATACAAAATTATGGATAATAATGGAATACCTTGGTGGAGGCTCTGCTCTTGATCTAGTAAGTAAACTAGTTATGAACGTCATTAATTTAGTAAACTTAGTTAAAATTTCATTAATGCATTTCTTGAATGTTTCTGCTGTTTATAATACACCTGTAATCCTCGTGTGACATCATTATTGCTATAGCAGTTGTGCTGTCAAACCCAGGATTATTGCTTCAGTAGAGAAATAAAGTGGCATAACCAGATATATTAAGAAACAAAAGCCCTGTTTTCATGCAGAAATTCCCAGTAGTTAGAAGAAAACGTTTCTGTTCATCTATGAATTAAAACACATTTTCCATGAGATGACATCAGGTTATGTTCATGTGCAAAAAGGCTAGGTAACTCAGGATGTTAGTAATAAGGTATGAAAACTTTCATCTCAAAACTCTGACCTTCACCGAGCCATAGAATATTAATGACCTGAAGGTTGTTATTGTCTGCTGGCTCTTCATGGTGCTCTTACATTTGTTCCTTAGTGTACACATTTTTAAAAAAACAAAGCACCCTGCCTGTAGTCTCATTAAGATTTGAATGGACCTAGTGATGTAATTTCCCTCTTCCCCGGAAGGGTTGGTAGGTATGTCCTTTGAAACAATCTTGCATTGTGGGTGTTAGATGTGTATATTTTCTGTGATTAAATACAATAGAACCTTGCTAAAACACACTTCACAGAACGACAAGCTTTCTATCTAGTCCATTCAAAAATTGGTTCTCCCCACAGCAAAGAGTCACAACATGGCTTTTGTAAAGGGAAATCATGCTTCAGCAATCTATTAGAATTCCTTAATGATTCCTTAATGATCTGGATGATGGGATGGATTGTACACTCAGCAAGTTCGCGGATGACACTAAGCTGGGGGCAGAGGTAGATGCGCTGGAGGGTAGGGATAGAGTCTAGAGTGACCTAGACAAATTGGAGGATTGGGCCAAAAGAAATCTGATGAGGTTCAACAAGGACAAGTGCAGAGTCAGGACTTAGGATGGAAGAATCCCATGCACTGCTACAGGCTGGGGACTGACTGGCTAAGCAGCAGTTCTGCAGAAAAGGACCTGGGGATTAGAGTGGACGAGAAGCTGGATATGAGTCAACAGTGTCTCCTTGTTGCCAAGAAGGCTAATGGCATATTGGGATGCATTAGTAGGAGCATTGCCAGCATATCGAGGGAAGTGATTATTCCCCTCTGTTAGGCACTGATGAGGCCGTATCTGGAGTATTATGTCCAGTTTTGGGGCTCCCACTACAGAAAGGATGTGGACAAATTGGAGAGAGTCCAGCGGAAGGCAATGGAAATGAGTAGGGGGCTGGGGCACATGACTTATGAGGAGAGGCTGAGGGAACTTGGATTATTTAGTCTGCAGAAGAGAAGAGTGACAGGGGATTTGATACCAGCTTTCAACTACCTGAAGTGTGGGTTCCAAAGAGGATGGAGCTAGGCTGTTCTCAGAACAAGGAGCAATGGTCTTAAGTTGCAGTGGGGGAGATCTAGGTTGGTTATTAGGAAAAATGATTTCATTAGAAGGGTGGTGAAGCACTGGAATGAGTTACCTGGGAGGTGGTGGAATCTCCATCCATAGAGGTTTTTAAGGCCTGGCTTGACAAAGCCCTGGCTGGGATGATTTAGTTGGTGTTAGTCCTGCTTTGAGCAAGGGATTGGACTAGATGACCTCCTGAGGTCTCTTCCGACCCTAATCTTCTATGATTCTGTGATTCCTTGACGTGGTCAACAAACACGTGGATGAGGGTGATCGAGTGGATGTAGTATACTTGGACTTTCAGAAAGCCTTTGACAAGGTCCCTCACCAAAGGCTGTTAAGCAAAGTGGACAGTCATGGAATAAGAGGAAAGGTTCTCTCATGGATAAGTAACTGTTTAAAAGATAGGAAACAGAGGGTCAGTTTTCACAGCAGCGAGAGGTAAATAGCTTGGTCCTTCAAGGATCTGTACTGGGACCAGTGCTGTTCTGCCTATTCATAAAAAATCTGGATAAGAGGTTAAACAGGTGGGGGGGGGGGGCAAAGTTTGCACACAATACTAAATTACTCAAAAACATAAGAACGGCCATATTGGGTCAGACCAAAGTCCATCTACCCCAATATCCTGTCTTCAAACAGTGGCCAATGCCAGGTGCCCCAGAGGGAATGAACAGAACAGGTAAGCATCAAGTGATCCACCCGCTGTCGCCCATTCCCAGCTTCTGTCAAACAGAGGCTAGGGACACCGTCTCTGCCCATTCTGGCTAATAACCATTGATGGACTTACCCTCCATGAAAGTAAAGTCCGAAGCTGACTGTGAAGAGTTACAAAGGGATCTCCCAAAACTGGCTGACTGGGCAACAAAATAGCAGCTGAAATTCAATGTTGATAAATGCAAAGTAATGCACATTGCAAAACCCTAATCCCAACTATAAAGGCAAAATGATAGTGTCTAAATTAGCTGTTATCACTTCAGAAAGAGATCTTGGAGTCATTGTGGATAGTTCTCTGAAAACATCTGTTCACTGTGCAGTGGCAGTCAAAAAAGCTAACAGTGTTAGGAACCATTAGGAAAGGGATAGATTATAAAACAGAAAATATCATAATGCCTCTATATCAATGCAAGGTACGCCCACATCTTGAATACTGCATTCAGATCTGATCACCCTATCTCAAAAAAGATATATAGGAATTGGAAAAGGAACAGAAAAGGGCAATACAAATGATTAGGCGTATGGAACAGCTTCCATATGAGGAGAGATTAAAAAGACTGGGACTGTTCACCTTGGAAAAGAGATGATTAAGGGGAAATATGATAGGGGGTCTATAAGATCTTGACTGGTGTAGAAAAAGTGAATAAGGAAATGTTATTTACTCGTTCCCATAAAACAAGAACTAGGGGTCACCCAATGAAATTAATAGGAAGTGGGTCTAAAACAAACAAAAGGAAGTACTTCTTCAATAAGGCACAGTCAACCTGTGGAACTTGTTGCCACGGGATGTTGTGAAGGCCAAAACTATAACAAGTTAAAAAAAGAAGTAGATAAGTTCATGGAGGATAGGTCCATTAATGGCTATTAGCCAGGATGGGCAGGGACGCAACACCATGCTCTGAGTGTCCCTAGCCTTTGTTTGCCAGAAGCTGTGGATGACTTGATGGATTACTCGATGATTGCCTGTTCTGTTCATTCCCTTTGAAGCACCTGGCATTGGCCACTGTCTGAAGACTGGATACTGGGCTAGATGGACCATTGGTCTGACCCAGTATGGCCAGTCTTCTATTCTAAGATTGTAATAGCTGATGCTGTAATGATATCTTGTATTACTCAAATTTAATTACGTAATATATACTAAAGTACATTTAGTAGTGCATTTAAAGGTATGATAAATAATGAAAACTAAACTGCTATTGACAAATGAATAAAATACATTTTTGATGTTAGCCTTATTTTTATTAGCATTTCAAGTTTCATTAATTCAATATATCTATCTCATTCATTAGTGCAAATTAGTTTTCCATGTCCACTGAAGGTAGGACAAGAAGTAATCAACTTAATCTGCAGCAAGGGAGGTTTAGCTTAGATACTAGAAACAACTTTCTAACTATACGGATAATTAAGTATTGGAATAGGTTGCCAAGCGAGGTTGTAGGTTGGAAGAATACCTGTCAGGGATGGTTTAGGTATCCCTTGTCTCAGCACAGGGGAGGATGGCATAGATGACCTCTTGAGGTCCCTTCTAGCCCTATGTTTCTATGAATTCTTTGAACTTAGCATTTTTAGTTTATTTTTTCTTACCGTTTCTGTGTTGTCTCTGAAATTTGTAGTTTGCAAGTATTTACAAATATTTCTTGTATGTTTCTCATAGTTAGAGCCTGGCTGTCTTGATGAAATCCAGATTGCTACAATATTAAGAGAGATACTTAAAGGACTCGATTACTTGCATTCAGAAAAGAAAATCCACAGAGATATTAAGGGTAAGTTATTTAATCATTTTTTTAAAATAGTTTTGGTTAAATGTTCAAACAGTAGAGATAAGGAAAACCTTTGAAACATCAAAGCTGTAAACTTTTAAACTGCCTTTTTTTCTTTGTTAGCTGCCAATGTTTTGCTATCTGAACAAGGAGAGGTAAAATTAGCAGACTTTGGAGTAGCAGGACAACTAACAGATACACAGATAAAGAGAAATACTTTTGTGGGAACTCCATTCTGGATGGCACCTGAAGTAATAAAACAGTCAGCATATGACTCAAAGGTAAGATTAAAATAGACTTTTCTATTTCCAGGCATTACCCACAGCCCCTTCCCATCCAATTTTATTTATTAGATAAACTAAGTGCTTTGTGCAGGCTGTGAATTACATGGTTGCGGTCTGAGGCCCACCTGAGCCACTTTCTGTACTACTGCTGTTGCTCATGTGTGACGAACTGGGAGTGGTCTTTGAATGCTGAGTGGGGAGTGTTGGCCTGAGAAGGTGGCAGGGGGGTTTGGCTGGGACGGTCTGCATTGGGGGATGGGAGACTGGCCTTGAGGGAAGATACCTGAGCATGTAACGTGAGAACCCAGGGGGTTGGAGCCAGGTGACACCTCTGTGCGGGAAACTGGACAAAGGCGGGGGGAGGCTGGGTGAGAGACGCTGGAGGGAGTGGGAGGTTTCAGGAGCTGGCTGGTAATGGAGGGAGCCCAGATGGGGCTCTGCCCCCCCCCTCGCCCCCCATGGGGCTGTGGTGCCCCTGGGACCCCAAGATGGACCTAACTGAGGGGGTCCTGTTGTCTGTGCCTGCAAGACCTGTCTTGGACTGTGTTCCTGTCGTCTAAATAAACCTTCTGCTTTACTGGCTGGCTGAGAGTCATGGTGAATCGCAGGAAGCCAGGGGTGCAGGGCCTTGTGTCCCCCCACACTCTGAGACATCATGAACTTAAGGTCTTTTCTTTTTCTTTTTTTCCCCTCAGAACTACTCCAGTGACTTTAACTTAATTGTAAACATTTTTTTCAGTTAATAATACATAGTTGCATTTAAACTGACTTCAGCTGTGTTTTTGAGTTACCACACTATTCGGACACAGATTTGAAAATTCATTGTAGACAGATGTCTGTAGAATTGGCCTGTAGAAAGTGCTGATCACACTCCAGGCCTTCTATATAAAGCAAATGTATCATGCGTTGAACTGCGTATTTCTTTACTACATTGGGAAACACAGACTTTGGATATAAGGCAATGATCTTGAAAACTAGGCTAATAAATGTTGTGCCAAATATAGATATACATTTTATCTATGCAAATAAACTCCTTTATTTTCATTTACCCGTCCTGGCACTGCTCACCCTCTCCAGTATCTAAAAAGAGGCATAAGACTTCTAAACAGACAACTGGGAGAGGAAGGTCTCTGGCATCAAAATCCTCTAAGCTAGGGGTCGGCAACCTTTCAGAAGTGGTGTGCTGAGTCTTCATTTATTCACTCTAACTTAAGGTTTCACGTGCCAGTAATGCATTTTAATGTTTTTAGAAGGTCTCTTTCTATAAGTCTATAATATATAACTAAACTATTGTATGTAAAGTAAATAAGGTTTTTAAAATGTTTAAGAAGCTTCATTTAAAATTAAATTAAAATGCAGAGCCCCCCAACCGGTGGCCAGGACCCGGGAAGTGTGAGTGCCACTGAAACGCATGCCATAGGTTGCCTACCCCTGCTCTAAGCATAGGGATGGGAGTAGAGTGCAGCCAAAATCCAAGCACTCTTCTCTGGTAGTTCCAAAACCAGCAATGTTGATTCCAGCCCTGAGGCAAATAATGTCAAATCCAGGGCCTGAAGGGGCATCTGGACTTGACCACAGTGACCCGAGACCATCTTGGCACTGACCCCATCAGAGTCATTTGTGGCAGAGATCTGCGGAGCCTATCTGTGACGATGTCCCTGGCGACCGTGCCCCTGGTACAGGCAGATAGAGGGTCACCAGTATTGTTGGTGCAGTAGTTGGTACTGCAACAACCTCCATTGCCTCAGACTTCACGCCCATTGATACTGTTGAATTGTATGCCTGCAGTGTTGGCTGCTCTCCACTCTTCGCTGATTCGGCACTAGTCTCTGACACCATCAGCTCCCCCTTGGTCAATAGAAGGTGATTTGTACTGCTCTGACTTGGAGATTGGCTCTTACATTTCCCAGTCTTGGAGCTAGTCACACTACTCCCCACTTACGTGTTACTTCCCTAGGTTGCTTTGAGATCCTCCAGCTGGAAGAGGATCGGGCATGTGGTCAGGGAATCACTGGGTCTTCCCACTGGTCCAGTGGTCCTTCTGGAACCCTGAGGATCCCCCCTGATTTCTAGGTCATACCTGAGGTGTTCGTGCTCTGTGACCTCAGAGAAGCATGGGAAGTCTACTTTCTAGGCACCGCCTGTTCCTGACCCTGGCACCGCCTGTTCCTGACCCTGGCATCAGGCTCATTGTGGAGCAGGAAGAGATGGTTCAGGAGGACCCTGCTTGACAGCGGGGGAGGAATAGCCTCAACCGAGGCTGGCTTCATCCTCCTCTTTTCCTGATGAAGCAGTTTCCTTGGGAGGCATCTCACGCCCTCCTGATGATTATAAAGCTTACCAAGAGCTATTGAAGAGTGTTGCCTGAGGTTCAGGGATCCAGTTGGAGGAAGTTAAGGAGTCCTCCCACTGCCTTATTGATATTGGTGGCCATACCTATTAATGAAGCAGTTTTGAAGTCCATTAAATCACTCTGACAGATTCCTTCATCCCATTTTCCAACGTCAAAAAGGGCCAAATGTAAATATTATGTTCCCTCCCAGGGATTTGAGTATCTATGCTTCCCCTCCTCCCCCCGATCCCTGTTTCTCCTTTGGTGTCAGCGGCCAATGAAAGGGAGTTCTAGGGCAAACCTCCAAATCAAAGATCCAAAAAAAATAGATTTATTTTGTAGAAAAGTTTATTCTAATGTGGGGTTACAACTCAGAATTGCCAGTCAACAGGCTTTTTTGGGACGTTATGATTGTAATGTTTGCGAGTCCATATTAAAGTTTAGGGACATATTGCTGGAGGATGCTAGAGTAGAGTTTTCCTCTTTATATGATGAGTGGAAATCTGGAGCAAGAACTTTCCTCCAGGCTGGACTAGATGCAGCAGATTCAGCTCCTAGGATCATCATGGCCTCTGCAGTTTCCATGCACAAGAGCTCTTGGCTGCAGGTCTTGGGGCTTGCACAAGAAGTCCAACAAACAACACAAGACCTGCCACAAGCGCTCTTGGCTGCAGAAGACCTGCCTTTTGTAGAGTCTTGATTTTTTTGGTGGAAACAGACTCCAATCTCCTTGGGTGAAGGATTCTAGGGCAACTTTAAAGTCTTTGGAGTTGTATATTCCAACCCTGTCCAGGAAACATTTTTACCTGCAGCAGACCCACTGTTACTCTGTCCCTGCTCCTTGTTAGGATCTGCAAAGAAAGAAAAGTAGGGGTTATAGATGCAGACCACTTCCTCCTCCTGCATCTGCATCAATGTCTGCTCCATCTAAACAGCCAGGTGGTGCTAAACAGATGTTTTGATGGGTCAGTTGATGACACCATCCCACTTTCCAGGATGCCAGATTCTGCCTCCTTCGTGTTTGCAAGCCATCTTTACCGCTTCCTCAGTGCATAGTCCTGGATTACTTCAGACTGATGGGTCTTAAGCACTGTGGAAGTGGGATATACCATCCAGTTTATTTCTGCCCTTCCCTGCCTGTTCCTCTTCAGGGACTACTCTCACAAGGAGCTTCTCCTCCAGGAGCTTCCTTCTCTCCTTCGTATAGGAGCTATAGAGGATATTTTGCATTGTCTCAAGAGGGAAGAGGTTTATTACTGTTATTTCCTAATCCCAAAAGCAAAGGGAGGTCTTGACCAATTTTAGACCTGTGCCAGCTGAACAGATATCTCACAAAGATAAAGTTTTGCATGATCACCCTGGCTTCCATTATTCCCTCTTTGGATCCTGGAGGCTGGTATGCTGCCCTCAGCTTAAAAGGTGTCTTTTTCGTGTGGTGATTTATCAAGGTCACAGAAAGCATCTCATATTTGTAGTGAAGCACTCTCATTAGCCCTTCACCATGCTGCCTTTCAGCCTGTCAGCAACATCTCGTGTGATAGCTGCTTTCTTGAGGAGTCTGAGTTGAAGTTTATCTTTATCTGGATGACTGGCTAGTCTAAGACGCTGGTCCAGGACTCAGTTAATGTTCAGTGTGTATCTCCCATCCAGTCAACATTTGAAGCTCTGGATCTACTGATCAATTTATAGAAATCTCTCCTTTGTCCAGTTTAGAAGACAGATTTTATAGGAGCAGTACTGGATTCTACTCAAGAGCTTTCCTTCCAGACACAAAGTTCCAAACAATTTGATCTCTTGTTGCAGATTTCAAGGCTTACCCAGTCACAGGAGCTCAAAACTGCATTAGGCTCCTGGGGTGTATGGCCTTGTGCATATACATAGTCAGGTATGCCAGACTGCATCTCAGGAATCTTTAAAGTTGACTGTCCTCTGTTTTTTTTTTTTTTTTTTTTTTTTTGCCAAGTTATCACCATCTGAACTCAGTCCTGAATGAGTATTGACTTCTCTAGATTGGTGGACAGACCCGGTCAGTGTATGTGCAGGCATTCCCTTTGTTCACCCTCAACCTTTGCTGATATTGGTGACAGATGTATCTTCCCTAGAGTGGGGGGCTTATCTTGGTCCCCTCCAAACTCAGAGTTTATGGTTCTCAAAGGACCAGTCTCTCTATATATATCAACGTCCCCCTAGCCTGTCAGGCTTTCCTATCCAGGTCAGTGTGTAACCTCAGAATTTGACATTACTGTATGTATCCCAGAACTTGATATTACTGTCGTTAGTCATTTTTGTGTGTTTAGCTATTGTTAGCTAGAAACCAAATACTACATAGCTAGAAATAATTTTAGGTTCTGAAAGGCAAGGTTAAAAGGTCCTTGTTTGGAGTTTTGCTAATTAGATTGAAAAACAAAAAATTAATATACCATAAAAATAAAAGGAATGTTTGGACAGTCAACCTTGGTTTAGTGCCCCTAAGTTTTATTGTTGTTATAACTAAAAATACTAAAAATGTTTTAATAATAAAAAATGAGTAGTTTGCTAAAATTAGGAAAATTGGTGACCCACTAGGGGTCACTATGAGTTATGTGCTTTGCTTAAGTTAACTATAAAAAAAAATTAGGCAAATAATAAACTTTGAAGCAGTCCGAGAAAGCTTTTCTTTGGGTAAGGATCTGGCATCTAAACTCCCCAGCAGCTGGACAGAAGGAGGGCCCCTGGACAGAAGACTGGTTGCTGATTCCTCGTAACCATTTCAAACTTTGGGTAAATATAAATGTTTGGGATGCTCTGAACCTTCTGCGACTCTTTGTGTGTGTGCGCACGGGCGCTTGAAACGCAATAAAAAAGTAGTTTTAGGTAAAAGCACTCTTGTTTGTACCAATCATTTATCAGACAGAGGAGCTATGTCCCCATTGATTTGTTCCTGACACCGCATGGTAACAGATTTGGTGAGCCAGTTGCCAGGAGACATGGAGAGGAGAGGACAGCTGATACAAACGGTTTGCTGTGCAAGAGGGGAGGACAGCAAGGCAGTGTAGAAACCTATAATTTCCCCATGTCATAGTCCACAAGTCAATTTACATATACATTCCATTACTGGGACTCAGGGCTCAGGCTGGTGGCCTGGTCGAGGGAGAAATTATGTCAGAAGGAAAGGGAATATCTAGAAAGAAAGAACCATTGGAAATGGTTTTGGGGAGCAGATTTACTGATGATATATAGGAGCATGGTAATGGTCTTTGGAAGCCTGGAGTCTTCACTGTCCCTGGGGCGTTCCTGCAGCTCTGTAAGCAGATGGTAACAATGGTAGTAGAGAAAGAGATAAATCAGTTAAAGGCAGAAGTAGAAGAGTTAAAGAAAAATAAAATTGAGATAGAAAAGAAAGTACTCAGAAGATAGTCAGACACCCTCTGGGCAACAAACCTGACTCAAACAGCAAATATAGTGGCACTGCAGAAGCAGGTGTGTGACAATGAGAGAGAGAGTGACGGGTTGAAGCAGGAGGTATTTGGATTAAAAAAGCAGACCCAGATAGAAGCAGGGTTAGAGCCTTACTGAAGGAATCCCAGGATAAGACCCAGGCAGGTCACGGGAATGTAAAAGACAAAGTTGTGCTCTCAGAGCCATGTTGGGAGAGCAGAAGTGAATAGCGACAGTGATTAGAGAAGTCGTAGTCTGTGTTAGAGGGCTTTCCATTCACCCCCTCCCGTGGTTCTTGTCACGCAGACAGAAATCAGAAGTCCAAAGTGCAGACAATGCAATGTTTATTGGGGTTCCAAGCAAGCATATCCATAGCTCTACACACCAGCAGAGTCTGTTCTGTTCCCAGCTCTTGACACTTCAGAGCGTTTACCTCATGTCCCCCTTTCCCAGTTCTGACACCCCAGAGCCTTGCCTGTGTCCTCATTCCCACCTCCGCCTTCTTAGCAGGCCCAAATATACTTGCAATGCACGTCTACAGTCCCACCTCTTACAATTTATGGTCATGTTCCATTTTGGGGGTTTGTGGGTCTGGGGTCTTCATCCCACCTCTTTTGTATTCCATGGGAGGGGTGAGGAGTGAGGTTGTGCAAGGCACAGGCATTTCTTTGGTCTTTTAGTGTTTTATACCTTCCTCACCCCCCCCCCCCCACATCCCCTTTGCCTACTGATTGTTTGACCTTGCCTTGAGATGGGGTTGAGGCAATCTTAAAGTGTGCTCATATATTACACTCCCACCATGCCCTGTAACACTTTAACTGCTCTATCCCTTACCTCTTCCCATTATACTAACAAACCCATCCGGCCGGACAGAAGCAACACATACAGTGTCTTTGTTCTTTGTTGACACATATTAGTAAGGATATAAGTGTATCAAAGGTCAAACCCCAAATCCTATTCCAGGCTGACAAACAAGCCTATATACTAACAGTCTGGGGATGGGTCAGAAAAGGACCCTGGCTTGTATCCTTCCTATTATGATTATGAGAAGGATGATCCCCAAGAGCTTCCGGGCAGTCCCCGTATGATCCTTTGCTTGAAACACTGGAAGAAATACGGAAACTCCTGCCCATAGCCTCTATAATCCAAGGAGGGGAAGAATGGGTAGAGATCAGGTCCTTCTCCCCTGACCAGGTCAGGGCAGCAGGGAAATCAGTTGGCCTGTTAAACCACAACATGGACTTGGGATGGCTGGCAAGGATAGCTGGCACCCCCAGTCTTAACTCCGGCGGATTTGGTGGCAATGCCCACTCGCCTCTCAGAGCCAGGATAGGGGTTAGGGTACAGGGTCCCAGATGCTTTGGCCCACAGAGCCCCACTTCTTTTTAGTTTGTTAGATTTGTTGTTGTTGCCTGTATTTTAAAGTTTTTCTAGGCTTAGGTTTCTCTTCATTCCTAAGTCGTTCTTTACATGCCTCCATTTACGTGCCCCCTCCCACCCTCCCCCGGCTGCTTCTTTCTCCACAACCATCCCTCTCCCTCCTTCCGCTTCTTCTTTCTCCATAACTCCACCTTACTCTTCAGCTTTTTCTTTCTCCACAAACCCTCCCCCATTCACTACCCCACCCCGCTGCTTCTTTTTTCTTTCGCATTTTTGTGTGTTTTGTTTTATAAGTTAATGGTTAATGCCACAACTGGAAGTATTTTTAACTGTCCTTGAAAATGTGATTGCCAAGCAATAGGAATGTTAACTCTGCTACTGATTTTAATTATTGCCTTAAAAAATAGTTGTTAAAAAAGTCGTAAATTAACAAAAAAGGATTGGGCCAAAAGACTGCCATTTATTTTCATGGCCATAAGGGGAGCTGTGGCGCCGCATAAAGCAACCCTATTAAAGCAATAGCCCTTCCAAATAAGACTCTAAAGGAATGCAAGGACCAAAGGGGAAGAAAGGAAAGAGAAGGGAGACAGGCCCTTCAAGGGTTGAGTCAGAGCCCCTAATCCCTGGCGGGTGGAAATTTTAAAAATGGCTCCTAAGGTACAAGCCAAAGGAAAAAAGTAAGTGGCTTGCCCATGCTGGAACTTTTGTTAAGGTTGGCTTTGCACGAAGGAAAGACCCCGAGTACACCTTCCACCACCTCTCCTTAAGGAGGACAGTCATCCTGAGCTCCCCTAACAGTGGCACATTTGGACACCAATGGGTAGCGGGGGAGGTTCATGGTTTATGTGGAATTTGAAGGAGGGGCGTTCAGACAGAATTTGGTGTTAAATTCAAGTGCCACTTACTCCTTAATATGTACCCAGAATAAAAACCTGTTTGGACCTCTGGCTGGAGTTAAGACTTTAAGGAATTTAATGACACCGGGGGCATGCAGAAGGATTTTGTATTTGATGGGGCAAAGAAAAATAAAAAGGCAATTGGCTTAATGGATTTGGGAAGAGAAGGGATCCTAGGCATTAATATTTTAAGGGAATTAAGGGTCCTATAGGAAATGCCTCCTGGCACACCCTGAGAGCCAGTGGCGATTTCAGCAAGCTACCAGATAGCACCCCTTAAGGCATCTGAAAAAAGGAAGTGGCCGACATGGCCCCCAGAAGTTCTAGCAATTGCAAAAACACACTGGTAGGTGTGGGCCTAAAATAAAATATGGTAAAATTAAGGCAGAAATCCTAGTTATAGCCCCTGAGCCCCCACCCCAGAAGCAGGATAGGTATCCAACTGATGGGCTTTTAAGCCCAGGTATTTTAGTGGAACATTCAAGCCCCAATGATGCTGCATTTTGGCTGGTCTTTAAAAGTGATGGCAGAACTTGGAGGCTGGTAGTTGATTTCTGCCCCTTAATCAGGTGATGCCACTGATGGTCCTCATAGTGGCTAAGCATCAGGAGGTGATGGTCTCCGTTGTAGGAGGGGCCCAGTGGTTTTCAGTTTTGGATTTGGCCAATGCTTGCTTTGCTATCCCTTTACATCAGGAGAGTTATTACAGATTTGCTTTTACCATTCAAGTTGTGTTCTGCCAGGGTCCCCATGGGCTGGAACAGTCATGTTATTTGTCATGTCCATGTAATCAAGATGTGGAATGGAATGCCTAAAAAGGACAGTGTAATTTCTTATGTAAATAATATCCTGGTTGCACTTAGACCAGGAAAAAATATATAAAGGTATTAAACAGGGTGTTATAAAAAAATCAAAAAGTTTAAAGTTTGACATTTAATGTAAGCTCTCCAAAAGCCCAATTGTGCTCCCAACAAGTAAATTGGCTTGGAGTAACTCTGGGACAGGAGGGGCATTCCCCGCCCAACAAAGAGTGGGGCTGATTCTGAAACTCCAGACTCCCACAAATGTAATTGCTCTTAAATCCTTTCTGGGAATGGTTAATTTCTCACAATTTTATTGAGGAATTTTCAAAAAAGGCAACCATGCTGCATAAATTATTAAAAAGGGGGGGGAGGGATGGTAAAATAAAACTGGGGCCCTCTGCGCCAGGAAGCCATGACCCAGTTAAAACAGGCCTTGGTTCAGGCTCCATCTTTAGCATATCCCTGGGGGACAGCCATTTGTGCTGCAACTGGCAACTACTGAGAGGGGGGTGGAAGCTGTACTAAGGGTACATCTACACTACTCGCCGGATCGGGGAATCGATTTATCGCATATCGTGTAGATGTGATAAATCGATCTCTGATCGCTCTCCTGTCGACTGCTGAACTCTAGCTTGGCGAGAGACGGAAGCAAAGTCAACAGGGGAGCGGTGGCCATTGATCCCGCACCGCGAGGATGCGAAGTAAGTGATTCTAAGTCAATCTAAGATACGTCGACTTCAGCTACGCTATTCTCGTAGCTGAAGTTGCGTATCTTAGATAGATTCCCCTCCTCCCCCCCCCCCCCCCCCAGTGTAGACCAGGTCTAAGAAAGAACCATGGTACAGGGCTCTACCTTGTGGCATATGCCTCCTAACCTTCCAGTAAGGGAAAACAGGGGATTCACCTCCTGTGAAAAAAGGGTTTGGGCACTAGTTTGGGCTTTGCAGCATTGGAAATATCTGGTGAAATTGTCACCTGTGCTATTAAAACTAGTTAGTAAAAACTGCCCGCTTTCCAGTAAAATATGTACTCACTGGCAAAATTAACAGTGACCATATGGCCAGCCCCAGCAAGCCCTAAGCAAACCTAGGGCTAATAAATTTGCTGATCTGTACTCAAAGCACAATTAAAAATTCAAAAGCCCCCCCCCCAAAACCCCAACAAACAAACAAACCAAAACACACACAAACTGAGACCCAAATGGGTTTAAGTAAAAGTTAATAAGTTTAGCTTAAATGTTGAATGTACCTCCTGCTATATAGGGAAGGAAAAAGTTTGTTTTGTCTTGTGTTTTAAATTATTATCTGTGTGAATGCTAGAAGATTGTGAAAACAATGCACTCCTGTGTGCTGCTTTTGCTGGTGTTTGGTGATGTGAATTCGAAACCTGTTGTGTTCGAGGCATAGGAAAACTTCCCATAAATGACAGTAAAATGTAGTGAACAATACCTCGACATTACTGCTAATCCCAACATCGGGAAGAACAAATCACTCTTTTAGGCCTCTTGAACGAATATAATCCCACTTCAGTAAAATTAAAAGGCTTAAATTTAAAGTAAATATTAGCGCACGAATGAGCAATGTATCATGTTTTGGGTTACAAATGGTCTATGCTGGCGACTATGAGAATCCCTACCACTTCAGTAGCAACATCACCATCCTCATGTATGCATAAGAGGCTAGTGGGGGAGCAGGTTTTTTAGTGGGAGGAATTCGAGGCTATGCAGATGGGTTCAGTTGTTGCTGGGTGGGAACTGACAGGCTGTTGTTTAAGCCCAAGTGCATTCACTTGTGGAGTGAAATCCCTAAGCAGACAGTTCCGGGAGAAAAGCCAGTTCATTTTAGGCTGAAACAATCCCTTTCAACCCCAAACACTGGTCGAAAAGGTCTGGGGGAGGCAAAACTGCAAGTGGTAACAAAAGGGGACTGGAAAGTTCCTTTGCCCTGCACTTTAAAAGCCCCAGGTTCTGAAAAAAATTATAATAAAAAATGTTCAATTAAATAATATTAAAAGCAATTGGCGCACGGGTGGGGGTTCATAATAGTGCAAATAAAATAAAATGTTAGGCGTTGCCCCTCTGAATTTATCAACGCCCTTGAGGGTATCCTTAAATCAGCTAAATTCCATACAGGATAGGGTGGCAATTCCAAAAAAAGGACCAACCTTGCCTCTTGCAGGCTGTTGGTGCCCTCCGGGGTAATGTTTCCTTGGCCGTAGCATACATGCTAATGCAAATGTAAATTATTAATATGGTAAAGGACAATAATATAAGATGGTACGAGTAGAATATTCCCATTAAAAATTAGAAGCATTATTTTAAAAAATTCCACCCAGACTAAAAAAAAAATAAAAAAAAATGCAATCCTGGTAGAAAATGGTACATTTTACCTATTTAAAAAAAAATCTAGGAAAATCACTGTATTTGTCTTGCTGATGTCAAAAGCACAAATAAAATGGGTTTCCCCTATTTTGGACTTATTATTCAAACAGCAATAAAACCCATAAACCACAGGGCGTCGGTAACAAAAAAGGTCCCAAAATAAAAAACAAAATTAAAAGCCTGCTTAAAAAAATAAATACACTAAAAATACCTTGCAGCCACAAAAGATGTATCTAAAAGTAACAAAAAAAAAAAAGACATTATGCCATTAATCCATTTGCAAATAAATCTATAATTGTGTATGTGGATAATAATTGTGTGTGCCTTAAAAGTTGGTGCTCGGTGCTCATAATTAATTTTTTGCATCATGTACCTCAATCCACATGAAAACAAATTAATTAATTTTTTTAATCATATGACAGCCCTACAGGATAAAAAGAATCGTGATTATTCATAGTTTTAATCGCACTGCTAAACAATAATAGAATACCATTTATTTAAATATTTGTGTGTTTTCTACATTTTCAAATATATTGATTTCAATTACAACACAGAATACAAAGTGTACAGTGCTCACTTTATATTATTTTTTATTAATATTTGCACTGCAACAAAATAGTATTTTTCAATTCACCTCATACAAGGACTGTAGTGCAATCTCTTTATCACAACAGTGCAATTTACAAATGTAGATTTTTTTTTTTAACATAACTGCACTCAAAAATAAAGCAATGTAAAACTTTAGAGCCTACAGGTCCATTCAGTCCTACTTCTTGTTCAGGCAATCATTAACATGAAAAAGTTTTACATTTACAGGAGATAATGCTGCCCGCTTCCTACTTATAATGTCACCTGAAAGTGAGAACAGGTGTTTTCATGGCACTGTTGTAGCTGGTGTTGTAAGGTATTTACGTGCCAGATATGCTAAACATTTGTATGCCCCTTTATGCTTCGACCACCATTCCAGAGGACGTGCTTCAAACAGGGTTCAAAAAAGAACTAGATAAATTCATGAAGGATAGGCCCATCAATGGCTATTAGCCAGGATGGACAGGGATGATGTCCCTCGCCTCTGTTTGCCGGAAGTTGGGAATGGGTGACGGGATGGATCACTTGATGATTACCTGTGCTGTTCATTCCTTCTGGGGCACCTGGCATTGGCCACTATCGGTGGGCTAGATAGATCTGGGCTAGATAGATCTTTGGTCTGACCCAGTATGGCCGTTCTTATGTTCAGATCCATCACATAGATATCTGCCACTTGAACTCGTAGAGTAATTAATAGCAGTAGTAGATTGTCCTCCTCTGTGTGGATCTGCTCTGGAGAGGATTGAAACACACAGTTAGGTTCCATGTTTGTACATAAAGTCTTTTACCATGTACATAGCAATCATATTAGGAAATTACGTTGGGCACTTTACATTTAGTTTAAAACATGAATATGTAGGTTTAACACATTTCCAACTTAAACACATTTTTCCTAGAAGCTTTTCTGAATGAAATTTTTAGAGAAATTATAAAATTCACTTCAATGAGGACATTTCTAGAATTTTTTGCCTAGGTTTACCTAGAAGTTTTTCTTGGGAGGGCAAAAAAAGCCACTTTACATGTAGATTTTTTGCTCTGATAACACAATCCTACATTTTTTTTTCACAATCACGTGTTTTCCTAAATAACGAATGCCCTGGTCTAGTTAAGTCATGAAAATATAACTGAGTGTATGTATGTATGTTATAAAATGTTGAAGCTGACCAAAAGAATTGCAGGAGCTTCTGCTTTCTGTCACCTGCAATTCTTTTGGTCAATTTTACTATTTGGTAAAGTCCCAACACATTTGATTTATTAATGCAGTGTTTGTTGTAGCTGTGTTATTAGAGATATTAGCGAGACAAGGTTGGTGAGATGTCTCTCTGAAGAAGAGCTCTGGGTAAGCTCAAATCTTGTCTCTCTCACCACTAGAAGATGGTCCAATAAGAGATATTGCCTCACCTACGTTCTATCTATAATTTATTAATATATTTTTGCATCAATATTGATGTCAGTCCCCCACAGTATGGAAGCCTACAGTTCTTTTATAGTTGGTCACTTTTCACACCATGATCTCGCTTTAAGGTCTATCTGAAACTTAGGAAAGCTGCATATTAAGTGTGCTGCATGTGAAGAGCATATTATCCTTGTACTCTGAGACTTGCATGGTCTTCAGATTAGTTTCTGGATGGAATTTAAAGCATTTTGACTTACAGAGCCCTACATGTTTTGGGCCCTTACAATCAGAAATATTGCTTCTCTGGGTGAAGCTGTGTTGTCAGCAGAGACATTTGAGCGTACAGTCCTCTGATTTAAAGGGCGGGGGGAGTTCCTGGCAGCTTGTCTGCTGTAAGGAATCCTCAGCTATGGATCTCTGTTCTTCTTCTCTTTGATCTCTCAAGGCCTGGATCTGTTAATCTTCAGAAGATACTGCAAGGCATATTTGTTCTTCCAGGATGTGGTGGGTGAAGGATTTGGGATAGTTTTGGGGTTTTATTTCCTATAGTAGGCTTTTTGTGTGGATATGTTATGGGTTTATGTGCTGATCATTGTGGACATACCAGGTTATAACTTTTGACATTATTACATGGGCTATATTGTATTGCAGCTTGGCTGAAAATCTTTATATCTTAGTTGTATTAAGGATTTTTATTTTTGCTTTTTTAAATCCTTGTATATGGCCTCAGGTTTGGATAGGAGTTTAAATTAATTAAATAAACATGATGATTGTAAAGTGATGTTTTATTAATTATAACATAAAATGCAAATCAGATGTGATACTTAGTCAATCAGGTGCAACTATCATATGTTTGTTTCCTTAAGGGCACTGTTCCAAAAATCAGATTGACCCATGTGAAAGTAATCTTGGCCTTCTCCAGAAAGTTTATTCAATTATTGTGTCCCATACTTAAAACTTCCATTGGAATGCAGTAGGTTGTTGAATAAAAGAGACTAATAGGTATATATTATATGAAGAGTAGAAGCCTGGAGTTACAGAGAAGAGGTTCAGACTCCAGTCATTTTTAACAAGATAGTATTTTCATTCAGTAAATGAAACATAAGATGAGTTAATTCTGTGTTTTGTTCAAACTACTATATTTTTCTAGGAGACACAGAATAGGGGAAGTGGGTACAAGGTAACCAGTGTTTCTTGATAAAAATAAATCATGCTCTTGAAAGCAGTAATTTGCAAGAAAGTTGTAAAATAAGCTGTTTCTTTCTTCCTCGTTCCTCTTTCTCTCCCCCCCCCCCCCAATCTCTGTAAATATTGTTTTTATTACAGGCAGATATCTGGTCATTAGGCATAACAGCCATAGAACTTGCAAACGGAAAGCCACCGCATTCAGCGTTGCATCCGATGAAGGTTTTATTCCTCATCCCAAAGAACAATCCACCGACACTGGAAGGAAACTACAGTAAACCCCTCAAAGAATTTGTTGAGGCCTGCTTGAACAAGGAGCCAAGCTTTGTGAGTTTTACAAATATATTCTGTTTTTCATACAAATAACATGTAGTAAAACATTTAAGTGTTTTGCATGAATTCCTTGCAAGGAGCTTTTTACACCAAGAAATTTTAGAATAGAAATCTACTGCATGGGGAGTCAGGACAAGATTTAAAAGGAAATTCATTTTTATTTAAAGCTGAATTACATTTTATAGTGATGACTGACTGCTAGCTAAAGCAACAAAGATTTTGTAATTTAAAATGTGTATGAATTGTGGAGCTTAGTACATAGAATTCTTCCAAAAAGGCCTAAATTGGGAATACAGCCGTTATGTAGAGATTTTTTTCTGTGTGTGTGTGTACAGGTATACTAAAAAGGACTTTCACCGTGAAGAAAACTTTTAGATAAATTAGATTTAAAGCCTCAAAGTACAGTACTTCTAACATTTTTTCATATGTTTTACTACGCACTAGAGTGCTGGTTTTTTTTTTAAAGTGAACAGAAAAACTTGTGGCAAGCTCTTAGTTCTTTGTTTCTCGTGTGCTGAGATCTCTGTTCCCTGCAATGCTTTGAGTGTTTCTTTTTATATGTTCAGGCTTGAGTCTACGTTGACTAATGTGCCACACGCTAACTGTCCGTATGGACAGTGTTACTGTACAGCAAATGGGAGTAAATTAGAATATACTAGGAAAGTTTTCATGCACACAGGAGGGTCCACATGAACAATTAGTGCCTAGCATACTAATGTGCTGTAGATTTACACCTCATCTTGCTGCACACTAAATATTCATTTTGACTTATTGTGTGACATTACAATAATTTAATTGCAAGCAGATTTATATTGCACACAGAGTAAAATTTGTACACAGAAGACTTTATAGGTGTTCAGTTCTGACCGGTATTGTTTATGCCCTCTCAAAACATGAGAGCTTAATTCCCAAAATTCAGAATGCAGAGGTTCTGTTACATATACATTGGAACAAGGTTAGGATTACTAAAACAACCCCCCCCCCCCCCCAAATACACACAAATGTTGACATGCCAAATTTCAAACAGATCTGATTGTCTCAATTTTAGAACACTTGGTAAAACTGACTTGAAACTGGCATGGTGCTCAACCTCTCAGTGTTGTCTGTGTGACATTGCACCCCATATTCATCATAGTGGTATCATCATTATATGATTATGACATAATTATGATGAATCTTTTACAAAATATTTCATGTGAGGTGTCTATGAAAAAGTTATGATTTGCTGAATGTGATGATCCTACTTGTGTGCACGTATCATTTTTTATATCTAAAGTTATGAATAGTGACTATGTATCTGTATTTCAAATGTGGTTACAACTGGATGACAGCCACCAGGCAAGATGCTTCCAGTCTAGACAACTGATTGTGAAGGGCCTATTCAAGGTAATGGGCCATTAAGGGAAACAATCAGCCTTAGGAGAAGCTTATCCCCCACCTGGTGAGCCTTCCTGGCAATGCTGCAGACAGCCTATGGACAGTGGCTGCTCTGACTCATCGGGAGCAGGCAAGGGCATGTGACCAGATCACATGATACTAATCTCCATTTTGGTACCTGTATTTTTCCACAAACTGGGCTGGGAATTTAGTTTGGGACAAAGGGTTCCCGCCATACAGAGAAACTATATAAGATTGAGAGTGGCATCATGATTTGTCTTCACTGCCCCACAACTCAACACCTAAAAGAAGCTGTGGAAGACAAAGGACTTGGAACAGGGGAGGGGAACCTAAGCTGCAAGGCAGATGCAGGTTGTGCCATAAGAATCTGCAAGCCTGCTTGTATCAATCAGGGTGAGATATTGCTAATTCAAACCCCATTGTGAGGGTTTACGCCCCTCGTTACAGGGCAGCACGGCCTAGTGGCCAGAGTCCACAGACCTGCCCCTGGTCGCAGGGCAGCATGGCCTAGTGGCCAGAGTCCATAGAATAAGCCCTCGTTGCAGGTCAATAGGATCTTACTACTGGCTCAGCAGGGGGGTCCTACTGAACCATGCTGAAGCTCACTGGGGGCAAGGTACCAGTCCGTCCCCCCCCCTTGGGTCACTTCCTACCGGCTTGGGAGTTGGGGTCTCCCATGAATCCTAAAGTTCTCTGTGGGTCTCTGGGTCCATCGCCTCCCCAGGTTCCTCCTGCAGTAGGGGTTTATGCCAGCCTGTAGAAGCCTCCGTTCCCAGCAACTTCAAGAGTGTTGGCTGGTCCTCCGCAGGAGCTTCCTGGTTAGGTTCTTCCCCTGCAGCTGCTCACCCAGACTGAGCTGAATTCCCTCCTTTTTATACTCCCAGAGCACTTGGAGCATGCCCAGTACAAACGGGGCGGGACTTTCTCAGTCAGAGCTACTGGTCTGACGCTGTTGGGGCTAGTACGGTGCGGGGCTGCACCGTCACACCCATCGATCTAATATATTAGACTTAGCTTGCATTCTGTTTATTTTCTAGGTAAGCTTCTTTGATCTGTTTGCTATCACTTATAATCACTTAAAATCTATCCTTCTGTAGTTAATAAACTTGTTTTATGTTTTATCTTAACCAGTGTGTTTTGAGTGAAATGTTTGGGAAAATCTCAGCTTGGTTAACACAGGCTTGTTGCATATCTTCCCCACAGCCGGGGGGAGAGCGAACTATATTAATGAGCTTGTGCTGTATAGATCCTTGTGCAGTGCGAGATGGTATAATTCTGGGTTTATACTCGAGTAGGGGTGCAAGGCTGGGGAGCTGGGAAATTGGCTGGTGTCTCCTGTTTGTTCATAAGTGGCTTAGGAAAAAGAACTCAGGTAACTCAGTTGCGTGTGTGGCACCACCTGCTATCGCGTTGGGTGATAACAGGGCCTGTAGAGGCTGCCTGAGACACCAGCAGAGCAGTGTGAGCGAGGCCAATCAAGTGATTTGTTAGGGGGCACAATGGTTCCAACAGCTCTCAGACTGCACTCTGGGGATGACAACGCATCACAGTCTGCATTTGAGTTCTTGCACTCAGCAGCACTGCATAGCATAGAACCATGTAACATTCAAGTCCATTGTGCGTTTGAAGGAGCTGTATCTCTTAAATCCCTTGATCAAGTGACCCCAAATTTGCACCAGTATCTCTGCTCAAGTCCTTCTAGCTGCAAAGCAGTTTCCAGGCCTACCTAGCTTTGCATGTGTGGTTTAGAGCACTTTGTTAATTAAAAGCAGGTAATTTGTGTGTGGAGAAAGGGGTGTTTGTCTAGGGAGCCCCCTGACCAAATTTGTACTGCAGAGTCCCCTATGTTTATCTTTAAGAGTGAGTCAATAACTTGTCCTCCTAATGGTCCCTGTAGGACCAGGGCCGGCTCCAGGAACCAGCGAAGGAAGCAGGTGCCTGGAGCGGCTAATAGAAAGGGGCGGCACTCCGTCCGTTATTGGGGCAGCACGTCCGGGTCTGCGGCGGTAATTCAGCAGCGGGTCCTTCAGTCCCTCTCTTCCTCTTTGGCGGCACTTCAGCAGCAGCTCAATCTCTCTGCTTCAGTCTTCAGTGGCAGCTCAATCGGGTTTTTCTTGTTTCTCTCTCTTTTTTTTTTTCCGCCACTTGAGGCGGCAAAAAAGCTGAAGCCGGCCCTGTGTAGGACAAAACAGAAGTTTATTGTTAAGAAAATATTTGTTTAAACAGTCGTCATTGTAAAATGATTTAGGAAAATACTGGCCAAATTTTTTTACATATGTATGCTCACTTTCAAATTTGGGACTGTATGTGAATGTTATTTTTAAATTCAGAATAGTCGACTCTCAGTGCAGAGCAAATTATATTGAAGAAAATCTGATTTAGTTAAATCTTTGCAGAAAAGTGGGAGGCGGGTGGTTTTTTTTTTTTTTTTTAATGTAAAGGTTGTAGTTGTCAGTCAGCAATAGTTTCTTTCCTTATTAATTTACACGAAGTCCAAGTGATGAGCTGGAAAGAGCTCAAAACTAGCATGAAGCAGTTTACCTGCCTTTGGTTTGATTTTTTTCCCTAAATTTTAGATCAGCTTAAATATTCTGACACTATATATCAGCTCAAATTTTAGATTTGGAATGCTCGAGTCTATAGTGTGTGTGTGTGTGTGTGTGTGTGTGTGTGTGTGTAGATCTTCAGATACTCCTTTTCCCAGGACTAATGCAAATTATTATAAAGTTCTTGAAATGATTTCAGAAAGGAAAGCATCTTTTTGTAAATGTAAGACTCAGGGAAGGAAAGTATCAAGAGGTTAATAACCAAGGTTCAAATTAGTGTAGAGTAGATACGTAACTAAATCAAAAGAAAATTCTGAAATAAAAAACCTAAATTAATTTTTGCTAAAAATTGAAGAGACCATATGGGAGCAGATGCAGTAGTTTGAAAATCAGGATACTATTTTCAATACAATTTTGTGAAAACTCAGACCAAGTAAAATGTTTGACCATTTTAATTAACATGAAACCTATTGCTTACCCAGTGCTGTCTGGTTTTACCTCTTTCATAACGGAATCTTTTCTCATGTTTAAACTCTTGTATTAAGTCTAACAAGGATCTTGCATTTGTGGTAGAAACAAGCCTGTGGACAAACTGCTTACATGAAAATAGTCAAGGAAAAATTATTTGTGTTTGACATCTGAATTATCCAGTTAGTGGCATGGACAATAAGGGTAATGGGTGGACCTGTTACCTTCAGTACAATCTAAATAAAGGTATTGGAAATGTAAAGATTTTATTCTGAATATGCCATATTGCCTATTTTCCAACACTTATGTCTGTGTGTCCAGTGTGAAAAGGGGGGAATTACCATAACTCACAAAAACAGACCAATAGCCAGTGACTCAGCAAAGGAGCTTTGAGTCAGAACTGGTATCTTGGCTGACTTCAGCTCTTAGCCAGTCCTTTGGGCTTTGGCTTTGTTTAGGGCAGTACTGTATATCCTGTTTAGTTACTTTGCCTTCTTCCTGGTAAGTTCTCCAGTACTCCATAATGATTTCTTGGGTTGCCTATTTTTTACCCTAAAGCCCCTTTGCTTTGTGTTCATATTGTTTCTTCAAGCGCTTTGGCTTTGTGGAAAGACAGGCAGTTTGTACTCTGTTTCTTCTATAATGTGTTAAAAGTGACTACGTAGTGTCTTTGTGATACAGGTGTTTTAACAGCCTCTATGAGTTTCTCATAGACAGTATTAACTTCCATGTTTCTTGAATTCTCATAGTGCAAAGTTATGTGGTTCCCTGTTGACCCCAGTAGGTCTGTTAAAATCTATTATTTTGTTTCCTCATTCTTCATCTTTGACTTACCCCAACACTTTCTTTCAGGCATCTCCAAGCCCTAGAGACATTACCCCAATTTCACTGGATGAGAATGAGTGTTCTTCGAATATGTCAGTGTAGACATGTCAGTCAGACGTTGTTATCTGTGTAGATCCCATTGTAGGAACATATATGCTCATGTGCTTGAGATTGGATTTTTTTGAATTGCAGTGTCTGTGTGTACACCCTGTACCACCTCGTATTCCCATGCAAGGGCATAAACAGGGGAATGGCCGTGGTTCTTCCCAGTTCCCTCTTACTACCCTGTGGCAGTGAGATTGAACCCAGAGAGTGACTGACCGATTAGTTTTCAGAGACCTTAATCCAGGATTTTTCAACCTATTTGAAGAAGAAGAAAAGTATTTGGTCCACAACTCTCCTTCCCCCATCCCCACCGCCACGTTCAGCCGGGTTTGGTGCTTCACACCAACCAGCACTCCTTGTGGTGGAGTCTAAACTCTGAGTTCAAACTCTGCATGTCCTGCAGTGGACTGATCTCCATTAAGGATAACACAGTCAGTGCCTTTTCTGCCTAGGAGAGAGCCACATCTTGGATAAGTGGTTTGTGTGCAAGTCCTTCTCCTCCAGGACCTGCACGGTAAGTCCAGGGATGCTATGCAGAAGATGCATTTATTTAAGCAGTTCATGCGGGTCACCTTGGACCCGGAAGTGACTGTTAGAATCAGCATCAACTAGCATCAGCCAGCACTCCCTTGAGCATTCATCACACTCTGGGATCAGACAGTGGAATGGTGAAGAAAGCACTGGCAGAGTCAGCACCAACAATATAGATTCCGGCCATCTCAACACTGGCAAAGTCTCCAGCTGGACCAACAGTCTCCACGTTACCTCGGCAGCAATAGTTTGGTGCTGATGACTCTGGTTCCTGTATGGCTGCAACGTTGATGGCAAAGGCCATTAGTATGAAATGGGCCTCATGGCTGTGGGCTTTGGGATTACTCATGGCATACTGGTCATGACAGAGGACTTGCCTTTTGAGGGAATTGTCCTCTTCAGCCAGAGAACAGATGAAGCGCATCTTTCCCTCAAGGGTTATCTTAAAGTCCCTGGGAATTTATAAACCAACTCCTAAAAGAAGCCTTACGTGTATCAACTCCAACTAAGGCAGAAGACACCCTTCTTACACATTTACCCTGCCTGGACAATTGAGTGATATGTGACAGAACCCAGCAGAAATTGGCATCAAGTTTAGAATATTCCCTCTACCTATTCTAGCAGCAGGGTCTTCTCATGAACTATGAAAAATTGTCTTATCCCATCACAGATGATAGAGTTCATAGAAGTCCTAATTGACTGATTCAGAGAGAGCCTAGCTTTCTCAAGGACAGATTTCTGTCAATGCGATCGCTAGTGTTCGGGATAAAATCAAACTTGACTGTGATGATGCAGATGTGTCTGGTAGGGCTGCTGCTGCTGTAGTACACAGACAGAGACACAGCTCCATGCCTGGAAGGGTGGGGGAGGAGAAGCTGGGAGTTCTGCTCCTTTCCCTGCTGGGAGGGGCAGCGGGTAAAGGAGCAGAACTCTGGAGACAGGGCGGGAGGGCGGGGGCGGTGGAGGGCGAGGCCGGAGGTGGGGGCAGCAGCTGGAGGAGCTGCCGGTATTCTCCTTTCCCCGCTGCCTTTCCCAGCGGGGAAAGGAGCAGAACCCCCGGCCCTCTCCTCCAGCTGGGCTGCTGCTGTGTCTTTCCGGTACACCGTACCAGCTATAAATAGCTTGCTGGCACGGCGTACTGGACTACTTGCACTGCTGGTGATCAGTTGTTGTGAAGGTAGGACAAGAAGTAATCAGCTTGTAAAGGAGATATAGGTTAGATATTAGGAAAAGCTTTCTAACTTTAAGAATAGTTAAGCATTGAAATAAGCTTCAACCTGTCATTAGAAGTTTTGAAGAACAGATTAGACAAACTCCTGTCAGGAATGGTTGTAGGTATGCTTGGTGCTGGTCTGGACTAGATAACCTCTTTAGGTCCCTTCCACCCTACATTTCTATGTTTCTGTGTTTAGTATTAAGCCATCAAAGTTTCTGATTATATTATTTGTCATGAGTTTTCCTCTTTCGTTTTTCAAATCACGATATGAGAGTCATCTCAACTGTCTCAAATATAAAGGAAAAAAAGTTACTGTAGCTTACAATTAATTTTTATTTTTAAGAGACCAACAGCAAAGGAGCTCTTGAAACACAAATTCATAATACGAAATGCAAAGAAAACATCCTACCTGGCAGAACTCATTGATAGGCACAAGAGGTGGAAGTCTGAACAGAGCCAGGATGACTCCAGCTCTGAAGAATCGGATGCGTAAGTTTGTTGAATCTATAACATAATTGTAAACACAGGAATAGAGGAGGGGAATTTTCTCAAGTAGTTGTGTATCATTTTGTCTAGTTAGCTGATGTTCTTTATTTAAAAAACATTGGGCTCACCAGGCATGTGAAGTTAAAAACTTAATTGAAATATTTTGAGGGCTTTCAAGCCCAGAAAGGTGAAAGAAGACTAATTATAAAATATCTACTTTTTTTGTTGAGGAAGGGTGTGTTTTGTAATATTTCATGTTGCAAACAGTTTGCTCCATCTGCTCTGGCATCTCAAACTGTTAGTTTCAGTCATACAGTGCTCAGCACACAGTTTTCTGTCATACTAGAAAGTACAAAAAATAAATTATATTCATGACTAAATTAAACCAACTCTATTAACCTGAAGTTAAGATTGAGAGTACGTATCAGCAACTGAAAGCTAAAGAATGTGCAAGTACATTCCTGGTGCTTTAAAAATCATGAAGAAACCAAGACGTCTAGAGATAAATGGGACTTGTAAAGGAGAAAAAATGAGGGTTTGCTCTCTCATGCTTCTTTGATAATCTTGTCTAAAGAGGTCCTGAAAGGAAATTTAAAAAGGGGGAGGGGTGCTGTTCTGTTTATTTCTTACCTTAGAAATAGCAGGAATATCAAGTCTGATATTTCTTGGTTTTGCTGAATGATTTGTTAGGGATTTTTGGGACATGGTTTGCACTTCCCCAGATCTTATTTCGATACATGCACAGTTTTAAAGTATGGACGTTCACAATTAAGGCTTCCAAATATTGGCAACAAGTCATTAGGGCTATAGGAATTGATATACTTAAGGTCATGATGATTAATGGAAATCTGCTTCTTCACTCTGAGGCATAGAAAGAGGAGGAGGGGGATCATTTTCTGGTGTCTTAACCTTTAGAAATGCCTTCAGGAAATATGCCTTTCAGTGGGACTTCCTTTCCTTAGGGAGAACTAAAGAAAATTGGGTTGGCTCGGCTCATGAACAGAGGGTATTAATAGTTGCTCCCGGTGGCACTGTAGGTACATCCACTGAAGCCATGAAAGATGTTAGAGGGGAACTCATGGAGAATAAATTTTCTACAAGTGCTGCTGTGAAGGTATTCACGTGCTGCTATGATGAGTGTAGTATAAGAACCTGAACAGGATAAAGTATTACTAGTTCCTTCCTCCTTTTTGTGATTGGTGGAAAGGAGAAGATAATAGGTAATAGGTCATTTGAGTTGAGAAATTCTGCCATTTGATGGGTACTTCTAAACCAATAATTTATATTGAAAAAGCTAATTGTATTTTATATTCAAGATTTTATAAAGAGAATAAAAATATCAAACTGAAATCATTTAGTCAATCTCTCTGCAAGTGCAGGATTTTTCGATACTGTACACTTTCTCGCGTCTTGTTCTGTGTAAATGTAAATGTCTCAAAATGTCTTCAGTCTGTCTACATGGTCAAATGCTTGGACAGGATTCTCAATATCAAAGTCCTTAATCGTTGGATATCTGGCATTCAGAGCATGCTCTGAAAGTTCAGCTGATTGGTCTGGGCATCTCGTTGGCATGGCGGACTTGAGAATACTCAAGGCTATATTTTATGGTCAGCTACAAACACCTTTCTCATGGTGGCCAGTACAAACAGTATAAAGACCCACTGAAATCAAACTTGAAAGCATGTCAGGTTGACCACAGCAACTAGAAACCAACAGCCCATGATAGAGCAAGGTGGCAGCAGATTTGTCATGTCACTGTTAACAGCTTTGAAGCAATGTGTATTAACACCTTATTTGAAAAACATGAACAGTGCAAAGCAAGGATACAATATCTTGTAATGGTCATGAACAGTCTTCTCTGTCCCACATGTATCTGTGTTTGTGGTTCTCTGACCAGTTCAATATCTTGTTTTTTTTTTCCTAATTGTTCAATGTGTGATTCCATGTCTCATTTACTGCATACTATTCAAACCCTAATCTGAAGACAAAATTATTAATTTCCTCATGGGCAGTGACAGGGTGGGACTCACCACCTCGGCGCCTCTTGGTGGTTGTGCTGAGAAGTAGTTCTTGGTTGCTGGTGCGCCTTTCTCTAGTGGTGTCTCACTGCCATCACTTCTACTCCACCTCTAAAACCTGCGTCGCTCCCTGGACCACAGCATCCTCTTCTGGGCATGGCCCTCTGGCTGTGCTCCACTCCGCTTTCTCCCCCCTTCTGGGGGAATCGGCTGTCTCTAGTTCATCCACTTGCCGCTGTGACCCACTGTAGCCTTTGGTTTAGCCCCTCTCCGCAAGAGGTAAACTGCAGTCCGAATACTGGCCATCCCCTCTGTGGCCCTTTTGGGACGCCACTGTGGCCCTTTTGGGACTACTTGTGGAAAACAGGCTACAGCTCTAAGGAACTGTGCAACCCCCGAAGAGGAGAAGATAACCCTCTTCCACAGCATCATTGGTGAGACCCCAGATGTACAACTGTCAGGAGGAGCAGGGATCCGAGGTACAGAGACACCAGTGCTCCACCTCACCTCCTAAAGAAGTCTAGGAGGAGGCATCTGCCTTGGCCCTGGCACCAGCACCAAATGATTTTAAGGCCTTTCAATACCTCTTTTTGAGGATAGTAGACACACTGGAGATTGAAATCTCTGACATTGCAGAGAAATCACACAAACTCTTTGAGGTTTTTTTCTGCAATGAGCCCAGCACACATTGCCTTTCTGAGAAATAAAGGGCTTCTGGACCCCTTTAAGGCACTATGGCAGGATCTGCACTGTCTGCCCATTGATCTCTGGGTAGAGTTTAAGGTGTTTATGAACTATAAAGCCCTAAATAAGAGAGTGCCTCTCTTCCCATGTTATATTGCCACAACTGTAGTCAGCAGGAGCACTCAAGCTAGATCCCCTCATTATGAGAGCAGCTGGAAAGGCTTTCTCTGGGAGGGCTTTGAGACTCTGGAACTTGCTCCCTGCCTTGGTCCAAAAATTGCCTAATTTGGCAACTTTAGGGGCATGCTTCAAAAGATAATCTGTTTTGAGAAGGTTTTTAGAAAAGGCTGAGGATGTGTTTCCCAGATGACTAAGAGGAAGGAGCAACATTTCCTCTAGATTTCGTTTGTATTGAGTTGTGCATATCATATTTTCATCATGTTTAGATAGACCTTTGACTCTCCAATCCGTTCATTTAAATTGCCCAGTCAGTTTGTAATTAGTCACGGCATCTTCCATTCTGTTAAATATTGAGTTGAAGAGGTTTAAGATCATACCAAGTTATTTTAAATGTATCTTATATTCCGGTGCTGTACTGAATAACAGGACTTATGACCATGCCACTGGTAAACTATTTAAATCAATACTTTTTCTTATGGCACCAATATAAGTATCTTAGAATTCCCCAAAGATATCATCTGTGCAGGATTCTAACTCCTGGCTCCCAAAAATTGCAAGACTGGTGGAACTCCTAGTTCTCTGCCTCCCCACAACCACTCATTACCCATCTCTGCTGGCTTGAGCCCTGCTTCCCTCCCTCTCTGCCCCAGATCCAATCCCACTTCTCTTCTCTCCTCTCCCTCCCCCGGGAGGGAGTTGCCTTCACAGCCTGGAGCATGTAGGAGGGTACAAACTGGGCACCTCCACCCCATCAGCAGCAACTGCACAGGCCCCCTCTTCCTGCACTATAGCTCCCTGCTGGGCTGAGAGGAGTTGCCAAGTGTTGCAGCAGGAGGGCCGGGCAGGTGGAGTGGGACCCTATGCTGGCTGACTGGGCTCCCTCCCCCTCCACTCCTTACCCTCCCTGCTCTCAGGCTTCCTGTGGTGCGGAGAGGAGCCTCTGTGGGTTCCAGAAGGAGCGCCTGGGCCAATAGGCAGAGCAGGACCCTATGCGGGCCAGGCCCTCCTACCTGCTGGGAGTGTCTGCCTCTCCCCCTGCACCCCACTAAGCTCTTTACCCTTCCTGCTGGCCCCAAGCTTTATGTGGTGCGGAGAGGACCCACCATGAGTTCCAACAAGAGGGCCTGGCAGGCAGAGTAGGTGCTGGCTGCACTTGCAGCCACCTAAGATGCACTGCTGTGCAGCTTAAAGGGAGCATTGGCTTGGTGGTTGGCTGAGTTACTGTGGAACTGATGATTTTAATGCAGCTGAGGTTTAATTTAATTTTATTGATTGTATAATTATGTTTGGGCCTCTAGACATTTGGAGAGGCATATTTATTTAAATTTAAATAAATAAATAAGACATTGACTTCGTTCTTATTTGGGTTCTCTACATAGCCTACTACAATGCTAAATGAGCACTGACTGAATTATGTGTTCCAACTTTCCAAAAACTTTTGCCAACTTTCCAGTAATTTGGAGCCCTCTGCTGGCATTTGTTATACTGCTAAAAAGTAATATCATTGGTGTCATACAGTTTGGGAAACCATTGTCAGAGGTAGTAAATGAACGTATGTCTTTCTCCTTAATCTTTATTTAATACAGAAAAACATCTTTGTTCAATATTTAAACAAAATCTTTACTTAAGACCCAACCTAATCATTCTTACCACATGCCTTGTTTTCACTGGCCTGAGAAGCATGGTGTTCTAAATTCACTCTCAAATGTGAAGGTTTTAAGCTTATTTTGGCATTACTAAATCAATATTACTAATGTAGTAAAGGAAAAATTCTGAAATGTCTTAGTATTTTTTTTAAAAGTGAAACCGATGGCCAGGCCACAGGCGGTCGTGAGTCAGGGGACTGGATCTTTACAATCAGAGAAAAAGACCCCAAGAATGTAGAGAATGGAGCAGCCCAGCCACAGGAACTAGAAAGTAATAAGGTATTAATGTTTAATGCTGAAAGATCTACATCTAAACATACGAATCTAGTTTAGTCATCCAACATTTTTTCAATTTTTGTTTCACTTAAGATACTCCTTTGACAGTTTAAATATTTAAAAATCTGCAAAAAGACTTTTAAATTATGTAGATTACAGTTGTTGCTTATATTGCACAGCTCTTATCAAATTGATTTCATCCTGTAATACTTTTTCATTCTTACAGTTTGATTTTTTGTAAATACGTGTGATGTTGTTTTTATATGTTTTATTATGGTTGACTTAGCATTTTGTACCTGCGTGTGTCAAGACATTGGGAGTAAGATCAGAACCTTTTCATTTTTAGTAAGCTTCACTATACATTCTTGGAGAAACATTGTTATGTAATGCACTTTTGTCGTACAAAATCCTAATCTTTAATCATTCTTCATATTGAATTCACACCCACACATAATGTAATCACTTTACACATACTTTGATAGATGGTATTAAAACGTAATGTACTACATGAATTAGTTCATATGTATGCATGTTTACATACTCATTTTTATGTTTAGATGTGTATTAGAACTAGTTTTTTTATGAAACAAATATAGAAAGCAATGAGGATGCATAGCTCAGGCTCAGTTAGAGTTACTTTGAAGCTACAATGTAAATGTTAATCGCACTCACTCTACAGATGACACTCTTTTTTTCTCTTAAAGGAAAAAGATACCCCCAGGCGTCCTTTGTCTCAGTGTTTATCTGCAATTATATCTCCTTTATTTGTGGAGGTAAGCTGCCTCTGAAAACTTAGTTATTTCTAGTATCTATATATATGTCTCTGTGGAGAATGGCATATCCAAGGATACTGTAATTGATAGGTTAACTCTCCTTATGGTCCAGCAGTAGCATTCTGGTTTATTGGTATGTCATCTGTTTCTTTCCTAGTTTGTTTACAGCAATGCTCATTTGTGCAGAGCAACCACATCACTTACACTAATTGAAGAGAATGAGGAGAGAAAATAAAGCTGGGAGACAATTCAATAAAGAGGGGAGGTGTGTGTTACTGCTTGGACTGCAGTGCACCAGTTTTTCCTATTATTGGGTCTTTTTGTCTAATCTGCATTCAGCTCCTCACTTCTCCCCAACTTCTGCTTGGTGGACTAGGCTAAGAGAGTTTAAAAGGTTCAAAGCCCTGAAGTATAAATGCTGAACTTGTACTGGAATCTAACAAACTATTTTATGCAGATATTCTGTAGAATGGTTCTTTAATTTTTTATAAGTGTATTTACATATGAAGGGGAATACAGACATAATATAGAGTCAGTTACTTTAAAAAAAAATCTATAGAACTGTATTTGATATTATTAAGCAGTCCTTTCCTACCCTAGCATTGCTGTAGAATAAGGACAAGATTTTCTTTTAAACCACGTTTCAATCTTTACGACTGTGCTTCCCTTGTGGGTGGAAAAAACAGAGGGCTCCAAAAGTATTTTCCTAATCAAAGGAGCCCCAGTCTTGAGGAGGCTCCTGGAAGGTTTCCATGCCACGTAGCAAGCATATTGAACACAGTAGAGCAGATACTTACCCAGAAGAATGGTCTCTGCACCAGAGCTTATTCAGACTCAGCGGAGAGTCGACTTGTCAGTCTCATCTGTAAAATGGTGAATAGCATTTTCCTTCCTCATGGGGATGTTGGGTCTTAAATTTATTAGGGGTTGGACGCTTGTAGGCTGAGTGAATTGCACACTCCAGAGGCTCCTTCCATTCTTCTGTTCCCCTCCACAAGTTCCCTGTGTGCCACCCTCCTATGCCCCTCTATTTCAGGGGCTCCCTGCTGCTCCCCTCCCCCCATCTCTCATGCCAGGGATTCTGTCTGTTCCCATCTTTTCTTCCTACCCCCATGTCATGGACTGCATTTCATCCCATTTCTCTCATGGCAGGGGCACTGTGTGTGTGTGTGTGTGTATTTCCCTCCTTTCCCAGAACTGCAGTTTCCCCATCCCATTTCTGCCCTCCCTCTGGGGCCCTGCTTTTTTCCCCTCCCCAATTTCCACTCTCCCTATTCTGGTTTCCTGCTTTCACAGCCACACACCTGGCTCCCCACCTCTGGATTCCTGCATCCCCCATCACCACCACTCCTCACCACTTGATTTCCTTGTGGGTCTCTGCTTAGTCATCCTCTCTTCCCCCTAAGAGCAAGTCCACTTCCTCACTCCCCTCTGGGTCCCTGTTTCCCCCCATCACCACTGCCTCATCTCTCTCTTCCCTCCTGCTTCCACTTCTCCCTCATGTGTTCCCTGCTACTCCACTCTTTTATCTCCATTTAGCTCCTTACACACTCTGTCTGTAAGATTCTTTGATTCCTATTAGAATCCAACCTACAGACACTCCCAATGCAGCCAGTTAAGCTGCTGCTTCTCATGTGTAGGCAGCAGCAGATTCCATTCCTGCAGCATCAGGGAGTGTGGGGGACCTGATTTTCCTCTGACCTAGGCTTTTTCCAGTATTCTGATTTGAACCAAAATAAATAGGATTCTGTCCAGTGAGACCTAGAACATTCACTGAAATTTTAGAATTGGTCAGCTGCAATGTTCAAAGTTATTGTGTAACAGACACTCAGCGAACTAACATTTTAAAGTGCTGTGAAATCCTCACATGGAAGGTCCTATGAAAGTACAAAGTGTAGTACAAAATTAGTAAGACTAACTCTTACTTTGTACGCAACAGCACCTTTCTAAAATCTGGAAAATAGAATTGCCGGTGACCTCAGATAATCCTTGGTTTCTTGGGTTAGGGGTTTCACATCCCACATGACCACTTTATTTTTGTGAATGCTTAGACTGCTCTTTTAGTGGCCTGTGATAAAAATCTCACGTTACAAATAGTGTGTTTCTATAGCTAGACTTTTTATGATAACATTTAAAAAAAATGAATGTACTAATTCTCAGGAGTCTAGCTCTGTGGAAACATAGAAATCAATACATAATATTACATGTTCAAATATTTGGCAGATAATTACATTGTTAATGTAGTTTTACCATTTTTTTAGTTGAAAGAGAAAAGTCAGGCATATGGTGACAACATGGGGTCCATAGAAGAACTGAGAGAAGCTATTTATTTAGCTGAGGAGGCTTGTCCAGGCATTTCAGATACCATGGTGTCGCAGCTTGTACAGAGGCTTCAGAGGTAACAATAAAAATATCTTTGTATTATGACTTACAGAAAATTGCAAGACTTACTTTAATATTTGCCAAGTATTTTGTAAAATACAAGTGCCGACTGATATTTCTGTATTATAAAGATAAAATATTTTCTGATGTGCTTTTACTTTGTTTATGAAAATTTAATTGTTTAATAGAAAAATTCTCAGCCTATCAGGAACTTAAATTTCTTTTTCCTGTCTTCACTATATAAACTCACTTTCACACACTGCATACTGTATGTTGAATGTGTTGTCTGCAAAGCCAAACCAGAAAAAGAACACTACCATGAGTTACATTTTAAATGGTAGGTATATGAAACTGCTCAGAGATTTTCAATGTGGGATATAGTCCCAGGAGAGAGTGATTAGTGGGGTGTGTGTGTGTGTGTGTGTGTGTGTGTGTGTGTATTTTAAAAAGAGTACTTGAATAGTTTACATTCATGACTATTGACCTCTGCTGTCTCCTGGTAGAAAAGGAAGAGATCAAATATCAGATTTGGAAATTTCCTTTACTCATTGGCCTACAATGAATGTGGATTCCAAATTTCAAGATACTAGCTCAATGGAAATGTGTGTGTGGGGTGTATTAAATATTACATGAAAATAAAATAGAAAGTGCTGTTGTGCCCACTATAATTAAAGGTAAAAACTGTTTGCATTTTAAAACCCTCTTCTTTTCTGGTTGTGAACTTGTGAATCATTCTCTTTCCACTCTTGAGTTCTGTCCAAAAGTGTAATTTTGGAAAAGTTCAAACTAAATCTCTTTAGTTGCTAAAATAACTAGTGCCCAAAAGAAATATGTTTCAAAGTGGTCTAATAAGGATACATCAATGAATTGTGTGCACTTTACCAATATTTAAAAAAACAACCAAAAAAAACAGGATAATAGTTGAAAGCAATTTAAAAAAAATACTATGCAGAGTGCACAATAATGTTCATTAGCGTTGTCCAATATGTTTAACTTAATACATTTTTTCCCCTTTCATCACAAGGAAAATGCTCATTGAGGTTAAGCCAGTGTTTCAAGGTTTATTGTCTTCAGACTGCTGCTGGAACAATCTTGCATGACAGAGATTGTATAAACATATCAACAAATTTTCAAAAAGTCTTCCATCTTAACATAAAAGTAGTAAGTTGTGGATATGAATAACTATGGTTCCCTTGATTTTTGGACCTCCATATTTTTTGCCTCATTGTTTTAAATTCTTCTGCCTTAATGCAGATACTCTTGTTTTTAGGATCTGGGTGCTCATGTAAATAGTTCTTACTCGTCTAAGCAATCTCATTAAAGTTAAAGACCACTTGTGATTAAGGGTATGCAAATTGAGCCCTTAGTGTGCTTGTATAATAATATACTTTTTTTTTTTTTTAAATAATCTCAATGCCTGTAACCCACAGTTATAATATAATATACATCTGTTTTGGCAATATACCAGTATGTCTTGGGTTCCATCTTAAGTGGAGTTTAATGAAGAAACCATTAATATTTCTAGATGTGAAGCATTTGTTCATACTCTGGTTTGAGAAACGTAATTATGGTTGAATTTAAATTTGTATATTGAAATTGATTATTTCTTTATAAATAAAGTTCTACATAATTTAAAAAGGGCCACTTAAACTAAAATTAAGTTTTGAGTTTTTTACAGAAATCCCCAAATATATTGATAGTAACTGAACATCCATGGCTGTAATGGGATGAATTATACATGTTGTTTCAGAGAGTTTCTGTAGGACCAACCACTGTATGTTTACTAGTAAAATTAAAAACAAATGCAAATTTGGTAAAATATGTAATTGCTTTATAAAGTCTAGTGTAAATCTGTTTGATGCAGTTCAAGTTTATTCATAGTAAACTTGTCTAGAGAATGAACAAAACCAGTCACCTTAAAAAAAAAAAAAAAAAAAAAAAAAAAAAAAGCCATATTAAATGAATATTAAGGACAAAGGATGTTGCTGAGCATGACCTCATGCACCTGTGCATTGCAGCAGCAGATGAGTCATACAGAAACCAACCCTCTATCAGAATATTTCAAACAGTAGGAAATGCTGTGTATAAAAACCTCTGGAAAATGTATATTTCACAGCTAAATATGTACATCAGCTAATCAGTTTTTGTACTGTATTGACATAAGCCAAATTTCGTACAGGAAGAATTTGAGTTGTAATATGTTTGTCTATAATTATAAGAAACAAGTATAAAGAATTAATATACAATACTAGGGCTGTCAAGTGATTAAAAAAATTAATCGCGATTAATTGTGCTGTTAATAATGGAATACCTTTGATTTAAATACTTTTGAATGTTTTCTACATTTTCAAATATATTGATTTCAATTGCAACACAGAATACAAAGTGGTACAGTACTCTGTTAATATTTATTTTTGATTACAAATATTTGCACTGTAAAAAACAAAAGAAATAGTATTTTTCAATTTACCTAATACAAGTACTGTAGTGCAATCTCTTTATCATGAAAGTTGAACTTAAAAATGTAGAATTATGTACAAAAAAAACCTGCATTCAAAAATAAAACAATGTCAAACTTTAGAGCCTACAAATCCAATCAGTCCTACTTCTTGGTCAGCCAGTCCATCAGACAAACAAGTTTGTTTACATTTGCAGAAGATAATGCTGCCCGTTTCTTGTTTACAGTGTCACCTGAAAAAGAGAATGCATTTGCATGGCACTGTTTGTAGCCGGCGTCGCAAGATATTTACGTGCCAGATGAAGTAAAGATTCATGTCCCTTCATGCTTCAGCCACTATTCCAGAGGACACGTGTCCATGCTGATGACAGGTTCTGCTCAATAGCCGTCCAAAGCAGTGTGGACCGACGCATGTTCATTTTCATCATCTGAGTCAGATGGCACTACCAGAAGGTTGATTTTCTTTTTTGGTGGTTCAGGTTCTGTAATTTCCGCATTGGAGTGTTGCTTTTTTAAGACTTCTGAAAGCATGCTCCACACCTAATCCTTCTAAGATTTTGGAAGGCACTTCAAATTCTTAAATCTTGGACCAAGTGCTGTAGCTATCTTTAGAAATTTCACATTGGTACCTTCTTTGCATTTTGTCAAATTTTGCAACGGAAGTGTTCTTAAAATGAATAATATGTGCTGAGTCATGATCCGAGACTGCTGTAACATGAAATATATTGCAGAATATGGGTAAACCAGAGCAGGAGGCATACAATTCTCCCCCAAGGAGTTCAGTCACAAATTTAATTAACACATTTTTTTAATGAGCGTCATCAGCATGGAAGCATTTCCTCTGGAATGGTTGCCGAAGCATCAATAGGCATATGAATCTTTAGCGCATCTGGCACGTAAATATCTTACAACAGTGTCATACAAGCGCCTGTTCTCACTTTCAGGTGACATTGTAATTAAGAAGTGGGCAGCATTATCTCCTGTAAATGTAAACAAACCTTTTTGTGTTAGCGATTGGCTAAATAAGACTGAGTGGACTTGTAGGCTCTAAAGTTTTACATTGTTTTGTTTTTGAGTGCAATTATGTAACAAAAAAAAATTAAGTTGTACTTTCATGATAAAGAGATTGCACTACAGTACTTGTATGAGGTGAATTGAAAAATACAATTTCTTTTATTTATCATTTTTACAGTGCAACTATTTGTAATCAAATATACTATAAGTGAGCACTGTACACTTTGTATTCTGTGTTGTAATAGAAATCAATATATTTGAAAATGTAGAAAAACATCCAAAATATTCAATAAATTTCAATTGGTATTCTATTGTTTAACAGTGCGATTAAACCGTGATTAATTGCGATTAATTGTTTTAGTTAATCGCGTGAATTAACTGTGATTAATCAACAGCCCTATTTAATACATATCCCTTAACCAACCCTCTAACTCCTCATCTGAATCCCTCTGTTATACTCACACCTTCAGACAATCCCTCTTCTCATCAATAATACTTGCTTTATCTTACTTTACTTAATAATACTTTATCTGTTGTTCAGGGTCTTGTCTTTTTTCTTATCTTACTGTGATTGTAAACTCTTTGCAGTAGGGACTATCTTTACCTGCATTTGCACATTGCTATTTAATTTTATGGTGCTGTATAAATTACTTCAAAGAAATTCATTGCATTATTACTCATTTAATGATACTGTAATTAACGCAATGATTTTGTAGTTAAAAATAATTAATATTCTTCTTCGAGTGATTGTTCATGTCCATTCCAAGCAGGTGTGTGCGCGCCGCGTGTACGCCAGCCAAAAGATTTTACTATAGCAGCGTCTGTGGGGTCGGCTTTGGCGCCCCCTGGAGTGGCGCCTTCATGGCGCTGTATATAGGGGCCAGCCGACCCTCCACCCCCTCAGTTCCTTCTTACTGCCGGTGACGGATAGCTGGAACTTTACTTGCTCTTCAGCAATCGTAGCAGTGTTCCGTCGTTGTTGTAAATAGTTAGTTAGTTTGTTGTTAAGTGTTAGCTTAGTTAGTTGTTACTTGGGGGGGGTTTCCCCAAGTTTTCGTCGCCCCGCTGGGGCATGCCCGGGTCCCTGGGGTTCAAACTCTGCCTGGACTGCGGGAAATTCATGCCGAAGAGTGACCTGCACTCTTCGTGCTTGAGGTGCCTAGGTAAGAGCCACCAAAAAGACAGGTGCAGTATCTGCAGGGCTTTTCGCCCCAGGACTCTCAAAGATAGAGAGCAGAGACTTAAAGTCCTCCTAATGGAGACGGCCCTGTGACCGCAATCAGATCCCAGGCCTACTGAGACGGCACCAAGCACTTCATCCTTGGCGCGCAGTGCTCCGGCGATGAGTTGTGAGGCCAAGGCCGCCAAACCTCGGCACTGGAGAGAGTCGGCGCACAAGAAACCGGCCTCTATGAGACACCGTTCCCCATCGCCGGTGCCGGTTAAAAAGAACAGTCCGGTGAGGGATCGTTCTCCACACCGGGACTCTAAAGGGCCTGCGCCATCCATGTCTACTGCAGGACAACTCGTGCCACAGACCCACCTAGCCATCCCGTTGACTCCCGCCCCGGAGAGGGTACGGTCGAGTCCGGAAAGGCCCAGATCCCCGGACACAATGGAGGAAGTGCGCCTCCCATCGACGCCGGAGGCGTTCGAGGCCGCCTCAGACCTCTTGAACCTCCCGGTGCTGGAGTCGCCGCACCGGTGCAGAGAACCTTCGGCTACCACTCGGCCCCATTATCAATCTAGGGGTAAGCCGGCATTGCTCTCGCCGCGTTCCCCGCGCCGCGCCACTCTAGCGGCACCGGTGCAGACAGCACCCTCTACGGCGACAGTGGGTACCACGCCTCCTATGTCCTCCTACTCGGAAACTTCGGACTCGGAGGCAGACTCGTATCGCTCTAACAGATCGAACGGTAGGCAATCGTCCTTGCGTACGAGTGCCCTGCCATACCCACCACAGTGGCAGCAGCAGCAGTGGCAACCGCCCCCCCAGTGGCCATTCTGGACGCCGTGGGCCTACCACCAGTCAGTGGGTCAGGCATACGGACCCCGCTCACGAGTTGCATCTGTCTCTTCGGCGTCCGCGGTACCGCCGCTAATGCCACCACCATCAGCACCGCCGTCTGACAGGAGTGTGCCACAAAGTGACACGGCACCGCCTACCCAGACGACGGCACCGACTGGGACCTTGCTCCCAACACCGCAGGCACCATCCAGCACGCCTTGTCGCTCGGTGTTGACCCCGGTACCGACCGCGGTGCCGCATCCCGAGTCTGCACCGGCCACGCAGCCTGAGTACCGTGTGCCGCAGGCCCTCGTGGAGGGAGAAGAGGTAGATGAAGGCCCTCTTCAAGGGATCTCTTCCTCCTCATCTCCGGACGAGGCGGTAGCAGGAACCTCAGTAGCACCGGCCTTGGAGGACAATAGGATCCTCCAACAACTGCTTACTCGAGCAGCCCAAAGCCTCTCGATCCAGACTGAGGAGATCGAGGTAGACACGGATCCGGTGAGTGATATCCTGACCCTGTCAGGCCCATTCAGGGTAGCCCTACCTCTCATAAAGACCATTACGGACACAGCCCGCACCTCGTGGCAAACCCCTGCCTCATTGGCTCCTATGGCCAAAAGGACTGAGAGGCGATATTTCGTTCCAACCAAGGGCTATGAACATCTTTATACACACCCTCCCCCAGATTCCCTAGTGGTGGATGCTGCCAACCGGAGGGAACGGCAGGGGTTTCAAGGGGCTACGCCTAAAAATAGAGAGGCCAAAAAGTTGGACCTGTTCGGGCGCAAGGTTTATTCAACGGGGGGCCTGCAGTTGCGCATTGCCAATCAGCAAGCCATAGTGAGCCGGTATGGACACAACACGTGCTCGGCTTTGTCTAGGTTCATGGACCTCCTTCCGCAGGAGTCGCAAACTGAGTTTTCCGCCCTGGTTGAGGAGGGAAGATTGATTACCCGGTTTCTCTACAGGCGGCCCTGGACACGGCCGATTCAGCTTCACGCACATTGGCGACTGGTCTGGTCATGAGGCGTGGAGCCTGGCTTCAAGTGTCCGGCCTCCCTCATGAGGTCCAACAAACGATCCAGGACCTCCCTTTCGAAGGACCCACGCTCTTCTCAGAGAAAACCGATAAGAGGCTTCATAGCCTAAAGGACTCACGGACCACCCTCCGTTCACTAGGCCTCCACACCCCTGTCACCCAGCGTAGACCGTTTAGGCCACCGCAGGCCCCTCGGCTGTACCAACCTCAAAATCGAGGGGATGCCTCGCGCAGAAGGCCAAGGGCTGGCAGGCGGAGGCAACAACAACAGCCCTTCGGCCAGTCTTCTACCCAACCAAGGCTTACACAGGGGCCTAGATCACCATTTTGATGGCCCGGTCGAGGACAACCTACCGGTCAGAACTCTGGATCCTACCACCCTTACCTTTTTGTCACGTCTGTCCCCCTTCTATCGTGCGTGGGCCCGGATCACGTCCAACGCTTGGGTGCTTCACACGGTAGAGGAGGGATACTCTATCCAGTTTTCCTCCCTCCCGCCCCACCAGCCCCCCTCCCCGTCCCTCTTCAGGGACCCTTCTCACGAGCAACTTCTACTTCAAGAAGTTCAGTCCCTCCTTGCATCAGGGGCAGTAGAGGAGGCTCCTCAGGAGCTACGGGGCAAGGGCTTCTATTCTCGATATTTCCTAATACCGAAAGCGAAAGGGGGCCTCAGACCCATTCTAGACTTGCGCGGTCTCAACAAGTTTGTGAAGAAGCTCAAGTTCCGCATGCTCTCCCTGTCTCTCATCATTCCTTCCATGGATCCAGGAGACTGGTATGCCGCCCTCGACTTAAAGGACGCATACTTTCATATTGCGATAATCCCTCGGCACAGACATTACCTCAGGTTTCTCGTGGGCAATGCTCATCTACAATTTAGGGTTCTGCCCTTTGGACTGTCAGCGGCCCCAAGGGTCTTCACGAAGTGCATGGCAGTCATGGCTGCCTTCCTACGCAGACACGGGATCCAGGTGTTTCCCTACCTGGACGATTGGCTCATCAAGGGCAGGACCAGAGCGCAAGTGGAGGCTCAGGTGGTCTTTGCCAGGCAAACCTTCCTCGAGCTCAGCCTCTTACTCAACGAGGCCAAGTCCACACTATCTCCAACCCAAAAAATCGAATTCATAGGAGCGGTTCTGGACACACGCCAGGGCATATCTCCCAGATGCCAGATTCCGGACTATATCCAACATTACCCTTGGCCTCCAATATTTCCCCACCACCACAGCAAGAGGCTGCCTCAAATTACTAGGGCACATGGCAGCATGTACCTACGTGGTGAGACACGCCAGACTCAGACTGCGCCCACTCCAGTCTTGGTTGGCATGGGTTTATCGGCCAGTCAGGGACTCCCTAGAGTCGTTGGTGACGTTACCTTGGCCGGTACTGGACTCCCTTCAATGGTGGCTCGACCCACGGGTGGTCTGCGCAGGAGTTCCTTTCCTTGACCCCGAACCCTCCCTCTCCCTGGTAACGGACGCATTGGATCGGGGATGGGGTGCTCCTTTGGACGATCTCAGAACCCAAGGCCTTTGGTCACGAGAGGACCTTTCGCTCCACATCAATGTCAGGGAATTACGAGCTGTGCACCTCGCATGCATAGCCTTCAAATCCCAGCTGGCAGGCAGATGCGTTTCTGTCCTCACGGACAATACTCCAACGATGTTCTATATCAACAAACAGGGTGGTGCTCACTCCTCTCCCCTTTGCCGGGAAGCCGTCGCATTATGGGACTTTTGCGTACAGAACGTCATTCACCTGACAGCATCCTACCTCCCGGGGGCGCAAAACGGGCTCGCGGACACACTCAGCCACTCGTTCCAGGTCACGAGTGGTCTATCCGCTGGGATATAGTTCTCTCAATTTTCTGGCTCTGGGGTCATCCCCAGGTGGACCTGTTTGCCTCCACCAAGAACAGGAAGTGTCAACAATTCTGCTCCCTCAGGGGACACAGTCCGGGGTCCCTAACAGACGCCTTTCTCCTTTCTTGGGCAGACGGGCTATTTTATGCCTTTCCCCCGATTCCCATGATTCACCGAGTAATCCTCAAGGCCCGCAGAGATCACGCGCGGCTCATCCTGATAGCGCCGGCGTGGCTGCGCCAGCACTGGTACACGTTTCTCCTGCACATATCTATGCGGGAGCCACTCAGGTTGCCCCTACTGCCGGACTTGATCACACAGGATCGCAGTCACCTGCTTCACCGGAACCTGGAGTCGCTCCACCTTACGGCCTGGATGCTCCATGGCTAAACCCGGTGGAGTTGCAATGCTCTCATCAGGTCAGGCAGGTCCTTCTGGGTAGCAGGAAACCCTCTACAAGGACCACGTACTTGGCCAAGTGAAAGCGCTTCTCCCTCTGGGCCACACAATGGGGTCAGGCCCCCTTGCTCACCCCGGTCCCTCTCATATTGGACTATTTGCTACATCTGAGACATCTGGGACTAACTCTCTTGTCGGTTTGAGTACACCTTGCTGCAATCTCGGCGTTCCACCCGGGACAGGGGGGTACCTCTGTGTTTGCGAACCCACTCGTTACCCGGTTCCTCAAGGACCTTGACAGACTGTTCCCACACATCCGCCAACCTGTCCCGGCTTGGGACCTCAATTTGGTCCTGTCCGTCCTCACAGGGCCCCCCTTCGAGCCGCTGGGTTCGTGCTCGCTGTTATATCTTTCATATTAGGTCGCATTCTTGGTGGCTATCACATCAGCCCAGAGGGTGTCTGAACTCAGAGCTCTAACATCTGAACCCCCGTACACCGTCTTCCACAAGGACAAGGTCCAACTCAGGCCGCACCCAGTGTTCCTGCCTAAGGTGGTTTCCCCTTTTCACATGGGTCAAGACATTTTTCTCCCAGTCTTTTATCCGAAACCACACTCCTCTACGAGGGAGCGTAGGTTGCATTCCCTCGATGTTCGCAGGGCTCTCGCTTTCTATATCGAAAGGACGAGGTCCTTCAGGAAGTCAACCCAACTTTTCTTTGCTGTGGCCGACAGGATAAAAGGGCTACCGGTCACGTCACAGCGAATTTCGGCTTGGATCAGAACCTGCATCCGGGAGTGCTACAGTCGGGCCAATATACCAGCCCTGCCTATCACGGCCCACTCCACAAGAGCGCTGGCGTCTTCCGCTGCGTTCCTGGCCCGGATGCCGACGCAGGAAATTTGTAGAGCGGCCACCTGGTCCTCAATCCACACCTTTACGGCGCACTACGCCATCATACACCAGGCCAGAGATGATGCTGCTTTTGGCCGCACAGTCCTCCAGTCTGCAGTAACCTCCGACCCCACCGCCTAGATTCAGGCTTGTGAGTCACCTGCTTGGAATGGACATGAACAATCACTCGAAGAAAAAAAAACGATTACTCACCTTCTCGTAACTGTTGTTCTTCGAGATGTGTTGTTCATGTCCATTCCAATACCCACCCTCCTTCCCCTCTGTCGGCGTATCGGCAAGAAGGAACTGAGGGGGTGGAGGGTCGGTTGGCCCCTACATACAGCGCCATGAAGGCGCCACTCCGGGGGGCACCGAAGCCGACCCTACGGACGCTGCTATAGTAAAATCTTCTGGCTGGCGTGCACGCGGCGTGCGCACACCTGCTTGGAATGGACATGAACAACACATCTCGAAGAACAACAGTTACGAGAAGGTGAGTAACCGTTTTTTCCTAAAACATAAAATCAGTTCTTCTTTCTTTTTTTAATTACATTTTCAATTTTTATTGCCATACATTTTAAAATAATTTTTATTAAGTTGACCACTTTTTAAGTTTATAAAGTTTATCAACTTTATTAAGTTGACCCTGCTGTCATAAGAAAAATTGAAAAGCTTTATCTGAGACTGTGCATAATTTTTAACCCCCTCTGTGTAGGATAATCTGCTGTCCATGCTCTGTTAGCAGATTGAAGCTGAGTAAGCCTGAGAGTTTGATCAAAAAGTCTTTACAAAAAATTATTTCAAGACTTTAAAACTAAACTTCCATCAGAAAAATATTTTTGCATTTGAATAAAAGGCTTTTTCAGGCATATTCATCTTTTTTGTCAGTTTCAGATAATCATAGAAATGTAGGACTGCAAAGCACCTTGAGAGGTCAGCTAGTCCAACTCCCCATCCTGAGGTCGGATCAAATATACCTAGACGAACTCTGACAGGTGTTTGTCTAACCTGTTCTTAAAACCTCCCTGTGACAGGGTTCCCACAACCTCCCTTTGGAAATGTATTCCAGTGCTTAACTATCCTTATAGTTAGAAAGATTTTCCTGTTATCTAATCTAAATCTTCCCTGCTGCAGTTTAAGCCGATTACTTCTTGTCCTACCTTCAATGGACATGGAGAAGAATTGGTCACTGTATAATAGCCCTTAGAAACCAGGTTTTCTAAACCTTTGATAATTTTTGTTGCTCTCCTCTGGACTCTCCAGTGTAAGAAAGATATTGGCAAAGTGTGGTGCCCAAAACTGGACACTGTACTCCAGCTGAGGTGTCACCAGTGCCGAGTAGAGTGGGACAATAACTTCCCGTGTCTTATGTATTGCACTCCTGTTAATACATCCCAGAACGATACCAGCCTTTTTTGCAAATGCATTGTATTTGATCCACTATAACCCACAGGTGCTTTTCTGCAATACTATAGTCTAGCTAGTTCTTTGTATTTGTGCATTTGAGTTTTCCTTCCTAAGTGTAGTACTTTACACTTGTCTTTTATTGATTTTCATCTTGTTGATTTCAGACCAATTCTCCAGTTTGTCAAGGTCATTTGAATTCTAGTCCTGCCCTTCAAAATGCTTGCAATCCCTCCCAACTTGGTGTCATCCACAGATTTTATAAGCATACTCTTCACTTCATTATCCAAATCATTAATGATGATCCAAGTTACTAATTTCAGATATTCCTCTCTAACACAGCTATAAAGGTGAAATGATATCACTTATTTGTGCACACTTCAGTATACTCTCAATATTAAATACTGTTGCCATTTGATCACATCTTTGAACAAAAGTGTAGTCTTTTTATAGTATCAAGTTCTTTTCTTTACACATTTTAATGTCTAAAACTATCTTTTCACTGGTGATCACGATAATTGTTGCCATTAACAAGATTTTATATTTTAAAGTACAATACCTAGCCCTAGCGAGTTGTGGTGAGTACCGAGGAACAGTAGAAATTCTTAAACGGGTTCTGGTGTAGTGATTAGAAAGAGCATATTCTGGTCTCTAATATTCTTTAAAATTTAGTGAAACTTAATGTATTAAACTTTTCTTCCCCTCTCCACCCCCACACCCTCCCCCCCAAATAGCTTTGGAATGGCAAAGCTATTTTTTCTTTTGGTGGGAGGGAGGAAGGTCTAGTTCAAAAACTTTTTCCTGCCCCAGAACACTTTGAGGTGGCTGAGATACCAAGTTTCCCAAGGTAGGGGATTTGAATGAAAACACACAGGATTTATTAAATGATTGTGTGCCGATTAAAAGACATTTGAGGATTGATTGTTGTCATTCTGGTGAACAGAACCATAGTTATGCACTTGCAATGTCTTATTTATATGATATTCAGGTCTGTAGCTTGTTTTTTTTTTTAAAGTCAGAGTGTCAAAGTATGATCCTGAAAGGAAGAAAGCTTTAAGTTCCTACTTACAGCACAATTTAATGACTTTTTAATCGTTCTTTGTTATGTAACAAGAGTTTGAAAGTGACCAAAAATAACCATTTCTTTTCTTCTCCAGATATTCACTAACTGGAGGAAATACTTCGTCTCACTGAAGTATTGGTTTTGAATTTTTCAAAGTCAACAGGCCATCCTGTGGTGTCTGCATTGAGGAAGTGCTCTTTAATGTTGATCTACCGCTCAATAAATGGAGTGTTCTTCAGTGAAAGGACATTCCTGAATGTGCAACAGCAAAAATGAAGTCTCTCAGATGGGGTGTTGTTTTTCAGCTCCTTAAAGCTATAGTTTTTTTTAACCATAATGCACATATTTAAGGGAGAAGTGTCTTTTTATGACATCTGCAATGTATATTTACGTTTGTGATAAGGACACTGAAGATATTGTGAAATCTCAGGTATTTTGCTTTAAGATAACTCCTTTGGGAGATAGAAAAGCGTTCTGTTGGATTTGTGTACAGATTTGTATATAGTGTCATTTTTGTACTGAAACCCTTTAAACCTGTATAAGGAGTCACTGTGTACAAAATGACCAAATCTTCTGTAGATAATGTTAGTGAGGTAAATATTTGACAGGCCATAACTGAGTATTGCGTTGCCTTTATTACATGTAAAATTACAATTATGTGACAAGTGATTTTGGTTTGATTTTGTATTTGACGGGTTCACCATGAAAAGATAGTAAATGCCCTATTATGGAAATCTCCTATTTGTACCTCAGCGTATCCAAATTTCCTCATTTGTCCTGCATCCCTCTCTTTTTTACACTTGGAAGCTGGCTTTCTGATTATGGTACTACTTTTGGTTTATTTAAATTTAACACATCTTGTCTCATATAAAGCTTTAAATTGTTTATTTTTTCCCTACAGAATTTTTTCACTTTTACATTTCAGTTTTAAATTGTGCCCGTGTAGATTCTGAATCATATGTATTGTCCAGGTTTAGTAATATATACTTGTTGAAGCTTGTTGTGAAATCTAAATACCTTTTACATCTATACATATCTGAATGCTTACATAAATAAATTTTATAACCTACATATATTTTGAAATCTTGAAATATCTTACAACCTTGGCTTTCAGAGAGTGGATAAATGTTTCATAGACAGGGCAGCTGTTTTTAATTATAAAATGAAATTGTCTCGGGGAGTAAAAGGAAAAAAATTGAATTTATCAGTATATAGAAAGGCCCAATTCTGTAGTCCTTAAGTCTATGCATCTCCTATTGAAACTGATGGGAGTTACAGACATCAGTATTGCAGGATTGGGCCCAAAGTACAGAGTATTCCATAATCTCTATCACAAAAAAGTATGTGAATTTTGATCGGTTGAAATGAAAATCTCCAGCACTGCTGTGGTCACTTCTGAATAACTTTATTAAGTGTTTCAGTCTCCTTGGAAATGGTAGTTGTATGTATTTTGTGAAGTGACATCTCTTCGTGGTATTTACTATATAGTTTAGTATCGTTTGCTTTACCAAGGGCAGAAATAAGTAATTTGTTTCTTTGGTAGGCAGGAGAGGGAGGATTTTGTCTTGTTTTACTCCACAAATTGATAATTACACGTCAGGTGTGTATTTTTGATGCAATGTAATTGTCAGATCTCTAGTTATCTGTTCTCACATTATTTTAGAACTAGAAAACAAATGACTCTTGGAAGCGAATGAAATAAATGAATAACGTAGATACACTATACCTGCCAGCCTATAGCATAATTTTGCCAGGGAAAGGCTGATTGTTAAACGGTGTGGTTCCTATATAATGAACTAAAGAGCTGTTTTTCAACCCTCTCAACTTAATTATCATTTTAATGATTATGTAGTATTTTGTGTGCTCTTCAAGCTATGAAGACATAGTTTAATCTAGAGGAAATAAACACACAACTGCCCCTTTACTAACTGGAAATGTGCATTTGAATCTTGATGCAGTGAAATGAGGAATTTACCCTTTTCAATGCAGAAATCAACAGAGAGTCAGTTCTACCATTTGAGAATATGTAGTGGTAGTGTTGTGGGTGGCATATAGAAATAATCAGAGATAAATTGAAGTTTAAATGGAACCACTGAAACCTTCCCAATGTGATCTGTTACTATAAGAATGTCTTTAAATGAGCTAGTTGGGAAAGAGCACACTTTGAAGATTTAGAGGCAAGTCAGATTTACAAGACAATATGGAGTTTCACTTTGAAATTTCTGAAGCAGAAGTTAGTCAGAAAATTGTCTGGTGTTCAGAAGGTGTAATCATTGACCTGTCCTTTTATTTTGTTATGAAAAACTACCCAGTTTGAGATTCATTGAGGATGATTGTAACAGATGATGCTTGGTGAAGGCAACCTTTGATTAAATAACTAAACAGATAGAGACACAGTTAGGTGGCCAGTTGGCCAAAAGCATAAGACTTAAAAAGAAAAACATAGTTAATTTATGGTGTAGATCTGAGTATTTTTATATATAATATAATATATATATGTTAATGCAGATGAATCTTCAGATACGATGATTCACTTCAAAAATCAACGTTTTGTCTTGAATGTAAAATGACAATCATTTGCTGGAGAAAAATGTTAGTTTCAGAAATAAATCTGTACCAGTAATAGAAAACTTCTTTCATTTGAGGTCAATATGCCTCTGAGATAAGTACGGCATAAGCAGTCTCTGAAGCAAGATACGTAAGAAAATTTTAATATTATTTTGAGAAAATGTCTTCTGCTAAGAACTTGACATTATACTATTGCACTTAAGCTAAATTTTTCTGGTACCAGTAATGCAGCTATGTAAAAATTTATCTTGAGTAGAGTGAAGGCTCAATCCAAATTAACCTTACTAACAAGTATTACGCTAGTCATGCAGATGTTGAACTCAGTGGACTCTTCACTTGTAAGAGGTTGCGAGACTAGGCATTAAATAAACTGTTAAAAAACAAAAAAGTTAAACAGAAAAATTCTTTGAAAATGGAAAGATGTTTTTTTGTGTGTGCGCATCAGGTGTATGTGTTTTTTTAGTTAATAACCTTAATTTCCCTTGCAGTTGCACTACTGTAGTTGATAAACACTGTTTAGTAGAGCCTGGTGGCATTACTATCATTGCACCAGGCCTCTGGTAAAATAATGAAACAGTTCTTCTGTTTCTCACAATGTAATCAAGTGCCATTGCCTCTTGAAAGCTCCAACAGTTTGTAAATGGTTCTTGAGTTGTACTTGTGAAGTGTCTGGTTCAGTTCTTGATCTTTTATATAGCACTTTGGTTTGTTGTTTTTTTTGTGAACACATAGTACTGATGTCTGTTTGTAACAGTTTATTTCCTTTCTTAAAGAAACATCGCTAACGTATTTCAGCTACCAATATGGCAATAAAGCGGGAGATCATCAGGAAGTGTTCATATAGGTATAAGTGTGCATAGGTATAGTGCAAGGGTCAATAAAGATCACAGAAACTAAATTATTCTTGTAGTGTGTGTGTGTGTGTGTACTTGGGGACTGGGGACATCTTAAAATGTAGCAGAAAGTCTGCGAACCTAGTTCTTCAGATTGCATAAAATTTGAAGTGCTATCAATTGCACTGGGTATATGTAGTAGTTCTATCATATGTGATTGGGTTTCTGCCCTTCTTTAAGCATGCATTAAATTGTTCTCTAAGCAGAATCTAATGTGTACATTTTGTTTTCTATAACACTGCTGACTGTTTATACCCTCTGTACCTAAACTTCACTTCTGTTATTCTGCAAGGTATTGAACACCTTGAAAACTATGTGACATATATATAAAGAAGGAGAAATGTAATGCTGTTATGACATCTGTGCGGTCAGTAAGAAGATATTCTAGATCCCTTTTTGGGGAAAATCTCTGGGTCTGGTGTGAACAGTCTTAAGTAATGTTAAACAGAACATTTAAAAATGGATTTCTAATTTTGAGATGATTATAGAAGATGTTTTCTCATGCAAGAAGTCTGAATATATTAAACTGCAGCTTCATCTAAACAAATAACATTGCAGCTCTTTTAATAATGGCATGATGATAAATTTCACTTTATAAAATTCAGTAATCTTACAGTTGGTCTAATGAGATGGAGAATTTTAGGACTTGTCTACACACAAGCCACACCAATTCAACAGAAGAGGTGATGTTGCACTGTTTTAGTTTCATTCATTAAGTTTAATCTGGCTTGTATTTAGACACATGTTGGTCCATGCCAGCTGACTTGGGCTTGTGGGGCTCTAAGAGCTGTTTAATTGCAGTGTAGACGTTTGGGCCCGGGGGTATCTAATTGCAGTGTAGACATACCTTGGGTAACATGTATCACAGGGAAATTAGTTTTCTGGTGCAGGACCTGTGGGTGGAGGCTGCTTTCATTTGAATGTTTAACGTTTCCTACAGGAAAAGGTTGATAAGGGATTGGCTTGGTATTCTGATGTATTTGTAATTTCTTTCAGATATTCCTCCCCCCGCCCTGTAATTGTGGGGTATTGTCCTTATTTTAACTTTGGAAGGTGATTGTCCTTTTGATGGTCTTATGTAGAATCAGTGGCTAGTTGTCATTTTTGTGTGTGTTTGTTTGTATAAGGACATAAGATATATCTTACCATTTTTGATTGCATAGTCAGAAGCCAGAGAGAGCAGCCTTGCTTTCTTCTTCAGGTGCTTGTGCATGGCCATTCCACTGTAGGTTTGTGCGCGTCCCAAGCACAGTCACTGGAAATTTTTCCCTGAGTGGTACCAGTCGGGGTGGCTTGAGCACTCTCTGGTGCCCTGTGGTCATAGCGCTAATATAAAGGGCCCAGCTGACCCTGCACTCCCTCAATTCCTCCTTACTGCCCGTGATGGTCACTAGAACTGCTCTCCTTGGTATGGTAAGCTTTTCTCAGTGGACTTTGTATTTTATTTCTTTTTTCTTCATTGTTGTATATAGTTAGTGTTTGTAAATAGTTTTTGTCTTAGTTAGTATAGTTGTTTTTCCATTAGAGGGGCTTCATCCGTTCCCAGTGCAAAGGTATGCCTCTGTAATCAGGCTTCAAGCCCTGTGCCTCCTGCAACAAGGCTATGCCTCTGAGCGACCTGCATTCTAGTTGCCTAAAGTGCTTGGTGATGCTCACCTCAGGGATTGCTGTCAGATCTGCCGTGAATTTAAACCCTGTACGAAGGAGGACCAGGAGGCCAGATTAAAGTTCCTTCTAATGGAGGTGGCATTGAGACTTTCCACCAAGCTGAGCCAGTTGAACTCCCCACCGAGCACCCTGACATCGGTGAGGAGTGCTCCTCCCACCGTCTGGAAGTCCCAGTACTGTTTGCATTCTCTGGTGCCGAGGAAGCACAGGAAGCAGCTAGCTGAGAGGGGACATTTCTCTGACTTTGAAGAAGGCTAGGCATGGTAAGCAAAGCAGAGTGCGACCTAGGTCAGGCCACTCCTCTGACTCGCATCACAGTCAGCACCACAGACTCTGGCACTGTTGAATCTGGTATCAGACGAACGATCGGCAGTGGAGGGACAGCAAGGCACCAGTGCCATTGCGGTGCTTTCCACGCTGGAGGCATTTGCTGTCATCAGGGACCTACTCTTGGCACCGGTGTCACTGGCAGTACAGGAGTCAGTGGCATCGGTGCCGGTGGACGGGCAGGAGCATGTAGCCCCCCAGTTGTTGTTTGGTTCCAGACCCCGTTGTACCATCCAGAGGGAAACCAACCATGAGGGCCCCGGTGCAAGCTTCCCTGCCTCACCATTGATCTCCAGCACTGGTGGGAACCACGCCTCCATGGTCACCAGCACCGCCCTGGCCATCGCGGTTCCAATCTCCATCTTCGGACTCGGAGACAGGCTCTAGATATGCGGAGCGGGGACGGCACCAGTCGGGCCGTGGACAGTCTGAGTTGGGGGCAGAGCCATGGCCTGCGTGGTGGCCATTTTGTACCCCGTGGGCATACCACCCAAACTAAAGGTTCCCGATCGGCCACCTCTGAACCACGGGTGCCAGAGGCTTCCACCAGTTGCCCCACCCCTAGGGGTGCCGAGGAGGTGCTGTGCCCTTGCGCTCCCCTCCCCCCCCCCCCCAATGGAACCAACTCCAGTTCCTGAACCTCACCCACATCTACATGGTTCAGCCAGTGAGACAGGATGGGAGGTCCCTGGAGAGCAAGAGGGGCAGGAGGATCCTGTTTTCCCATTAGCCTGCTCATCGTCCTCCCCGGATGAGGCCTTTTGCAGGCACCTCTGTCTCTGGACCACCCCTCATAAACAACCGCACCCACCAGGACCTCCTTCGCAGGGTGACACGCAACATGGATCTGCAGGCAGAGGAGGTGGTGGAGTTGGAGGACCCGGTTGACATCTTGGCCCCGGAAGGTCCTTCAAGGGTGACTCTGCCCCTCATTAAGATCATACAGGCCAATGCCAAGACCTTCTGGCAGACCCCGGCCTCCATCCCTTCCACTGCCAAAGGCTTTGAAAGGAAATACTTCATCCCATCAAAGGGGTACGGATATCTCTTCATGCATCTGCAGCTTTGCTCATTGGTGGTAGCAGCAGTGAACAACAAGCCCCAGCGTCTAAGTCCAAGGATGCCAAGCGCATGGACTTGTTTGGGCATAAAATGTACTCGACGGGGAGGAGGTTGGGGGGGCTGGAACTCAGGATTGCCAATCAGCAGGCCATTTTGAGCAGGTATAGCTTCAGCTCCTGGAACTTGATGCTCAAGTTCAAGGAACTGGTGCCAACTGAGTCAAGGGAGGAGTTTGGAGCTACTGATTTAGTTGGGGTTGCTCCTGATTTACACTGCTACAAGGGAGGAGAGACAGGCATAGGCACTGACTCCGTGAGTGCTCCAAGGCTCAAGCACCCATGGAAAAAAATAGTGGGGATAGTCAACACCCACCAGCCACAGCTGTTCAGCTAGGCCGCCATTCAGCTGTTCGGCAGCTGGCATGGGGATTTGGGGAGAGGGTGGAGCAGGGGCAGGAAGAGGTGGAGTTAGGGAGGGGGTGGAACACCCACCGGGAAAAATAAAAGTCCGTGCCTGTGACTTCACATCAACATCAGAGAGCTCAGGGCAGTTCGTCTGGCATGTCAGGCAGACAAGCCTGCGCTGCTTCCCACAGCCCCCATTGGCCTGGAACGGCAAACCGCGGTCAGTGGGACCTGCGATCGGCCGAACCAGTGGACGCAGGTAAACACACCGTCCCGGCCTGCCAGCAGATTTCCCTGATGGGCTGCGTGCCAAAGGTTGCTGATCCCTGGTCTATACCATTGTACTAGAATTCTCTTGGACGTCCTGGCCCACAATATTTGGAATGCTGAAAAAAGTCATGGCCTGTCTGGTAAATGGTCTGTATTTCAAAGTTATGATATCCTGAGTTCAACCAGGGATGGAAAGGAATGCTACACACCACAACTTGCCTATAATTTTATAGGTTTGCTGTAGCCCTATAGAGGCACAAGATATCTGATCTTAGTCACATCCTTCTGTTCCCTGTCTTGTTTCCTGCCACCACAAATCAATTAATACTTGTGACAGCTATCTCAAAAACTACCTGAGTCATTACAGTGGCATCATCCAGTGCTTAAAGTGGTTGAGTGTATGTCTTTGAAGAGGCATGTCTGCTGGCGCCTAGGCTTGTATGGATAGTATTCTGGTATACAACTGAATATGCTGTTGATAAATTATTTAACTTTGGGTAAGATAAATTCATGTTATAATAGTATGCCATCTTTAATGTCAATACTGTTTTATAGCATTTTCTGGGTGAACTGACAGCTGGAAAAGTGGTGCCAAAAACTTTTTATTCCTGTAGTTGACGATTCCTATTTGGCTGGTTATTTGAAAAAGCTTTATACTGCTAAAGTGTCGATGCAGAAATCATACTGACAGGTAAGAACACTCATTTTAAACTTCTGTTCTGTACCACTGCAGGGAAACTTAAAAAGGAAAAAATGGGCAAGTGGTTGGGTGGGGAGGGGCGGTTAAATGCTGGGAAGCTGCATCAGTATTTAGCCAGATCTCTGCTGGCATCAGCAATAGTGCTATATGTTGATCACCTCAGAGGCTGATGAAAAAAATGTCTCCCCTGGGCTTACTCTTCCTAGGTAGTAAAAATGAGGCATAAGCCATAGACTAATTTAAGAAATGTAAATTGCAATAAAACAGTGGAACTGGGATGACATTTGTTTAAGAGTTCAGAACAAACTACTGAACTAGGTAGCTGAGCTACTAATAAGGGCAAAATCCTATACTCTACAACTCCGCTAAAAACACCATACTTTCAGCTGAGAGAGGAGCTGCAGGTTTGGCCCCCAAAATGTAAGTTCTGTTACATATATTCTTGAACAGTGGTTGGTGATACTGAAAGTTATAGAGTTAGGTTCTTAACTGCCATTTGTGCCTTTGAAAATCTCTCCCTAAATCTTCAGTGCCAAAATACTTCTCCAATAGGTGCTTTAAAATTCTAGCACCAATTGCTTGTTTTCAACTATTACATGACAGGGACAATCCAGTATGGCTGTTGTAACAGTAAGTGTGACTCTTCATTTTATTAGCCATTAACAGAATAGTGAATAAAATAAAACTGATGGATGTGGGATGCTTAGATATCCAAAAGATTTGTGCATCTCCCGTTCACAAAGCTATGAATGAAATTTGGTAACTCTGGGATAGGATGTAGAGTCCTATTCTGGATTTTAAAACTAGTTAAATATTTATTCTTACCCTTTGCTTCCTATGTTTTAATTACACCTCTACCCCGATATAACGCTGTCCTTGGGAGCCAAAAAATCTTACCGTGTTATATCGAACTTGCTTTGATCCGCCAGAGCACGCAGCCCCCCCCCCCGAGCGCTGCTTTACCGCGTTCTATCTGAATTCGTGTTCTATCGGGTTGCGTTATATAGGGGTAGAGATGTATTATAAAGGATAGACGGGGTGCCCTAGAGATCAGTACTAAGACCTATGGTCATATCTGCAGCTGGTGTAAATTGTGGCATAGCTCCATAGACTTTCGTGGAGCTATGATGTACTTTGAGATCTACCCCTTAGTGTATAGTAATTAAATAACTTAAATACGAGTTGCCAATTTATTGACTCAACTAGGGGACTGAGATACCTCAGAAGGCTCCAATAAAATAGACACTGGGCAACATGTCACATTAAAAGGAACTATTTAAACAAATCAGATCTCTTAGGTTTGTGGATTGGTTTGTTGATAAGTTTTTCACTCAGTGCCCAGCAGTTGTAAATAAGATACTTGGCACCATTAAGAGAATGGAAAATAAGACTGAGAACACAGTGAAAATTAGTGTCACATGCTGATAAGAGATCAGAAAAACTAGTTTGGCAAATAGAATTGTGACGATGTATGGCAGATAGCATATACAATATTAAGCTTTAAATCTTGAACCCTAGAAATGTGAGAAACTCCTTCTCTTGCCACTTATAATGGATAGCCATGTGTGCTGTCCCTAAATCTGAATGGCTGGCAGCTACTACATTAGTTTTTTTCAGTAAAGAGGCCTTGAGTTTGTGATTTGCTTCTTTCTAAGCCAGCCTGAATTTAACTTTCAGGGCACTATGAAAAGCTAATCCTTTTATTCTTTGCCTAGTGTCAGTAAATTCATGCTGTATGCTGGATGTAGGGAGTCTAGTTTACTTTTCAGAAGTATTAAATATTGTTTGTACATTTGCCTAAAGAAGCTGTGGTGGGTGAATTTTTAAATGTGAAAACAAATTAAATGAAAGGTAGAGAGAATTAGAAGCATTTTGCCCTTTCCCACAATAAATTATCAAAGATATTTTCTTTTTTTAAAATAAAAAATATCCTTTTAAGAGCTAGCTAGCTATTACCATTTTATTGACTGTATAATCAGTAGAGCTCATGATAGTCTGAAACTGAGATTAAAAAGCTGCTTACAATTGAGGAGTTTAAACTCAGACAGCAGAGTGGTTCAACATACATACATCTTATCTTTGAAGGAGGAAAGATGACCACTGGAAAGTAGAAAATTTAAAATGAGGTGGCTGACAGTGCACACTTGGTCTATCTGCAGTAATGTGTGTATATGTAAATGTCCTAGACGCTCTCTGGAAATCATTTATAGCAATCTTAGTGGTGGATTTGAGCTGTGGTCTCTTGAAGTAAAAGCTAGTGTCGTATTCTTAAAGGTACTAAACCTTCCTAACTATACCATAATATACCTCTACCGCGATATAATGCAACCCGATATAACACGAATTCGGATATAACGCGGTAAAGCAGTGCTCTGGGGGTGGGGGGGGAAGGGTAGAGGGAGGGGCTGTGCACTCCGGTGGATCAAGGCAAGTTAAATATAACGCGGTTTCACCTATAACGCGGTAAGATTTTTTTTGGCTCCCCAGGACAGCGTTATATCGAGGTAGAGGTGTACTAAAAAGAGAGAGACTGTAGTTTTAAAAGTATCATTACTAGCTGATGAAGACTTCCTAGAATATCTCTCACCCCTTGCCTAACTTGTCCCAGCAATACTTTGTGCTGTTTGCTAGTCTGTGTTAAAATGTTGTTTGGATTTTTCAAACCTGCTGTTGATTATTCACCAGTCTGTCTGTTTGTTTATTTATTCCCTGTTTCATATCTCTACACACCCATATTCACATTTCAAATAAATTCTGGGACATTGCAATGCACCTTCTTTGCAGATTCCCTAGGGTTGGTGAGTATTCTTCACTTTGTTCTACGTCTCTTAACAGAGAGTCAGTACTGTGCGTTCTCCAAAGTCCAGACTTCCAAAGTTTTCCCTTTAGTTTCTCTGTGGCTTAGTTGTTCTAAATTTTTCTTGCATTTTTCCCCTTATCTGAATCAACCTTTTAAAAATGTTTATAACTAAATATAGTTCACAAATCAACAACCTTTAGCTGTAAACATACCTACTGTAATATTTTTGGTACTCAGTCTGTACAATAATTCAATATTATCCATTACAGTAAGATGAAGTTTTGAGCTGTTCCACATATTGAGCATGTTAAAGGTAATTGTCTCGAAGGAAAAGCACAGGTAACTGCTTGAATGATCACTTTGTGAGTGTTTAGCACTCAATAAAAACTTATTTCAGCGTAGTTAAAATACATTTTAAGTAAACTTTAAATCACAATTTTATTTACATAGTACTAGCTCCTTAGAAATGTAAGATTATAAAATAGAAAGTAAAGAAAGAGGATTATTTGAATTTATTTCTTTATCTGAATGTCTGCTAACAAATAGAAAAAATCTCTAGTTTCCTAAGAAATTTATGCCAAAAAAGACAAGTCCAGGCAGTGAGACCACCACAGACTCTCACACAAAACAGATAAACAACTAGCTAGTGCTATATTTGCAACTAACACTGCCTTCTGCTATAAATCCGGAAAGCTGAAATCATTCAACCACACTATTCTCCTTAATCAGGGCTAGTAGTTTGAAGTCACTTGGGTGGGATTTTCAGAAGGACCCAGTTGTGTATATAATAAGGATTTAGAAGACTGTTAGTCTCTTATTTTGGAAAATGTTCGCATGGGTGTACAAATTAAATCTAAATAACTTTTCAGCATTAACCTGAAGCAATTTGATACTTCTTGGGAGCACTAAAAGATCACTGAAGTTTTTAGAAAAAAAAAAAAGACAAATGACAAAGTTTTGCCTTGAAATTGCAGTATGCGTGATTGTGTTGTGAGGTATTTTATTCCCTTTTGTTGTGAGCAATACTTAAACCATTTTATACATAGTGTAAGGACAAGTGATTAACAAATCCAGTAGCTACACAATAAAAAAAATTGTGGTAGAATAATCTCCACTCCTTTCTTTGTGGTTCCTGTATTTATCCAAGCCCCCTTGGCTTCATGCATTGTTCCCCGAAAGGAGCCCTTAACTGGGATAGAGCTGTGTGTTTAGTAGGTTGAACCTACATTTATAATATAAACAACAAAGAAAATTGACTGATCACTGTAGAGTGATTCCTGACAAATTCTTGAAATTCTGATTGGACCAATGGATGATCCAAAAATGCTGTTAGATAAAATACGTAGATAATTATGCCAAATGGAGTAAATGTCTCAGCTGCTGTGTATAGCTTTCACCCTCTATATATAACAGTCATCATCTGTTGAGCTGTTAGTAGTACCGCTCTAGAGGGAGTAGAGTTTCAAAAAAGTTTGTAGACCACTACAACTCCTCCGTGAAAAATGAAACAGTTGCACTCAGATGCAGTCATCATGAAAGCTTGGGAAAGTAGTACCATCAGTTTATAGTGTTTGAGTCCACTTTAATTACCAAAAACACTCTTCAGTTTACTCAGTCACAAATAGCTGTGGTTCTTACAGCATACAGGTTTTGTCAAGTTTGTAAAACAAACGGCAAAACACCACAGCAGCCTTTAATTTCTCCTTGTACACACCATTCACAGTACATTAATAGCCCAAATAATATTGCACCAATCATTTTTAAAACTAGTCATCTTGCAAGTAGTATTCCCTGTTCAAAACTAACAGACACACAATTTTGGTCAACTTGCACCCAGAAAAAGGCAAGATAAATCCTATAGTTCATTTATACTATATGTATATGTAACCCCAAAATGAAATGAGATTGTAAACTGTTTAGGATAGAAAATTAGTAATTCCTTGAATAGTATGTAGAAAGATTGAAAAATTAAATCTGAAAATTACCTCACTGCTGTTATACTGTGTATCTTTATAGTGTATACTGTGAAAATCCAGCAGTCTACAGATAGTCATGTTAAAAAAAGTTTATGAAAAGAGAAGAAATAGCATTTGCCTCACTAGAGACTGTGAAGTTACAAATTAGTTTGTACTGTTTTTCAGGTGCAATCTCTGAGGCAAGGAAATGTCTTTTGGCATTTGGCACTCGAATAAGGACAATATTTTAATACTGGCACAAGCTAAAAAACAGCACACAGAATGACAAAAAATACAGGACATGAAACTAGTTGGAAAGTGTGAAAGACTTAAGGTTAAACAGTTTTGCTGAGGCAATCAAAGTTGCAGCAAAACCATTTGTGGTGCTGTTTTTAAAGAGTTCTACTAAATTTTAAGGAAGAAAATATATTCAAATGTCCTCTAGAAAAGCAGCAACTGCTAGAACGGTCAACTTGGTGCGTGTTTAGCCATCAATACACATGAGACTCTTTATGACTTAGAACACGGGTGCGTGAGGCAGAGCTGGTGGCACTTCGGATCACTTCCATCCATCTGTGGGGGAAAGATAAAATGAGGTAAATAGCCAAGGAAGGCTTTCTGAAAATGTACACTGTTAAACTACACTATACTGTCCATTCTTATTTTCAGGGTTCATAGGATGCTCTTCCCAATTTACAGCTGTGAACTGGTTTTAACACATGCTCTCCTTCTGAAATGAAGGTAGGACAGGTATCTTGTGAGTCCCATCACCAATTGAGATGGGTTAATTTGAAGCAGTATTATAGGGAAAAGGTACTTGCTATAGAAAAAACAGATGTTTGGTTGATATTTGATCCCAGTTGGTATAATTCTCAGGTATTAGAACAATTTAAGGGATTTTTTTTAACACATGATCAGCCCACTCGACACAAAAAAATTCATATTAACAATATAATGCTTTAAATGAGGCACTTCCAAACTTTGCTGGTTCACATTTACACACATCATCTTTGCTTTAGCCCAACCAAGTTTATTCTTGGTGAAAGCAAATTCAGTGGAGCGTTGAGGGTAGTACCAGTTTTCTGGCCTATTAACACCCTGTCTCTCTTCTGGTGATTTGGAATTGTGGGGTGTGCAAAACTGTGTTGCATATACACTGAGCCAGATAGGTATAGCACACAGGCAGGCAAACTATTTGGCCTGAGGGCCACACTGGGTTTTGTATGGAGGGCCAGTTAGGGCAGGCTATGCCTCCCCAAACAGCCTGGCATGGCCCAGCCCCCCCCCCCCCCCCCCCCAGGACTGCTGCCCCATCCAACACCTCCTCTGGGACCCTTGCCCCATCCAACCAGCCCCCTTTCTGTGACTGCCCCCAGAATGACAGGCTCCTGCCCCTCCTTGACCCCTAACCCCTGTTCACCACCCTGAACTCCCCTGCCCTCTGTCAAACCGCCCCGGTCCCTGCCTGGAGCACCAGTGGCTGGCAGTGCTTCTGCTGTGCTGCGCAGCTGGAGCCAGCCATGCTCCTACACAGCACTGAGCACCAGGTTAGCCACTGCAGCCCTGCCCGAGCGCACAGCCCTACTGCCCAGAGCATGGCAGAAGCTGCAGGGGAGGGGCCAGGGGCAAGCCTCCCTGGACAGGAGCTTAGGGAAGGCAGGAGGATCCGGCAGGCCGTACTTTGCCCACCTTCGGTATAGCAAGTGAAGCAACTAACATCATTATTTGCATGGAGCCCCAGTCATGGACCAGAACCCCACTGTACAAACAACAGAAAGATGATCCCTGCCCCAAAGCAGTTATAAAACAAGAGATACATCTGGGGTGATGCAGCTTAGTTACATGTATATTGCATAGCTACTGCATGCTAGCTAGGTGGATGGCTATTTTATACTCCATAAATAAAATGTACTGATGCACATTACCCTGCCTGTGTTAGTGCTGCACATTTAGCCAGATGGTTTTTAAGTGAACTAACTTTACTTTTATTTCTGGTATATAACTGGAAGTTTGGTGAATAGAGCTTTTGCTCAAAAAATGTGTGACAGCTTAGAGAGCTGGCTCCCATTTGCTGCCTCCTGGTACCTTACTTTGCTACAGCATCTTCAATTTGCTAAAGTAGTGTAATGTTCTAACCATAATGAATGAGTTGGCTGTTTTGAGTCTTGCAACAGTTCACTTTGCTTGCATTTGACCTAACATCATTGGAATGACCTAGCACAAAACTGACATACCTTTCAAATGTGTATTCACTTTCAGCCCTGAAGTAGTACACGTGGGATTTGAAATGTAACTTGAAAACATAATCTTTGTGAATGTTCTCAGATTCAGAAGGAATGGTAAGTGAATACCCCAGGAGAGGAAGACTGGCTAAAGGATGATTGTCCTAGAAACAAAAGATAAAAAATGCTGTGACATCAAGTGCACTCTGGGCTACAAACCTTCAACTATAGAAACACATTAAAAATTTCCCACACTTACATGGAAAAATATTTGTTTTATCAACAGGTCATGTTGCACAGATGTGGCTTTATTTAATGAGAACAAATCTATACTGTGTAATGTCAAAATGAACATTCACTCACTCGCTTACAGTACTAAACCTAATCCCCCTATTGTTGCTACATGCAACCCATCTTAAATAAGAGGGCCCTATGCATTTTGTAAAGCCGTGATGTTTATTTTTCCACAAAGGGTGTATTATGCTCAAATAGCCTCATCCCAACAAAAAAGTGTTTAGCAGCAATAGGGTGGTGTAGCTGTTTCTAAAGAGCACCCACCATCAATCTTCCTTGCATCATTTAAAAGCTACTTTCTAGCTGTAAAAATCCTATTGAACTGTCACCTGCAAAGGTAACTACAGGATGTAACAAGCATTTCTTCTTTGAGTATTTGGCTACATGGAGTCCACTCTAGGAGCTTATGCACTATATAAGAGTCCTTTGGCTGTCAGGGCCACACGTGTGCCCTGCATGTCCTTGAGTCCCTCAACCAAGGGCAGCACATCCCTAAACACCTCTCATTTCCAGATGAACTTCTCACTCCTTTGCTACCCTGTGGTTACAGTGATTTCTTATTGTCCCTGGAGTAGTTAATAGTTTTTTAGCATAAAGAAAAAAAGCTTAAATTGCTTTAGGAAATTTACCTTGGTTCTGAGTCACTACTACAGTGGCCAAGTCTCCAGGCTCTAAAACCTGTCAGAACAGGTGTTTATAACTGCCTACCTTACAGAGGCACGTGTCTGAAAAGCCGCTTTTGACACACACCCAAAACGTGAGATGCTTGTTTAAATTTTTTTTTTTTTTTTTTGCTAGAGTATGTGATGGAGAGGGGATGTTAGGTTCTGAGACCTTGTCAGAAAGAAACTCCTACCAACTTCAGAGCTACATTCAGTTAGTGCCTCAACTGCCTGTGAGGTTACTCCCAGCTCCTGAGTCTCTTCAGGTTAAAGAAGACCTGGCTCCTCAATGGCTGCTGCTTCTTTAGCACTGAATCCCTCAGGTCAGTCACTGGCTCCTAGTGCCCATAGTAGAAAAGGAGCATTGCTCCTGGCACTCAATCATCATCCTTGCTACGGGTTAGAAAGTGAAAACAAACATACCATAGTACTGGCTCCATCTTTGATCAGCTGCTTATGACTCTGCACTATTCCCCTTTAGCTACAGTCATCTCCCTACTGTTCAGTTGCTCCAGTTCCACACCTTGACAAGAGACATACACCAGCCCCTATTTCGGTACTAAAGCCACCACTATTTCAAGCAAGGGTACTGTCAACCTTAGCACTGACTACTTTGTCTGCATCTGGAGAGCTGATGATTATGCTGGAACTTAAACCTCCCCTACTTGATATTTCTCCCTTGTCAGTGACTGCTCAGTCTCTCTGGAGCCCTGGGTTTTGATAAAGCATGGTTACTTCCACTATGCTAACTGATTCTTCTTGTGCTGTTCACACATCTGCTACACTTGGTGCACAAGATTAAATAGTGTCAATTGCGGATATGCCTGTGCCCTGAGAGCCATCACAACCCCTGTAACTGAGCATTTAAGGGGCAGGATGGTCTCAACTATCAATTCCTTTAGTAGTAAAAATCCAAAGTTTCAGGATGGCGAGTAGCAGAGCCAGAGAGCAGGTCATGGACTCTGCCTATACAACCTCTTGAAAGAATTCGAGTGGTTGTCCACACTGATTCCACTCTTGGTGACTAGCAAGCAGTATCCTTGCTTGGAGGTAAGAAAGAGGAGTCTTATTGAAATATTGACTTGAGTACCACTCTGCCAAAGCTTGCATTTGATTAATGTGTGGACTGAATTTAGAGGGGCCAAAGGTGTTCATATAACCCAGCCACTGTCCAACAACAGGGTCCAGGGTTTGATATCCTGCTTAGTACCATAGCAAATATACCATTAAAAATATCTTTTAGCCATTTGTTCCTTCTTTTCTGTATCTTTAACAGTTAAAACTTTTGAAATGTAAAGCATTAAATAAGGCTTTCATTTTAACAAAAATCCCTTATTCGCTTTTGCTGGAGGGAGTTTTAGAAGGAAAATCTCCCTTAATTGACAGTCTCTCCACATGCTATCAAAGATGTCCTTTTGAGTAAAAAGAAGAAAGCTGAGATGAGGAGTTGCTGCTGCTGAGTCCAATTCTGTTTCATCCTAGATGGTGATTGAGATACAGCTGGAACTGGTGAGGTCATCTGGATCCGTCTCCCTGGCCTGGTCTGGTCAGGGCATCTCTCAGGATCAGCATGAGACAAGTGTGGGGGCCCAAGAAGTGGGAGGGGTGGCAGCCATGATGGTGAAGCTTGCTTCAGTAGCCTCCAACTGTTCCTTCTGCCCTTCTCCCCACAAAGTCTCTTTCTTTAAGATGCCAAAAGGGGTATGATGAATGGAAACGCCCATCCACTCATTATTTTGTCCACCAATTAAATCCATTTCTATAAGGCCAGACCTGACGTAGGTAACTTTGTTTCCGCATTTTCTTCTTTACCAAGTATGATCTCACCCCAGTCCTTGACATTTCAATAGGCCACTTCTGTTTGGACTAATTCAATCTCTCTGGCTCCCTTGCACCTGTTTATAACATTCTTTATTGAAAATAGCTTGACCTACTTTCCATGATAAATTCCTAAGCAGGACGTGTGTAAGTGCTGGAGACTAAATAAAGTAGAAGGTTTGAGTGAAAAAACTTTTGTTTGCCTGCTTGCATGACCTATCTATCGGTCACATGGCTATGTCCCCATTGATTTATTTCCTGCCACTGCCTCACAAAGAGTAAAGTTACCAAGAGTTTTGGGTTCAGTATAACCCTGGTTAACATCCTTGCCTGTTAAGGTAATGCATTTGCGTAGTATTGTCTGTAAGCACTTACTTGGCAAGACCCCAAAAGAGATGTAAGAATGCTCTGCACGCCAAATATCTTGGATTTCCAGCACATTGATATGAAGAAAACAAGAGGTGACCACTTTCCACAGTTCTCCAGTAGGTCCTGGTTTGCTCCCCACCCCTGCATGGAAGCATCCATGATCAGAATCTTCACAGGAAGAGATGCAGACAATGGAACTCCTGTGCATATTTAATCCAGGTGTGTTTGCCAATCTAATGAAGGCATGATCTCCTTTGGGATGGGAATCTCCTTGTTTATGTTGTCTCTTTTGTGTGTTGATACACAGATCTAAAGTTTATACCCATTTGTTCTTGCATCAACATTGTCCTTTAGTTTAAATAGCAATTTGTCCAGTGAGTGGATTACAGAGGCAAGGGTGATCATTCGGAACCTCAGAAGGTAGATGAAGATATTCAGCTGTGTGAAATCTAGTGTAGGTCTCCAGCCTCCTTTCTTGGGGATAAGAAAATATCTTGACTAAGACCCTTTTCCCCATGCTGGTGTGGCACCAACACTATAGCTCCCAGTTGGAGCAGGGAGTCTCCTTTCTGCCTGAATATCCGCTCATGAGAGGGGTCCCTGAAGAGGGACAGAAAAGGGGGCTTGGGAGTGGGAATTGGCAGGAACTCTATTCTGTATCCAGTGGTCATGATTTCCAGTATCCATTTGCCTGACATTATATGGTAAAAACGAGCTAGGGGGCAATCTGAGCCAGGTAGACTTGATGGAAGGATTGGTTTGTCTCTCTTGGAGGGGACTCCTTGATGGGAGGCTGCGGCTGGGAGGATAAGGAGGAGGAATGTTTTGTTTTCTGGGCTATAGTCTTCCATGCTTTCTAGAGAGGGGTCATAAGCCTTCAGGTGATGGAAAGGTTGAGGAATAGAGCATTGTTGATGGCAAGACAGTCTTAGGATATTTTCTCCATGGTGCCAAGGTACAAATACCCAGACAGCATTCGTTGTCTTGAGTCCTTGAGGGTATGTAATAATTCATCTGTTGTCTCGCTGAACAGGTTAATTTCCTTGAAGGGAAGATCCTCCATGGTTGATTGGACTTCCTTGGGGAATCTAGAGGATTCCCATCTCATGACAAGATGTTGCCACCAGGTGGGAAGCTGTGTCCGCTGCATCTACCGCAGCCTGGAGGGCAGATCTGACTATCAATTTATCTTCCTCAATGATTGCTTGGAACTGCAGCCTGTGTTCCTTAGGCAGCTTGTTGACAAATTCAGAGAACCTAATTAAAATTAATGACAAACCATGATTTTGCTAAAGCCCGATAGTTTGCTATACAGAACTGTAAACTTGCAGAAGCTACGTTCTTTGCATTTGGTCTCTAACCGTGGGTGTAGATCTGGGTTGGTGTTGCTTGTTCCATTCAGTGGCAGCCTACATCAAAGAGTTCAGAGCGGGATCGAAGAACAATTATTAAACACCTGTATACAGTACAACATACTTCTCCATTCTTTTTATAGTGGGAATGTAGATGACGAGTGGCCAGTAAAGCTAGGATCTGCATTCTGGAGAATGTCCAGTAACTTATGAGGTGTACCCTGTACTTCTTCCAGGGAGATCGGGAGCATATCTGCAGTTCTCCTTAGGATGTCCTGGAACAGTTTATAATCATCCAGTGGTGATGGTGTGACCATCTCATCCAGTGAGGATGATAAGCCCGGTAAAGCGTTCCCACTGATCTCAGATTCATCCAAGGACAACAAGGCCTCTGTATCAATGGACGGCACAGTTGATACCAGTGGTGGATGGTACTGGTGCGTATTGAACTAGTGGTATCAGAACTTCTCTTGCTAGGACCACATCGATTCCAGGCCTGCATAAATATACTATTCCTGAGGACCTTAATATCTGACCCCTGTAGCTAGTGGAAGAATAGGGCTTCTGTTATTGGCAGACTTGGAGGGGATGTGAGCTTTCCTCAGGCAATACACAAGTGTCAAGGCCATCATTGACCAGGAAAGTCACGGGGCAGACCATGCAGAGATCTTGAATCCTGGAGGGGACTACCACCTCAGACCAATAAAAACTAACCCTAACACTAAAATTAATCAAACTGTTATCAGAACAGGAGAACTATTTATACTAATAAAACAAAGAATGCTAGCTAAAGAAGCAGACACTAGAGATTTTCCATCTCAGACAACAAGTGGTAGAAAGTAACTGTAGAGGCAGGCAGTCTGCTCTGCCCTTATGCCCTTGGTTAAGAGCACAAGGAGGTGCAGGGTATAGGCACAGACCAATTGACATGTTAATGAAAAGTCTTCTGGTCTCAGGTGCATACCCCTCACATGTGCACCTCAAGTGGAATACATGTAGGAGCCATCACTCAAATAAGGATGATAGTTACTTTTTGTCCCCACCTGACATTTCTGCCTAAAGCAGTCATGGGATTCCAAATCAAAATTATTTTATTCACTTAACCAGTGTTTTTTCCAAGACCCCATTCTTCTTCTGCAGAAGCTAAACTCCACACTTTGGATGTGTTAAGGGTGATCTCATATTACTTCAATAGGACAAAAAAACTACTTCAAATCACCAAGATTACTTATATCTTTTGGTAACAGATCCAGCGGATAGGCTGTTTCTACACAAAGACTCTCAAAATAGGTGTTGGACTGCATTAGAATTTATTATGAACTGAGTAAGTTAACTCCACCTTCTCAAATCAAGGCATACTCCACTAGAACCCAGGTAACCTCCTAGACTTTTTTAAGAGACATCCCTATACCTGAGATCTGGTAGAGCGGCTAGCTCGAGCTCGAGACATACCTTTACAAGCCATTATTCTTTAGAATTGGCCTCTATATCAGATGCAGGCCAGTCTTACAGTCCTTATTTAAATAGGACTCTGGTACCCATCACCTTGCAGAGCCCATTGCTTGCTGTTCAGCTAGTATGGGATCTGTGTGGACAAATACTCAAAAAAAAGTGGTTACTTTCCTTACAGTAACTGTGGTACTTCAAGATGTTTTTACTACCAGGATCCCACAACCTGTCCTCCTCGCCCACTAAAGTGAAGTCCTCTAGCGTTGGGGATTTTGTATTGGTGACGGAACTGAATGGCAGTTGGGGCTGCTTTGCCCCTTTATACTTTCAGATGAGGAGCATGAGGACATACAGGGTAATCGGGCACTAACAGACACTGCTGGCCAAAAGTCACCTTTTGTGAGCCTGGGGCCTGTGCATAGCTAGAATGGGATCCATATAGACAGACAAACATCTTGAAGAACCAGTTAGTGTAAGGTAAGTAACAGTCTTATTTCATGATTGGTTTCTGTTCTCTTCCCTAGATCCTATGTCTAACCCCCTGACCTTAGTTAATTGGCATTCATTGCTATGTACAACTTAGATTTTAAGATGCTTGGGATTGGGACCTGTAACTTTTTAATTTGCCTGTAAATCACAAGGGCATATACCTATGGAACTGTATCAATGTGTGTTCGCAGAAGTGTCATGAGAAGGCCATACACTAAACCATGAGTAGTAATATCTAACATTATTTGTCATAACATCATTATGGAGAGTACCATAAATTATATACTAATAATAGGTGATACTACCAGTGATACTACTATAATGCTCCTGACCAATATCAGTTTTTTCCTTCCTGTTGCCGCAGAACAGAATTTTTGCTGAATTCTTATCTTGGTGTTTATACTCTAAAACACATAAGCCTTTTAAACCTGTGTAGTTCGTTTACCTGGTGCGATTTGTAGAAGAACATACAGAAGTTGGTGAATACCACCCAGAGCTTCTGCCACCCATTGCTGTTCTTGAATTTTCTTAACAGGTTTCCAGAGAGCTGATTCTGAAATGGATGAAAGTAATAAAATAGACATGCACAACCAAATCATAATTAATGATGGAAAGTAGCCAAACCTCATGTAAAGAATATTTACTTTTCTATTTAAATTAATATATTATTCCTATTGGTCATTAAACTTGGTATTAAACTTTCAGAATCAGAAATCCCTCTCATTCTTTAAATGAGGCTTGTCTATAATTTATTTTTTGTAAGAAAAATGATCTGCTGTTACCTTGTTAGATGCAGAAACCCTTTTGTTGGATGGGATAGCTTAATATGATAAATTACAATTAAGTTTTTAATTACTTATAAAATAGTGCACTAGTTAGTATTCTTTTAGAGGCCAATTAGAGGCGGGCAGTTTTCTTCACTAATACATTAAGCCCCCTGTGTACAGTTATTAATAGCTATTTACATTTTTCTTAAACTAACTAAACAGAAACTATGAAATATAACCAAAACCTATTACATTTTAAATAATGTTTTACCTCTTTTGTACAGGTCTTAAACTACTATAACTTTTTAAAAAAATGCTTGGCCTTTGTCAGTGTGTTTTTAGGAGCCTAATGTACCACACCTCATCCAGCCTGCATGTCCCATTCTTTCCCTGGGCCCTACATGGTGCTAGAAGCAATTGGATTTTTAGTAATGAGAAATTCAACAGATTTCCTTTGTCTTCTTTTTAATGTCATCCCATGTCCTTTGCTTAAGTGACTCAGCCTCTCCTAGTCCTCCTCCACTTCACAGTGCCTGAATGGTGGTTCTTTCAGATACTGCTTCCCTTTTATAATTAACAAGAGGCAGTGTTTCTACAAAAAAAAAGAACAGGAGTACTTGTGGCACCTTAGAGACTAACACATTTATTTGAGCATAAGCTTTCGTGGGCTACAGCCCACTTCTTCGGATGCATAGAATATCATGTTTTTCTTTCTACCTTTTGTCCTATTATTTCTGCCCATCCATTCTCCACAGATACATGTACAATCAATGCTCTCTTCCACAGCTCTGTGGCTCCTACAATATTTCTGCATGCTGTACTGCTACCTGATCTTTTTAAACATAGAACAAAGCTAGTACAGCACCCAGGAAGGACTCAGCACCCTGGAAGCTGATTGTGCAATACCCTTACAGTGCAGACGTGGTACTAGTGTACCAGCTGAGCAATTCTCTGCCTGTAAAATAAGCTTCAATCTACCATTCAAAAACACTGTGTCCCTAGTTGTACAACTGTATAATGTTAAGTATTGCACAGTCCTCAATACATAATACTGTCAATTAACCCCTGAATTTGCAGCAATGGCTATTTAATTCTACTAGCCCTGATTAACTGCTACTAGCAGAAAAAAAAATCAGCAGGTAAAACACATTTTACCAAGAATGATGTTAACGTATTCTTGACATTCCCCCACCCCCTTTCCTGCACTGGGTTTACATTGAATGTATTTTTAAATCCTTGTTTTAAATCATCCTAGCCTCTCTCTTTTCAGTTTTAAAATTGGATTGTGTTCAAAATTGTGTTTGACCTAAATTGCACATAATTGTATTCCTTAATTTTTTTGTTACCTCATTACTCTGGAGGATATCATAAAAGGACAGGCTTTGCATTCGGTACCAGCAGACATATGAAATGGAAACAGGCCGCTGATCACTGATCAGTCCAGCAGGTAGGGAAGAACAGTCATTGACAGTTAGAGGATCTTCTACCACAAGAAAGAAAGACAGAAAGGAGGGAGAAACACAGAAAGAGAATAAACGATAATGCTTAAGTGAAAGCCATCCACAGAGTGATGTGAGCATGAATGGTAACCTGCCAAGGATGGGAACAGCTGTGCAACTGAAGATGTATGTATACACAATGATATGTGCCTCTAGATTGTTTAGTCTCCACTGTTTGCTAGTAACATTTTAAGTGTGGGAAGGAAAAAGTAGTGCAGTAGCGAGCTAGCCCTCAAAACATAACTAAATTTTTTATCATTAAAATTGTTAAGAAAATTAAATCAAATTTTATTAAATTGGCTTTGAGAAATGGCCACATTTATACACTAAGGTGATATTAACAAATGCATGAAAGTTACCATGCAAGTGTTAAAAATCAGGTGTCTTGGCTTGCCCCACAACTCAGCTACATGCTGGGTCCTGCCTGGTATATCATCTACTTAGTACATACTATACTGATATCCTAGCAAAACAAGGGGTCAGAATCAAGCTCTTGTGAAATTGTGTGTGTGTGTGTGTGTGTGTGTGTGTGTGTGTGTGTGTGAGAGACTCTCTCTCTCCCCCCCAGGGGAGGTTTTCTAGTACAAGGGCAATAGTATCAAGTCAAATTTCTGGCATTTCAGCCTGTTTCAAAATAGAGCTAGAAATGAATATTGTGAACATTATCCCCATTTATTTTTTGAAAGTTTTTACATTAGCTGTAACTATTCTTGCAAATTGAAGAGTATGGCTTAAGAAGACACTGCAGATAAAGTGTATGCATAGTCCCTGGCCCATAGATCATCATAGGTAGAGCAACCTAGAGGCATTTTCCAATGAAATGGGTGTCCTAGTGTTGCCTTAAAGAAGCTAAACCAATTTACAATCTACTTAAGTTTTCCCTAACTGTTTTCTTTGAGCATAAACATAATTTCCAAGAGGTCTGTAGATAGATAATAGCACTCAGTACTCCCTCCGGTCTTTACTTTCCTATCTAACTTACATTCTCTGCTCTGTTTTGGAGTGAGAGTTACGAGGGAACACCTAAGCAGGACCCATAAACAAAATTTCTTACATCCTCTTTCAATTCCGCATGAACTTCTTAAAATACATTTAAAACTCGAAAAATCACTTATTTAGATTTCAGCCATTCTACAAAAGTAATTAAGTATAATATTTCTAAGACCTGAGGCCTTTCTAGTTAGTATTCCCATGATTCCTAACATTTTGTATGAAATTGGTTTAGCTGTGATCAAAATAAAAATTACATTGTTTTCTCTGTGATGTGGAAAGTACAAATAAAAAATAAGGCAGAGAAAAATAAGCCGTGAGCATATTAAGGTCCTAGAAAAAGATGGCTAAAGTAAAGAAAGTAAGTTAGTATAGAAAACCAAGGAACAAGGCTGCAGAGGCCAGAGACAATGTCCTTTCAGCACTACTAAGTCATCAATAGGTATTAGCAAACAAAAATAGTCAAAGGGAGTTTTCTTTGGTGTGATCTGAAAGTTTAGACTTTCAACATCAAGTTGGCATTTAAAAATGCAGGTTATTTTAGTGAAAATAGAATCAAATTGATTTTAAGAGATTGCTAAATAAATCATCCAAGTTTACATTTTTGCCAAATATTGTTATCTGACAGAGGGGGGATCGCTAGTGCAGTTGTGTTGAAACTCCAAAAAGCAAATAAAGGGGTGTTGAATTTAATGAGAGGCGGCCAATGTCTAGAGTAAAAAGAAAATGGTCACTGAAGAGACATTCTCTGGAGCTGCAGTTCAGATTGTTCTGAGGCAGATACCTCCACAGCAATACTAAAGTCGATCATTGAAACGCTGGTATTTCTGTGCCAGCAGACGTGCACCGTAGTGTTGCCACGGTGTGGGGACTGACGTTCAAGTGAGGTGCGGGATGCACTGAGATCGTCCTCTGATTCCTGGTCTACAGTAGTTTCATCAGGAGACTCTATGAAATTCAGGGAAAAAGCATCTTTCTTGCAACATACATGATTGGAAAAATTATTAAACATGAAGGTCCAACGCAGCTAAGAGGTTTATATTTTCACAATTCCATGAACTGATTTTAGTCAACAGTCTTCTATAAATAACACTGCTCTACAGCCAAAATGCTTCTGAAATAAATGTAGTCAAACTTTACTAATTCTGGGTCACTGAGAACGAAAATGATGCTTAAAATTGTTGATTGGCTCTAGTTTTCAAGATATGCTATTGGGTCAGTATATATGACCCTTGACTTGGGAATGGCGGGGGATAAGTGAGTTATAAAGGGAAGGGATCTCAATTTAAACCAGAAATGACTAAAATACATCTTTGACTGGATCTATGACTGGGTTTGGACAGTACTTGCTTTTTAAGCAAAACAATGAATGATGCAATCTGAAGCTGGTATTGCATCATACATGATATGAATTGCATCATGTTATTCCTAGAAGTCATGGATGATGCAATCATAACTAAGCTTACATCACTCTGCTGAACAGATTGCCCTATATCAGCTCTAGAAATCATAGTGTCGTGCTCTCTTATTTGTCAGTGTTTGATTTTGCAAAGGAACACATTTCTGTTTAGCCAAAGTGAGCAGAGATGCCTCGTACTTGTGTGAACAGTGCAGATAACTTCTGCTAGGTTTGTGGTGAAGTGACTTTTGCATCCCAAAAGCGCAGTATAACCACTATGGTTAAGAAAGCCTATTACCTTTATTTTGGCTGCAAAATTGGAGATCAGGATAAGAGATGGGCTCCACACATATGCTGCAACACTTGTGCAACAAATCTTTGCCAGTGGTTGAACAGGAAAAGGAAATCTATGCCTTTTGCAGTGCCAATGATTTGGAGAGAGCCAACAGATCATACCAGCAATTGTTACTTCTGCATGGTGCCTCCAGGTGTGTCAAAGAAGAAAAAGTGGACTGTGCATTATCCAAACACTCCATCAGCTATACGCCCACTGCCCCGCAGAGAAGGACTGCCGGTTCCTGATGCACCACAATCAATCTCACTTGAGTCAGACGAGGAAGAGGAAGAGGATGAAACTTCTGGTCCTGAACCATCAATGTCACAGGACCCACATTTTCTCCCATCCTCCTCCTCTGAACCACACCTCATAACACAAGGTGAACTGAATGAGCTTGTCAGGGATTTGGAACTACCCAAGAGTAAGGCAGAGCTGTTGGGCTCCAGACTACAGCAGTGGAATCTCCTGGCAGGTGATGTTAGGGTTTCCACGTTCCGTGACCGTTAAAAGGATCGTGTCCCATTCTTCTTCATGGAAGGTGATCTTGTAGCCTGCAACAACATCGATGGTGTGATGGCAGCCCTCAACATCGTTCACGATCCAGATGAGTGGAGACTGTTCATTGATTCATCAAAGACGAGTCTTAAAGCTGTTTTATTGCATAATGGCAATGTTTTGCCATCAATTCCAGTTGGTCATGCAGTCCATATGAAGGAAACCTATGACAACTACGAAACAACTTTTGAGATGCATAAACTATAACCAACATCAGTGGCAGCTTTGTGGCGATTTGAAGGTTGTTGCTCTCTTGCTTGGTCTGCAGACTGGATACACAAAGTACTGCTGTTTTCTCTGCGAATGGGATAGTCGTGCAAGAGATTCCCACTACATCAAGAAAGATTGGCCACTCCAACAGTCATTGGAGCCTGGGAGGAAAAGTCTTCAGCATCCACCACTTGTTGAATCAAGGAAGATTTTGTTACCACCCTTACACATCAAGCTGGGTCTGATGAAGAACTCTGTCAAGGCCATTGACAAAACACAAGCAGCTTTCAAGTACCTCCGTGGAAAATTTCCAAGCTTAAGTGAAGCTAAGATAAAGGAAGGTGTCTTTGTTGGTCCTCAGATTCGTGAACTTCTTCGAGATGATGCATTTGACCATGCACTGCGTGGCAAGGAAGAGACGGCATGGAAAGCCTTCCAGTTAGTGGCAATAAATTTTCTCGGAAACAACAAGGCAGACAACTACAGGTTGTTGGTGGAAAACCTCCTCAAGGCATACAAAAGCCTTGGTTGCAACATGTCACTAAAGATACATTTTTTGCACTCTCATCTAGATTTTTTTCCACCGAACTGCGGAGCAGTGAGCGACAAGCACGGCAACCGATTTCACCAGGACATTGAAACAATGGAGAAACGCTATCAGGGCAAATGGAGCCCATCAATGCTTGCAGACTATTGCTGGACAGTGATAAGAGATGCTCCATTTAATGAATACAAGAGACAAGCCAAAAAGCGCCGAGTAGACACTGAATAGGACTAAACTATGTACATAATAGTTTTTTGCCTTTTGTTTCATAATAAAATTTATTTATATAACACTTTTGCTGATTTTTAAAGTGTTACATAAACAGGACAGGTGAAATATTATCATGTAAAGCAACCATAAACACATGAAAAGACCTAGGTTTACAATTTATGATTAAAACTCTACTATCTACACAATATACATAGACATAAAATGTAAAAACTTAAATATCTTAGAAACAGTGGCCAATCAGTTGTTTTAATTGTCATATTTGAATTCAGCACATCAAAATACATAATAAATAGCACATTTTATCTCTGAAGCAGACGACTTCTCAAAAATTGTAGACCAGTGTTATGAGGTGTGGTTCAGAGGAGGAGGATGGGAGAAAATGTGGGTCCTGTGACATTGATGGTTCAGGACCAGAAGTTTCATCCTCTTTCTCTTCCTCGTCTGACTTAAGTGAGAATGATTCTGGTGCATCAGGAACCGGCAGTCCTTCTCCGTGGGATACTAGGCATATAGCTGATGGAGTGTTTGGATAATGCACAGTCCACTTTTCCTTCTTTGACACACCTTTCCCAACTGGAGGCACCATGCAGAAGTAACAGTTGCTGGTATGATCTGTTGGCTCTCTCCAAATCATTGGCACTTCAAAAGGCATAGATTTCCTTTTCCTGTTCAACCACTGGCGAAGATTTGTTGCACAAGTGTTGCAGCATATGTGTGGAGCCCACCTCCTGTCCTGATCTCCAATTTTGCAGCCAAAATAAAGGTGATAGGCTTTCTTAACCATAGTGATTATACTGCGCTTTTGGGATGCAAAAGTCACTTCACCACAAACCTAGCAGAAGTTATCTGCACTGTTCACACAAGTACGAGGCATCTCTGCTCACTTTGGCTAAACAGAAATGTGTCCCTTTGCAAAATCAAACACTGACAAATAAGGGAGCATGACACTGTATGATTTCTAGAGCTGATCTAGGGCAATTTGTTCAGCAGAGTGATGTAAGCTTCGTTATGATTGCATCATCCATGACTTCTAGGAATAACATGATGCAATTCATATCGTGGATGACGCAATACCAGCTTCAAATTGCATCGTTCATTGTTTTGCTTAAAAAGCAAGTACTGTCCAAACCCAGTCATAGATTTATTCATAGATCCAGTCAAAGATGTATTTTAGTCATTTCTGGTTTAAATTGAGATCCCTTCCCTTTATAACTCACTTATCCTCCGCCATTCCCAAGTCAAGGGTCGTATATACTGACCCAATAGCATATCTTGAAAACTAGAGCCAATCAACAATTTTAAGCATCATTTTCGTTCTCAGTGACCCAGAATTAGTAAAGTTTGACTACATTTATTTCAGAAGCATTTTGGCTGTAGAGCAGTGAAATCAACCCTCCAGCAGTCCTGGCGAAGCCAGACTGACCCCAGCAAATGAAAATAATCAAAAGTAATTAGAAGCGTGCTGGACTACTCCTCGGAGATCTGTGTGAGAGAATAAACATGCCGGAGCCCTCCGAGCCACTGCAAAGGCCCATGTCTGAGCTGTTAGGTGCCCTGACCTGGTCCACATAAAGACGTGATTTATGAAGTGCAGGGCACAGCAGCAGGACTTCTGTCTTCTCCAGAAGAACCAAATTACTGAGGTGGAGATTAACATGCTTTCAGATGGGCCCATTTCCAGACCAAGGGAAATTTTTTATTTACATTTTTTTTAGCTTTAATTTCCTCCTCCTCCTCCCTCTCTTTTTAAAACAGCCTTTTGGCGTGTGGGGAACAGACCCTAGAGAAGTGTGAGGGCAGCAACAGAATGGGAGAGATTGGGAATAGTAGCGTAGCTAGTCGGTAACCCCTCCCCAAGCTCCGTACCCCGTGCCCCTGCCTTTCCCTCCCCTTCACCTCCCCTTGTACCCCCGTCCTCTGCCACCCTCCCTTCCACCTCCCCTCAAGTCAAACCCCATCCCCCCCTCCCTCCACATCCTCCCCTTCACCTCCCCTCAAACTCCCTGTCCCCTGCCACCCTCCCTCTACATCCCTCCCCTCCACCTTCCCATTCTCTGCCAGCCTCCCTCTACAGCCATGGGGGGGCGGCACGGCTGGAGGTGTGAGGGGGGGGCGCAGCATGGCCGGAGGAGCCAGCCAAGGGGGTGGGGGAAGGGGCCCGGAGTGGCTGGAGGAGCCAGGGGGGCATGACCAGAGGAGGAGCCAAGGGGGACGCCATTTTTAGGTTTGCTCCCCCTGCTCTTAGAACCTGGCTACGCCACTGACAGCAGCACTGTATTTCAAAGTGTGTTTCCTTTTCCATTATCATTGAATTTCTTTTCCATTATCATTGGGTAAAAAGCTCCTCTTCATACACTACTTACTATTGTCAGGTGGACTACTAGCCAGTAATTCAGGGGTGGGACCACTGCTTTTCTCTGCCAGATCTATCGCCATCTGTATGTCCTCAGTCCACTTGTCCATTTCAGCACGGGTACTAAGAACAAAGATCCAGGTTTCATTCGCTTTAAGCCAGGCTGAGAGGCACTTTAAAAGCTAATCACAATTTGAGTTTGGTACCCAATCTATTTTCTCATGCCTACATTTGTCTGACTAGGCTGTTTCTTCTGATTCTAAGAAGTTTGGTTTGTATAAAACAATCAGAGTTGCCACACAATATTCTAATTTATGATTCTGTTTTACTCCAATTTTTAGCAAGCCTATTACTCATGCAGCAGAAAGCATTTTTGTGCAGAATGATTTTAAGAGCAAATTAAAATAAAATTCTATCCATCTGCTCTGTGCTTCCTGCACAACTGTGCGAAAGGCTTGTGGACATGCATTTCCAATGAATTACCTTGCAGCAACAATGATGGACTGATGTTGACCTCGTAGTGTAAGACAGTGAGGAACTCCCCACTCCTCTTCACTTTCCTCTATCTAGGAGACAAAGGTTCATATATCGTAAGATCGCATTAGCCACAGATTGTAGGAAGCACACATTTTATGGATTGGAACAGTGGGAGGGAAGAGAGAGGAAAGTACAGCAGAGATTCACAAACATGGAAATGGAGAAAAAAATAAAAAAGCAGCTTATAAGTAGTCCTATAGGGCTAGGCAGTGAGAAAAATGAAGTGTGGTGGGTGGCAAGGAAAAGATCACCGTAGGATTGACTATTTCTCCCACTCTGTCAGCCTTAGATGCAGTAATTACTTAAGGCTGTTTTGTTTACTGAAGCATAGTCATATTCCTTCTTTCAGTCAGAACATTGACAGACACACACAAGATAAGAAGAGGTAATTCTTTGACACATGCACGCCTGGAATCTCTAAAGAACATACACTATGCATGAACGGAACTCTGCCAGATGAATCACATCAGTGCCTGCCTGGATTCCTGAAAATACTAGGCAAAACTTGGAATGTAACAGCAATACTAAGGAAATTCCAGCCACAGTGGCAATCATGCTTTGTCCTAGGATCAGTAAATACAGACTTCCAGAATTAAGGAATTAATGCAACCCCAAAAAGGGGGAGGAAATTTAAAAAAAAAAAATCTCAAAGACAGTAACAGCTGAGACTACTGTACATAGGCCTCAAGTACCTTTACATAGAACACACTAAACAAAGTGGTGATGAAAATAAGGAGAACAGCTCCAGTATGTTGTTCAGGATTTTTCTGCCAGCTTCCCAATATAACACGACAAGATGCTACTGACAACACATTAATGGCTAACCTGTGTTTTGACCCATACAAAGGCTGCTGGATAGGAAAAGGCATAAGAAATGGAGGACACAAGCAAGAGCTGAGCACAAGCATAGTCCTTTGTGCCCATCAGGGTCTGTGCTAATCTAGCAGCATTAAAGACTGAAGGAGAGAGAGAGTGAGCCCTAAAGAGTCTCTTTATGGCCACACTGCAGCATCTCATCACTCTGCTAAGTAGTAGAGACACAAGAGCAGCTGCATCACTTGCTGCCAATGCACCTCGACCTTAAACCGGAGAGCATCTCTAGGGCTGAGATGGCCATTCAGGCCCCGATTTGCCTCTGCTGAGGCTGCTAAGCATGATGATGGCTTTTGTGGTGCACCCACTGGGAACTTGATGGAGACAACAAACACATTTCAAATAAACCACAAAGCAGCCACCAGATGGAGGTAACAGTCTCCCCCACCCTGGGGTAGGAGTCAAACAAGTGACAAGCTACATATACCATTAAAGCCCTGAGCCATTGAATTCCCACAGTAGTGCTGTACTTACTGTCATGCCATACAGTGGGAGCTGTCCATGGACTTTAAATTGATTTGATGCTGTCAGGCCTCTACTTGTGTACAACAAAACATCATTAAACTAAAAAGCAAGAAGGAACATGATTTAGATGAACAGTAGTACATTAAACTATAAAGCAAAGGTCAAACCGTAACGATGGGCAGAGAGTCAAGTACTGGAATGATGTTTGTATGAGGGTCCTAATAGGTGACTATCATCTAAATGAAAATATCAGCTTCCATACAATACTCCCAGGATCATCCCCAATCTCCACATGATCTCCTTCTGCAACTGGTGCCAGGAAACTTCGCCCAGTTCCTCGCTTACTTGTAGTTCTCTTCTCGGGTCTCCTGGTGACCCAGTGCACTTTGGGATCTCAGCCCTCAAAATGCTAATGAGCCAATGCACTGAGGTCAGAAATAGTGTTTGTTGTTTCCTGTGCATTGGGGGGGTTTATGGTGGATTATTACCCTGATTTATGAAGGAGCAGGCTTACCAGTCAGCCCCTTGCTAGGAAGGACGAGCATGTCAGCCCCAAAAGAGAGCTTTCCCTCTGAAGACACCTGATTGGCCATTATTCTGGATATTCAGGAGCAGCCTGTCCACCATACCTCCTAATCGTAAAGACTGCCCATGTGGTACACCACATCAAAATGTGACAAATGAACATTTGTAGTTTGTTGCATGCCAAAATAGAATTGATAGATTGTAACTATAAAATTTGTTTAAAAGAATGTTTTCTCATTTATTTAACTAAACCAGTTTTTTAAAAAGAAAACTGAAAAATCAAATTTTATCATATTCAAGCATAAAGATCCCTGACATTGAACCCTGGACTTTTAAACACTCCCCCCGCAACCACACATCTCTTCCACTTAGCTATCCCTGCAGATGGAGCGGCCACTAGAGGGAGTCTTACACACACTTTGCCAATAGGTTACACAACTATTTGCTAGACATGAGTAGAATATTGGAGATTAGGGCTCCTGGATTCTATCCAGGCTCTGGAGGGGGAGTGAGGTGCATTGGCTAACGACATGATAGATAAAACATTTATTTGGGACATTCAATCTGAACGGCAGCATGGGAGTGGACAACACCTGGGTCTGCCATACTAGAGACTTAAGTTTTATTACCAACTCTGCCTGAGGTGAGTTGTGTAACCTCTCTACTTATTTATACAATGGGAGGGTCTTTACTGATCAAAGCCTCAGACCCCAACCTTTAAAGGGCTGTGAAGTGTAAGAAAATATAAACAGAAGTCAACAGAGGTGACATTTGAACTCATGGGCCAATAGCTTCCCAGCTCAATGCATTTTTGCCCTGGACTACAGCAATATCAGTGGGTCAGTCTCCCTCAGCCTGATTTAACAAAATACAGAATGTCCTGTAATATCCAGTGCACTGAAGAGGTCTGCCACCCTCTGCCATCACTCCTCTTAAGCAGCTGGACAAGAAAGCATTCCTCGTTGTGCACTGCACACTTGCTTCACTTCACTTTTTTTTTTTTTTTAAACACAGTTGTACTTCATTATGTTCAATACAAACTGTTCTCGTCACTTACCAGGAAGAACATCCGCTGCTGTAAACCCTTTCCAGACAACTTACTAAGACTGCCCAGTCTAATGAACTCCTGTAGGAAAACAGACATAAAACAAGCATGTCAAATATCCCTTTTCAAATATCTTGTCGAAAGTCTGTATGTACTTAGTGTCATGGCATTGACTTGGTCAGATAGTTATTAAGGCTGTTTTCACACACACTTCAAATACTTACATTAAAATTCTTATTTACAAGGTAGTCTTCCTACTCAGAGCTGCCCTTCCACTTTCAAACATTTTTTTAAGGCACTCAATCACCTGATACAGTTTTATTCAACTTCACAGATTATAATCATCTAAAGGGGAAGCTTCTCTACCTGACGTTGATTGCTCCAGACATCTCCCTCTTCCATCAGTTTTTAATTAATAGGTTATTACAAATCAAACAGCTGATTAAAATAAAAAGGTCTATGTTTATTCACCAGCATCTGGCCACCCTCCTCCTTCAAATATAATGCTTAATATGGTGTATAGCTGACTTGGCTCTTGCTGTAAGCACAAAATCATCTCAAGGAATCCATTACAACAATGGGAGAAGAGGGTGATTTGTCTGGCAACATGAATTCTCCTAGACAAGCCGTGCAGCCCATGTCATGCGATACAGCACATTCACTTAGATCAGACTATTTTAAAGCATGTAAGCTCAGGAAGCGAGAGCTCTCTCTCAGTGGAACTGAACTATCAGAGAGCCAGGTTTTCTGGGATTATAGTGAGTTGCATCATTCGCTGTTTTGAACTATGAAATAATTCCCTTTACCACATAAAGCAAATCAAAGCTTTAATTTCCAGTCACTCTCTCTAGCCTGTTCCAGGCAGTTCCTAATGGGTTCTGTATGGACTTTTAGAGGCCAATACCCATGACACTTTTGTGCATTGTACAAGCAAAGGATACAAAAAGCAGCAGGATAGTTTGTAAAGCATCAATAAACCAGTTCATGGAAGATTCCCCTCCCCAGGGGAACACTCCAGTTTACACAGAGTTGCTGTGTATCTTAGGGACTTTTGGCAGCCAGCACAGAATATTATTAATTATTATTATTAAACATTTATATTATGATGCTGCCCAACGGCCACAACCTGTCTAGGCACCATTGCGGTTGGTGCTGTACAATCACTAAGCAGAGACAGTTCCTGCCCCAAAAGAGCAATCTAAAAGTAAAACAGTCCTGAGAATGTTTTCACTGTGACAGAATGGCCCAAGGTTAAAGCCACCTTTGTCCCCCTTCCCTGAAGGCTGCTCAGACACAGCCTAGGATTGGAGCCATTATCTCTAATGTGTGCTTTGCCACCGCCAAACTAGGAACTGTGATCCACAGGTCAGGTGAGTGATAAGTACAATACAACCATCCCACAGGCAACAGCACACAGCCACAGGTGGTAATAATGTTCTTCAGCGTTAGCTTTCTAGTGCAAAGACTGAGTCTGTGTCTACACTGCCACTTTCAGCGCTAAAACTTTAGTCATTCAGGGGTGTGAAAAAACACCCCCGAGTGACAAAAGTTTTAGTGCTGAAAAGTGCCAGTATAGACAGCACTTTATCACTGGGAGCCGCGCTATAAAGCTACCACACCTCGTTCAGGGTGGGTTTTTTGTTTTGTTTTGTTTTAAATCATCGCCGGGAGAGCTCTCCCCCGGCGATAAAGTGAGTCTACACTGCCCATGTCACACCACTGCCACAGCCGCGCTGTAACATGGACAGTGTAGACATACCCTGAGCAACAGCCTGGGAGTTAATCACATGGGCTAAGAGAGTGGTGAAGGATGGAGAGGCAGCAACCACCTGAACACATGCCAGAAGGTGGCAAACAAAGTAAGCTCTCTGACTTGGCACGCAAAGAATCTCCTCCCTGTCTGTTTTACGGTTTCACTCCATACCGGAACAAGACAACATTTAAGTATACTGTACTACATCCCTCTTGTTCTCTTTTCTCTGTCCTTGGATGGAATGGGGCAGCAAAAAGTGAAATTGACATTTTATCAATTTCAGTTAGTAGTCATGCTGCTCATGAAGTGAAATATGTTGGGAGACAGGAGAGAGTCAGAGAAGAGCAGAGGGTTCAAAGCACTGAAAGGAAGAAGCAAATTATGGTAATTATACCAGAGATTAGGAGGGGAAGACAATGAGAGGAAGGGGGAATAAAAGAATCAGATAAGGAGCAATAAAGAAGTAAACAAGAAAAGAGAGATGAAAAAAGATCCAAAATGAGGACCCGCTTACAGTGATCCAGGCTTTCATTGTTCCCATGGCAGACTTTGGCAACACACTAGCGAACGTGGACTGGGAAAGCCATACAGACACGTCAGCTGCTTAAACATGCAGCAGTCCATTTTCCAGGTAAGACAGACCAGGAAGAGTACAGTACACCAGTGCTCTACACTGGCTCTCCAACCCAGTGCACCTCGAAGTCCTAGTCTTAATCTTTAAATGTCTTAAATGGCTATAACCTAGCTAGCTTAGAGCAACCTTTCTTCAGCACCCCACCTCAACAGCAGACACATCAGACACATTACACCTGCTGGTCCCCAGGTGGAAACTCTCAGGGGCTAGCGATAGGACTGTCTTGATGGAGGGTGTTTGGCTGTGGGATTCTATACTGCCAGGATACCACATGACTTACATTTAGGACACAAAATGCAAAACATCCCTTTGTGCAAGCTTTCCCTCAGTAATGAGTGTGGATGAGAAATGGCCTGGCAGATGACAACCATCAAAAATGACCTTTTTAGTGGTGCAGTATAAAAGGAACGAATGGGGGAGGATACACCCTTCAACAGAGACAAGATGAAACTCTTAATTTTGTGTACAGTACATAGATACCATAGACAGACACAAACAGGAAGACAAAGACAGACACGTTAACTATGCTCCGAAATCACAGTGATGGGCAAAAAAATCTGAATAGACTAGAGCCAATAAAAAACAGAGAGGAAGAGAATTAAACAGAAATAAAGGAGAGAAATTCCCATGCTTTTGTAACATCACTAAAAATATTTATTTAGAAAAGCCTGTATAAAACAAGGACTCAAAAATTATCTTATCCTGTTATATGTAGACTACAGAGACAACTGTCCCCAAGGCTCAAGTGACATACTGATTCCTTGTTTCAGTGCTTGCCAGTATGGAAGAGATGAGTTCCTCCAGCACAAACATCTTATAGTTAAGACTGCGTGTCTGCCACAAAGATCACAGAAGTCACGGATTCCGTGACTTTCCGGGACCTCCATGACTTCTGCATCGGCTGGTGCGGCTGGCGGGGGGGCCACCTGAGCAGCTCGGGCAACCCCTTGGCCAGCTGCACCAGATGCTGCTGGGGCAGTCTCAGGTGACCACCCCCCCACCAGCAGCAGGAGTTCAGATGTGGGAGGGGGCTCAGGGATGAAGAAGGGGGTTGGGGTGTGGGAGGGGGTGAGGACTCTGGGCAGCTCTTACCTCGGGGGAGGGGAGGCTGGAAGTGGCCAGCATATCTGGCTCCTAGGCAGAGGTGCAGCCAGGCGGCTCCGCGTATTGGCTCCGCCCATAGGCGCTGCCCCTGCAGCTTCCATTGGCCATGGTTCCCCCCTCCAAAAGCACCCGTGGTGCCCCCGGGCCCTCCCCACCCCCCACGAGCACTCAAGTTTTAGTCGAGGGTATACAGTACAGCCTTACTTATAGTCCCTTATGGTCATCGGATTTTAAAAATCGTAAATGTCATGGTATTGTAATCGTGAGGGTCCCAACCCAAAATGAGGTTGTGTAGGAGTAGGATTTTATATTTGTATTAGAGGTTATAATGATAGATGGTTATAATAATGTAATATGTATTAAATGTATTAATGTATGATTTGATCATCCTGGCAGCCACCCTTTTCGAATAACAAAAAGGAATGACCCTCTGGGACACTGGTAGACCAAACGCATCTGACAGACTGCCAGTGTCTGTACTGACGTTGATTAAGGCAGGGACAGACCAGAACAATCCTTATGGCTGATTATGGTCACCCTCTGTTTTAGGATAAGTTACAATGTTTACTATGGGGTCTTGTTTCCTATATGCATTACAAATTAGGCCCTTTAGTTAAATATACATTTCTTTGTTTTAAGGCTTAGTTAGTAAGAGATGGGATCTTGTATTGTGTCTATGTTAATGAGATTAGAGGCATGTTGAAGGCCCTGGGCCCCAATGTGAACTGTTTTGGTCACAAGATTTAGTAAGGTTTAATTTACAATGTCTTTTTTGCTCAACATAAAACGCTGTTGTTTGTATACCTTTGAAGGTCTCTCTAAAAGACTGTTTGTGTGAATGAGGAGTGTATGGAAAAGATATGGTGTGAAAGCCATTGTTAAAGTCAGATGGTCAAGGAAGGAGGAGTGAAGAAAAAGACGGTTACTCACCGTTGTAACTGTTGTTCTTCGAGATGTGTTGCTCATATCCATTCCATTAGGTGTGCGCGCGCCGCGTGCACGATCGTCGGAAAATTTTCTACCCTAGCAACACCGGCGGGTCGGCTGTGGAGCCCCCTAGAGTGGCGCCTTCATGGCGCTGAATATATACCCCAGCCGACCCGGTGCCCCCTCAGTTCCTTCTTGCCGGCTACTCCGACAGTGGGGAAGGGGGGCGGGTTTGGAATGGATATGAGCAACACATCTCGAAGAACAACAGTTACAACGGTGAGTAACCGTCTTTTCTTCTTCGAGTGCTTGCTCATATCCATTCCATTAGGTGACTCCCAAGCCCAACTTAGGTGGCGGGGTCGGAGTGAGACATTGCTGTGTGCAAAACCGCTGATCCGAATGCAGCATCGTCCCTGGACTGCTGCACTAGTGCATAGTGAGCTGTAAACGTGTGGACTGATGACCAAACCGCAGCTCTACAAATGTCCTGGATCGGAACTTGCGCCAGGAAAGCCGTCGAGGAAGCTTTGGCCCTCGTGGAGTGAGCGGTGAGGTGCGGTGCTGAGACACCTGCCAGGTCATAGCAAGTCCGGATGCAAGACGTAATCCAGGAGGATAGGCGTTGTGAGGAGACCGGTGAGCCTTTCATTCGGTCGGCCACTGCAACGAAGAGTTGCGTCGTCTTTCTAAAGTGCCTTGTGCGGTCAATATAGAAAGCCAGGGCCCTGCGTACGTCCAGAGAATGCAAACGTTGATCCTGGCGAGTAGCATGCGGTTTAGGATGAAAGACCGGGAGAAATATATCCTGGTTGATATGAAAAGGAGAAACCACCTTAGGGAGAAAGGCAGGATGTGGACGAAGCTGCACTTTATCCTTATGGAAAACTGTGTAAGGGGGCTCGGATGTAAGCGCCCTGAGTTCAGAAACGCGCCTTGCTGAGGTGATGGCTACGAGGAAGGCTGTCTTCCAGGATAGGTACAAAAGTGAACAGGTGGCCAGTGGCTCGAATGGAGGACCTGTGAGTTTGGAGAGAACCAGGTTGAGGTCCCACGTCGGAACGGGCTGACGTTGTTGTGGGTACATCCGGTCTAAGCCCTTGAGGAATCTAACGACCATCGGGTTAGAGAATACCGAGGACGCGAGTTCCCCTGGGTGAAAGGCTGATATAGCGGCCAGGTGAACTCTAATTGAAGATATCGCCAACCCCTGCTGTTTTAGGGAGAGGAGATATTCCAATATGAGAGGAATAGGTGCCTGTAACGGGGATGTGGCTCGTTGTTCGCACCAACAGGAGAACCGCTTCCACTTGGCCAAGTATGTGGTCCGTGTTGAGGGCTTCCTACTGCTCAGCAGAATCTGTTGGACCGAGTGCGAGCATTGTTGCTCTGCCTGGGTGAACCATGGAGCAACCACGCCGTGAGGTGGAGCGATTGCAGGTCGGGGTGACGCAGCCGGCCGTGGTCCTGAGAGATGAGATCTGGACATAATGGAAGCGGGATCGGTGTCTGAACCGAGAGTTCCAACAGTGTGGTGTACCAATGTTGTCTCGGCCACGCTGGAGTGACCAGAATTACCTGTGCCTGGTCTCTGCGCAATTTGGGCAGTACCTTGTGGACCAGAGGAAACGGAGGGAAGGCATAAAACAGGTGGTCTTTCCAGGGAAGGAGAAACGCATCCGAGAGGGAGCCCGGAGCTCGACCTTGCAGGGAGCAGAACACGTGGCACTTCCTGTTGTCTCGAGATGCAAACAGGTCTATCTGGGGAAACCCCCACTTCTGGAAGACGGAATGTATGATGTCCGGACGGATAGACCACTCGTGCGTCTGAAAGGACCTGCTGAGTCGGTCCGCTAAAGTGTTCTGGACTCCAGGGAGGAACGATGCCGTGAGATGGATTGAGTGGGCGATGCAGAAGTCCCACAGGCGAATGGCCTCTTGGCATAGAATTGACGAACGTGCTCCTCCTTGCTTGTTGATGTAAAACATGGCCGTGGTGTTGTCAATGAGAACTAACACACAGCGGCCACCTAGGAGGTTGAGAAATGCCTGGCACGCCAGGCGCACCGCCATCAGTTCCCGAACATTGATGTGCAGGGCTAGCTGGGATGCAGTCCAGAGGCCCTGGGTATGGTGTTCGTTGAGATGGGCGCCCCAACCCAGAGATGAAGCGTCCGTGACCAGGTGCAGAGAGGGTTGTGGGGCGTGAAATGGCATCCCCTCGCAAACCACCTTGTGATCTAGCCACCAGGTGAGGGAGGTCAGGACCGAGTTCGGGACCGTGACCACCATGTTCAGGCTGTCCCGATGTGGGCGGTATATCGACGACACCCAGGTTTGGAGTGGGCGAAGCCGAAGTCTGGCATGCCTGGTTACGTACGTGCAGGAAGCCATGTGACCCAGCAGGGTGAGGCACGACCTCACCGTGGTAGTTGGGAAGGCCTTGAGCCCTTGAATGAGGCCCGTGATGGTACAAAAGCGGTTGTCTGGCAGGATGGCTTGTGCACGTCTGGAGTCTAGGACTGCGCCGATGAATTCTATTCTCTGGGTAGGTTCTAGAGTGGATTTGTCCTTGTTGAGTAGGATGCCCAACTCGTTGAATGTGTGCACTATTATGTGGACGTGAGCTCGAACTTGCTCTTTGGTGCGACCGCGTACCAGCCAGTCGTCTAGGTACGGGAACACCTGTATCCCTTGCCGACGAAGGTACGCTGCCACGACAGCCATACATTTCGTGAACACTCTTGGGGCCGAGGATAGGCCGAAGGGAAGGACTGCAAATTGATAGTGCACTTTGCTTACCACGAATCGCAGGAAGCGTCTGTGAGGCGGGTAAATTGCGATATGAAAGTATGCGTCTTTCATGTCGAGGGCGGCGAACCAGTCTCCAGGATCGAGGGAAGGGATAATGGCCCCCAAAGAGACCATGCGGAACTTCAACTTTACTACGAATTTGTTGAGTCCGCGCAAGTCCAAGATGGGTCGCAGACCTCCTTTGGACTTGGGGATCAGGAAGTAACGGGAATAAAATCCCCTGCCCCTTAACTCTACTGGAACCTCCTCTATGGCCCCCATAGCAAGGAGCGTGGAAACCTCCTGTATAAGAAGTTGCTCGTGAGAAGGGTCCCTGAAGAGGGACGGGGAAGGGGGGTGGGAGGGGGGAAATGAAGAAAACTGGATAGCGTATCCCCTCTCCACCGTGCGAAGGACCCAACGGTCCGAAGTTATAAGGGACCAAACACGGTGGAAGTGGGAGAGGCGATCCCGAAAGGAGGGGGCTGGATCCTGGGGGATGACTGGGGCGCCGTCCTCGACCGCACCTTCAAAAGTTCTGCCTGGGGCCTGCGGGTGGCCTTGGTGGCCCTTGGTTCTGACCGGGTTGAGGGCCGGTCCACCTTCGTCTACCACCTCGCCCTCGCCTCCGGCCCGAGTCCTGTCTCTGACGAGGTGGGGGAGGGGGGGGTAGAAGCGCTGAGGCTGAGGCCTAAATGGCGTGCGCTGAGGACCCGCAACATGCATCCCCAGGGAGCGCATGATTGTCCTGGAGTCCTTGAGGCTCTGCAGGCGAGAGTCGGTCTTCTCCGAGAACAACCCCTGTCCTTCAAAGGGCAAATCCTGCAGGGTTTGTTGCAATTCAGGGGGCAAACCCGAAACTTGGAGCCAGGAGGTCCTTCGCATAGCGATGCCCGAAGCCAGGGTTCTCGCAGCAGAGTCCGCTAGTCCAAGGAGGCCTGTAAGGAGGTCCGAGCCACCTTCTTACCCTCCTCTACCAAGGCCCCAAACTCCTCCCTGGACTCTTGGGGAACCAACTCCTTGAACTTCCCCATAGAGTTCCAGGAGTTAAAGTTGTAGCGGCTCAGGAGCGCCTGCTGGTTAGCCGCTCTAAGTTGCAGCCCTCCGGCTGAATAAACTTTACGGCCAAACAAATCGAAGCGCTTAGCCTCCTTCGATTTGGGCGCTGCGGCCTGTTGACCGTGGCGCTCCCTTGCATTCACTGATGACACCACCAGTGAACACGGCTGGGGATGGGTATACAAGTACTCGTAGTCTTTGGAGGGGACAAAGTACTTTCTTTCCACCCCTCTCGCTGTGGGTGGGATGGAGGCAGGAGTTTGCCATATCGTATTTGCATTAGCCTGGATCGTGCGGATCAGGGGTAACGCCACTCTTGATGGGGCATCCGCCGCGAGGATATTTACAATGGGGTCCTGCACCTCCACTATCTCCTCCGCCTGCAGGTCCATATTACGGGCCACCCTACGTAGGAGGTCCTGATGAGCCCGAAGATCTATTGGGGGTGGACCTGTGCACGACATGCCCGCCACTGCCTCATCCGGAGAGGAAGAGGAAGATGCCTCCGGTGGTAAGGGATCCAAGGGAGGGTCCTGGTCTCCCTGCTCCTGGGCCGGAGCATCACCTGCCCTTGGGTCCAGGACGTCAGGTGGTGCGGACACGGAAGCCTCCATGCCCCCTGGCGGAGGCCGAAAGATGGTGGACTCTGGGGCCCTTCTATCGGAGTGACCCAAGCGAGAGGTCGAAGTTATTGGAGCCCCTTGCGCCTGATGGTACGCCCACGGGGTCCAGAACGACCAGTGAGATGGGCCATGAGCAGGGTCCTCTGCTACCTCCTGCCAATGGCTTATGTCCTGCTCCTCGGCTTGCCCCTGAGGGGGGTATGCCGATCTCGATAAGTCCTCAGAGGAGCGAGACACCGATCTCGATGGCCATGGCGGTGCCGAGTGCGCCGAGACGAATCCCGTGGGATGCGGTGCCGCACGGTGCCGGTCCGGAGATGTTCTATCTCTACGCGGTGCCGGCGATCGGTGCCGAGATCGCGATCGGTGCCGATGACCTCGTCGGTGCCGGGAGTCGGATCTGGACCTGGACGATGACCTGGAGTAGGCCCGGTGCCGGGAGCGGCCTCTCGACGTCGAGCGTCGATCGTATCGGTGCTGAGAACTACGTCTTGATGTCGATCGGTGCCGACGATCATAGCGGTGCCGAGACGTAGAGCGGTGCCGCGACGAAGATCTTGGCCGCGAGTACGACCGGTGCCGAGGTGATATCCGGCGCCGGGACTGCGAGCGGCGTGGGGACCTGCTTCGGGACCTGGACCGGTGCCGTGGTTCCAGCCCCTGCGATGGAGGGCGCATCAAGGCAGGTTTCCCCCTAGATTGGACCGGACGAGTCAACGGTGCCGGCGGTGCCGGTGGTTGGGGCGGTGCCGGCTCCGTGAGAGCGATCAAGTCTCTCGCCGTCGCGAAGGTCTCTGGGGTATACGGGAGGCACTGTATCACCGCCGGTCGCGGTGGTGACCCTGTCTGCACCGGACTCAACGGCCTCGGAGCCGGAGTCGACGGTGCTGGAGGCACCTGTTTCCGGTGCTCCACAGGCGGACGCGGCTCTACCCCCGGCACTGGGGGAGCCGGCGTCTTCGGCACAGAGGTCCCCGTCTTATGGGATTTTTTTATGTCCCGGGGATAATGAACGGCGCCGAGGCACTTGCTGTGATTGCGGTGCCGACGAGGTCCGATGCCGTGGAGGCTTGTCCGACGCCACTCGCGTGGTCGGAATGGTCGGTGCCGCCGGGGCACTGCGCACCGAGGTGCTAGGTGCCGGGGCCTGACGCGCTGATGGAGCGTCCGGGCTAAGTGCCAACTCCATAAGGAGTTGCCGGAGCCGAAAGTCCCGCTCCTTCTTGGTCCTCGGTCTGAAGGCCTTACAGATCTTGCACTTATCTGTTTGATGGGACTCTCCCAGGCACTTCAGACACGAGTCGTGCGGGTCACTCGTTGGCATAGGCTTAGCGCAGGAGGCGCACTGCTTGAAGCCGGGAGCCTTGGGCATGAGCCCGGCCATGCGGCCGGGGGAAAAAGGGGGAGACAACCCCCTTAATCCCCTTGAACTATATAACAACTATTAACAAGTGAAAAACCAACTATTTAACTATAAACAACTAGAACTATAACTATAACTGTGAATGACTGAATAAGCTAGGGAGAGTGGAGAACAGCTACGCCGCGCTCCACAGTTCCAACGACCGTCAGGGGCGGTAAGAAGGAACTGAGGGGGCGCCGGGTCGGCTGGGGTATATATTCAGCCCCATGAAGGCGCCACTCTAGGGGGCTCCACAGCCGACCCGCCGGTGTTGCTAGGGTAGAAAATTTTCCGACGATCGTGCACGCGGCGCGCGCACACCTAATGGAATGGATATGAGCAAGCACTCGAAGAAGAACTTAAGGACACCAGAGAACCATCAACGCGCATCCATAATTGAGGAAGGGCAGATTGACGACCCTGTGGTGGAGGCTGGCACCCCTAAAGACAAGATAATTGATTAAATCAAAACCAGGACAGAATGACCCTGGAGGTGCTTTGGAGTGTTAACATCAAAAGATAACACCAATTAAGGAGTAACAGGTCATAAATGACACAGCAAAATCCATAGAGTTCAACAGAGCAAAGGGACTATAAGAACAGGGTGCTTGGCCATGGGACTTTGGGTTCGTCTTGCCACACTCCAGGAGCATCGGATCGCGACCGATAGAGCCTGGCTCCCCTTTGCGACCAATCTGGCTGGCCACTAGACTCTGGACTGGAAACTATAAACATCAACTGGTGGGTGGGTGTGTCTAAAAAGCATATGCTAACTGCTGTATTCTCAATAAATGCGTCGTGTTGCCTACTCCCCTATAAAAAGGATCTTGTGTGCTTTTTATAAGCATAACAGTTGCGAGGTGGGGTGAGGGCTCATCAGGCTATTGTAGGAGGATCACGGTATTGCCACTCTTACTTCGGTGTTGCTGCCTTCAGCGTTGGGCATCCAGAGGGAAGCTGCTGGCCAGACACCAGCTCTGAAGGCAGCGTCACCCCAGCAGCAGCGCTGCCTTCAAAGCTGGACTCCCAGCCAGCAGCCATGGAGCTTCCTGCAGCCGGGGAAGGTTCCCGGAGATGGGTCTGACCTGGCCTTGGAGTGGCTCATGCAGAGGAAGGGGAAGTCCTGGCACTCCCTGACCACAGGGTCCTGGGTGGTCACCCACTCCCCCATCTGTAAGGCCAGCCCTGTCGACCCCCAAAATGATTACCCCCCCCCAACCCCAACAATGCCACTTGACTTCTGCGCTGCTACTGGTGTTGCCGCTTCCTTCAGAGCTGCGCTCCTGGCCAGCAGCCATCGCTCTCCAGCCGCCCAACTCTGGGAAAGCTGGTCTCCCCTACAATAGCCAGATTTCATGGTCCGTGATGCTTTTTTCATGGCCGTGAATTTGGTAGGACCCTAATTTTAATATAGAATCATAGAATATCAGGGCTGGAAGGGACCTCAGGAGGTCATCTAGTCCAACCCCCTGCTCAAAGCAGGACCAATCCCCAGACAGATTTTTACCCCAATTCCCCCCTCAAGGATTGAACTCACAACCCTGGGTTTAGCAGGCCAATGCTCAAACCACTGAGCTATCCCTCCCCCCTATTACTGCCTCTGTTCCATGTGATGCTCAAAATTTCCTAAAACAATCCAAAACTGTATATAAAATAAAGCCCCAAAAAACCAAAGCAAAAGAGACAAGAGGATGGTTTCCCTCTCCTTTTACAATCAATGGTTTGCTCTGACACTATTGTATTTTACATTTGATTTACAGTCTTTAGTGAAGGAAAGAGGGGCAGTGCTAGGCAGAAACTGCATACTGTGACAATTAGGGTTAGCTTGATCAAACTCCAGTAGCTTTAGATATCATGGCCCTATCTATACTGCTACAAACTGATAGCATGCCCACATTAAAGCAGTGTTAAAATGGCCCAGGCTAACATGATTTAAACATAGCTTACCTGGCCAAGGGGATGGGGCAGAGAAATTTTATAAACTATGATTAAAAAAAAAAAACCCAACAGACTTCTAAACCAGACCTCGTGTTCCAAAGCTATTTGGCTGATAATTTCAGAGCCAGAGATCTTGCTCTTGAGTGAAACTCTGTCACTTACCCTTCCTGGGATTGCTAGATTATCAATGCCTATCAAATCTTTCTTGAGTTCATGCAGCTTCTGGAAGTTCTCCATCTTTATCATACTACCATGGAGCTGAACCACCATTTCAGAAATCTCAGCCAGAGCAGCTAAGTAAATAAAAACAAAGATCTTTTAAATGCTTGTATCAGACTTACAAGCAGGCACATAATATTTATTCCATCTGTGGCTCACGCATAGCACCCTCTCAACAAGATTGTTATAATTCTCCCTTTCTAGTATAAGATTAGTCTAACTGGCTTCAAATTGCATACACACATTCACAAGGTTATTTTACTGAGGATGGCAGTACTGTGGCAATCACCACAGACAAAAGCCTGCTTTTACCTAAGCTTCCCATGGGCATGCGACACTTTAGACCTGACTTTTTTACAGTAACCCTCAGAGCGATTGGTTTTCAAGGAGAATCAACTCATGGCCCTGATAAGAGAATGAACTTTTTAAAACAGTACCTGAGGGCTCCACAGCTATGAGAGGAATTTCCTTTTCCCATCAAGGGAAGTGCAGAGAGCTAGCTAGAATTCACACCTCGACATGGACTCAAACACGCTAACATTTGCAGGCAACCAAAACCCCAAAGACACCCAAGAGGGGCATGCGTTGCCTATGTGTGTGTTTTTTTAATGGGATGCACAGCCCCGATTCTATTTTAAAATACATTTAAACTACTTTCTCCTGCAGCAGCCACATGTGGTTTGGATGGCTGCCCAGAAGTAGAATCAGAAGCTTGATTTTAAATGATATATGATATCCCTGAACAAAACGTACTCGTCAGAGGCTACTCCCAAGGACTCTATTGCATTGTCAGTACTGAAGTATCATTACTACTGATGGAGACAGTCTCGCCATGTTTCCTCTCATTTAAAACATCTCTTAAATCATTATGGTTTCTGCATTATTAATAGATTAATGTTAGGCCCTTTTCTAATCAATTTCAGTTCCTATCTCTCTCATTAGTCTAAATATCTCTGACACATCTCCCTACTCATCACACTACATGGGATCATCCCCATATTTGGAAATTTGGTGAAATGGTTCCATATTTTTATTTCTACCACCACAGACTGTTTGTAAATCAAGGACCCATTCTTGCCATACCTCCAGCAATGATAGAAATAATCTGATCAGTGGCTTAAAATGAAGAACTATTGTTGTGCTCAGTATCGGGTCAACAATGGCACCAGTGGCACTATGCCCACACTTGGAAGGGGCCCATAACAACTACATGCTGCCTCACACAGGATTAATCCAGCCCTGGCCACAGCCCAGCAATGTGGGGTGGGGTGAGAATTGTAGTTCGCACACAGGGGCATTAGGCCTGGGCCTTGGACCTGTATAGTCATCTGCACTACAAATCCCAAAATGCCCTGCACTTGCTGTGAGCTGCCCCGGGTGAAGTGGGTGACCTGGGAGCTGACAAAAAAAAGTAAATGGTGCAAGCAGAGTGTTCCTGCCTTGCACCTGTTCCCTGATGGGGCACAGGAGGCAGAGGGCTCCTGACTTGGCTCCTCCCACCCCCCGCCAGCTCCCTTGTTCTCCTGGAGTGGCAGCAACGCTATGACTCCCAGTATGCAGCCCCCCCGGAGATCCTGATGCCTGGCCACGGGCTCCTGGGAACCATCTGGACCCCGCAGCTTTGCGCTGGGTGTGTGTGTGTGTTTGCGTGTCCCTTTGGCCGCCATCGGGCCGGCGCAGGGGAGGCTGGATGTTTGTGGCCCCTGGGGCTGGCGGGGGGGGGGGGTGTGACAGTGGGGCTGGCTGCCACGCCCCCTGCCAGTGAGAACGCCCAGAAACTTCTCCCTCCACTCCAGGGAGGGGAGGGGGTGCAGCATGGTTTGGGGGGGAAGGTGCATTGTGGGGCAAGCTTGGGTGTGATGTGGGAGCTGGCGATGACTCTGTGTGGGGGCGGGGTAGGAGAAGCAGGGTTTTAAGGTGGGGGTTGGTGTGGAGGGGGCAGAGGGAGGGAGGGGAGAGTCTGGGTTGAAGTTGGAGGTTGGCTTTGGGGAGGGGAGTAGAAGGGAGGGAGGTTGTCAGTGGAGGGATTGGCAGTAACAGGGAGATTGAGGAGAGCCCTTGTGCAAAGGTGGGGGTTAATTGTGTGGGGAAGGGAGGGGGGGAACAGTAGGAAGGACGGGGGGAGAGCCCAGATGTGAAGGCTGAGGTGGGGGCTTGAGGTGGATTGTGGTAGCGTTGGTGGTAAAGTGTGTGTGTGTGTGTGTGTGTGTGTGTGTGTGTGTGTGTGTGTGTCTCTCTCTCTCTCTCTCTCTGTGGCCCTTTCTCCCTGCAAAAGATGGACATCGGCAATTTTCCTCCCCATGCTCCACCCAGTAACTTTACTGTTTCACTTCAAGTCATGAGGGGTGGTGAGGCAAAGGGAGAAATAGGTTAAAGAAACTAACTTTTTAAAAAAGTTTTGTAAACGTTATTGTACCAAAGTAGAAAATCCAGCTTTCAAAAATGGTATTTACGAAACATAACTTTGGGTGGAGGAGGTTGTGGTGGGGAGATGCAGGTACAACTCCACTGACTGCTACATCCAGCCTTAATATGGCTCATAAGCGCTGGGCCCACAAAAGGTTAATCCAGCCTTGGTTGTGCTTTATTATTATCCCTACTACTATGTTCTCCCCAAGGACTCCAATATCCATTAATTAATTGTTTAATTGAAAATGTAACTGGGCACATGGCTTCAACCATCCTCAAATATTTATAGGTCTACTCTAATATGGGGGATTCTTAAGAGTCGGTTTTACAGCAAGGGATTTCTGCTCTACAATGAGGACAAAGATTTAGGGTGGGATTTTTGAAAAGCACCTAGCTGATTTACGAACACAAATCCCCTGGAAAATCATATGTAAGGACGGAGGAGAAAAAGGAGCAGGGAATCACGTCATCATGAACAAGAGGGAAAAACTGGGCAAGAGGCAAAGCTCATGGTGGATTCTCCATCACTGCCCATTTTAAAATCAAGACTGGATATCTTTCTAGAAAATATGGTGCAGGAATCATTCTGGGGAAGTTCTCTGGCCTGTGCTATACTGGAGCTCGGACTAGATGATCACAAAGGTCCCTTCTGGCCTTGGAAGTGATCAATCGATGAAAACGTCAAACAGAGAATATTTTCTTCACGTTTGAGAAAAATATGACAGCAGCTTTGAACACCTAAAGCGAACCATGGAAATGACAATAAAACCGGCTGCACATCTGGAAAAAGAGTATGTTGTCATGCATACGCAGAGACAACCTTAATTCTGACATTTCCTGACTTTTGAGTGCTTGACTCTGCAAGCTGAACACTCTTCTAATGTAGTTTTTTGGATGCAATATTATTTATACTACAGCATGCCTAGTGGTCAGAATGGGGAACTAGCTATCAGGAGACTGTTCTAGTCCACAGCTTATAGAATTAGATTATTCCTCCGCCTCACCTCTGGAGTCTCTGAAGTCCACATGATTTGGTGGGTAGTGTTTGCAGAGCCTTTCCATTATCTGTTTATAGTGCATGAGCCGGTGCAAAGGCCGGAGTAGGAAGGTATTGAGGGGCAGGTAGCAGACTTTCTGTAACTCAAAATCCCTGCACAAGTTCTCCAGCTTGCGAGAGTTCTTGATCCCATTCTCCAACTCCATCAAAACTTCATTGTGTTTCCGCAGGTGAACTGTCAGTTGCTTAAAAACAAAGAGAAGAGAAAAGAAAAGAGGCAGAGACATTAGCAAACGCACTGCAATATGGGATTCCAAGTCATTTGATACAAATATGTTCCTCTATAAAATCTAGCTAATATTGCTGTAGTTTTCTGCAACACAATCACTTACTCTGTGCAACACTAACATTCTGTCATTAACCTACAAAAGAAATAAGATGGAAAATCCCACCCTCTCCAGACTTAATTTAATCTTTTGTGCCAATTCTTCCCTTCCCCTGACCTTCTCTGCATCCCCTGTAAAACAAACAAAACTAATTGAGGCAGATAGTCTAGCAGCAGCCAAGGAATTCAAAGTTAAAGATATTACACTGTACTTAGCTCACACTGTGCACTTATCATGGGGACAAACAACAGCGCGGAGTTAGGAAACAAATGTAGATTGGGATCTCCAAAGAGGACTAAGGTAATTAGACATCCAACTGGCACTGACTTTCCCAATTCCTTAGGCCCCCCTTTGATGATCCTATCTGTAACCAATTGGAATTCCAGCTTTTGTTCATCTATTTATTATTAAAGAACAGCTACAACTCCTGGAAAATTCTGAACACATACACACAAACACTCCATATCAAAACACCTGCGTTACAGCACTTCATATTTTCTGTCCCTGGGTTATCATCTCATATACATAACGCTAGGTGGGCAACTTCAGAGGTGAATTCTTTGAGGAGGTCAACAAGCATGTGGACAAGGGGGATCCAGTGGATATAGTGTACTTAGATTTTCAGAAAGCCTTTGATGAGGTCCCTCACCAAAGGCTCTTAAGCAAACTAAGCTGTCATGGGATAAGAGGGAAGGTCCTCTCATGGACTGGTAACTGGTTAAAAGATAAGAAACAAAGGGTAGGAATAAATGGCTAGTTTTCAAAATGGAGAGAGGTAAATAGTGGTGTCCCCCAGGGGTCTGTTCTGGGACCAGTCCTATTCAACATATTCATAAACGATCTGGAAAAAGGAGTAAACAGTGAGGTGGCAAAATTTGCAGATGATACAAAACTACTCAAGATAGTTAAGTCCCAGGCAGACTGTGAAGAGCTACAAAGGGATCTCACAAAACTGGGTGACTGGGCAACAAAATGGCAGACGAAATTCAATGCTGATAAATGCACAGTAATGCACATTGGAAAACATAATCCCAACTATACATATAAAATGATGAGGTCTAAATTAGCTATTACCACTCAAGAAAGAGTCATTGTGGATGGTTCTCTGAAAACATCCACTCAATGTACAGCGGCAGTCAAAAAAGTGAACATAATGTTGGGAATCATTAAGGAAGGGATAGATAATAAGACAGAAAATATCATATTGCCTCTATATAAATCCATGGCATGCCCACATCTTGAATACTGCGTGCAGATGTGGACGCCCCATCCCAAAAAAGATATATTGGAATTGGAAAAGGTTCACAAAAAGGCAAGAAAAATGATTAGGGGTATGGTATGGCTTCTGTATGAGGAGAGATTAATAAAACAGGGATTTTTCAGCTTAGAAAAGAGACTACTAAGGGAGAATATGATTGAGGTCTATAAAATCATGATTGGTGTGGAGAAAGTAAATAAGGAAGTGTTATTTACTCCTCCTCATAACACAAGAACTAGAGGTCACCAAATTAAATTAATAGGCAGCGGGTTTAAAACAAACAAAAGGAAGTATTTCTTCACACAACGCACAGTCAACCTGTGGAACTCCTTGCCAGAGGATGTTGTGCAGGCTAAGACTATAAGAGGGTTAAAAAAAGAACTAGAAAAGTTCATGGAGGATAGGTCCATCAATGGCTATTAGTCAGGAAGGGCAGGGATGGTGTCTCTATCCTCTGTTTGCCAGAAGCTGGGAATGGTGACAGGGGATGAATCACTGTTCTGTTCTGATTACCTGTTCTGTTCTGTTCATTCCCTCTCGGGCATCTAGCATTGGTAGGGTTACCATATTTTGTGCCTCCAAATGGAGGACACTCCACGGGCCCCCGGCCCCGCCCCCTCCCCAAAGTCTCCGCCCCCTCCCCAAAGTCTCCGCCCCCTCCCCTGCTTCCCGCGAACATTTAATTCGCGTGAAGCCTGAAGCAGGTAAGGGGGGGGTATGGGGGGAGGAGGTGCGGCCCAGGCTGGCCCCCTCTGGCGGCTCCAGCCTGAGTCGGCTCGGGCCCTGGGGTGCCGGCCCCGGCCGACCACCCCCGGCCGCCCAGCACTGCCGGCCCCCGGCGGCCCGGCGCACCCCGCGGCCCAGCGCACCCCCCGGCGGCCCGGCACCGTGGGCCCGGATCGGCTCCCGGGGCCCGGCCCGGCACCGCGCCCCCGGCTCCCCGCCCGGCCCCGCGCACGGCCCGGCACTGCGCCCCTGGACCCCGGCCCGGCACCGCGCGCCCAGCCCGGCTCCCGGCCCGGCACCATGCCCCCGGCCCCGCGACCCCGGCCTGGCCCCGCACCGGCCCCGGCCAAAGAGGCTCCGGCCGAGCCCTCCCGATTTTCCTGGACATGCCCGGCTTTTGGGGATTTCCCCCCGGACGGGGATTTGAGCCCCCAAAATCCGGACATGTCCGGGAAAATCCGGACATATGGTAACCCTAAGCATTGGCCACTGTCGGAAGACAGGATACTGGGCTAGATGGATCTTTGCTCTTATCCAGTATGGCTGTTCTAATGTTCTTGATGCAAAATGGTGGTGTGAAGTGAAGGGGAGTGAATGTAACTTACATGCTGACTGGGTGGGTATCACAGCGTGGCTGGCGCCTGTGAATTAAAAAGGACCAGATCCTCCGTGCCAGAACAAGTGCTCTCAGTCTGGCCAATAAAGAGAGTTGGGCAATATTTGGGGGCTAAAATGGGTCAGGGAGTCACAGTGAGTCAGAGCAGAAGGGCAGGTGAGAACTGCCAGAGACCAAGGGACTGGAGGAGTCCTGGAAGGAAACAGAGGGCAGGAGATCAGCAAAACAGATTTGCTCGCTGGCATCCCCAAGCTAGAGAGCCAGGGCTGGAGGGGGCTGAAGGCAGGAGAAACAGCAGGAGAGGGAATTGCTGCTGGCTCAAAGCCAGAGAGGTGGAGCCAAGGGCCAGAGAGGGCTGAAGACAAGGGAGCAGCGCAGGAGCTTACCTACTGACTACTCCAGGGCTGGAGACCGGGACCCAGAGGAACAGTGAGAGTGAGGGATGCTCCCCTGGCAAACATGCTCCCAGCAGAGAGGCTGTGGGGGTTCCTGCTGGAAAGAGTGGGCTTGCGCCCCAACTGGAAGGGCTGCGGTGGCTGTCCCAGTACAAGGACAGGAAAGGACTGACAGAGTCCAGGTGTGGTCGAAGGCACCAGTGTCTGGTATGTGGGGCATCAAGGGAGTTTGGAGTTTTAGTGATTGCTTGTCCTCAGGTGAGAATTGGCTACTCTGACTATATTGTTGTAATGAACCAGACCCAAGGAGGGGTTGTTTGGAGACCAGAAAACATGAAGTTATTGGGTCACCTGAGATGGGGAACTGAGGCAGAGTAGCTGCCATGCTGCGGTCTGCTGCAGGAGGGCGCTCCAGGCAGGACTGCCTTATGACAGTGAGGTTGTAGCAGCTTCAGTCAGGTTGTAGCGTAAGGTCCATCTGATTGGTCAAGTTTCCAACTTACTTTTTTAAAGGGGATTTTTTTTAAATGAACGAAGGGAGTTCTGTTGTAGTTTGGTGATTGATTTTACTGATGAAGCTCATTGGATGGAGCCAGAGAAGTCTCTAAATGAATAAATATGATGTCACAGAAAATGAGGGGAAATTGGACTTTTGTGTATTGATCTGACTTCAAAAGGCAGGATGGCTTAGTCTAAATCTAATGTGGTGTTTGACACATCTCCAGACAAATCCCCCTTCTCATGATTTTGCAACAGCTTTACAGTACAGGGTAGTTTAGTGGTTTCTAGGCACACTACACGTTCATTCCATGGACATTCTGACAGGCAGAGAAGCTGAACCAAAAGGGACCCTCCTTGGCTACTATAGAGGTTGCCAGGTAGTTAGTTATTACTTTTAACTTCTTCCCTATGTTAACTAAGTTGACAGGGTCAATTTACAGGTCTTTTAATAGGTTCTGTGCTAAGTGTGAAGGTTCTGAACTAATTTTTCTTTTCTGTCTCCTATTCTGACTTCTTTGATCCAAACTTGGTTTTGATTCTTTTCTCTGGCGGCTGCAATCTTTCTTCTGTGTCAAAGGAGGATCGTAGGGCACCAAAGACCAAACAACATGAGGGGCTGGTCCACTAACCCCCCACTTCGAACTAAGATACGCAACTTCAGCTACGTTATTCACGTAGCTGAAGTCGAACTATCTTAATTCGAACTTACCGCAGGTCCACACGCGGCAGGCAGGCTCCCGTCGACTCCGCATACTCCTCTCGCGGAGCAGGAGTACCGGCGTTGACGGCGAGCACTTCTGGGATCGATCCCAGAAGATCGATTGCTTACCGCCGGACCCGGAGGTAAGTATAGATGTACCCGAGGTTAAAGGCACCAGACACATAAGCAGAGTTGTCTCTAAATATAAGTTTACTGTTAGAGATCAACAGCTCTTTAGGAAAACAATTATACTTCCTGGGAATAAGGGACTGGTGTTTGAAAGTGCATATGATGATTTTTCCAGGTATCAGAACAGGTCTGGGTGAATGAAGCAGTCAGTGGTAAGTTTGTTGAGGAAAGGGTTATGATGGCCTATTAGATACAGCAGTGGATTGTGAATCAGGATTCTCAAGTTCTATTTTCAGCTTTGTCACTGATTTGCTATGTGATCCTTACAATGACACTCACCCTTTCTGTATCACAGCAGAAACAAAGCTTAAAAAAAAGGGGGGGGGGGATGGTCTAAAAGGGGTAGAAAAGAGAGACCAAATATCCAGGACCAGCTTCCCAAAAAGTTAGGTTTGCGAATATGTATCTAGTTGGTATATGCCACTGTAGGGCCATTGCCTCTGCAAGTGTGCTACTTGCAGGCATACTTGCATGCACAATGACCTATTCTGTGCTCTCATCTTTATTTGCGCACATAAAACGCGATCTCATTTTGTCTCCACATCTGAAAGTTTATTGTGTTTGAAAATCTTCTCCTGATTTTGTGTGCAATGCTTCTAAGGATTTTCTGATCACTAAAAATCAAAGGGCTTGCAACACTCGAACTCTGCCTAAACATTTAGAAATTCACTGAATGAAACCTTTTAAATAAAAGCTCACACAATAGTCAAAAGCAGCACAAATGGCAGCACTATATTTACATGAAAAAGCACGTTGATTCTGACCCACGCCAAAGCTTAGTGGTTATAGGATCATTCTTACCTTCATACTCTGAATGTTCTTTAGCATAACATCACCAATTCTTTGGTAATCTCCTTTAATGTGAGCATTGGAGCGGCCTTCCCTGTCAGCAACAGAAATATCGAAACTTCAGTCATGCAATATAACGGCATAATCACTTGTAAAGCACCAAGAAACTCAATAACATTTCTTTCAAAATCCTAAAATTCTGTGTTCTCTAGCTCAAAAACCGATAAAGTAGCTTCTTAATGTACCGTTAATTTCCATGTAGAGCACATTCTTCATCTAAATTGGCTTGTACTAGTAACATCAGAGAGGGCATGAACCTAACAAAACCATTAGGCTTTTAAGGAAAATTGCCAACATTTTTAAAGCTATAAATAGGGAAAGTTGAGGGCAGGAGGACAAACAGGGAAGATTTTAAAATGCCATTGCAGTTCATTGGACATTGATTGTAAGGATGAGGCAGAATAATTTTTTTTTGTTAAAAACCAAGAATTGTATCCCCAGCAGGGACTGCTGACAAGTATGTTCTAAGAACCCTTCTACTGTTGGAAGGGGAAGCAGCCTGCAAGGTTGCCAGGCATTCAGGTTCAGTACAGAAGTGTCACATATTCACAGGGAACATTCCTGTCCAGTCTCTCCTTTTATTTAAAAATAATGCAACCACCGCCTCAATCAGGCTGGACTTCCTATAGCAAGAGCTAATGCATGTTGCAGGGGGCACTCAGTTTGGGATAACCGTAACTCCTGGTGACAAAGGATTATTTGTTTCTAAATGTGCACGAGAGATATGGGGAGGGGTGCAGAATTAAAGGCACTACACATTTTGGGAGATTGAATCATAAAAATACATCACCCCAGAGAACAGTGAAGGAAATTAATGAATTTAAGATTCTAATTGTCATTGAACTGTTATACTGGTCTGAGCTGAGCATTTCAAAACAGACAGGAACAACCACTAGGGGGATGAGGGAAGCACAGACTGACAGCCTAGTAACAAAAATGAAGAGGGAACAAAGTCTTCCTCAGTGCAGCTTCAATCATTAGCATATTCTCACTCAATGCCTCAGATTTTAAAATTTTGTTAAACTAATGAGTGTGAGTTTTGGGGGGTGGTTGTGGTGTCAAATTCATCCCTGGGGTGAACATGTACAATTCGACTGAAGGAGCTGCTGCACAGACCAAACAGGCAGACATCTGAGATCTAAAATAACAACGAGATCAAAATTAACTCGAGGAAATGGTCAGATCTCTGCTTTAAACTAAACACATTTCTTGATTTTCATTCACCTGTAGTTATTCAACTCATTCAAACACATCTAGATTTTTACTTTAGGAAAAGTCTATTTGCACTAAAGTATGAATAAATGGAAGACAAAATCGTAAATCTTTGCATTAGAAGTAATTGCAGCATATTATTCACAACTTTATTGAAACCCCTCTTTTAGATCTTGAAACCTGATACCATACCAGCACTTAGTCACAAAGATAATATGGGCCTTATAAATACCTAAACCAGACAGCTCTATCTGCCTATTTAGATATTTGTACCACCGTAACACCAACCATGATATCTGAGCCTGGCAGAAAGAAGCTGACCTCTCAACTGCTAACTACACCTTTGTTAGTTAGTTTTATTTTTTTTTGTAACAGAGAAGGAATGACATTGAACCTTGCTCATATGCCCTGATATTCCCCAAGCTCCTATTTTAAAAGGCTCCCTCCTAGTACTAACAAGCTTCTCTCATTAGAAGGAAATTAAGTCTGTAAATGCAAAATTTTAAATTTCTTCGCCATTATGAAACTGATTGATTATTTTTAAAAGTATAAAAAAAGCTACTGTTTGATTGAGCTCAAGTGCTGGATTTTGTCTGTTAAGTTATTAAACACACAGGGAATTCTCCTGCAGTAGTGAAGCAATTGACCCAATGTACAAAGTACAAGGACACAAAGGGAAATCCAAGGTTAGTAGAGTTAAAAAAAAACCAAACAAACTTCTTATTGTCCTTAAGTATATTAAGGAACAAAAAGAATCCTAACAGTGGTATCGGCCTATTATTAGATGAAAATGGTAGAACTGTCAATAATACAGCTAAGGCAGAAATGTTCAATAAATATTTCTCTTCTGTATTTGGGAAAAAGCCAGATGATGTAGTCATATCATGATGATGATGATGATGATGATGAAGAAAGCCTTGCCATTCTAACAGTAAGTTGGGAAGATGTTGAGCTGCAGCTACTAAAGCTAGACACTTTTAAAATCAGCAGGTCCAGATAATTTGAATCCAAGAGTTTTAAAAGAGCTGTCTGAGGTGCTCTCTGGACAATTAATATTGATTTTCAATAAATCTTGGAACTCTGGCAAAGTTCCAGAGGACTGGAAGAAAGCTAATGGTGTACCAATATTTTAAAGACTTAGCAGGACAACCCAGGTAATTATAGTCCTGTCAGCCTGAAATCAACCCTGAGAAAAATACTTGAGAGGCTAATATGGAACTTAATTCATAAAGAGTTAAAGGTAATATAATTAATGCCAATCAACATGAGTTTATGGAAAATAGATCTTGTCACACTAACTTGATAACTTTTTTGGTGAGATTACAAGTTTGGCTGATAAAGGTAATAGTGTTGATGTAATATATTTAGATTTCTGTAAAGCATTTGGCTTGGTACCATAAGACGTACTTGGGGGCTGAGAACAGGTTTTCTTGGAGTATGCACCAAGCACATAGTGCAGAAAATAGGGTGAGGAGCTATGGAAGGCTAGTGGATGGCACAGGCCCACAAGTGCTGAAACCGGGGCAGAGGGGATGAGAACACTCTCTGAGAAAAATGGAGCAGTTTACACCTTTCAGAGCTATTGTCTCAGGCTGTATTCATCTCCATGGGATGCTCTCATTCATCTGAGAACATATAATCGAGATAAATGGACCCCTTCACACCTCTCTGAGCCTCCTGTGCTGCAGATGGATGTGTAGAGCCTCTTCCCAATACATGAGGCCCAGATTTGGGTAGGGACTCTGCATCTTCATTCTCCTGCCTCTTCTGTCTCTAGCTGGTCCTTGCACTCCTCACAACCCCACCACCTTCTCACCTCCTCAAGCTTACAAGGAGCTTGGAGTGCCGAGGAGGAAAGTGGAGTTGGTATGAGCGCGAGAGGCTCAGAGCAGTGCGCGCGTGTGGGGGGGGATTTGTGTGGGGGCTTGGAGCAGCAGGGAGCATGGGGATGCTCAGGGCAATGGCACCAGGGAGGGAAGGTGGGAGGAGTCAGCGTAGTGTCAGAGCAGTGGAGGGGAGCACGGGGAGTTGAAGCAGTGAGGGGGAGTGTTGAAGCAGTGCAGGGAAAAATGGGATGGGAAGGAGAGGGTCAGTGGGGGATGCTGGTAGGGCTTCAGCTCTTTCCCCCAAACACCTGACCATCCATGCACCCTATGAATCCCCCCCTCCTTCAAAACGTGACCCCAGCGACTCTAGTCCCTGCATCCTCTCCCCAGTTCCTCACCCTGTGACTCCCTGCCAATGCCTGCATCTCCCCAGGGGAGGAGGGAGAACCAGGCTGTTCTAGATGTGCAAGGTGGTGAGAGATGAGAGATGATGCCGGGGCACTGAAGGGACTAGCATGCAGCCAATGCATCCTGTGGCTGGGGTGATCATTGCCAAGGAGCCAGAGGCACTGGAGGGGGAGAGATGGGTTGTGGTAGATGGGGAATGCTGAGAAAATTAATTTTTAAAAAACCAAGAAAATTAAATGCCCCAGTTGTCCAACAGTGCCTTATGCATGTCCAGAAAGTTAGCTAAGCTACAAACCTCTGAAAGCCAGGAAATACAGATTTAAGGTATAGTACTGCCCCTCTCCCCTTAACTCTGCCCTAAATGAGTAATACTCCAATGTGCTGATAACACACACTAGCACCGTACCCTCACAAATGCAACAGAACACTTTGGGAACAGAGCACATGCACACTGTAGGACTGAATCTGAAACTTTCTCTTTGCTAAGGCAAAACGTGTGTTTATATCAGGTATAACAAAGAGGAGCTACATACACCTGGCCTACACTCAAACACTGAGGCTACCCCACACAAACCACAACAACCTGGCTAAATGTAACAACCCATTCCCTTTGTTGTGAGGATTCTGTCTTAGCCACTACTTTCAGTTACTCCTCACCAGATGCAATTAACAGGCAGCAAGTTTAAAACAAACAAAAGGAAGTATTTTTTCACACAACGCACAGTCAATCTGTGGAACTCCTTGACAAGGGATGTTGTGGAAGGCCAAGACTATAACAGGGTTCAAAAAAGAACTAGTTATGTTCATGGAGGATTGGTCCATCAATGGCTATTAGCCAGGATGGGCAGGGATGGTGTCCCTAGCCTCTATTTGCTGGAAGCTGGGAATGGGCAACAGGGGATGGATCACTTGATTACCTGTTCTGTTCATTCCCTCTGAAGCATCTGGCATTGGCCACTGTTGGAAGACAGAATACTGGGCTAGATGGATCTTTGGTCTGACTCAATATGGCCGTTCTTATGTTCTTACTGAGGCCTGGAGACTACCGTTGGGAATATTGACAGTACACATAACGCAAGCATACCCCATGCCTAGTACTGATACAACCTACAGAATTCAGTGCTGAAATGAGGCATACTTGATCGTTTGAAGTACACATGCACCTCTCTTCATATCACAATAACCTGCTCAAACTACTCCTTCCCCCACTAAGTATTGTTGCACCTAACACAGTACAGGCAGTCAGAGTGCAGGCATATATATGCTGCAGTTCAAATCTATGGAATGCAACACAACACAACACAAACGATGACACATTCTCTTAGTCATTCTTTACGTCTTCTTACCCTGGCACCCCCTTACTGAACCATTCCAGTGGCTATTGCCAGATCCATGGGCAAGTTAAGGTTGCGTTGTGGGAGTGGCACATCCCTTAACTTTGTATTTCCTGGTTTTCCAAGGTTTGAGCACAGCTGAACTTGACATTCCAGAAAGGCATGTGGCACCATCAGGGAACCTTCGCTCTGGGATAATCAAGTTTGGGGGCATCTAATTACCTTAAATGTTAGTAATTTGAGATTCAAGGGCCAGATCTGCCAGCTTTCTACACCTTTACTGATTCTCAGAGCAGCAGAGAACCCGTTTGGCCCCTAGTGCAAGTTAGAGCAATTTAATTTAAGTCATGGCCCCTGGAACAGTTCCATTCAGCCATCCCAGAATACCAGGGCACAGTATAGCCACACTACACTCCCAGCAATGCCACTGTGCCAGGGGAGGAGAGCAGCGGGAGCGGGTGGTGTAGAGCTGATCAGGGATTCCCTTCTGCAAGTGAAATCCCCGGTCACTGTTATAGCGTTTGTCTGTCCATGCAGGGACATGGAGGAACGATAGAACAGGGGTTGAGGATCCGGCCCATCCTGTTCAATGTGGGGAGCTGACTGAGGCCTGGTCTACACTACGGGTTTAGGTCGACTTTAGCAGCGTTAAATCGAATTAAGCCTGGACACGTCCACACGACGAAGCCCTTTCTTTCGACTTAAAGGGTCCTTTAAACCGGTTTCTTTACACCACCTCCGACGAGGGGATTAGCGATAAAACTGGCCTTTGCGGGTCAGAACTGGGGTAGTGTGGACGGAATTCGACGTTATTGGCCTCCGGGAGCTATCCCACAGTGCTTCATTGTGACCGCTCTGGACAGCACTCTCAACTCAGATGCACTGACCAGGTAGACAGGAAAAGACCCGCGAACATTTGAATTTCATTTCCTGTTTGCCCAGTGTGGAGAGCACAGGTGACCACGCAGAGCTCATCAGCACAGGTAACCGTGATGGAGTCCCAGGATCGCAAAAGAGCTCCAGCATGGACCGAACGGGAGGTACGGGATCTGCTCGCCATATGGGGAGATGAATCAGTGCTAGCTGAACTCCGTAGCAGTAAAAGAAATGGCAAAGTATTAGAAAAGGTCTCCAAGGCCATGAAGGACCGAGGCCATAACAGGGACACACAGCAGTGCCGCGTGAAAATTAAGGAGCTACGGCAAGCCTACCACAAAGCCAGAGAAGCAAACGGAAGGTCCGGGGCAGAGCCGCAAACTTGCCGCTTCTACGCGGAGCTGCATGCCATTCTAGGGGGTGCAGCCACCACTACCCCAACCGTGTGCTATGACTCCGTCAATGGAGAAACACACAGGGATGACGGTTCGGGGAACGAGGAAGATGAGGATGGAGGTACTGTAGGTAGCTCACAGCAGCAAGAAAGCGGAGAAACCGGTTTCCCCAACAGCCAGGATATGTTTGTGACCCTGGACCTGGAAGCAGTAACCCCCGAACTCACCCAAGACCCTCAGGGCACACAGGAGACCTCTGGTGAGTGTACCTGTGTAAATATTTGTAAACATTACACATGGTTTAAAAGCAAGCGTGTTTAATGATTAATTTTCCCTGGCAATCGTGGCCAGTATATCTACTGGAAAAGTCTGTTAACGTGTATGGGGATGGAGCAGAAATCCTCCAGGGACATCTCCAGAAAGCTCTCCTTCATGTACTCCAGGCCAGTAGCACGTAGTCTGGAATCATTGCATAACAAAGCATGGCAGCGTATGGTCCCGGTGTTTGCTGGCATGCAGACAATATCCATTCCTTATCTCTCTTTGTTATCCTCAGGAGAGTGATATCATTCACGGTCACCTGGTTGAAATGGGGTGATTTTATTAAGGGGACATTCAGAGGCGCCCGTTCCTGCTCTTCTGAACAGAAATGTTCCCCGCTGTTAACCACGCGGTGGGGGGAGGGGTGAAGTGATCATCCCAGAGAATCGTGTGTGTGTGTGGGGGGGAGTGGTTTACTTGTGTTTGTGCCGCATGTTAACCGGGAAACCGCAGCCCCTCCTTTTACATTGAAAACCCATTTTAAATGGACAACCCAATTCATCCTTGATATGGGAAATGCGCTGCTGTTTGAAACCTTTCCCGCATGTTAAGAAGGTTAAAAAAGCCAAAACACTGTGGCCTACCATGGCTGCCTGCAAGCCGAAATATGCGACCTTGTAATGAAAGAGTGTACCCATTGTTCTCTAAAATGTGTCTTTTTTAACCACCTCTCCCTTCTCCTGCACCAGCTGCAAATGTTTCTCCTTCGCAGAGGCTAGTGAACATTAGAAAGAGAAAACGTAGGACGCAGGACGATATGTTCACGGAGCTGCAGATGTCCTCCCACGCTGATAGAGCACAGCAGAATGCGTGGAGGCAGTCAATGTCGGACATGAGAAAAGCACATTATGAACGAGAGGAGAGGTGGCGGGCTGAATGGCGGGATGAAAAGAGCAAGTGGCGGGCTGAAGACGATAGGTGGCGTCAGCTTGCAGACAGACGGCAAGAGTTAATGCTCCGTCTGCTGGAGCATCAAACTGATATGCTCGAGCGTATGGTTGAGCTGCAGGAAAGGCAGCAGGAGCAGAGACCGCCGCTACAGCCCCTGTTTAACCAACAGTCCTCCTCCCCAAGTTCCATAGCCTCCTCACCCAGATGCCCAAGAACACGGTGGGGGGGCCTTCGTCCACCCAGTCACTCCACCCCAGATGATCGCCCAAGCATCAGAAGGCTGGCCTTCAATAAGACTTAAAGTTTTAAAATGCAGTGTGTCCTTTTCCATCCCTCCTTCCCCACCCATCCCAGGCTACCTTGGCAATTATCCCCCTACTTCTGTGAGGAACTAATAAAGAATGCATGAATGTGAAAAAACAATGACTTTATTGCCTCTGCAAGCGGTGCTTGAATTGGGGAGGGGAGGGTGGGTTGGGTTGGGTTGGTTGGTTTACAGGGAAGTAGAGTGAACCGGGTCGGGGGAGGGGGGGTTTGGAGGGTTCATCAAGGAGAAACAAACAGAAGTTTCACACAGTAGCCTGGCCAGTCACAAAACTCGTTTTCAAAGCTTCTCTGATGCGCACCGCGCCCTGCTGTGCTCCTCTAACCGCCCTGGTGTCTGGCTGCGCGTAATCAGCGGCCAGGCGAGTTGCCTCAACCTCCCACCCCGCCATAAAGGTCTCCCCCTTACTCTCACAGATATTGTGGAGCGCACAGCAAGCAGCAATAACAATGGGGATATTCTTTTCGCTGAGGTCTGAGCGAGTCAGTAAGCTGCGCCAGCGCGCTTTTAAACGTCCAAATGCACATTCCACCACCATTCGGCACTTGCTCAGCCTGTAGTTGAACAGGTCCTGACTCCTGTCCAGGCTGCCTGTGTACGGCTTCATGAGCCATGGCATTAAGGGGTAGGCTGGGTCCCCAAGGATCACGATAGGCATTTCAACATCCCCAACGGTTACTTTCTGGTCCGGGAAGAAAGTCCCTTCCTCCAGCTTTCGAAACAGACCAGAGTTCCTGAAGACGCGAGCATCATGTACCTTTCCCGGCCATCCCACGTTGATGTTGGTGAAACGTCCCTTGTGATCCACCAGGGCTTGCAGCAGCATTGAAAAGTACCCCTTGCGGTTTACGTAGTCGGTGGCTTGGTGCTCCGGTGACAAGATAGGGATATGGGTTCCATCTATGGCCCTACCACAGTTTGTGAATCCCATTTCAGCAAAACCATCCACTATTGACTGCACGTTGCCCAGAGTCACTACCCTTGATATCACCAGGTCTTTCATTGCCCTGGCAAATTGGATCACAGCAGCCCCCACCATAGATTTGCCCACTCCAAATTGATTCCCGACTGACCGGTAGCTGTCTGGCGTTGCAAGCTTCCACAGGGCTATCGCCACTCGCTTCTGAACTGTGAGGGCTGCTCTCATCTTGGTATCCTGGCGTTTCAGGGCAGGGGAAAGCAAGTCACAAAGTTCCATGAAAGTGGCCTTACGCATGCGAAAGTTTCGCAGCCACGGGGAATCGTCCCATACCTGCAGCACGATGCGGTCCCACCAGTCTGTGCTTGTTTCCCGGGCCCAGAATCGGCGTTCCACGGCATGAACCTGCCCCAGTGACACCATGATTTCCACATTGCTGGGGCCTGTGCCTTGTGAGAGGTCTATGTCCATGTCAATTTCCTCATCACTCTCTTCGCCGCGCTGCAATCGCCTCCTCGGCTGGTCCGGGTTTCGCCTTGGCATGTCCTGGCTCTGCATATACTCCAGGACAATGCACGTGGTGTTCATAGTGCTCATAATTGCCGCGGTGATCTGAGCGGGCTCCATGATCCCAGTGCTAGCTATGGCGCCTAGTCAGAAAAAAGGCGCAAAACTAGTATCTGATGGACCAGGAGAAGGAGGGAGAGCGGGAGGGAGGGCCGAGTGACGACATGGCGTACAGGTACAGGAACAGGGAATTAAAATCAAGAAAGGTGGCTGTGCATCAGGGAGAAACACAAACAACTGTCACACAGAATGGTCCCCCCAAAGATTAAACTGAAAACCCTGGGCTTAGCAGGCTGTTGATTTCACGGAGGAAGGGGAAGGAAATGAATACAGAACAAATCTATTTTTTACATCTTAAGCTGGCAGCCGACGGTGCAGCATGAGTGATAGCCTCTGCAGTATGATGACGACGGTTACCAATCGTAATATACCATCGTCTACTTGCTGCTGTGTAGCAATGCAGCCCCACGTCTGCCAGCCCCACGTCCGCCAGCACCCAGATCGCCCTCGGCCTCTTCTGGGTGCTTAGCAGACAATACTGGGCAATTGGCAGAAAATACTATACTATGACTGGTAGCCATCATCATCGAGACAGTAGCATGTCTGCCCAGGTGGCCATGATTGACAGCCACTCCAGTACGATGACGACGGATACCAGTCATAATATACCATCTCCTACCAAAGGGCAAGGGGCTGGTGCAATGCAGCCCTACGGCTGCCAGCCCCACGGCTATTACTCATGCTACACCGTCTACCGCCAAAAGGCAGTTAGCAGCTGCTGCTGTGTAGCAATGCAGTCCCACGTCTGCCGGCACCCAGAGGACATATGGTGACGCTGAGCTCAGCTGAGCTGAGCGGGCTCCATGCTTGCCGTGGTATGTTGTCTGCACAGGTAACCCAGGTAAAAAGGCGCGAATCTATTGTCTGCCGTTGCTGTGACGGGGGGGAGCGGCCTGACGACATGTACCCAGAACCTCCCGCGACACTGTTTTGCATCATCCGGGCATTGGGATCTCAACCCAGAATTCCAAGGGGCGGCGGAGACTGCGGGAACTGTGGGATAGCTGTGGGATAGCTACCCATAGTGCAATGCTCCGGAAGTCGACGCTAGCCTCGTACTGTGGACGCGGTCCGCTGACTAGAGCACTTAGAGCATTTTATGTGGGGACACACACAATCGGCTGTATACAACCGATTTCTATAAAACCGGCTTCTATAAATTCGAACTAATTTCGTAGTGTAGACATACCCTGAGTAGGTGTCATGGTACAGTGGGATTGGAATATTTTTGCTTATGTTTTTCTCTGAAGCAACCTAGTGGATTTCCTTAAGGATGATGCTTTTCTCTGACTTTAAATACAACATTGCACTCAGACCACTTAATAGAACAATGGGTTTGGAAAAGTATTAATAACCTAGCCTCCAAATGGCATTTGTTTATTTTAAAGGGTCATGATACCCACTCCTTCAGTAACACCCACACAAGGGTAAAGAGGCTCCAAGAAACCTCACAAGGCGAGCCCTGTAGCACTTCCAATAAACACTGTCTCGGCGAGGAAAGTCTGAGCCTTCAAACCTCAAGGATCAGGAAGACCCATGGAGAAAGGAAGCTCCAACTCATCAGCACCCTGGCGTTGCCAGGAATTAAAGATTTATTTTAAATTAAAGATTATGTCTTGTGATGAAACCTCCAGAAATATGTCCAACAAAAACTGGCATCCTTAGCAAGGCTTCCCCCTTCTCCCTTCCTACTGGCACGGTGGCTCTCTATGGAGGATTCCTTGCCTCCTTCTCCACCAAGGGGGAGACAGATCTTGTGGAGGATGCCGCACTGCCGCTAGCATAAGGAAGGAAAAGGGGAAGGAGATGGCCCTGGAAGCCAGCTCCTTACTGGCTCTGGTCAAGTCTTCAAAGCTGCTATGGGATCAGGAAGTTTACTGATCCTTTGAGCATCTGAGTGCCTGACTAGCTCTCCCTGCTCCCTCCAAAACATTCATTTACGGCTTCCTGTGCTACCTGCTCCCTTTCCCTGCCAATTCCTTTCCACAGGCCCCCAGGATTTGGTGCCCCCTTCATCCCCCATGCCAGATCAGATGAGCAACAGTGAAGTTTCCCTGGAGACTCCAGGGTTTGGAGTCCTCCCAAGACCTCTACAAAGAGTGACAGATTAAGCACAGACCCACCAATTTGTGGATACAAGAAGCACTGAGCAGACGCCTCAGAGCTCAACAGACCTTAAATCCATCCACACAGTGCACAATGGGGCCCTGGTCCATGACTGGGGTTTCAAGGCATGCCAGTAATATATCTTTCTTGGTAGTCCATCGATCCGATGATGACAAATCTGTGCAGATCATCTATTGTTGGTCTCATGGTGTGCCCTCTGATGACTGTACAAGCCAATTCTAGAGGTGCACATTTTGCTGCAGATGGTGCATGGAAAGTTCGCAGTCAGTGGATTGTGCACTGCTGATGCTCTGTGACATCGTTCGCGTGTCTCTTGTAGACGCCGGCAGCAGTCTTCCTCAAAGGTGATGCAGGTATTTCTGACTGTTGCACGCCACTGTGTTCTGTCGCTGGCGGCGTCCTCAAGGTCCCTAGGTTTGATACTGCTACTGCAGATTGGCTTTGATGGTGTCCTTGTAACGCTTCCGTGGACGACCTATATGCCGGATGCCCAGGGAGAGCTCACCATACAGAAGCTGACGGGGGATTCTGTTGGCATCCATGCGGCTAACATGACCGGTCCAACGTAGCTGTGACTTCATGATCATCATTTCGATGCTTGTCATCTGGGCTCTCTCGAGGACCTCAAGAAGAGGCATTTTGTCTTGCCAGCAGATCTTCATGATGTTGCGGAGGCAGCGCATGTGAAATGCTTCGAGTTGCTTGATGTGATGCCTATATAGTGTCCATGTTTCGCACCCGTACAAAAGAGATGAGAGAACAACAGCTCTGTACACAAGCAGTTTCGTTGACATCCGGATGTTGTGGTGATTTAAAACTTTGACATGCAGACAGCCAAGTGCCTGGCTTGTTTTGGATATTCGTGCATTGATCTCATTATCCAGTGATCCATCACCGGCTATGACACTACCCAGGTATTTAAAGTTCTCCACTACTTTCAGCTGAGTGCCATCAATGGAGATATTCGGGACAGAAGCATTTGATCCAGGTGCAGGTTGATGGAGAGCTTCTGTCTTTCCGAGGCTGATAGTTAGTCCGAAAAGTTGCCTCAGCAAACTTGTTGACAATGTGCTGAAGATCATTTTCAGTGTGAGCCATGAGGGCACAGTCGTCAGCAAAGAGTGCCTCAAGAAGGAGTTTCTGCACTGGCTTAGTCTTTGCATTCAGGCGATGGAGGTCAAAAAGTGAACCATCGTGCCGGTATTTCAAGTATATACCTCGGTCCATATCTTTTGTTGCATGGTTAAGGACACATGCAAAGAACAGGTTAAATAAGACAGGAGCGAGAACACATCCTTGTTTCATGCTGTTGGTGATGTTAAAGGGGGCTGACGTGGTTCCATCAGACAATACTTCGTCTGTCATGCGGTCATGAAAAAGGCGTATAATCTGGTCAAATTTTCTTGGGCAGCCAAGCTGTGTTAGAATGGTCCAAAGGGCTTCCCTGTTGATGGTATCAAACGCCTTTGTCAGATCTATGAAGACAGCATACAAGTGCATGTTCTGTTCAATGCACTTCTTTTGTATTTGTCTGACAGCAAACACCATGTCGACTGTGCTCCGGCCAGGTTGAAAACCACGTTGACTTTCAGGTAGATTTGCCTCAGAAATACTGGCTATTAGGCGGTTCAAGATGATGCGGGCGATGATCTTCCCTCCAACGGAGAGGAGGGATATGCCTCTATAGTTTCCACATTCTGCTTTGCTGCCTTTGTTCTTGAAAAGAGAGACAATAGTAGCATCGCGGAGGTCCTGTGGTATGTTTTCATCCTCCCAGATGTTCATGATCACGCTGTGGAACGCTGCTAGTGCTGCTGGACTTGCTGCTTTGTATCTCTCTATTGGTATCCCATCTTTTCCAGGAGCTTTCCCTGAACTCATCTGGTTAACAGCTTTCTTAATCTCATCTATAGTAGACGGAAAGTCATGATCTGTCAGAGCAGTTTGTTGTGGAATTTCATTGAGGACAATATTATTCACGGTTGATGGTCTATTGAGAAGGTTGCTAAAGTGTTCCCGCCATCTTTCGTTGATGCCTTCTTTATCTTTAATCAGCGTTGTGTTGTCTAATGAGAGCAATGGGATGGTCCTTGGTTTAGAAGGTCCATAGACAGTCTTAATAGCACTGAAGAACATCTTTGGTCCCCACCTGTCACTCAGCTCTCACCTGTGGCTCCAAGTAGCTGCAGCATGCGCAGCAGCCACACCCCGGGCAACGGCTTCGACAGGCCGGCCAAACCAGGTGAGTGTAACTGATGGGATCCAAACCCTCAGTGAATTAGGGATATGCCTACCCCGCATACGACGTCAGCTCCAGCAGACTGGGCGAAAGAGATCACTAAGCTCAAACGGCCAAGAAGACAGTTTTGCAACACTTTGTGGAAAGCGAAGGGCTTGATGAGGCACAAATATAAAGAATAATGATAAATGAAACATCTCGGGTAACGTTTCCTGTGTTTGTCTGGTCTCAGGGAAATGAGTTTTGGGTGCTGCTCCACTCTGGAGCAAAGTCTGATGGAAACAGCTGGCGGGTCAACAGGATAAACAATTTGCTCTGGAGGGAAATGCACTCAGGAGGAAGCATGTATAAAGTGAAAGATTTCTCCCCTCCATCCAAAGAAACAATACAGAGAGGATAAAATAACCCCCATGCAGTCTTATTTCTTTCACAGCACAAGACACAGAAGCAGACAATAGAGTCCTTCCTGTGCTGTGCTCTGAATGACATCTCATAGTTTGCTGAGGGAAAAAGGCTCATTTGTTGTGTGTCAGTGGCAAAATTGTTCTGTTTGCTCTTCGTTTTCATGGGTCACTGTTTGAATATGGAATTGATCTGCCAATGACAGGATATAGAGTTCTCAACTCAGGGCCTGGGTATTAAGATTTTCATCAGGAGGTGAATTCTGACTCTTTTAATTCTATAAAATAGGCAGTAGCTGGTACCCCATACTCACAAGGTGCTGCAAGGCAAAGAGTGTATTGCGGGCAGGAAGGAGGCCTATAATAAAAGGTGATATATTTATTGGAGATATAACAATATAAAGTAGACAAAACTCCCACCTCGCTCCAAACCGTCGGAGGGATTCTCTCATCTACCGTGGCCCTTGTACAACTGTTGTAGTAGCAAAAAATAGCTCAAAGAACCCTGCAGCTGGCCAGGGGAGAATTCAAAAAATTATTAATTGTGTGGTTAACATTATATTACTCTAGCTAATGACCATGTGATCCCCTTTACTCATTGTGCACCCCTTCCTCTTCCCTTTGTTTTGTCTGTCTTTGTCTCTTAGCTTTTTAGCTCTGGGTATTTTCTATGCATCTGTACAGCGCCCAGCATGTTCTAGGCACTAGCAGAAAATAATAGGAATTACCTGGTGCCATCATTACTATAATTATGGCATAATCTGTAAAGGTGTTCATGACACCCGTAAGGAGCGACTAGCATAGGGTCTGTCTTTTCCTGGTTGATCTTTTCCCCCTGTGAACATTTTGGCTCCATTTAATTAGGCTGAGATTTGCAAAGATGCCTGGGGGATTTGGATGCCTTCCAATTATCATAGGGAGCTGGGCATTCAAATCCTGCAAGTAGCTTTGAACATCTCAGCCTTAAAGACCAGATGTTCAAGGAAGAACCTGGACAAGGAATCTGAATTTCCAGAAACATCATCCAAACATTCAGTCCTTAAGTGACTTACTTAAGGTACACTTACTCTGGGGAATGATCTATGAGAACACCATGTGCAGAAATGAGGTCTCCAAACAGAGCAAGATCAACCTCTCATCTCACCAGACACAACATTTTTAATAAAGAGAAAACCATGTGTATCCAGACAGATTCTACTGGTTCTTGCTGTTCAATTACTATCTGTAGCAGCTTGATGGTCACAAGAAACTTCACCAGCAGGAACATAAGGAAGATAATTTGTGAAGCATTCTTCTATTTCTTTCACATCAGAAAATATTCTTAAATTTCATTCTGAACAACATTGAGTACTATGTCATTGTGAAGATTTTGAAGACTGGAGGAGGACACTAGCTTATTACTACTGATAAGGAATTCAATTTTTAACACTATATTATATGATGCTAAAAACAACCAGTTTGATCTATATACAGAGACTCTGCAAGCAGCTATTTTGGGTCTTTGAACAGAGCTTCTCTGTTTTTCCTCAGCTCACACCATTTCAGAGACAGTGGAAGAAAATCTGTAGCAAGAACATACTGTCTCAAACTGCCAGGGAATAGTCTTATAGGAAATGGAAATTTGATGGTGAAAATAAATCAGGAATAATATTAACACATGTTCCCTAAAGGTCAACATAAAATTCAATCACAGCTCTGGGAGAAACAGTTAGCATTGTGTTAGTGACCCTGTCTGCAATAAAGTCACCCAAGACTGATCTGTAAAATGTTATGGGCTTGGGGATAATACCTCCGCCTGGTCTAGTTAGCTTCCCAGAAAACCATAAATGAAGACTAGCAAGATCTGCCTCTATATAAGCTCTCAGCTGATTCCTTACTGAAGTGTCATATTTCATAAGGGTTCCCAGTCAAAACTATGCCTTCTAAATAGAACACAAAAAACCTGGCAGATTAAAAACATGAGATTAGATAAAAACAAAACAATTTAGAAACATGATGACAAAGAGCCTGCTCATGCTGCTAGACCAAAGGCTGTCTCATGACGCCTCTCGCCAACCCCTCTGTTGCAGTTATTCTCCCAAAGCAAGAGAGATGACACAGTACATCTTTCAGAGGACAACAATGCCACCACTAAATCAGCCAGACAAACCCCACCAACAACTGCCATGGTGTAAGTGGTGCAAGCCAAGCCCTAGTCAGCCCTGTGAGTGAGAAACCTGAACCAGATTGAATATGCAGCTGTATATCCATACAAACAAGATATTAGAGTGTATAAAAAAACAAGATAGAAAGTAAATCTGGAAATATTACCATGCTATTACAGTGACCTGGCTTGGCTAATTTTGAGGCAAGTCAGAGGCAGACCAAGACAAAACTGAGAATTTAAAATTTTTAGAACTTTATAAGGGAAAGCCCAAAAATTGTACCAGGAGCATAAATAATACAGAACCTTACCAAGTACTTACTTCTATAATAATAAACTATAGGTTACCAACACATGAACCTTTGCAAGTTTGTACATGCTACTCTTCCTCACTCTGTGCAGTTAATAGCAAAAACATTGTTATTAACAAGACCAAAAGAGATTTCTCAAACATACTGTGTCATTTGAGAGAAAAAGCAACTTTTCCTCTCCTTGGCTGTAGTGCAATTCCATTCGTGCTATCCTGTTCTTTGATTCTCTTTAGTTTGAAGTGCTCCTTGTACTCAATGGTCCTGTGGCTGTGCCTCTTTTCACCGAGTTTATCTGCAAGTCGGGTTTCTTCACTTAATGAGCCCTCACTTGTCCATTAGGCACCTCTGAACTGTTTTCCTTCAACAGATGTTCAGACAGTCATTCTCTCTGGTCATTTACTTTAGGTCCTTTGTGGGTGGGCTTCACATTTACTGTTTTCAGGATCTGTTTTCATCTAACACAGCTGTTTGATCAATACCCTTTTTCACCAATTATATTTCCTTTCAGGTTTTTTCCTTGGTATTCTCTCTCCAGTATGTCTGTGGATTTTATTCCCTCTACTAATACTGACTGCTCACATAACCACGTCTGTTTTTTTCTGCTTCTCCTGACGTGAAACCTTTCCTATTTTCCTTCTTTCCCCCTTCGCATTTCCCAGTGCCCTACTTTTAGTCTCCTGTTCTTCTATTTTATCCCCTCACCTCCAGGTCATCTGCTAGCTCCGCATCCTTCCCTCCTTCTCTCACAGCTTTTTCCAACTATCTCCTTCAGGCAGTTTCCAAGCCTCTGCCCCAGCTCGAACTACCCTCTCCTGAGTTCGCTCTCTCTCTCTGCTGCAGCAGGGGCTAGTCTCAGGGCCAGGGTTACTACACTATTACCTAATATAACCTAATGGATGAGAGGGCTTGATCCTCCATTCTGTGCGAGTGGGGATGTGGGTGTAACAGGACAGCAGTTGTAACTCTCTGATCCTGAGCCACTCAGTTCTCCAGCAGAGGCTAACTTAAAATAAAATAAAACAAAATAAAAATCCTGTGTAGAATTGGACATGGCAGAGCCTCCTCACCTTCCCAGCAACACTTTTGCCCTTATGCTGTTGGGGGGAAAGCAGCAGCAGCAACTACACTGCTTCCGCCAGCTTTATACCAGCATTTTCTATCTCTGGCTGCTCCAAGGCCACGGGGCCTTTTGTGATAATTGAATTAAGCTAAATCTACACAAGTCACTCTTAGGCCAAGGTAAGATTGCCCACGCAACGGGGCGGTACCGTTGTCACTAGACCCATTTTGAAACAGACTTAGTTAAATCAGTACAATTTCTGTATAGACAAGCCTAAAGCAAAACCATTTTAAGCAAGGGTTAAAGGGTAAAGAAACCTTTACATTAAGGGTTTAATAAGACTGATTTTTAAATCGATTTAGTCAAACCAGTGCAATTATTTCAGATAGACAAAGAGTGACATTTTCAAAAGTGCCTACCTGCCTTAGTAGCATATGTCTTTTTTTCAAAAGTGATTTAGGTACTTTGGAACCAAGTCTTTTTGAAAGTCACTGGGGCTTTGAATTAGGCATTTACGGCTAGAGCCACAAAGAGATTTAGGCGCCTAACTCTTCTTTAGGCACCTAAATCCAAAATTAAGATCCTCAAAACTCACCTAACCCTATAGGCACCTAAACTTCTGCTGATAAAGTCCCCATGATGCCTAAATTTCTGCCATTGGGCATGCACACTCCCACCTAAGTTCTGACACCTGGGTGTCTAGCTAGCCTAAGCACTGTTGGGATCCTCAAATTAGGTGTTGCCCTGCCTCTCTCACTTATAGGATCAGGCCTCGCACAAAATTGTGGTGGTGGTGGCTGAAGCTGTTCCCCTGTATATAAATATATAGAGAGTGAGAGAAGGACTCTATAGACCAGTGGTTAGTGCACTCACCTGGGAGTTCAAGTGCCTGTTCCAATGATTGTTTAATTATTTATACACAATGGACCATCCTCCTCACAAGAGAGTTTGAAAGAGCCCTCCCGGCCCAATCTCCCAGAGCCCAGTGGTTCAGGCACTCGTCTACAGCGAGGGAGTCACAAGTTCCAGTCCCAGCTCCACAAAGGGGGGAACTGATCCCAAGTGTTCCAAAGGCTATAAGGGGGGCACTGCCATCATTTTTTCTGAGCAAGGATTTAGGGGGTCCTGACTCCAGGAGCAGGTTCACAGCTGAGAATCTCAAGTGGAGATAGCACCTCCCTCTGGCCCAGCCTTAGGCACCTAAATACCTTTTAGGGTCTTAGACCCCCACCTTCTTCTCAGCATTTCCTACTGGCTAGCTTGGGCTGCTTCCTGCTCAGCTTGCTGGCTTTTGTGTATCCCATTATTAGGCATTTAACTCTCCCCATACAATGCATGGGGAGCCTGGGAATCTAACTCGGGGTTGTGGATTCCACTAGGCAGCAGGGTGCCTAAACATAGGTGTTGCAACACAGTTTTAGTGCCCTTTGTGTACTTAGCCCATAGAAACCTCAGTCCCAGCGACTTTTGATGAGACTTATGCTCCAAAGTTCCTAAACCATTTTTGAAAATGGGACTTATGTGCTTTTGAAAATTTTAACTGTAGCCTGGTGTGATGCTATATTTGCCACAGCAAAGAGAACTGTAATCTGCATTACAACATACTGTCTCTGTTTCAGGCACTGCAGAAAAGCCATCTCCATTTCAGTAGCGCTGATAGATAATGTGAAGATTAGGAAGACTTGTGCATGCTCTATTTTTTGAGAGGAGACATACTGTAACTTGGGGGCTTTCATCCGTCACATACAAGTAGGAGAAGAGCCAGCTGAATTTAGTTAGTATTCTCATATTTGAAAGTAAGATTGGTTTTCCTTTGCAGTTTATGTAAAATATTAAATTGGCTATTCATTCTGGTCACAGTACGCCTTCTCAGGCAAGAGATTGGGACATTTAGCTCACCTTCTCATGCCTCTATCAGTGTTTTGCATAATAGGTTTCCAAATTAGCTTTCATAAGTTCTGACAGTGGAGGGTTGATACAAATACATAAATATGCATCTTTCCCTCGTTAGCTTACAGACTTGTATAAAATGTAGATGACGACTGCAGAGGACAATAAGAACATAAGAATAGCCATACTGGGTCAGACTAATTAATGGTCCATCTAGCCCAGTATCCCCTCTTCCAACAGTGGCCAGTGTCAGATGCTTCAGGGGAAGTAAACAAAACAGGGCAATTTATTGAGTGGTCCATTTTCTCTCATCCAGTCCGTTTCTAGCAGTCAGAGGTTTAGGGATGTGGTCCCTGTCGAGTATGAGTATGGATATGGGATACTCAGAGCATGGGGTTGTACCTCTGACCATCTTGGCTATTAGTCACTGATGACCTATCCTCCATGAAATTACTCCAGTTGTACTTTTAGCCTTCACAACACCCTTTGGCAATGAGTTCCACAGGTTGACTGTGCATTCTGCTAGTATACTGGTAGCTGAATGAGCAGAGTAATTATTTCTGCATTTAGGATTTAATGCCACACAAATACTTCACAGACATCCTAAAACTTGTAGCCTTCCAGACTTGACACACATACTAGAGAGAAATAGCTTTAGATACTTTTAATAAAAACAGGAAGACTAATCTTTTCACAGAGTAGTAGTAATTTGGCTTCCAGTTCTAACGCACTTTAGAGTCTGCAGTTTGTTCTCTCAGTACTACCAGATGTGGCTCAGAAATGTATTCCCAGTAGTTAGGAAAAACCTCTCAGATTTCAGCATCTGGAGGGAGGGTTTACGTGAGGCATTGAGAAGGAAATAGAAGATGACAGGAGTTGAAAAATTTTCTAGAGATCCACTAGCTAGCTGAGCACTAAACTTACTAGAGCTGGAGGATTGTTGTAACAGTGTCAGTATCAGACTTCCTGAATCTCAACAGGGTTCAGATGGCCCTTCCTCAGTCTAAGGTAAATTGAATACTATGTTAGACCTTAAAAACTGGGGATTTCTCCACTGGCCGGGGATTGATGGGGCACATTAAAGACCCTACATGGAATTTAAAGGTATCAGCAAATCCTTCCCCAAACAACTCCAAGAGAAACTCTACAGCCTCATCCCCCATGAACCCACCCCAGGAACCTTCAACCTGCTTCCCAAGATACACAAACAAGGGAACCCAGGCAGACCCATCAGAGCTGGCCTCAGCACTCTTACAGAAGAAATATTGGGACTCCTAGAAACCCTCCTCAAACCTCTCGCCACACAAAGGGTCAGCTTCCTGCAGGACACAAGGGACTACCTCCACAAACTCCGCAACATTAACAGCCTCCCTCAGAACACCATTCTTGCCACCATAGATGTCACCTCCCTGTACACTAAAATCCCTCACAATCACGGCATCAGAGCCCACCTCAAATATCCACAAGACAATGGACAACACTAAAAATTCGACCCGAAACACATGGCCAAAATCATTCATTTCATCCTTACCCATAACAATTTTACATTCAACAACACACACTTTGCCCAAACCATTGGTATAGCCATGGCCACCAGGATGGCTTCCAGTATGCCACCCTCTTCTTGGGCCACCTTGAGGAAGAAATTCTGAAAAAATGCACCACAAAACCAGTGACATACCTGAGATACAATCGATAATATTTTCATCTTCTGCACTGATGACCTAAACTCCCTCACAGATTTCCACCACAACTTCAGCATTACTTATTAAACTCTCTCTAGAACACTCCCACACTAGCATCAACTTCCTGGATACCATGATCAGCTTCAATAATGGAACCCTATAGACAACTATATACAAGAAACCCACGGATCACCATACTTACCTTCACAGATCCAGTAACCACCCCAAACACCCAAGTAAATCGGTTATCTACACTCAGGCACTCAGATACCACAGAATAGATTCTGAGGAGTAAGTCCAGGGATACACCGTAGCACACTTAAAGCCGCCTTCACCAGCAAGGACACTCCACCAGAGAAGTATATCACATCACGGAACAGGCCACCCAAATACCTTGAGAGAACCTGCTTTAATACGGAAATAAAACCCTCTCCGACCATACACCCCTAGTTGTCACCTGCTACCCGACACTGGAACCCATATGGGGTGTCATTAAACAATTACAAACCCATACTAGACAGGGACCACATCCTGAATGAAATCATTCCCGAACTCTTAATTCTGGCCTTCAAACAACCCCCCAACCTCATCATCAGAAGCAAGCTCCCCACAGACCAGGATCCACCAATTCAAAGCAGCACCAGACTTATGTACATGTCTCCACTGCTACAATGATCAATTCCACCCCACCCAACACATTTTTCAACATCCATGGGTCCTAAATAGTACTATCACAACTTGTGGTGTACCTTATCCAGTGCACTAAATGCCCCAACAACTATTATGTGGGTGAAACCAGACAATCACTATGCACTCGAATGAACTCACACAGGAAAGTGATAAAAGACTACTGTGTTAACTACTTATGTTAAACAATCTGTTCCCCCCTATATTTAGCTGTGACAAATTTCCCAGACCTGAAGAAAAGCTATATATAAGCTCGAAAGCTGGTCTCTCTCAGCAACAGAAATTTTTATCTCACCCACTTTGTCTCGCCAATATCCTGGGACCAACACAGCTACAACAACCCAGTATATTTTAAAAAGGTTCACAGTTAAGGCCTTTTTGAGCCAAACCGTAATAGTTTTGGGGATATCTCTTTGTAAATCAAAAACCCAGACAGATATAGCAACCATTTCAATTGATGATTTACAATCACTATGGCAATGCATCAGCTTGTCTGGTCTATGTCCAGAAAAGACTGGACATAGAGTTTCCAAAACACAAGAACATTTCCAAAGACAAACAAAAAGTATCTCTAAGTAGAAGAAAGAGCTAATTACATTTATCTCTCATTTTAAAAAACCCAAGATCCTACATTCGGGGGGGGAGAGAAGAGAAATAGTTACTCACTGTAGGAGATTTCTCTTCCCCAGAGAGTACATGTAACAGCTGAGTAGCTAGCACTGTTTCAAAGCAATAAAAAGAGAACAGCATTGAAAAAAACCAACCTCTGGTCCTCACATAAAATTCACACAGAGAAGTCCGTATCAACTGAGGGAGCTAGCTGTGCTTTAAAATGAAGTATGTAATTCCAACACCATCCCCTGCTTCTTTTGCTCCGTCAGCCCAACGTAGGTCCTCTCACCAGACTAGTATTCAGATGACAATGGGGAACAAAACTGCCAACATCCTTTCATTCATTCCCCATCACACCGGCGAGCCGTGAAACACAAAAAGCACCACAACAAAATATAAAATCCCATATCGATCCCACAAACAGTTCTAGAAACTGTGTAGCGCAGATCTTTTTATTCAAAGACCCTCTTTTCATGTGACAAAGCCCTTGAAGAGAATGAAGCTTGTTCATATCTCATGCCTCAGTGAAACTGTTCCACCATTCCTACATATTATTAGAGATAGAAAAATTAAAGAAGTTGACATAGGCCTGGTCTACACTGGGAAATTAGTTTGGTATAACTACATCATTCAGGGGTGTGAAAAATGCACAACCCTGAGTGATGCAGTTAAACCAACCTGCCTCCTGATGTAGACAGAGCTAGGTAGATGGGGGAATTTGCCTGTTGACCTATCTACTGCCTCTCGGGGAGGTAGATTACCTACACTGACGGGAGAACCGCTGTAGTTGGCATAAGTAGCATCCTCACTGAAACAATAAAGCAGTGCCACTGGAGGTTTTTTTTGGAAGAGATAAGGATGCTAACTCTATCCTATAGCCAGAGTGGATGACATTCAGCACCCCCTTGTCTGTTGTTATTGCACTCCAACTGCTGAAAAAGGTGTGTGGGAGGTACTGAGCTTATTTCACAGTTCTCAAGCTCCCATCAAAAATAATGTCACGCCGGCGGCTGAGGTTGGGATGCAGAGCCTGTTGCGGGGTGTGTAGGGAAGCGGGACTTTTGAACCTTCTGTCTCTTACATGGTGGTTCATAGGGCCTCTGATGGAAAAACTGCTGAGCCATGGGCCTAGATCTGACTGGTGGGCAGTGAAACTTCCTCTTACGGGCAGGTGTGTATATGCCCAGGGAGCAGAAGGTGGCCCTGGAGTCCCTTCAGGGCATGGAGGGACTCATCCATCTCCTGGCTGAAGAGGTGTGATTCATTGATGGCTTGCTCAATGGTATTCTGGATCTCCCTAGGGAACCCTGACTCATGGAGCCATGACTCCCTGCACAGGACGATGGCGGGAGCCAGAGCTCTAGGGGAGGGATTAGTAGCATTGACTGCAGATTGGAGAATAGTCCTGACTGTCAGTTTGCCTTTGTCTATCAGAGCTTGAAAACAAGCTCTGTCCTGCTGCGGAAAGGCTATCAGTAAACTCTGCAAACTTGGCATAGTTCAGTAAATTGTATTTTATCTGTTAGCACTTGGTAATTGGCTATCCTGAACTGGAGTCTGGATGATGAGAAGACCTTTCTTCCCAACAGATCCAGGCATTTGCCCTCTATCACCGGAAGCAGACCAGGGATGTCACTGTCCAGCCCTTTCAGAAGTAGCATGGACCACCAGTGAGTTGGGAGCAGGGTGAGAACACAGAAATTCCTCTCCTTTGGCCAGCACGAAATAGAGCTTCTCTGCCCTTTTGCAGGTAGGAGCACAGATGGCAGAGGTGTGCCAGACTGTCCTAGTTGGCTCCAGTATGGCTTCATTAATGCAGAAAGCTATTCTGTTGGGTCCAGATGCATGGAGGATGTCTAAAAGTTTGTGCTAGGAGTCCTGGATCTCCTCGAGAAAGGAATCTGAAGCTATCCAACAATGCTGTGAAGAAGTTCCTGGAACTGCCTAAAGTAATCGGGGGGGGTGGGGGGGGGAGAGGGTTAAAGAGGGGAGGGGAAGGTGGGGCTGGAGGAGACATAGGAGTCAATGCTTCATCTGGGGAAGACAATGGCAGTCTTGCTGGTTCCAGCTGAACCACTGGATCTGAAGAGTAATGTTCCTCCTCCTCCAGCAGATCCAGGGGCAGATCTGAGCATCCCCTTAGAGGGGAGACAATTGGTGACTCCCTGGTATATCAGATCAACTTTGCAGGAGAGTACAGGTCCCAAGACTCCCAATACAGCTGGTAGGAAGAATTAATAGGTGGTCGTGGGGGCCCCCACAGCATGTAGGGTGACCAGATGTCCCGATTTTATAGGGACAGTTCCAATATTTGGGGCTTTTTTTAATATGGGCTCCTATTACCCCCCACCCCCGTCCCGATTTTTCACACTTGCTATCTGGTCACCCTAACAGCATGGGGTACCAGCGCCTCCGAGACAGATGATGCAAGGTTGATCCCAAATTGGTGCAGGTCTCCTGGGTGGTGGTGGACATGTAGGGTAGGGGAAGAAAGGTTCATCAAGTGGTTCAGACTCTCTCAATGGAGAGAAGCCTGATTCTCGTTCCAGTAGGGGTATCATCAGTGCCACTGGAGGGGAGATGTATTCTAAGTATGGGATGGGTGATAAACTCCTTCCAGTGGTCAAGAGGCTCGATGGAGGAGGGGATTCCAGATCCAGCTGTGGCCACCTTACCGCTGTCCGTGCCGTGCCCTCTTGGCCCCCTCTACCCAGAGCTGCAGCCCCGCTCCCGGCTCTGGGGGCGGGAGGGAGGGAGCGAGCGCAGACCGGTAAGGGAGGGGCACGACTCTCAAAAGTTTGGGGACTGCTGTCCTAGATCTATACATTTACTTTTAGCCATATTAAAACACATATTGTTTGCCTGTGCCCTGCTTACAAAGCAATCCAGATTGCTCTGTATCAGTGTCATGTTCACTTCATTATTTACCACTCCCTCATTTTGTGTGTCATCTTACAACTTTATTACTGATGATTTCATGTTCTCTTCCAGGTCATTGATAAAAATGTTAAATAGCATAGAGCCAAGAACTGATCCCTGCAGGACCTCACTAGAAACATACCCACTCAACGAGGATTCTGTTTACAATTATATTTTGAGACCTATCAGTTAGCCAGTTTTTAATCCATTTAATGCGTGTGTGATATTAATTTTATGCCTTTCTAGCTTTTTAATCAAAATGTGTGCTGCATCAAATCAAATACCTTATAGCGTTGATGTAATATACTTAGATTTCTATTACTTTTATCAACTAAACTTGGAATCTCATTAAAAAAAAATGATACCAAGTTAGTTTGACACAATCTATTTTCCATAAACTCATGTTAAACAGTATTAATTACATTACCCTCCTTTAATTCTTTATTAACTGAGTCCCACATCAGCTGCTCCATTATCTTGCCCAGAATCAGTCAGACTGACAGGCCTATAATTCCCACATCATCCTGTTTACCCTTTTTTAATATTGGCACAGCATTAGCCTTCTTCCAGTCCTCTGGAACGTACCCGGTGTTCCAAGTTTTATTGAAAATCAACATCAATTGTCCAGAGAGCACCTAAGACAACTCTTTTAAAACTCTTGGATGCAAGTTCTCTGGACCTGCTGATGTAAAAGTGTAGACATTTAATAGCTGCTCTTTGACATCCTCCAGAGTTACTACAGGAATGGAAAAGTATCATCACATGATAGGAAACTTTACTAGTTTGTATTACCTTGTTTCAATATGGTTGTATTAAACACTCTATCAATTGAATTAACACAAAGCAGATTTCTTTATACATTCTATTAACAGCCAACATTTTTGATCCACCCAAATGAATCATGACAGTCAACCCATATGGAGCAAAAATTTACCAAACTGGAATGTGGAAATACTTAACTGTGAGATGTAATAGTAATAAATAATGAATAACTTTCTTACCACAGAGCAAGTCTCTGCTCAATTTCCTTTAGAAAAGTGGTGTGAAATTTGTGCAAAGGTTCAAAGTTGGAGAAGAGGAAATTCTTCAGTGTTTCTGGCATATAGTCATCTTTACTCACTGTGCTCTGAAACCACTGGAAGGAAAGAACAAAGTGATAAAGGGGAAGGCTGGGGGCAGGGCCTGTCATTTTCTATCTTTGTGCAGTTACCTACAACCCTGGCTGGCCTCTAGACTACAGTATGGCTCAGATTTAGGACAACATTTAAGAAACTACTTAAATCCCATAGAAGTTGATGAGACTTAAGCGCATGCTTTTGAATTGGGCCCTATAAATGTAATAACAACAGTAGTGAAAGGGGTTATTTACTTCCTTACAGTTAATCCACCAATTCAAGGTATATACAGAATACATTTACTGCAGTGATACTGTATCCTGAGGTCACAGTTCTATTTCCTTTCTATATTTGTCATGAAATGTGATGTCCCAAGATAAATATAGAAAAGTACCCTGCACTACTGAATTAATTTAGCAGGTAATTCAGCTACTGTGGATTCATTTACTTCATTGTACTGAAGTAGGAAACTTAATTCCAGCCACTTAAACTAGTTATTAAAATGTGAAAGTAGCTACCGCAACTCTCATAACCGGGTTTGCTGTGGCTCAGATTTTCAAAATTTGGCCTCTGACTTAGAATGTTTGACTGTAGTCTGATTACCTATTGGTCCAAATTCAACAGAAGCCAGATCCAGCTCAGCACCTCTGAAGTTCAGGCCCTAGATCGGGGTGGCCAACCTGTGGCTCCGGAGCCACATGCGGTTCTTCAGAAGTTAATATGCAACTCCTTGTATAGGCACCGACTCTGGGGCTAGAGCTACAGGCACCAACTTTCCAATGTGCCGGGGGGTGCTCACTGCTCAACCCCTGGCTCTGCCACAGGCCCTGCCCCCAGTCCACCCCTTCCTGCCTCCTCCCCTGAGCCTGCTATGCCCTCACTCCTCCTCCTCCCACCCAGAGCCTCCTGCACGCCACGAAACAGCTGATGGGGAGGGAAGGGGAGGTGCTGATTGGCAGGGGTGCTGGTGGGTGGGAGACGCTGGGAGGATCGGATGGGGGGAGCTGATTGGGGGGCTGCTGACATATTACCGTGGCTCTTTGGTAATGTACATTGGTAAATACTGGCTCCTTCTCAGGCTCAGGTTGGCCACCCCTGCCCTAGATAGATGAAGGTGGTCACTCAAAGTTATAGAAAGTCCAGTTAAATGGAGGTCCAGAAGTTCAAGATCTATGCTGGTAAAAGCAGAGTATAAGTAGGTCAGGATCAAGCCCTACTGTTTAAATTTATAATGGGAACTTAGATCCACTGGGGTCAATTCTGCTTTGCCCCATTATCCCTTTGTTCTGTGCTTGTGGTGCGAAGGGGCTATCAATGCAGCAATGTAAGAGGGGTTGCCTGGATGGCATAAAGCAGCCTACCCTGCTTGATGATCTCACTCCCTCTTCATAGTACCTACTGTGCTCTAGCTATTTTTGATAGACCTTCAGTGGTTCCTAGGGGCCGGTTGAAACTGCCTGTAAATTAGAGCAGCCTTGAAAACTGTACCGGTTTAAACTGGCCCAGGTCCCCTATACAGGGAGACACTTCGTCCTTCCCTCTCACCTACCCACACTCTGTTCCAGTACTGCACACAGTTCAGGTAGGACAGATAATTGGTGGCATTGTACATTTAAGGCACTTTTGTTACAGTCCCCCTAGAGGTCCATAAAGAACATTATTTAAGGGCAAGTCTTGCTTGCTATATTCATGGAAAACTCACACTGAAATTAATAGGCATTTTCTGTGTGCAAAGGAAGAGCAGGTTTTGTCTGAATGATTTATATAGGATTCTTATTCTGAGTATATGTTAGAAGATAACAGGCTGTTTGAAAATATTCTTTAGCTACTTACTGAAAAATCAGAACATTTCAAATACATGTTAAAACTTTTCTTAGACTGAACAGGTCTAACTGGTAGGGGAAGTAGAAGTGGGTGGCAACCTAGATAGCAGTGACCATGAGATGGTTGAGTTCAGGATCCTCACAAAAGGAAGAAAGGAGAGTAGCAAAATACGAGAACCTGGGGAACTACAGACTGGTCAGCCTCTCATCAGTCCATGGCAAAATCATGGAGCAGGTCCTCAAGGAATCTATTTTGAAGCACTTGGAGGAAAGGAAGGTGATCAGGAACAGTCAACATGGATTCACCAAGGGCAAGTCATGCCCGACCAACCTGATTGCCTTCTATGATGAGATAACTGGCTCTGTGGATATGGGGAAAGCAGTGGATGTGATATATCTTGACTTTAGCAAAGCTTTTGATACGGTCTCCCACAGTATTCTTGCTAGTAGGTTAAAAAAATATGGATTGGATGAATGGACTATAAGGTGGATAGAAAGCTGGCTAGATTGTTGGGCTCAACGGGTAGTGATCAATGGCTTGATGTCTAGTTGGCAGCTAGTATCAAGCAGAGTGCCCCAGAGTCGGTCCTGAGGCCTGTTTTGTTCAACATCTTTATTAATGATCTGGATGATGGGATGAATTGCACCCTCAGCAAGTTCGCAGATGACACTAAGCTGGGGGGAGAGGTAGATAAACTGGAGGGTAGGGATAGGGTCCAGAGTGACCTAGACAAATTGGAGGATTGGGCCAAAAGAAATCTGATGAGGTTCAACAAGGACAAGTGCAGAGTCCTGCACTTAGGAAGGAAGAATCCCATGCACTGCTACAGGCTGGGGACCGACTGGCTAAGCAGCAGTTCTGCAGAAAAGGACCTGGGGATTAGAGTGGACAAGAAGCTGGATACGAGCCAGCAGTGTGCACTCGTTGCCAAGAAGGCCAATGGCATATTGGGCTGTATTAGTAGAAGCATTGCCAGCAAATTGAGGGAGGTGATTATTCCCCTCTATTCAGTACTGGCGAGGCCACACTTGGAGCATTGCATCCAGTTTTGGTCTCCCCACTACAAAAGGGATGTGGACAAATTGGAGAGAGTCCAGTGGAGGGCAATGAAAATGATTAGGGGGCTGGAGCACATGACTTATGAGGAGAGGCTGAGGGAACTGGGATTGTTTAGTCTGCAGAAGAGAAGAATGAGGGGGAATTTGATAGCAGCCTTCAACTACCTGAAGGGGGGTTCCAAAGAGGATGGAGCTAGGCCAGGGGTCGGCAACCTATGGCACGCGTGCCAAACACGACACGCAAGCCGATTCTGAGTGGCACACTGCTGCCCACTGACAGAAGGAGGAGGAGAAGGAGGGGCCAGAATGCACCACGTTGTGTGAAGAAAGAGGGGATGGGGAGGCTTGGCTGCTGCAGGACCAAGCTTCTGCCTCTTGCCCCCGCAGGGGAGAGCGGTGGGGGGGGGTGTCCCAGCCCCCCGCCCCACTCAGCCCCCCCGCCCACCACTCTCCCCTGCGGGGGCAGGAGGCAGAAGCTTGGTCCTGCAGCAGCCAAGCTTCCCGCCTCCCCCCTTTCTTCGCACAACGTGGTGCATTCCAGCCCCTCCTCCTCCCAGAGGAGCAGAGCCGAGTGCAGCGTGCTGGCTGCTCCGTAGAGCAGGCAGAGAGAGCTAGGGATGGGCCTGGGGGAAGGGGGTGGAACAGGTCATATCCCTCCCGGCCCCCGCCATGAGCTGCTCAAGGCAGGGGGCTGGGAGCACCCCTACGAGCCGAGCACCCCAGCCTTCTGCCCTGCACCTCCCCACCCCAACACACACCCATCCCTCTGCCCTGCACCTCCACACCCCCAGCCCTCTGCCCTGACCTCGAGTTGCCCCCAACACTCAGCCTTCTGCCCTGTACCCCCACACACACCCCAGCCCTCTGCCCTGAACCCCCCCCCACACCCAGCCTTGTGCCCTGCACCTCCACACACACCCCAGCCCTTTGCCCTGACCTCGAGTCCCCCACCCACACCCAGCCCTCTGCCCTGAACCCCCCACCTCCCACCCAGTGGGCTGAGCAGGCTGGCGGCGTAAGATCAGCATTTTAATTTAATTTTAAATGAAGTTCTTAAACATTTTGAAAACCTTGTTTACTTTACATACAACAATAGTTTAGTTATATAATATACACTTAGAGAGAGACCCCTTCTAAAAAAACGTTAAAATGTATTACCAGCACGCGAAACCTTAAATTAAAGTGAATAAATGAAGACTCGGCACACCACTTCTGAAAGGTTGCCTACCCCTGAGCTAGGCTGTTCTCAGAGGTGGCAGATGACAGAACAAGAAGAAATGGTCTCAAGATGCAGTGGGGGAGGTCTAGGTTGGATGTTAGGAAACACTATTTCACTAGGAGGGTGGTGAAGCACTGGAATGGGTTACCTAGGGAGGTGGTGGAATCTCCATCCTTAGTGATTTTTAAGGCCCGGCTTGAGAGAGCCTTGACTGGGATGATTTAGTTGGTGTTGGTGAACAGAAGGCAATAAAACGAGTCAAAAAAATAAATACAATTTCCTAGGTGAGCTACTCCTGTTTCAGGGGACTCCATTACAGATATTATCTGTGAGCTTCCAATCAAAGCCACAAGGTCTGAGCATATTTTCAATTCCTAGAAAGTTTTCACTGTACCTGTTACAGACCAGCCATACTGTAAATGTCTACCCTCTGCTTTTTGTGTAAATCTGAAATTCTGTCCTCACTGGAACAATACCCCTGTGCATAGCATAGGGGGCAGAAAATAAAACTATTGTAGAATAGCTAAAGAGTAAATGGGGCAAATAAAATACCACAGCTGACTCCAGCAGCATATGTTTCATGAGTAATACTAAAGTAAACATACCGATGTAATGACTTCAAGGTCCTTCAGGTAAGTTCGCTCTGTGGTCGATACTTCTTTAGCAATGAAGTAAGCTTTGTCAGTTGGAAATTTCTGTAAATTGCAAAAAATAAGTTTTGATCAGCTTTAGGGGGCCAAGTCTCCAGTAGAAACGAGACTCTAGGCAACAATCACTAGGTGAATTACAAACTAGCGAGCCTTGCTTGTGCTTATTATGACTGCTTTCTGGAACTTCCCTGTGGAAAATCCCTTAAGAACATCCTTGCAAACAATAGCTGTCTAGGAGTTTGGAAAAGATTTCTTACTGCTATGGTTATTTGCAGGATCCAGTTATTTCTAGTATTGCTCTCAACTTATTCCACATTTCTGGAGCAGGATGTATTTGAAGCTGAGATGACGACTTTTTTGGACAGTTAACAATTAGGATCAAACATAACAAACACCTTAATGAACAGACAGTGATCTATTCATCACACAATGTGTGTTCACTCTTCAATACACATCTCTTCACGTGATAAACATTTACTGCAGAATACTCTCCAAAATGTCCAAACTAGTTTTTCCAAAAGGGCGGAGTAGGTAGGGGATCAAAAGGGCTGGGAGAGAAAGGGCAAGATATAGACTTCGAACTTCAGAAAAACCTCTCCTCCGTGTTTCATAAAAGGCAAATCTATCAATATCAATCTTACACTAGGGAGACATTTAGGTTAGAGCAGCAGTGACCAGCCTTTACAGCTTAAGGGTCCAACATCTTCTTTCAAAATGGTCAAGGAGACACAATCAGTACTTTCAGAGAGATTCTCTGCTCTATTCTGCTTCCTTTGTGCTTCTCAAAGGGAAAGGAAGACATCCACAAATCCCTTGTTAATATGCTTCCATCCCTCCCGCTGTTGGTGTAGAGGACATGTCAGAGGCAGTGATGGACACTGGCTGGCATACACGAAGCTCTGGCTATCCCTAGCTGGTGTACCACTCCAAGGGAACCATTGCCGGCTGGCATAAGAGGGAGCAATCACTAGGCTGCTCAAACTGGGGCTGGGCACAGAATCAGGAAGATGTTTACTGGTGTTGGTTCTCAATGTCTCCTCCAGTGCCCTGTATAGCTGAGTGTAGAAGTAGTCTTTTCCTAGACAATCCCCTAGGCTCAAGTAGAGCCAGCCAAGCCCCTATCTTGCTCTTCCTGAGACTCTCACAGGTCAGTCAGCAATGGAGCCACCAGAGTTATGCTACCAATGGGGTCTAGTCCATGACTAGGGCTCCTAGGCGCTAGAGTAATATGAATCACAACATACCACCACCTTCCCCTGCAATGCAACAGGCAGCCAGCAGGGGAGCTGCTATGCAGTTGCAGCAAGGAAGAAACAGCAGCTGCTCAGAACTGCTCCTGGCTAATACCAGAGGTGCTCCTATAGCCCTAGGAGAAGCGGGGGGTGGAGGACATTGTGGAGGTGATGCCCTCTATCTCCTCACTATAGTAATGGGGCTGACTCAAACACTTCAGTTTAAAAACCATAGGATATGGCTCAGGGAGCACACATTTTCCATTCATAACACTGGTCTACAATTTTTGAGAACTCGTCTGCTTCAGAGATAAAATGTGGACAGCGGGTTTGAGGGGAGGTGGAGGGGAGTGAAACTTGCTAGATTAAGATAAGTGACTGTAAAACTGTTCTTGAGAATCATGACTTCAGGACATGTTATACAGCAGTGCCGATCTCAGGGAAGTTCTGTTTCAGAACATTAATACAAACAGAGTTAGAGCCAAAGTAAAATAGCTTAGTGAGTGTTGGATGTGTTAGCCTTTTAAACAAAGTTGCCCTTTTTAAGCCTGTTACACTGGTCTACAATTTTTGAGAAGTCGTCTGCTTCAGAGATAAAATGTGCTATTTATTATGTATTTTGATGTGCTGAATTCAAATATGACAATTAAAACAACTGATTGGCTACTGTTTCTAAGATATTTAAGTTTTTACATTTGATGTCTATGTATATTGTGCAGATAGTAGAGTTTTAATCATAAATTGTAAACCTAGGTCTTTTCATGTGTTTATGGTTGCTTTACATGATAATAGTTCACCTGTCCTGTTTATGTAACACTTTAAAAATCAGCAAAAGGGTTATATAAATAAAATTGATTATGAAACAAAAGGCAAAAAACTATTATGTACATAGTTTAGTCCTATTCAGTGTCTACTTGGCGCTTCTTGGCTTGTCTCTTGTATTCATTAAATGGAGCATCTCTTGTCACCGTCCAGCAATAGTCTGCAAGCATTGATGGGCTCCATTTGCCCTGATAGCGTTTCTCCATTGTTAAAATGTCCTGGTGAAATCACTCGCCGTGCTCGTCGCTCACTGCTCCGCAGTTTGGTGGAAAAAAATCTAGATGAGAGTGCAAAAAATGTATCTTTAGTGACATGTTGCAACCAAGGCTTTTGTATGCCCTTGAGGAGGTTTTCCACCAACAACCTGTAGTTGTCTCCCTTGTTGTTTCCGAGAACATTTATTGCTACTAACTGGAAGGCTTTCCATGCCGTCTTTTCCTTGCCATGCAATGCATGGTCAAATGCATCATCTCGAAGAAGTTCACGAATCTGAGGACCAACAAAGACACCTTCCTTTATCATAGCTTCACTTAAGCTTGGAAATTTTCCAGTGAGGTACTTGAAAGCTGCTTGTGTTTTGTCAGTGGCCTGGACAAAGTTCTTCATCAGACCCAGCTTGATGTGTAAGGGTGGTAACAAAATCTTCCTTGATTCAACAAGTGGTGGATGCCGAAGACTTTTCTTCCCAGGTTCCAATGACTGTCGGAGTGGCCAATCTTTCTTGATGTAGTGGGAATCTCTTGCACGACTATCCCATTCGCAGAGAAAACAGCAGTACTTTGTGTATCCAGTCTGCAGACCAAGCAAGAGAGCAACAACCTTCAAATCGCCACAAAGCTGCCACTGATGTTGGTCATCGTTTATGCACCTCAAAAGTTGTTTCATGTTGTCATAGGTTTCCTTCTTATGGACTGCATGACCAACTGGAATTGATGGCAAAACATTGCCATTATGCAGTAAAACAGCTTTAAGACTCGTCTTCGATGAATCAATGAACAGTCTCCACTCATCTGGATCGTGAACGATATTGAGGGCTGCCATCGATGTTGTTGCAGACTACAAGATCACCTTCCATGAAGAAGAATGGGACACGATCCTTTTGACGGTCACGGAACATGGAAACCCTAACATCACCTGCCAGGAGATTCCACTGCTGTAGTCTGGAGCCCAACAGCTCTGCCTTACTGTTGGGTAGTTCCAAATCCCTGACAAGGCCATTCAGTTCACCTTGTGTTATGAGGTGTTGTTCAGAGGAAGAGGATGGGAGAAAATGTGGGTCCTGTGACATTGATGGTTCAGAACCAGAAGTTTCATCCTCTTCCTCTTCCTCGTCTGACTCGAGTGAGAATGATTCTGGTGCATCAGGAACCGGCAGCCCTTCTCCGTGGGGTACTGGGCGTATAGCTGATGGAATGTTTGGGTAATGCACAGTCCACTTTTTCTTCTTTGACACACCTTTCCCAACTGGAGGCACCATGCAGAAGTAACAATTGCTGGCATGATCTGTTGGCTCTCTCCAAATCATTGGTACTGCAAAAGGCATAGATTTCCTTTTCCTGTTCAACCACTGGCAAAGATTTGTTGCACAAGGGTTGCAGCATATGTGTGGAGCCCACCTCTTGTCCTGATCTCCAATTTTGCAGCCAAAATAAAGGTGATAGGCTTTCTTAACCATAGTGGTTATACTGCGCTTTTGTGATGCAAAAGTCACTTCGCCACAAACATAGCAGAAGTTATCTGCACTGTTCACACAAGTACAAGGCATCTCTGCTCACTTTGGCTAAACAGAAATGTGTCCCTTTGCAAAATCAAACACTGACAAATAAGAGAGCACGACACTGTATGATTTCTAGAGCTGATATAGGGCAATTTGTTCAGCAGAGTGATGTAAGCTTCGTTATGATTACATCATCCATGACTTCTAGGAATAACATGATGCAATTCATATTATGGATGACGCAATACCAGCTTCAGATTGCGTCATTCATTGTTTTGCCTAAAAAGCAAGTACTGTCCAAACCCAGTCATAGATTTATTCATAGATCCAGTCAAAGATGTATTTTAGTCATTTCTGGTTTAAATTGAGATCCCTTCCCTTTATAACTCACTTATCCCCCGCCATTCCCAAGTCAAGGGTCATATATACTGACCCAATAGCATATCTTGAAAACTAGAGCCAATCAACAATTTTAAGCATCATTTTCGTTCTCAGTGACCCAGAATTAGTAAAGTTTGACTACATTTATTTCAGAAGCATTTTGGCTGTAGAGCAGTGTAATCAAATACAATTTTTTTTTCTTAACACAGTCACCCTGGAGGGCTCAAGTTGGACACCCCTGCTTGTACTCTTAACATCACTTTGCTCTCTGAAGTTGAGCACTTTGTCAAAACAGACCATTAATAAATTTCTTTAAAATGTGCTAGACCTGACTTGTAGGGTCAGAGCAAAAGGCCACTGAAATCAGTCACTGACTTAGATGGAACGTCGGATTAGGCCCTTAGAGCAGCAAATTCTTCTGTGGCTCACTTCTGTCCCATTGAAAGCAATGGGAGTTTTACCACTGGCTTCAAGAGGAGCACAATGAGGCTCTGGGATAGCTTGCAAGCTGTGGTTTGGTGCATCACATCACAAGACAAACAGCCCCTCTCTCAGACTATTTGTTAGCTTTTCTGCAACCCAGCATAAAAAGATCTTTCCTTCTCTTGTAACAAATGAAGAGGGGATGGGAGAGTGTCGGGGATCTAGAGATGTTAGCCACATACCACATTTCCAGCAATCAAAACATCCAGGGGAGAATAGGGTGAAGTCAACCGCAATACCTTTCTCCTGACCTCTTCCTCATCATCAGTCCTGATATATGATGGGTCATTCATCAATGGGCTGATCAGTGGAGAAGACTGCTTGGCATCAGGGCTCAAGTTTGGAGATAATGACATATTTGCCACCACTGGCGCTCCTTGAGAATTGATTGAGAGCTCTGAAAGGTGAGGGCTGCCAGTCAGAGAACCTGCTAAAGAAATGATACAATAAAAATGCAGTTAGTATGGGACGTCTCCAGGCAGCTAAAAATGACTGAATCTTAAACCACAGTGTGGAAATTATGCTAAAAAGGCACAAGATCCCAGATCCTTAGCTTGTGTAAATGGACGTAGTGTCACTGAAGTCAATGGAGCTGCAACCATTTATATCAGCTGAAGATCTGGCCCCGTGCTCATTTAGTTGCTAAAACTGGAAGAATTACAGCCATTATAAAACTAGAGAGCCAGGTACAAATAATTCAGTTGCATATGTTAATATTAAATATCAATTCATGATGAGCTCTTCACCATAGCATCCTACTCTATGGAAGAGAATGCGTAGAACAGATGAATGTTCTCAGTTTTACAGTTAGTTTAAAACACAAAGAACATCATAATAAATAAGCCAACCTATGGCTCCTGTTTTTCCTCCTACAACATAACTCCAAAATGCAAATGACCTAAAGTACTTCACTGGAAGCTGTGGGAAAGATATTAGAACAAGTACATCTAGAGGGAGTCTAGGAAAAACTAGGACTTTCTATGGCAGTATTGTACTATGCAAAGTCAATCACATCTAAAATGGAGGGAGAAAACTACTAGCTTCCCATTTCTACACACAGCAGAAGAACATGTATTATTATACCTTGTAGGGTCATTCCAAGCTCCTTTGATTGTTTGGGATGGAAATGCTAGCATTACATTCGCACAAAAAGGTATTCTTTTTAACACACAAAGCATGACAATTTTAGTTGATCACAGCCATAAAGCCCCATTATATTTTGTATAGTAAAAAAAATTATGACAGTAAATTATACTTCTGTAGGTTGAGATATACTAGTGTTGAAATTAGTGGTTTGTCTCTTGGAAGGCAGCCAGATTACTGACTGTGCAAATGAAACAGCTTGCCAAAAAAAAAACACCAGCATCTTCCCAATTAAGCTGAAGACGTGCCATGAAAAGTCAAATCTGTTAAAAGCTATGCTACCATGAAATGTTTACAGCCCATATTGTTTAGTTTGGGCTTCATACTTTAAAAACTTCAATGGAGAAACTAACAAGCTATCGATTCCCATAGCTATGTTGACCAGAATGAAAGTGAATGCAAATGTTTGCATATCCATATATTTAAGGTCAAGGGCTTTTCACCATGAGCACTTTTCTGGAGTATATTATTTAACTATTAGTTCCCCTGTTACAACAACACAACTCAGACACTTCAATAAATAATGGCATCAATACATATAATTAGGCCAGTAGGATGAGTGCAAAACATTTCGTGAAAGGGCTCAGGTTTACTGCTACACCGTACTTTTTTTTTTGCATCCCAGAAGTGTACATATTCATCTTAGTGTACAATGTTATTTGTTTAGATATCTATGACAATTATGTACCCTATTATACAACAAAGACAAAGGAATATTTGCCTGAAATAAAACGTTTTTATATTACTGTAACTAACAAGAAAGAATTTACCCACAGTTCCACACTAAATCATTGCTCAGTGAAATCTGAGAGAAACGCCATAGATTGTTACACAACTGTCAATTTTATTGACACTAGTACACACCTGTATACAATTTTTTCAAAGGAAATGGAATTCATCATATAGTGAAACAGATTAGTAGTGAGGTTGTAGGTTTAAAGTACTAAACTATACTTTGTAAAAGACATAGGAAAAGTGATATCGCTTCTGACGTAAGAAAACAGAAATTCTGGCACTATGCCGGTCACACGACAGTGAATAGATCATTTGCACCTCTGTGAGAAAGCCTCAGGTGTTACATGGTAGAAATTGAACACTACCTCCTATGAGACATAACTGAGGCCCTAACATTAATGTAGGGGAAAATCTATGTCAAATTCAATTTGACTGATGTGGTTCGAGCTGTAAAATACCAGATGAAGGAATTAACTTAAAATGCTTCCCAGCTTAAGATGTGGGCGCTCATAGTTTGTAAGAGGTATCATTGTTAGTTTCCTCATGGAGCACAACATTTAGCATCTGCTCCATCAGTGAAAGACTTGCAGAAAAGATACTATTTATTTTAGACATTTGGTATTTTGCAGAAAAGTAAAATACTACATTCTCATTCAGGGGCTAATAGGAACATTAATGATGACCAAACAAATCCAAACACTACCACCGACAGACAGGAGTGTATTTATGCTAATGTTTTCCCATTTTACATGTTGAATGATAACTACAAGTTAAAACTAGCCCCAAGGGAGTGGTTATTACATGGAAGTGGCCCAAAACATTTAGTGATGCATTAACAGGTCTTGATTACTACAAATATAGTCTAAACACAAGAATAAATTGGATTTTGCTTTTGTCAAAATAAATAATTGACTTGCTGTACTGTGATAAAGCAAACAGGCCAGGAAGAAATGAAAAGGAAGGTCCTCCCTGCTCAGGTTGTTGGGTGCTCTGGGCAGCATACTTCTCAATATTTGCAAGATGAGCTTTTAGACATTTGTATTTTGTAAATGAGGGACCATGTTAAATGCAATTATGCATGTGGGTCCTCTCTATCTCCAGAGGCCCTGGAGGTTTTTCGCCTTCCTCCGCAGCATGGGGCAGGGATCACTAGCAGGGGGGGTTCTCTGCCAATTGAAGTCACTAAGCCACAGGATTTGGGGACTTCAACAGCAGAGTCAAGGGAAGGGGTAGGGACGGCTTTGTGGCCTGCAGCATGCAGGGGGTCAGACCAGATGATCATAATGGTTCCTTCTGACCTTAAAGTCTATGAGTCTATCTTTTTATGGTGATTAGGTGTAAGTACCCTACATTAGTCATAGGGTCTTCTCTCAGCATCTCCTCTGCACTCTTATCATACAAGGGTAAATACAGATATGCTTTATTCATTGACTACAAAACAAGTCAAAAGGAGCAGAAGTGAAAGGACCAACATTATTTAAATAATACAAAAATTGCTCATATCACATCCATTGAAGTTCTTTGATTAATGAAAATTTAGTTCTCTCTCAGCCACTTCATATCAATTATCAGAGATCAAGTGATGCTGGTTGGATCGCTAAAGCCAAAAGGTTACTATTAATTTTGCCAGTTGTTTGCTCATAATTTGGTGCATTTTTATTTACTTAGACTGGGCTTGGGCTCATTCATCACAGAACTATAGGGTCAGTCATCTAAGAGGGGGTGCATTAGGTTAATCAAGAACATTCCTGTGTTATCTAGGGCACAGTTAACATTACTAGCAGTCAATAAGGCCCCAGTTCAGGAGAGCATCCCTGTTCTGGATAGCACTTAAGCATGTGTTTAACTGCTGCTCTGGAAAGTGAAGAATTCAGCAAGTGCTTAAATTCTTTCCTGAATTAGGACCTAAGCAAGGTAGTGGCTGTTCAATGTAGGATTAACCACTCCAGCAACTAATGATAATGCTCGTTTCCTTTCAGAATTTTCATTGTATGTCAGAATATCCAGTCAATGCCAAATACATCTGGGTTGCTTTCTTAGTTGCATTGAGCAAGCTTAGTCCGATTCATCTGACAAATGCTGGGGTGAGAGAAAGGATTGCAGAATGAAAATAAATATCAACTGAAAGAGAATGTGAATAACCAATGAGAGGATAAGAACATAAGATTAGCCATACTGTGTCAGACCAAAGGTCCATCCAGCCCAGTATCCTGTCTCCCGACAGTGGCCAATGCCAGGTGCCCCAGAGGGAGTGAACCTAACAGGTAATCCTGCCATCCATCTCCACCCTCTGACAAACAGAGGGTAGGGACACCATTCCTTACCCATTCTGGCTAGTAGCCATTAATGGACTTAACCTCCATGAATTTATCTAGTTCTCTTTTAAACCCTGTTATAGTCCTAGCCTTCACAACCTCCTCAGGCAAGGAGTTCCATAGGTTGACTGTGCGCTGTGTGAAGAAGAACTTCCTTTTATTTGTTTTAAACCTGCTGCCCATTAATTTCATTTGGTGGCCCCTAGTTCTTATATTATGGGAACAAGTAAATAACTTTTCCTTGTTCACTTTCTCCACACCACTCATGATTTTATATACCTCTATCATATCCCCCTTAGTCTCCTTTTTTCCAAGCTGAAAAGTCCTAGCCTCTTTAATCTCTCCTAATATGGGACCCATTCCAAAAGATACTAGGACTTTAAAGTCTCATGAAACATAAGGACAAGGTGGCATAATGAATTAATATATTTAACATACCTCAAACAACCGAGGTTAAAATACATCTTCCACGCACAAAGCAAAATGGAGCCATTGGTCACAATCAAGAACTTTGAGGATATGTTGCATGACCACTTCAGAACATACACAACTATCTGTTATTCTCCTCTTAGGAGAGGCCTATTGCTGGTATAGCAGGGGTATGGTATGACAGGTCGGAGCTGGAGTACATTACTGCTGGAGGAGTGGGAAAGGTTGCATACAGCACTTCGGTACAGTCAGGGCTCTTAGTGTCCTTTTCATGAGACCAGGTATAGTTAATTTAAAAAAAATAACCTACAAATATTCCTAAGCAGGGACATATGATAAGTATTTAGAAACACTCTCCCTCATGTGAACTCTTATTAAGGATGAAAATCTCAGTCCTACTACTAGGGATTATAACTGCCTGGTCCCTGTGTGGGCACAATGGCTGGGTGGAGGGGTAGAAGACTTCTGTGCCAGTCTCCCCTTCCACGTCTGCACAACAGCTACCTACAAATCTGATCCTAGAGATTTAAATCTGTAGCAAGATATTTCACCCTAACATTGAAAGAACAGTGCAAAGTCGTCAACCAATGTTAGACAGTTGTGAGAGAGGTGGATGGGATTTAATACATCTTGAAGCCATTCTTCCCCCACTTCCCCTATCTCCCAAAATTGGCAAACAACAAGCTAATGCCAAATAGAGTTCTGCATCTATTTCAGCAACAAATGCAAATGCAACTCCCAGCCACTACATGTTTTCTGTTTGCATAGCAGAGAAAAGCAGCACTGGACTGGAATCTGGTTTGTGCTCCTCCTCTGTATAATACAGAAGATGTAAAATTATATGATATAAAGATGTAAAATACGGAAAAGACCAGTGGAAATGTTTTCTACTGAAAGGGATTTAAATTCAAAGCATTACTAGATAAACTTTGGAAAAGCTGCAACACAGACTCACCCACCCCCTCAAAAATAGTGATCAAAGTTACTTTATTTTTAAGGTTTATACTTTTTAATTACATAAAATGAATTCCAGTCAGAAAAATGACTGTCAACACATGTAACAATGTGGGATTCCATATTTACTCTCTCCTATGGCCTAATCTAAAACCCATTGAAGTTTAGTGGGAGTTTTTCCAGGGAGGTGGCGTGGAGTGTTTCCTAAATTCCAGGTGTGGATACAATCTGAAAACCAAGCTGTGTTCTCTCTGTCTCTTACATCATTGCCAGTAATGAAGATTCTCTCATCAGAATTTATCTGACAATTTTGTCACTGCTATAAAGGCAGAATGAAATCCAGCTCACTCTTCCATAGCTGTATTGGCTCTGTACTGCTAACCGTAGTAAAACTCTTTGGTCAGTAAAATAACAGATAATACTTAGCACATGGGGAACAGATAGATTAAATAAAATCTGTTTTGCATATTCACTTTTCTGACAACAACAGTGCTTTCAATTGGAATGGCATTAAATATGGTTAAAACTAAGTATTCTAACTGTAGCAGCTACACAAGTTATGTTACTGCTGCTGCATTATCAAGACTTTGGCTGAAGGGCCCATTTTGCTCTCATTAAGCCAAACAGCAAAACTCCCATTGACTTCAATGAAAGCAGTCTCAACAGCAATATGATTGCCAGTTTACTGGGCTTACCTTTCTCTTCTGATTAATAGTGCTTTTAAATAAAGTTTCTCACTTGGACACAGTTCCTTAGAATAAAGGTCTTGAGAACGCAGCTAGGCATTAATCAGAGGCTCATCTGCAAACAACCCTGAACCTAATAGCAATGAATTTGGAGAAGGAAAAAACAAAAGATCTTAGAAAGCAAGGTGATGTCACACATAGCCAAGAGCCTGCCTTGCTTTGAAAAATGAAGGAAATGGGAAGAAAAATTTGCTTCACTTTAACAGCTGCAAAATGTATGCCCACAAATAGTGTATCAAACCGAAAAAACAAGTTATCTCATAGCAGGACAAAGTTCCAGCCAACAGCTCGACAGAACAGTTAAACCAGTGACAGTTTTACAGCAAGATACCAGTTAGAATGAGCAAAAGCCTTTGGTAGAGGTAACAAAAACAAAAAATAAACAAACAAAAAAAATTAATACCATGCATACACATTTAAATGAGTTTGCCTTGACATGCTCATATAGTCATCGAGCTTGGTACTAGTTTAGCAGCCAGCAACCCCTCCAGTTGGTACAAGTCCATGCTTTATTGGTATACTGTAGTATTAGACAGTGGTGAGTGTGAAATCAGACAGTAACTGCTGCTGTTGGCCTACATCAGGGTATTCTCAAATCTTACAAACAAAGAATAAACATTACAAACTGGGGGAAATACAAAGTCATGAGACATTCCTCTTTCCTAACTTTTATCTTTCCATTTTTGCATAAAAGACAGAAATAGAACAATTTGTATAAAATTCCCTTCTTACACTTACATATAAAAAGATTAGTTTTAAAAATATGCATATGAAACAATACTAATAAATAGCTACCTACACATTCTAGTGCATCCACCCCATATAAGCTCATGCCACAGATACTGTCCATTTCAACAAGACTTCTCCTCAAGACTGCAGTGATCCTGCTTAAAAGCAATTGCATATTGATTTGATCATTCTAAGTGCAGCCTTCATTAGAAAATGAAGGGCACACCAGTTCTGTGTGCTCTACAGGGCCCAAGTACTCACAGTGAAGGTCACTCCCCCCTACCCCCTTTTCTGTTCTCTAATGTGGTGTGGTTTCTATTCTTGAAACCTCACAACCCAGGGATCTTGCATTGTCCAATTGTGAAATGAAGTGTGTTCTTCGAGAACAGGATCACTGTAATAGAGGAAATAGGTATTCCCAGTACAAATAGGTATTTCTGCAGTAAAAGGACATTGAGACAGTGCCCCAAACAATGCAAGGAACAGAAGATACATCATGCTTTGAGAATAAAGACAGAACATTGAAAAGGCTTTTCCCCCCAGAGAGGTACATGCTGACAAAACAGTGCATAGAATGAAACAAAAAATGTTTCTCTTTAAACGTTATTAAACAAATGACAAAAATGAGAATGAAGTCCCCAGCAATTTTTGATTAAAAAAATGTTAATTTTGTCTATTAAAGACTTTATTTGAAAAGATACATATAGAAATCAGGAAAGGGTTGGATGAATGAAATACTGTCAAGCTTGTGAATTTTTGTTAGTGGTTCAAGTCAATTTCTCAGCAGGAAAGGTAAAAAATAAGGAATTCTGCTAATCAAAGATTTTAAGTGCTTACTGGAAAAGCAACAGGCTTTGAGCGCTAACATTCACTGAATAAGACAGACCTATCTTTGAGCTCTTCATAAATCATCACAGGCAAAATGACAATTGCTTTCTTTTTACAAACCAGATTTGAAGCATTTGAAAGGAAACTGCTAACCTGGTTTAACAAACCAGAAAGCTTTAGTCTTGTGAAAATATTCATATGCCATCATCTCTTCATGTTCTATCAATGACAGCTTGAATATTACTAGTTCTAGGGCTAGCTTTTGCCAGTGTGAGCTTTGATATTTTTACTGTTCTTGGGGAATCAAGTATGTTTTTTTTTTAGCCCTATTCTCCTCTAGAGCAAAACCACCATTTTTGAAGTATTTATTATCATGTCATATTTTTATGCACCTATGTTTTCCTTCTTTTAGTGTAATAACAATCACCTTATTTACATTTGTACTTGTTGAAAACACATCCATGAACACCCAGCTCAGCTAGGCCCAAAGGGCTTCTCAAACTTCATAAAATTTGAAAGAAAGTGCTGACTGCTTTTAATAAAAAAAAATAATAAAAAAACACCCCCCCCCCACGCACATATTTAATCCCACATGGTTTACAGAGGAAAACACAGGAATAGCATAGGGAATAAAAACACACTCCTAAGAATTGCTTTGTAACTAATCTAAGTGAAACTGCATGTATATCATGCCTTTGATTTTTAAGCAGAAATTCCACTTTTAAAACCAATATCAATGGCACAGTATAGCCCTGCTGTAGGAAAGGAGATTGCAGATGCCTCTGTTCATGGACCATGGAGTGTACAGCAGACCCAGTGTCTCTTATAAATTAGTAAACAATGCTTGCCTGCCTCTAGGTATATTTCATCGACTTTAGAAGCACATACTTTATTGAAATAGTGTAGGCAACATTTATAATATATGGAGATATATCTATCGCATAGACCTAGAAGGGACCCTGAAAGGTCATTGAGTCCAGCCCCGTGCCTTCACTAGCAAGACCAAGTACTGATTTTTGCCCCAGATCCCTAAGTGGCCCCCTCAAGGGCTGAACTCACAACCCTGGGTTTAGCAGGCCAATGCTCAAACCACTGAGCTATCCCTCCCCCCTAATTGGTTTAAATTCCTTATCAGTATTTCCTTCCCTTCCAGACTAAAGACAGCTTAGGCAAAATTCTTACCTGAGGTAACTTCATTAAAGTCAATGGAGTTACTAACTCCAGGAACGATTTCAGTCCCATATCTATTTGTGAGAAAAAACAGAGTTGTCTACTTCACTCCTGGTTCCAGGAGCTGCAATGCCTTAAGCCATTTGCAATGAGAAATCCAAAACGCTACCATCATTAAGGTTAAGATTTTGTCACGGTTATTTTTAGTAAAAGTCACGGACAGGTCGCGGGCAATAAACAAAAACTCATGGAAGCCTGTGACCTGTCTGTGACTTTTGCTAAAAATAATGGGGGTGCCCTGACTGAAGCCCAAGCAGGGGAAGAGAGCCTGAGCCCCTCTGCAGGGAGGGGTGTGTCCAGCACCCACCACCAGCAGAGGCTGACAGCTCTGCTCCCCTGTGACTGAGAGCTCTGGCCCCACCACACTAGCGCTGAAGTGGAAATTGTCACGGAGGTCTCTGAAAGTTAAGGAATCTGTGACTTCCATGACTTCGTGACATAATCTTATCCTTAACCATCATCAAGTAAGTGAAACCAATAGAGAAGGGCCATGTTCTTCCGTTACTTATGCACCAACAATTTTTGATAATAACTACTTTTAATTAGAGAAGGGTATTTTACAAACTTTTTATTTTTTGTCCTATGAGATCCCATTTCTGCAATGTACAAAATTGCACACACCTCAAGGACTTTTCCAGACTCTTAGAGCCTGGGAGAGAAATGCATTAAGGGAAACAGAAGGTGCATAAAGAAATTATATTCTTTGAAAAGAGGAAATATCAGAAAACTAGAGGTGACACTGGGCACCTTTAATTTGTGTACATTTGAGCACAGAACCTACTTCCCTCACATTCATTCCTCATTTCAACCAGTAACTACAATCTTACTGGTTTAAGTGGGACTTGTCTAGTACATAGGCCTTTGCCTGGTCCTCTACACAGGGGTAAGTGTCACCCACTATGATTACTACATATGAGCAGAGAATCCAGGGAACAATGGAAATAGTAACTGATTTTCTTCATTAAGAATAAATTTACTTTGTTGTGAAATCATTTTTAGATATCACTATGATGCCCCAGAGTTATTCAATCATGGCTTTTAAAATAGCAGGTCAGTCTTGCTACTGACGGAAAGGGCTATATAAGAGCTAAGTATTATTAGTATTATTATTACTTGTTGAAAACAATTTATTAATCAGATTTTACCCTTTTCTTCTGTTGAAGGATTGTCTTTTAAAGGGTCACAATTTGCAATAATTGGTTATTCTTAACTGCTCAACAAGTAGTTTATTTGAGCAGATTTGGGCCTATGGGTTTCTGTGAATTGTTAGTGATCTCTCCGCTGAATATCTGATATTCAGAATCCTGGTTGCCTCAGTCACATTTTATAGTCTGTTCCCGGATTCCATGTCCTATCCTTTATACACAAGAGAATTGCCTGAAGAATCATTGGGATGGTTGAATCTCTCAGAGACACAGTGGGAAACACTTTACAGAGACACAAATTGGAAGTCAACAGGGCTAGAAAATGTTAATGTTGAAAATATTTTTTCCCATCCTCTTTTGCCCAAGAAATAACTTTATATTTGACTATATACAGGAACCCCCCAAATTTAAAATTGAGGGAGAGGAAGAAACAGAAATCAGATTTTACAGATGTTTAGCAGATTTTACATTCAGTTTTCTCTTGTCACTTTCCCCCCAACTAAACGCATGTATAAATGGAGAGACCAAACAAGCACTTGCAGTATGAATACTATTGCTCCTCCAGCACAAATATGATTCTTTGCACAAATGAAAGTTGCTCCCCAATCATCTATGCAAAGAAACACGAATGTTCATGATAAACGGCCCTGGAGCAGTCACATCAAATCGTGAGTCACATTTAGTGAACTAATTAACAAATACACTTTTCCACTTTTTGTTTCTAACAGTTATGTTTTGTTTCGGCAAATGCGACAATGTTCCAAAAGAAAGTGTTATCATAATTTACTGACCTAATTTCATATAATCTCTAAGCTTTTAGAAACTTCATAAGTTTGGCTGAATTTCCTGAGTTATGGAAATGTTACTTCTCATAATGGTTATCGTGAGTCAATTTTCCATTTGATTCCAGCTCACATAAAGTAAGCACAAAACGAAGGCAAACAGAAATCGTTTTAGTCAGTTGTATGTTGACACTTCTCATATGTATGAAGTACAATTAGGGATTTGATTAATTTCCTTTGCAATTTATATTTGATGTACATCATAATCTTGAATGTGACAATAAGCTTTAGGCAGGTATGAACAATACAATGGATGAGCTGCAGCAGAAATAGCCATATCTGTTGACAAGGGGATGAAACTGGATAGTACTATTTCATTTCAAGAGATCATCCTGAGAAAATGGACCATTCTGTGGTTTATGAGGAAAACGTATTTATTAGGTAAAGAATGTGGACCAGTTTAAATCAAATACAGTGCAGCCTGACTATCCAGCTCTCAGGGTATGTCTACACTGGAGCTGGAGGTGCAATTCACCTTGAGGAGATATACCAGTGCAAGCTCTGATCCAGTTAGTGTGCTAAAAATAGCAGTGTAACCATGACTACAGGGATGATGAGATGGACTAGCTGCCCCGTACCTAGGGTCTGAGATGCGTTCATGCAGGTGGCTAGTTCATCCCACTGCATGCACCGTTGTAACTACAATGCTGTTTTTAGCCCAAGTGCCATCACAGCTACTGTGAATATGTGTACCCAAGCTGGAAATAGCACTGCCAACTCCAGTGAAGACAGTCTCATGGTCCCTCCAGTTATCCAAAGCTCAATGTTATCCTAGGCAAAGTCAGGGCTCCTATGTCAATTTGTTACAATGAAATTAGCCAAACTTATTCAATGATACCCAGGTCTTCCAGGTAAACTAAGTTTTACTAAATGCTGATTTCAAAGAAACTAAGTAAAAAGTATCCCCAACAGTATCCAACATATAGGAGAAATGGAGAAAGCTTTTCCAATAAATAGTTAGTGGATAGCTATGTATGGTCAAGTCCTTAGAGCAATAGACTAGTAGACAGAACTCCATTCTATTCCCAACTCTGCCACTGTCTCTGAGTCCCTCTATTCACAATGACTCACTGGGTAAATCACTAAAGTCTCTCTGTGCTTCAGTTTCCCCATCTAATATTCACGGGGGTGTCCCAAGGCTTAATTAATTATTGTGAATAAAGATGAAAGGTACAGAAGTGTGAACTGTAAGTATTATGGCATCATGAGTAATTTAGATGGGTGACATCCCAGAACCCACTGAAAAAGGTGTGAAGTATTAAACCATTTATTGTGACTACAAGCAACACGTACAATGGCATTAGGTCAGAGGTATACTCACAGAGCCCATAGCTGACTTGCAGATTAATCAGCATCTCAGATGGTTGATATTGACCATTTTGTTTCTTAACTTTTGCATTTTGGGAGAAGAACAAGAGTTTATACCAGTTTACTTGCAATCTTCAGCCTCTTTCCCTCTCCCAACCTACTATTCTTTTCCCCCAGGGTCCCTTTTCATTGGTTCCACAGAAACCATCGACAGCTAAATTTAGATGGACCTGGTTTTATATGATAATATTCACTTGGACACAGCTCTGTTTAAATTCCTGGCAAATCCCCAGATATAACCTGCGTGTTTGAGGGAAAAATTTGGCCCATACACAGTTTTTAATTAAATGCTTGTCTAATGTTATTAAACTGCATTTCAGTGGCATATAGATGACTACCGCAGAGTGATTCATTTTAAATTAAACGATTGCCTATGGAATTAATTAAAGCTATTTCTGCAAACTGAAGTAATTCTTAGTGTACATTTAAAAAAAACCCTAAATACATAGTACTGTCAGATAAAAGGAAACTGCTGAAGAGAAATTTTGTACTCCATGTTGCTTGGAACAATATGAAAAGGAAAAGGTGAAGAAAAAATGCAGATACATTTCATTAGCTATGACCTATCTCCATATCCATTTTCTTTGTAGAAATGTCAAGATAGTAAAAATGGCCATTAAAGTAGTATTTGTTTGAGGACAGAAAATAGCATATGTGTAGTCAACATTACCTGTAAGATCTGATTTTTGCTTACTTCCAAACATGAAATCTAGTAACTTTTTATAAATATGGAAACTGATTGCAACTCCATCTTGGGAGTTCATTGCTTGATCTTTAGATATATGGCTATCAAAGCAACTAATGCATGTCCAATTTGCTATTACTCTACTGTATAGTAGAAAACAGTACAAATGCCAACAAAAGATTCATATGCACACACTATCCACACTGACAATTTTCTACAATGGACTTCATTTACCTACATTACATCTTAAATACACAAAAGTTGAAGGCAGTCAATTTACAGCTATTCTAAGTCCAAAATAGAGACAACTTTCTTTAAGAATGATATACAAGCAAGCTTTTCCCTCAGTATAATCAGTCTGCAGTTTCTAGATTCATATCTTTAACCACACAGCCACAGGAATCATCACTCCATGCCACTTGCCATTATAACATCACTGTCTAAAGAAATGCTTCAACTTCATTTATGTCTAAAGCCAAGGTATCTATTACTAAAAGAGGAACCAATAAACTAAGGAATCTGGAAAGATTAAAACTCCTTATTTACAAGGCTACAGTCTACTGAAATAAAAAGTGAAATAAGTTTCTAAACTATTGTAAATTGATATTAAAATATCCTTCACTCATATTAACCACTTGTTACAATGTGTTTTGATCAAGGCATTAGAAAAATTATAAAAACTTTTCCTATTTTCCTTGTTTTATAAAAATTAACTAACAAGATTCTGAAATTAACTGCCTAGATTAAAAATATCTTGTCTTATCACTAATCACGTGGGTACATAAATGTTTGTGACTCACACAGTTCAGCTGAAACTTCTGTTCATTATTCAGTTCTGCCAAACTAAATTTATGTATTCCTTCCCCCCCCCCCCCCAAGAACATTTAATGATAAAAGTAAGGCTAATGTTTTAATCTGTGAAATGAAAGTTTTCACAGACTTATCCTCTCTCTGTAGCACACAACAAATGCTGCTATTCTATGTACAGTACAACACATTTGAAGGCAGTCAGTCTGGTGGGGAGCTGGCTCCATGAAGATAAAATTTCTTGATCCCTAACACACAATAAAAATTTGATAAGAGGCATTACCATACATTGGCGGTACTACAAATAATTAAACTACCACAAAATAACTAGATCCTGCTCAGATGAACGTTTGTTTCCTGCTCACAGAAAAAAAACTTTGATATTGCTGTGTATCGTGACGCTGATAAAATAAAGAGAAGGAAAAATGCAAACAATAGTACTGCAAATACGCTTTGTAACACACAGTGAAGGAAGTGGTTGCTGTCTTTCAGAAAAGGCAATCTGTGCTACTCTTAATCAGCACCACTTTCATCTAATATTCTTCACTTAAATCATCTCTTTAGTCTCTTTCTCTGTCTTTCAGGAGGAGGAGGAGAAGGAATTCTAGAGTCTTTGTCTCCAGATATGACAAACTGTATAATCCACTAAAAAAAAAAAAAAAAAAAAAAAAAAAAAAAAAAAAGCTGCAACAGTTCCTGTACATGGATAATTTGTACCCTTACCTCAGCAATTCAAATGTGTTAGAAGATCAGCAAAACAAAGTAATTCTTGCTATAAAAAGAATTAATTAATCTTGTTCAAGGTTTCACTAAGACTTGATTCTGAATATCAAGTTTCCTGCATTTGACTGTAAATTAAACGTCATCCCTAACCCTACGAGGCACTGAAGAGCAGCTCTCCATATGTGAGAGAAAAAAAATCATTTGACTCAAATAAAAGAGCACAATGCGCCTACTGTGATTTCATTTATATTTTTCCAAAATGAACAGTTAATTGTCACAGAAACCACCGTACCTACCTACATGTGACTTAATATAAGGAACAGTCAAGTGTATATTTTCTATCTACCACAAAGATAACCAAATTAATGATGGTTCTTTTCCTTCAACCCTTCAGAGAAGATACAACATTGTTGTTAGGCTTCCATTGCAACCTATTCTTATTACTACACCTCTTGCATCTCCTCCCTCCTTCTAAACAGCATGCTTAGTGTATTTGTACAAAATACTTGTCATCAGCCCCCAGAAGACCAAATCACTCTCACAAGTAACCACCGTATAAATGGTCTCAGTCTACAACTGGAACTCAGGCTCAGGTTCCTAGCAGCTAAAGACATGCACACTGTCTTCATCACCAAGACCAACAGACACATCTTCCTCTACCTCTTCATCTAGCTGAAGGCTGCCAAAGGAGTACTTATTCCTAGGTATAGGAGAGGAGCTCAGCACTATGGGATTTCCAAACACAAGAGGGTGAGTAAATGGGTTAACGATTTCTGAGTCTGAATCACTAGACTCTGTTCCACTGCTGGTGGAGCCCTCCATCATTTGGATGGTGGCCATGTGATCCATCATGCCACTGGCATATAAAGACTGCATGACTGGACTCTGCTTTGACTGTCCAGTACCTGACACCCCATTTGCCATAATTTTGCCTTCTAAAGGAACCGTTTTAACAAGCCCCACTTTACAGTGTCTCTCTGATCTGTATTCCTGACCTGGCGTTGAGGACACCTGGCTCAGGATAAATGGGTCGGTTTCTGACTTGTTTCGGGCATTTTGAATTTTTTGCAAACGAGGCCTTTGCAAACCTGGAGAACATTTGCCATACCCAGGGCAGCTACAGGCATGAATATCTTCCTCATCACTCCTAGCCCTGCACTCATAGCCATTTTCTGAGACGTAGCCTTGAGAGCCAGTTCTATTCAAACTCATGTTAGGACTTGACCCTTTGCTACTGGGTGGCAGTGGAGTGGCCAATGGACTACGGCTGTCAGGGCCCCTAAACAGTTCGTCAACCAGTGAGCTATGCCTTGGCATTCTGGGGCTCCCACCAACATAAAAGGACATATTAGCTGGGTTATCATCAATAGACTCTTCAGTGTCATGTTGGGAAGTTTTTATAGAGCCTGAGGAATCCCTATATCTAGTTCTATTACGATTTTCATCTCTACCGAGAATATAGGCACCACTGGTCAAATCACCCTCATAATTGTCATTTGTTTGGGAATGTGACCAGGTTATTTGTCCTCTGAGAAGGTCATACTCGCTATCTACATCACTGCAGTCAATAAAAGGAATTGAGGTGCTGCTGCCACGAGCAGCCCTGGATGCTGGACCTGTGCTTGGTTGTTGCGACTGAGATCTATTCTTCTGTGTCCTATCCTTAACGACCTCCTCTTCTTCCTCCATTGTCACCATCACCGCTCCATCCACCTTTCCACCTTCCTTAGGGCTCTTCTTCAGGGAAGGGCTCCTGCGCTGTCCAACATCTTCCGTTGAAGCTTTCAGTTCCTTCCCTTGCCAGCAGCTCTGCACCACTGGGGAATCTGCATCATCTCCAAATGTAAAGCTACAGCTCTGGAAAGAGAAAGACAGAAGAGAAAAAACAAGAAGGGAGATCATTAAGGAAAAATCTCAGTGTCTGCTAACAGCAAGAGCACCAGAGTCATGCCCAGTAACTTATAGATCCCATGTAGGACTCTCCTGACAGCAGAGTTGGTAACTCATACTTTAAAAAACATGGAAGCCTCCAAGGATGAAGAGTAGCTGATGGACCAGGAAAGAACATGAGCTAAGCATTGGCAAAAAAGGAAATAAATGTGCAAAAAGTTCTATAGATTATTGTAATTTATGATGATACAACACATATGGGCAATAACCAGCATTGTACAAACACCAACATGCCTGCACTACTTAAAAGAAGCTAGACTGGCAAAGGAGATGAATATCAAAAATGGTAAATTCAGTGCAGCCCAATTGCATACAAGAACAAAACTTCCAGAGTAGGTTCATGGGCAACCCCACATTCAACCGGTGGAGTCCCTACCACTAGTCAAAGGACTGTCTTCATTCCACACAAGCATGCCAGTACACATCCAGTGCTTTGCTCCCTCTGTCTAATCTGGTGTTAAAAATATTAAGCTATCTTTTGAATGGACTACACATTGTACCTTCCCTGAGTTCACTAGAACAGCTTGCAAGGATGGTATGATTCTATAGGTAACCAACACAAATTACTAAGGCAAGCCAAAGGTTGTGCAGGTAGAAGTTTGTGGGCCACTTTAAATATATTAACCAGGCAACTTGCACCTGCCACTTCTGCTTTGAACAGCAGCCATTCACAGTTAATAGAAACAGAACTAATGCTTGTGATCTACCAAAGATAATAATGTAAGAATTCTTAACTGAAATTCCTCTCAGGTCAACACAACAGAACTTCTTGTCAAGGACAAATGAAATTCCACTATCACTGACCTCTGGAAAAAACTCATTCTTTCACTCAGGGCAACCACGAGCAGAAATCTCAGAACCTGACAAGGGTTCCTCACTTTTTTGGCAACTGTATCAGTTCACCAGGCTGAGAGCTCGACTGTGCCAGGTAGTCCCTACTACTTGCGCCTTCCCATCCTTATTGTGCATTTTAAGCCACCGTGGGGATAAGGCTGCTCCAAACCCATGCTCTGTAGACCTTTAGTCTTGCTGTATTGTACGTTAATGTGCTCAGAACTGAATGGCAAATGGGCAGTAGACGCACACAATGGACCAGCCATGATAGGGAGTGGGAATTACAGATCCCGAGTTACAAAATCCTGAAGTATTAGAATGGATAGACTTACCAGTGATTTGGAATCACTGTATCAAGGTATTTGAATCTTTAAAGTAGGTTAGATATAAGAAAAAGAATGCCCATGTAGTTTTAAATTATACTCCCCTAAATAGTGATTCAACTGGAAATGCTTAAAGCAAATCATATTGGGTTTCATCAACATTACTGACTTGTTTTGGCACCTCTGAATGCTGTTCTGAAGGTTGTGTAGTCAGACTCCTGATGGAACGAATCTTGCTGTGTTTCCTGAGAGAAATCACATTAAGAAGTTAAAGCCATATACTTTTTTTCATAAATAATCAGCAGCAGTCACTTCCTTAAGAAACAAAAGCACCAAACGGCAGCTTTATAAATGTTTGTCTTGAAACGGATTCACATTCTTTCTTTTTGTAAAATTTAAATAGAGAATGTTTTATATAAACACCATAAAAGAGAATGTAGGGCACTGAAGCAGAAATCTTCCATTGCCGGAACATGAGTCATAACACAAACTGTTGCCAGGTTCATTGTACATTTCAGCAGTGACTTTAAACTCGCCATGACTCAGAATAATTCAAAGAGAATTGGCACTACCAAGTTAGAAGCCTTCCCCTGACAGCTTTCAATTAACAACCACTGGTTAGTTGTGCCAATTTATGTTACTTATCCCCCTAATCTTCGGGAGTACGTTATTATTAAAAAAAATCAAATCCTTTTCTATTTATGCAGATTAATCACATCCCACACTAAAGGGTCTGATATTCAATGAGTCTGAGGGGAAGTTATCTGCCAGTGGGATATTCAATGCTGAAAAGTATCCAGCCTATTAATTGAGTTACAAGATCATAGCAACTGCAGCAATTTGATCAAGTTTCACAGGGCTGGCTAGAGGCTGGTTTGGCCCCTAGTTTAATTTAGAGAAACCTCAGGGTTGCTCTAACTTATGCCTGATGGTAACCAATCCCTAGGGGCCATTATGCCAGTGACGGTTTGCTGAAGCAACATAAAGGGGACTTTGCGTAGGCCAGAGTCAGGGCCCAGCAGTATAATTAACTGATAAGCACTAATGGTCCCAAATTCAAGAGCATTAAAAAAATAAGACCAGCTCAGTAATCTCTCTCTCACCTTTCAAACTGCACTTTCTTGTGTCCTCCTTCTTTAACATAGTCAAGAACCTGCTTCTGAGTCCGGCCACTGTAACAAAACCACACTTAAGCCACCAATCTAAGGTATTACATTTGTTAACGTTCAATAGAAATAATGAAAGCAGATTTATTATGTAACTTTTCATTTCCATGGCATAAAGTGATGTACCAACTTTTGCATCATAAATGCACATTGGTCTGCATGGAGTTTGATTTAACCATATAGTCAGTGATAAGCCGCTTCATGCAGTCCATATTCGCATTCAATTACCCACCTACCAACCTTGGGGGTGAACCTAAGAAGCCAGGCATGCCAGAGTGCAGTTTTAGATACTGTAGCCTATGAACTCATAGTAAACCACATACACAACTATTTCTACTAGAAGCATTAACTCACATTTCACAATAAGAATGCAATGGATCTCATTGTACATACATGGATAAAATGTCACTTGCATTTTTTGCCAGGAAAATACTTTTAGACAGATAAAATACAGACCATTTTACCACTGTCTAAATTCAACTGTGCCCCTTTATGCTGAATCATGTTACTGGGAAGTCACCAAAGATAAAGGCAAGAAAGAGAGATTTCAACTCTCCTCTTATGAAAATATGTATCTGAATAATTTCTGCAAGCTAAATTTCAGTCTTATCTCTATTAACTGGTGTCAATAAACATTGGTACTGAATGGAGAATAGTGGAAATACATTTCAGGATTAAATTGTTGACCTTAAAGACATTTAACTATAGGTATAAACATTTTCTGCCAATTCAGCCTTAGATGGATCTCAAACCTTGCTCTTATATTCCATGAAAAAGGAACCACTGCCAATCATTTATATGGTGTATGGATATGAATACAAGAAGAAAAAGAAAGCAATAGCATTTGCACTCAGTTAGAAATGCATATCCTACACCCTGGAGAATGTCCAGTGAGGAACAAAAAATCTCCATACCTGTTAAGACCTGTCAATTGGACAAACTATAGCAAGGCCTATTGCAACAATGAAGATCAATACTTCTCCTAGAATGAACTCAGCAGAGATCACAGTGAGAGACATGAAAACAGCATACGGCTCCACTCCAAACTATGTGCATGTTTAATCAAGTATGTTAAGAATGTCTACAATTTTTTCATTTACTCTGGCAGTAATTAAATCTAACAATTTAGACTGCAGTTTCTGTCTCCCCCACGAAGACCTCCAGGTCCTTCCATGTCACCTACTTTATTTTTCAGATCCAGAAAAGAAAGTTGGAAGAGGCAGGAGAGGACATATCAACATGACTACATACCTCTATGAGTCAACTGGTGTCTCTGATTTGGTAGCATTTTGAATTCGCTTTGCACAGGTGTAAATGACCTAACAAGATGCAGTTAGTGGCAAATCAGGCCCGATAGGAGTCAAACGGCATTACATGGGAGATGCTGCAAAGAGTCCATCCAGCAGTGTACATAAGCAGCAGTGACATATCAGCATTTTTGTACACCGAGGCCTCGAGGGCACTAAAAAAGGTTTGCCAGATGTATAGCTATACTAGTAAACCCTCCTACTGCAGCTTATACCTACAAAAAAGAGTTTTTTGCCAGTATACCTTATACCAGTTCCCTGAATGAAATAAGCTATACTGGTAAAAGAACTTTACACTGGAATAGCTACATTTATGCGAGGGGTTTGCTGGTATAAAAATTATTTTTAAAAAATTACTACACCAGCAAAGTTTTACGTGTAGACCTGGTCTGAGGGTGAATTCCTGTCTCTGTTAGCCCTCTTATAGGCATGAAGGGTCCAGAATGCAGAGGAAACACTGGATTTAAACAGCATAGGGGTGCATTTGTCAGACTGTAGGGAGGCCAGGCAAGGAAAATCTACTCCTCTCGTGATCTACAGAGCAGAACTCTCTCCCTGGGAGCATGAAGGGATCATCTGTTGACAAATCACAGGAGGTGGGACTAGTGGGCCTGTTTGGTGCATAGATGGATTGTGGGGGTTGGGCTGGGGTGGAACAAGTGCAATGGAGACTACTGGCTTCTTTTCACCATACTCTTTTAGCAGTGTTCCTTCTAATTCAGTGGTTCTCAAACTTTTGTACTGGTGACCCCTTTCACATAGAAAGCCTCTGAGTGTGACCCCCCCCCAATAAATTAAAAAAACTTTTTAATATATTTAACACCAGTATAAATGCTGGAGGCAAAGCGGGGTTTTGGGTGGAGGCTGACAGCTCGTGACCCCCCCACGTAATAACCTCGCGACCCTCTGAGAGGTCCCGATCCCGTTTGAGAACCCCTGCTCTAATTTTTCCCACAAATGTGCGGAATGAATTTTATTATGTGCACCAATATGGAGGTGATTTGTGACACATCACCTTCGTATTGGTGCACATAACAAAATTCATGTGGTGGGGGTGGGGCTGAGGGGTTTGGAGTGTGGGAGGGGGCTCAGGGCTGGGGCAGAGGGTGCGGGCTCTGGGGTGGGGCCGAGGATGAGGAGTTCAGAAGGGTGCTCTGGGGCTATGGCAGGGAGAGAGAGGGCTCCCCCACAGCTCTCTCTCCACACAGCAACTGGGCTGGGGGAAGAGGCGCTTCTCCCCGCCGTGGCAGCTCTGGGGCTGGGGTCGTGGGATAGGTGCCGTTCCCCTGTCCACGGCAGGTCCGGGCTGGGGCTGAGTTGGGGTCAGGGGAGGGGAGGGGTGCCCCAGCCGTGGCAGGTCCGGGCTGGGTTCTGGCCACCCCCCCCTCAGCTGCAGCAGGTCTGGGGCTCAGTTGGGGCCAGGGAAGGGGGGCCCTCATAGGTGCTGACTCTGTGGGTGCTCCAGGGCTGGAGCACACACAGAGAAAAATTAGCAGGTGCTAGCAGCCAAGCTTCCCCCACCCCCAGTGCTTCTCACTTGCCCGCAGCCCCTCTGACTTACTCTTCCCCCTCCCTCCCAGCACCTCCCACACGCCGCGAACAGCTATTTTGTGGCATGTAGGAAGCTCCTGGGGGCGGGGGGGAGAGGAACGGGGAAGAGGCAGGATGGGGGCGGGAAGAGGCGGGGACTTCGGGGAAGGGATGGAGTGGGGACGGAGCCTGGGACCGGTCCAGCATTCCCTGGCTAGAGGGGAAGTTGACGCCTATGGTGTGCCCCTTTCCCGGCCGCGGCAGGGTGGGCTCCCTGAGCGCTTGTGCGGTGCTAAATAGGCTGCCGTGTGGCAGCACAGCTTACAGGGAATTCAGCCCTTTAGTAGCAACTTTCCATCAGCTACTGTAAGGGGAATTAGGCTTTTATTCCAGTTTCCCATGCATTACTCTGGTTGAACAGGTGGGTTAGCAATCATAAAGCAGCAGTTTGCAACACCCAAGAGAAAAACATTAAAGATCTAGGATTAAAATAAGGACAATGTGATTTCAATGGGGGAGAGGAACAACAGCAGGAGACAGAAAGGGGAAAATAGGTCTTACCTGAACCTAAATGATGAACCTCTAGTAAAAAGAACAGGTTTAGGCTTTGGTTTGGGCTCCTCAAAGAGTCTGAAAAAGGCATGGTGTTCTACACAGATCTTCCAGAAAGACTTGCAAAAATCCCGACTGGCCATCAGGAATTCCAAGGTGTCCTGGAATGAATTCTAAAATATATAATAGCATTATTTACATGAGTGAGCAAATGAGAGAGCAACGCACTGGACATATACATCGATACACTGATGCTATGCTACAAATTCTCTCTCCTGACTCACCGGTCTCCTGGCCCAAGGAGCCCTCCCACTCATCCCAAGAACCTCCTACATACTCTTAGCAGGACTAACAAAGAGCAATTCCCCAGAATTTTTCCCGTTGTCTCATCTTTCCATTTGATTTGATACCAGCCTCAGAACATTTGTATTGTGCATTATTACAATACAAGCAACAGGCTATATCTCAGAACTAAGAGTCCCATCGGTCAGAATTATAGCTTGGGAATGGGGATCTGCTGACCATTCCCAGTACCACGGCAAAAGCACTCCATCTTAGGAAACTGAAGATCACAACTGCACACCACAGCAGAGGTGCATATTCCCATAGTTAAATATCACTAACCCATCAATCTGAGGTTAATTATTAAGAGTGTGCACTACACTGAGTTCACCAGCTTTAACAGGAAGCCTCACGTACTCAGCATGGCATTGAGACAAATATTTTAGTACATGGAGCCACAGCCATGGAAATACCTGATATCTTTCATGGACGTTCAGTTCTTAGCTTCTCTGCTGAGTCTGCCCAACGTGGATGTCAATTTTAAGACGGACACGAGAGAAAACGTTATCAAAGCACTAGCCCCAGAAATAAGTGTAAATGACCAATTAAAAAAAATCCCATTGATTACAACCCAGGCAACTCAAACATCTATTTTATCTGCTTCTAGGAATTTACCAGAGAACCTCTCCTCAAATTTCTTTGAAGAATATCAAGGACTTACATTCACATCAGGCCGTAGCTTGATAAGAAAACGCTTCCTCTTGAAGCTCAGCTTTCGAACCTTAGCCCAGTTGAAGGCATTGATCTTGGTGTGACCCTAAAGATGACAAGCCAAGTGAAGTCATGTTATAGATTAAAGGACGAGTTTAAGTATTCCAAGCATGTATCTGTAAGGCAAATTTGATAGCTATCAAAAGTACTTTTGCATAATCACTGTTTAAAATGTATTTGCTTGTAATGGTGCTATTACTAATTGTTTAGGCTCCAATCCTATAAACACTAACACATATTCCCAATTTAAGAACATGAGTAATTCCACTGAACCCAAGTACTTAAAGTTAAGAACATGTGTAAACGATTACAGGATTGGGTGCCTTATATTGCAGTAGTGCCTACATACCCCGTGAGGATCAGTATCCCCAGGTCGGCCCAGTCTGCCCAGATGATGTTAGAGTACAATCTTATTAAATGTTTTACTGTGAGTTATCAGAGAATTTTAAAAACTACTCCATTCCTCACACACTACAGAAACTTCCAAACTCTATTTTTATCTGATCAGTAAAATCAGCATCCCTTTAAATATCTCCTCTTTCTGGAAAAAAAAATGCAGAAGTAAGCAGTGGCAGTATTAATCGTTAACATATAGTCATAGAAGTAAAAGGAAAATATATAAATTACTTGACAGTGTTTATTTGATGAGCCAAAAAATGCCTTTTAACCGTGCTCAGGAGCCATATGTCAGGAGTTATGAGTCATGCAACGAAAGGCTTTGTGTATGTTCACAATCAGATTGCACCATTTGAGCAGAACGTTGTTTTCTAATTAATGTATGCTAAAATTAGAGGAAGATTTAAAGTATTAACTATTTCAACTTAGTAATAAAAATTCCTTATAAACCTGTTTAGGAGTTTCTTATAGTTATAAAAGCAGCTTCTACTAGATTCCTAAATGTACAGAACTATGTTGCTTTGTAGCTTCCACATCAGACAAATATACAAGCACTGACACCGTGATGATGTTTGTTAGCTCAGCCTGCTGTCTAAGAAAGTTATATTTATGTCATAATCATCTCCGCTAGGAAATTCAATAGCACAGCAGATGGGTTCTAAAAATTTTTTAGTAAAAATAAACATTTGCAGTCAGCATTTATGTGATTTGTGAATTAACCTTTATTTTCCCTTTTTTATTTTAAAATCATTATAGTTTATTTTGCTCACCTATAACATCAATAAAAGAGAAATTTAGGGCCAGTCCTGCAAAGGGAACTTACCTGCATGAACTCTTGTGCCAAGGAGTCTAATGAACTACAATGGGTCTGGGTTGACTGCAATGGGTAAGAGTCTGCACAGAAAGATTGTTTTGCACGATTCAGAGCCTTAGGGATTGATCCTGCAAGTGCTCAATATTGAGTGGTTTCAGAGTAGCAGCCGTGTTAGTCTGTATAGTCTGTATCAATATTGAGTGTAGTGCTTCCTATCATGAGGAGTCCCACTGAGGTCATACACAAGATCATTAGTAAGTGCTACAGTCAATGGGAGTTGTGCTCAATGTCTTTCCAGGATCAGGCCCATGCCCCCAGAACTTTTAACTGGATCGGCTTAGATGGATCCCTACACCCGCAGAGACCCTGTGAAGTGAGTGAAGTTTTCCTGGGGTGAAGGATTAGGGCCTTAATTTGTAATGGTTCCGACCGCTTTAAAACAAGGCTAAGGAAAATTTGCATATAGTGGGCGTGGCTCCTCACACTTGTAACTACTTAGTCTATGTTCTTTTTTAGCAGCTTTCAATGTTCTTAGGCAGTGGTTCTCAACCAGGAGTATGCATACTCCTGGGGGTACACAGAGGTCTTCCAGGGGGCACATCAACTCATCTAGATATTTGCCTAGTTTTATAGGATACGTAAAAAGCACTAGTGAAGTCAGTACAAACTAAAAATTTCATATAGACAACGTCTTGTTTACACTGTTTTATATACTATACCCTGCTATGTAAATACAATATTTATATTTCAATTGATTTATAATTATATGGTAAAAATGAGAAAGTAAGAAATTTTCCAGTAATAGTGGGCTGTGACACTTCTGTATTTTTATGTCTGATTTTGTAAGCAAGTAGTTTTAAGTGAGGTGGAACTTGGGGGTATGCAAGACAACTGAGACTCCTGAAAGAGGTACAGTAGTCTGGAAAGGTTGAGAGCCACTGTTCTTAGGCATTCCTTCAATTGTTGATCAAGTGATCAAGTTGTGAGTTTACTGATATTTTCTATTTGGACACTTGTGCGGTTTTTTGGTGGGATTTTTTTTTTATTAAAGTAGCCCCATTGGAACTGCTGGTTCAGAGATTCTTTTTTTTTTTTTAAAAGGTCTAAAAGATGGATATTTTTATTTTGAAAAAAAGGTTTGAAACTTGAGTTTTTTTCAAAAATTGAGGTTTTTGTTTTGGTTTTAAAGGGAATAGTTATTTTAATAATTGCAGTAACCCAAGTTTTAAAACATATTTTACTCAATTTTTTAACCCTCAATTTTGATGCAGAGACAGAGTCAGATGTTTGGGCCAAAATGTCAGCTTGTCAAGTAGGCCTATGAAGCTGTGGGGGGAAAGGACACAGGAGGAAGAGGCTTGCTGGACTGGGCCAAGGTAGAATGAAGAGATTGCTGCAAGGCCCTGGCTGGGAGAAGCAACTAGGGATTGCCCTAGATTTTGCAAAGCCCATACAAGAAACTCTGGAGAGCTCCCATCTAGTTCTCTCCCACCTCTTCCTGACCCCCTCCCCACACCTCCTAACTCCCACTTCCCCACCTCCACATACTCACTACTCCCGATACCTGCTACTTCATGCCTGGCTGAGACCCTCCTTCCCTGTTTATGATTAAGGCTGTGAGTCTGTCACAGAAGTCATGGATTCCATGACTTTCTGGGACCTCCGGGACGTCTGCAACTTGAGCTGCAGGTGTGGCTGACCCCAGGGCCACCACAACAGCTGCTCCTGGGGCCGGCCACACTGGCCGCTGCGGGGGTGGCCCCGGGGACAGCTGCACCAGCCGCTGCTTGGCAGCATCCACTGCCGGAGCTGGGGCCAGCTGTCAGCCCCCCAGGGAAGCTAAGATTTAGTCAGGGGCATTTATAGTAAAAGTCATGGACAGGTCATGGGCCATGAATTTTTGTTTATTGCCCGTGACCTGGCCAAGACTTTTACTAAAAATGCCCATAACCAAATCTTAACCTTATTTATGATGCCCTGTGGCCTCAGGTGACCCACCTCCAACATGCATCAGGGTAGTGAGGAGTTGTAGCCAACATGTAGCTTTCTGGATCAAAGGAGGGTAGTTAGGGAAGTCAGTCTCTTCAATAGCTGGTGCTGGAAACAGACAGGGCGATGGGCTGGAAACGGGGTGGAGATCTAGCTGCTAGGTTAGGTGTGTGCAGGTAGTAAAGGGACCCTGGAAGTGTGGGACCTTCTGCAGTTACATAGGTCTAAGGCCAACATTGCAAGTGACTCTGGGAGCATCCTGAACTTTTGGTGGCTCTGGGTGCCTGCTAGCCTTAATCTCCCCTGAGGGTGGCTGTAAACCAAGCTCCTCTAGACACATTTCAAACAGAGGATGCACCACTGGTATAATAATTGCTTTTGTTAAAAGAACAGTCTGTTTTAAAGATTAAAGCCATGATCAGAGCAGCTCTAACCTGAAAAACTAGAATGCCTGTGTTGGCAACTGCCAGGTTGATCTTCGTCCCTTCCCTGTCCTTTGCTGGATGCAACCGGATTCCATACATCTCCAACCGACGAGCAATCTCTAGTAGTTGGAAATCTGATTCTGCTGGTGTCTGTCCACTTTAGAAACAAAAATGAAAAAGAAAAGCCAAGAGACTTGAATTCTCCACATCTATTAAATTGGAATCAAATTACTTCTTTAAGGAGCAAAAAGACATTTCATCATGGAAACTGGTTCTCGTTATTTAGACAATATCCATATGGCCATTCCAAGTCACCCAATCTCAGCAGCTAGAAAGAACAATAGCTCTGTTCTCAAAGACCAAGATTTTTTAAAAGCAAATAGTGATTTTGGATGCCTCAATTTTTGGGGCCCAACTTGCAGTACCTCAAGGAAGCCTGATCTTTTCAAAAGTGTTGAGCATCCATCTTCTGAAAATCAGGCCTATTTATGGTGTCTCCAGTTAGACATTCAAATATTGAGATACCCAAAATCAGTCACTTACAAACAAAATGTCTATCTCAAACAGAGCCCATGTCTCCACTAGGAGCTCCTTACCCATGTAGCTATACCGGTATACTACGACAGCAAAGCATTCCTAGCGGTGTGCTTTGTACTGTTATAGTGAAACCACTCCTCCTGAATGAAACAAGCTATACTAGTAAAAGCACAGCTTTGCCGGTATAGCTGCCTCTACACTAGGGACTTCTGCTGGCAAAGCTATGTGGGTCAGCAGCTATTCATACCCTTAACTGACAAAGGTATGCTGGCAGAAGTCTGCACTGTAGAGCTAGAACATGAAAGAACCTCCCTTAGAAGCATAGAGATATTGGACTGTGACCAGTTTTCACCTAAAATACAATTAAGCAGGGAAGCAGAGTTCTGGGCATCCGTGTTTTAGCAATTATAGGATTGCTATATTTTCTAAAATAAAAGAATATATTACAGTTAAAATGGTCTCATTTTAATCAGATGTTCCCTGCTGATGAACTAAGAGGTGCCCTACCATGGGCATACCACCTTAAAAGAACACATATAGATGCTCTTTCAATGAAGAATTCTAGCTCCCAAATTATAATAATGTGGGAGGAAACAAAAACATTCGTGTACACAAAGCATTTTTGCTGGTTGACTGTGTGTATCTTCAACTACTAACTCTAACAGAATTTTATATACATTATTCCAACAGAACAGTAAATTATATGGCTTACTGGGCTCATGAAAATAAAAGATTATATGAATATTGTCTACTATATAATTGGGTAGGATAAAGGAAATGTGCAAAGGAGTAAGATGAAAGACATTGAGGGCAGTGAACATACATTTTGGGCTCCATAAATGTTAAATTCTTCATATTAAATCATACAGTCCCAATTAACATAACTGTTCTTACAAAAACCACAACCAATAAACCCCAAACTTCACTTAGTTCAAAATGCAATGGCTTGAGTCTTGAATGGTTCTTAGAAGCAGAAATTCCTGCCATTCTGCTCCTAACTGATCCTCAGTCTCTTAACTCCCTTTTAAGACTCATCTCTTCTCTAGGTTATATGATACCTAACCTCCCATTTCTATTCAGAGAACCTCTCTGATTCCCCCCTGGCTCACAAGCTTCCTCCAAAATTTATCTTTTGAGCCTTTTGTCACCCATCTATGGCAGTGAAAGATATCTTCAATGACCTTGACCTCAATGAGACTACTGATACAAGTATCTGAAGGATCAGGGTCATCATTTACAATTGTATTTGCATGCACAAAATTGACAATGAATCCTTTTGTGTGAAACAGGCTGAAGAAATAATTGAATGCTAGAAAGAAAATCAAAATCAACTGATGCTCTTTAAACATCTTGTACGTTGACTTGAAAGGGCAAAAAGTAACTAACTCATAAGCCTGAAAATCTTTTATAGCTAAAGCTCAATATATGTTCACAGTTAGAATTACACTGAAGGAAAGGAAAGTTAATAAGAACAAAAGCTGGGACTCACATATGATTGCGGTGAAATTCCATGATTTTGTCTTCTAGTGTTTCTTGTTGAGGTATATACTTGTTCTTCGCTAAGTGTTCACGGTCTATGGTTTCATCAAAATCCCCAATCTCAGCTAGAGAGGGACATAAAAATCAAAACCCTGTGTTTAATCTATATTATTCAGACAAACCAAAAAACTGAGTAATGGAAGTATGTTTGTCCAAATCTGCAACATCATTTCATAACTCATTTTCATTACTGTATGTTCCACATATTCCTTATCTTTATAGGTAACTGAAACAATGAGAAGTAGCCCAAGAGTAAGGGTTCTCCTGTTCCCCACAACCCTACAAGTAGATTTAAAAAAAACAAATGAAATAATTTCAAGGATGTATTGATTTGGGTGTGTGATAAGGGTTGGTGGAGGGGCTTCAATTTGCTGATGAACATTTCATTGGAGTAGATCAGCGTCTGTCAAGCTCATTGTGGCACTCAACACAACAACTTCATTTCCTCTAGAACAACAAATGTGCATTTCTTTCCCTGAACTCCACCCCCGAAGTTTGATGAAATTATGCATTATGTCAAATTCGAAGAAAGACACATTTTTGGGGTGGTTTCTTTGTTTTTTGATACATACATATATTGCACCCCAGAGATTTATGAAGCCCTTTGTCTGTTTTGTATTTTGCAGTACTTCAGAACATCCAGTCTTTTTCCTTTCTCTGGCTTATTGTTATATTTTGTTTCTGTGAACAGAGTTTAATAATAAATCATTTCTCAGACTGAAGTTGCCCCCAACTGCTGCAGTTGTTGTAATTACAAGTATGCAACAGTTCGCTATGTAACCCACTTTTTAGCTCTGCCACATTAGTGGGAAGTTACTTATTTTTGGCAATCTACATATGGGAATCAGAATATTTAATAGCATGTTGCCTGCTACTCTATCATAGATTATTTACATGTTTCTGCTATCGGTTTCTTTGTAAAATGACATTCCCTCTGCCCATTATTAACCCAGAGTACTAGGAACAGTACAACGAATGAAGGCTTTTACTGATCTTTGTCCATCCCTCTGTGAAAGATCAATACACCCCAATATCCAAGCAGTATAGCTTTATTAATCTTTTATACCTAACTAGGTTCCTTATAACGAGACTAAATTAAAATCCAGGGATCATACACAGACATTGAATAAATTCTACAACTTCTACCTCTGAAAAGAATTAATAGATGATGTGTTAGAAGATCATGTTGCCTGTTCCATCAGCTCCTTGATACTCTACCTCTTTCCACTGCTGAATACTTTAAAAATGAGAATCCTCCTGCACAAAAAGCCCACTGTTCCATATCACTAACTCCCGTTTCACTGAGGCCATGTCTAAACTATGGGTGCTACAACCGCGCAGCTACAGCGCAGCAGCTATGTTGCTGTAGTGCCATAATGCAGGTGCTTCCAGTTCCTACAGCAATGGAAGGAATTTTTCCGTTACTGTAATCTGTTAATCCACCTCCCTGAGGAGCGATAGCTAGGTTGATGGAAGTATTCTTCTGTTGACCTACTTGCGTCTACGCCAGGACTTAATGTCAAGTGTAACTACAGTGCTCAGCAGAAGTTATGTAGCTATGCCGATCAACATTTTAAGGGTAGCTCATGGCTCAGGTTTCTATTTTGTCCCCAAGGTCAGAAATCTTGAGTTTGACTTTGAATTTAAAAGGAAAGGAAAGATGTTTAAGGAAGAAAGAACACTGCCTATCACTATCTCCATAACATCATGAAAATTTGACATTAGTTGGACCCAGGGTCTCCTGAAAATATTATTCACATTTTACTCACACCCATGCACATGCTTAACATTCCCTTTTGTATGGGTTTCCTAAAGCCCTACATTCTTTAAACTTCAAGAGGCCAAACGTATTGCAGTCAGACTATTCTCTCCCTACAGCAATATGATTTCTGCCACTTTCACTGCATCTACCACCCCCAAATCCATTTCAAATCAAACTCTAGGGCTTCCAAACTCACCAGGACTTGTTCTCTCTGACCTCATATCTACCTACTTCTTCCTCATCCCTCCCCAGTCTCCTACTTCCATCTAAGACACCTTTCTATATTTCTCTACAGATAGGGCTGCACTTTATGGAACTCACTTTCCCTTTGAGCCATTCCCTCTTTTATTACTTGATTACCTTCTTGATCATTTTAGCCAAAGATTGATTTTTAACCACACCTCACTTTTCTCTTACCACATTAGCACATGGCTCCATTCTCCCCTTGCTGAAACTAGCCTGAAGTAGTACTTCTAGTATCTCTAATTGCTTTTACATTTCAGCTCTTCTCTTTTTATCTACTCCATCTTTTTACCTCACATTTCTCCTTTCTGCATGAATCCAAGTACCAAAGCATATACAGCATTCTCTGTTTTAACACACGTTCTATAGTGTTTTGAGATATTTTATGTAGCATCTTTCATATGAAATAATCTGTTTTGTAATATATATGTTAATTTTAATATAACCCATTTGCTGCTCTCAAAATAGGATTTTATATTAAGAGCAGGCTGTAACATCCATGAAGATACTGCCAAAGATGTACCTATCACAAAGGATACCTATCCTGGAAACAGAAACCCGTTATGCAGAGGTGGATGCACACAGCATGATGATACAATGCCATTCTTCACCTCTTGCCTCCCTGCTCTTTCCATTTTTATATCACTGCTGTCAGCAGCTGCTGATTTTATATTTATTCAGAAAAATACATCAAATATTTTTTTAGCCAATGAATAAATGTCAGAGACAATTTAAATACAATATTGAGTAAAGCAGATGAGATCCCATTAAAGGAACTATCAGGGTCAATTCTCACAGAAAACATTTTAGGAGATACAAGATATCTTCAGTGAGAACTATAGTCACATGGGGTCCTAGGAGGGCTTGCTAGCACAACAAATTTGGAAACTCTATTATTACACTGGGGAGGTGAGATAATTATACAGGATTTTGGTCACTTGTAGATGGAACAGACAATATTAAATTCTAGTCCATTAGAAATAACATGCAAGTATAATATTAAACACATTTTTAGGGGTTCATAAATCTGACACTCGTGTGTTAATTCTAAACATAATAGACAGATCTGGGACTAGGGAAAGAGAAATAAATCCCACCCACATCAAGCTCTACCAGTTTAAGATAATACAAAGGGTTCTGGAATCTCAGTCCCTCAGTGACTGAGCCTCTTTCAGAGCATAACTTCCTATTGTTATACAGGAACCTACATATTTTTAACATACGAGACATTTTTAAAATGTTCAACTTGTCAGAAATTTAGGTTCTGTCTAGACTAGGAAACTCTATAGTTATTAAAGATCTAGTGAAAACATTATCAGAGGCAAAGGAGTGAAACTGGTACAACTGAGAAAAGGGATTTTTAGTTTAAAAACGGTTTAAAACTGTCTTATTTTTGTTAACTATTTCACTGCAATGACTACTTAACATTTGGGGGGGGGGAGGAAATCTTTGGTACAGATTCAACACCACAAACCTTCCAATTTAGGTGCAGAAACTAATAATATACATTATCTGGACACCCTCTCTTCAATATAAGACAGCTACCAAAATCAATGTAACCAGAGTTGACATTTCTGATATTTCTCAGGTTAAAAAACAAACAGAAAATTTGTTTTTAAAAAGGTATTTTAAGCACTTGCATGGGTGATGAGTAAAATGTGAATAATATTTTCAGGTATTCATCACATATAATAATAAACAAAATCCCACAAGCACAACTAAAATTATAATTTTATGTATATAAAACAATACGGAAAACCCCATCTAGTTTAATCAGCACCCAAACCTTCATCTGCAGAGAAGTCCTGATCAAATATTATTTAAGACTTTTTCAGTGAAGAAAAAGAACTGGTTTCTTCTAGCAATTAAAAGACACCGTTGCATACACCACACTCTTAGTGTGGCAGGAAAGAGGAACAGTTAACTAAAGCTCAGTCAATTTAGGTTTTCTGTCCCTTAGCAAATCTCTTTTTAACGATGAACAGGCTAAAAGAGTAAATAACTTACTCCTTGCCTATGATGACAGGTCTCTCATCTCGTTCAACTTGCTCTTAGCATGGCTTTAATCCTATGGATCGTTCTATCATACTTAGTCTTCTTGTTATAGACTGCACAATTTATCTTTCCTTGTTTAAATCCTCTCTCCAACCAATTATTTTCTATTTCTGCTGAGGGCTTTAAAATAGTTCCCACTCCATTGTGAAATCCAGCCTAATGACAGGTCTTTGAAGTAGAGGGGATGGAGAATGGGTAGTAGAGCACCCATAGGAAGAAAGTATGTCGATAAACACAAGTTACTTTACATGTAACCAACCTCTTTCTTTGAGTAATTGTCCCTATGGGTGCTTCACTTCACCTAACTTCTGAGCAGTGCCTAAACTGAGAGGGTGGGTGCTGAGGAGTTCTATCTAGTACAGATTGGACAACAGCCATCCAAAATGCTGCATCAGATCTGGAAGCATACCTATGATGTAGTGCTGGGAAAAGGTGTGAACAGATGATCAGGTGGCAAATTTACAAATGTCTTTGATGAGGACATTCTTGAGCAAAGCAATAGAGGTTGACTAGGGTTATGGTGGAATGGGCAGTCCGCCTGGAGGAAGGATGCATAGTAGAGAGTTCACAGTAGGATAAAATACATCTTAAGACCCATTTGGGTAGTCTTTGGGCAGAAATAGGGGCTCCCTTCATTCTTTCTGCGAAGGAGACAAAAAGTCTAGAAGAGGCTCTGAAGGGTCTAGTTCTAGACGGAAAGCTAGTGACCTCCTGACATCCAAAGTGTGTAGGCTAGCATCTTATCTAAAGTTGTGCAGTTTAGAAGATGGGCAATTGTATGTCCTGATTAATGTGGCAGTCTGAGGAGATGTTGGGGAAAAAAGAGGATGTCCCACTTCGTCCCAATAAAAAACAGTGTAAAATCGATCTGCCATAAGGGCTCAGAATTTCCCTACTCTTCTAGCTGACATAACAGCCCTGTGATGAGAGAATTTCATGGATAAGTGCAGGAGAGAGCACTCTGCTAAGGGCTTGAAGGGTGGTCTCATTAGTGCACTGAGGATGAGATTAAGGTCCGAAACTGGATAGGTTAATTTGTGGAAAAAAGTTGGCCAGTCCTTCAATGAATCTAGAGGTTGTAGGATGTGCAAAGATAGAGAACACACAACAGGTAAGTTGGAGGCTGCAACAGGTGAACTGGATGGATTCAGTGACAAACCCAAGGTCTTCAAACTTAACAGGTAGTCTAAAATGTGTGTTTAGTGGGAATCAGAGGGAGACAAACCATGCTGGATGCACCTGAACTGGAGTGGTTTCCAAGATCTTTATGAAGATCTTCCTTGTGGATGGTGTGACGTTATTGATATAATCTGGGACCATATAGATCATTATTGCAACCAAGGTCCTGTAGTGGCATGCAAATCTTGTATAAAAGGGGTTGTGGTGGGGCGATTGCCCCACACCCAGAGAGGGTGGGCTGCAGCAGGCCTAGGCGCCTGCGCAGACGCATAGCCAATCAGGGAAGGGCTTACTGGGAGCCAATCAGAAGGCAGATTGTAGCCAGCCAATCAGGGCCCGGCTTAGCCATATAAAAGGCTGCCCAGAGCAGGAGCAGTCAGTCTGTCCCAGGCCTTCAGAGGGGAAGGTCTGTCTCCAGAGCTGGGAGGCCAGCACCACGGACAGCGCAGTGCAGGCCAGCCTGAGAGAGTGGGAGAAGGCCCTACTCCATAGCCTGCTAGGCGGCAGGCCCGGGAGGAGGAGGCCTAGCGTAGTGAAGGGCTGTTGGGGAAGCGGTCCAGAGGGATAGTCAGAGGAGGAAGGAGAAGAAGGACAGTGAGACTGTCACCCGAGGGCCTCTGGACCGGGACTCAGAGTAGTGGGCGGGCCTGAGTCCCCCCCCCCCCCTTTTCCCCCTTTGTTTGCTGTGCTACCCCACGCACAGCCACGGGCCGCAGGGAGCGGCCGGTCAGAACCACACCAGATCCTAGACGGTGAGGATCGGACTCGAAGGTGTGGGGCTGTTGTTTACCCCCCTCCCCCCCGGAAGGGGGTGTGATTGGACAAAGGGACACTGTCGGAGGGCAGTGCTCCGGAAGAGGACGCCGACGTCGGGAGCAACGCAAGTCCGTACACCCCACAGAGGCGAGACGACAGGCGGAACGCCACCCAAAGAGGGCGCTCTACTGGCGCAAAACTAATTCCCCGAAGCGGCCAGGAGGAGGCGCCACAGCGGTGAGCTACCGACCCTGTCACAGGGGTCAAATGGGATGTCTAAGACAAGGTTATGGTTTACTTGTTATGATTATGCTGTCTATATGTGTGTATCAATTTTGTAGTTGAAGTTATGAATATTGTCTCTATACTGTCTGTATTTCAAACTTATGCTATGCTGCTGGGTGACATCCCAGACAAACTGGTGTTAGCTCTGCCTAGCCTGCTTGATGGCCCATTAAGGACCATCAGCTATACAATGGACCCATTGAGAGAAGGCAAATATGCCTTGAGACTCAGCAAAGTATGCAGGAACTTGCCCATGTGACTGCAGACTCCATTTTGCTGTAATTTTCCACAGTAAGAACAAAGAGGTGTTCTTACACCTGGAAAAGACTATATAAGGCTGATGCCTCATCTCCATCTTGTCTTCAGTCCTGCTTCATTCCTCTGGAGGAACTTTGCTACAAGCTGAAGCTTTGAACAAAGGACTGAGGACCCATCCCAGCGGGGGATGTATTCCAGAGACTTGATTTGAACCTGCAGTTTATTCTATCGCTGCTGCAAGCCTGAACCAAGAACTTTGCCATTACTGTATGTAATTGATTCCATTTAACCAATTCTAACTTTCATCTCTATCTTTTTCCTTTTATGAATAAACCTTTAGATTTTAGATTCTAAAGGATTGGCAACAGCGTGATTTGTGGGTAAGATCTGATTTGTATATTGACCTGGGTCTGGGGCTTGGTCCTTTGGGATCAGGAGAACCTTTTTCTTTTACTGGGGTATTGGTTTTCATAACCATTTGTCCCCATAACGAGTGGCACTGGTGGTAATACTGGGAAACTGGAGTGTCTAAGGAGATTGCTTGTGAGACTTGCGGTTAGCCAGTGGGGTGAGACCGAAGTCCTCCTAGTCTGGCTGGTTTGGTTTGCCTTAGGAGGTGGAAAAAAACCCAGCCTTGGGCTGTAACTGCCCTGTTTGAGCAATTTGTCCTGAGTTGGCACTCTCAGTTGGGTTCCGCCAGAACCGCATTGTCACAGATGGTTTCCTACCGTTCAACAGCACATTCTGCACTTCAAATGAGCAAGCCATTTTCTATGCCCAAGAACCATCCAGGAGCCAAGCCTTTAAAGGTATCGTGGGAAGATTGGGGTAAATAGTTTTCCCTGATTCTTTAGTCAGTAAGTCTGGATTTCTTTGTTACTAAAAACAAAGTGACAGGTGAATCAGATCTGTGAACCATACCCATTCTTGCCAGGATGTCGCTATCAGGATGATTTTGACTTCACCTGTGTTTTATCTTTTTTAGGACTTTGGGAAGCAACAGTGTGAGGGGGTGGGCAGAATATGCATACAGCAGTGATCGTGGTCATGGAATGAGGAAAGCATCTCCTAGGCAACTGCAGCCATGTTCTCCCTTTGAGTAGATCTTGCGAAATATCCTGTTGAATGATGTTGCAAAGAAGTCTAACTCTGGGAAGCTCCAAGTGAAGAATATCTCCTATAGGGTCAGATTGCTCAGTTCCCACTTGTGCTCTTGGCAAAAATTTCTGCTCAGCTTGTTGGCTATGGTGTTCTGTAGACGAGGTACATATGCGGCTGAGATATTGATCTGGTTGGCTATGCACCAGTTTCCAAGTTTTACTTCTTTTGTGCACAAGGATAGGGATCTTGCTCCTCATTGGCAGTTTATGTAATACATGGTTGTTTGGTCATCCATCATGATGCTGATTGGATAATCTTTGATTATGGGTAGAAAATGGGTTGCATGCATACCAAACAGCTCTAAGCTCAAGTAGAATGATGCAAAAGCAGATTCCTGAGGGGTCCACTTTCCTTGTACTGTAAGGTTTTCAAGGTGGGCACTCCATCCTATCAGAGAGGAGTCTGCTGTTATGGTTTCTGTGGAGGATGGATGAATGAAAAGAACCTCCCCCACAAGTCTAGTAGGGATCTTTCCACCAATCAAAAGACTTGAGGACTTTTTGGGGAATTGATATTCGTTTGTTTAGGCCATGATTTTGGGGCATATAGACAGTCCTGAAAGCATCAGGAATATAATCTGGCATGAGGTGTCATGAATGTGCAGCATGCCATGTGACCCAACAGTTGCTGGTAGGTTTTTGCTGATGTTTGAGGACTTAACTGAAGCTGGGTGATGAATCAATCTGATGGTAAATAGTCCCTGAATGTTCAGGAGTCCAGGGTGACTCCTATGAACTCGATGGGTATCAAAGTAGGCTTTTCTGTGTTGAGTCTTAGTTCCAGTGAGTTGAACAGGACTAGAAACTTGGAACTGACCTCTTTCATTTGATTGAACATCTCCCACAAGATGAATGAATTTATTGTCGTTTGTGTAGTTGTATTTAGTACTCAGGGTGTGGTAATTTGCTTCCTTGAATCATAAGCAGGCAGAGAGTAACTTTTAGGCCCCAAAAGGTCCAGCCATTTATGCTCTTCATTGTGTAGTGTGGGCCTGGAATGGTAGTGTTTGTTTTCTTTATTTACAGCATCAACCATTAAGGAATTTGGGACAAGACGGGTGAATAGTTATTCTGCACCCTTGATGGGTACATAATATTTCTTGTCTGCTCTTTTGAAAGTGCATGGGACAATGGCTGGTGATTGCCATACTGTTTTCACTGGCTCTAGCAAGGCAACATCATGGGGAGTCAAGTGGGAGGGTCTCATAGAATGCTCTATGAGGAGCAGCTTAAGTCGGTCTTCTCTCAGCTTCCTGAATCTACTCCCAAATCCGATACAGAGCTTGAAACCTCGAAGGGATGTGTCTCTCCCCCCCCCCAGACAGCAGGGACTACTGGAATGACCACTGGTGAAGGGAAAAGACTTTCTACAGGTGTAACAGGGTTTAAAACTCAGGGCTTGGGGCATACCCATCAAGAAGAAAGGAAAAGAAGGCTCCAACCAACGGAGAGGCCCTATGGGTGGGTGACCACAAAAAGAAGGGAGGAGCCTCCCCCCCAAAATCCACATGAAAATCATGAAAGGAAAGTTAAAAAATTAAAAAAAAAAGATGATAAAGATGAAAAATTTAAGAATAATGCATGGAAGGTAGCTAGGACGAGGGGTAAGCTACCCCAGACACTGCAGAGCAGTTGAGAAGGAACTGGAATGGTGGTGGGTCCGCCCTGCCTTGCATGCCCTCAGATCAGAGCACAATGGTGTATAGAGCACAGGAGGAGATCATGCAGACACTGCTACCCAAAATCTATGATCAGGGGCTGTGGCACTCTGTACCTCAAAGCAGCCCCCTGGGACCCTCATATTCACCTGTCATACAGTTATGATATATATTTCATATAAAATATGCCGTGTAAGATATCATATGAAAGGTCATGATCTGAAGAAACCCATTGTTCTGTCCAAATATGTATATCGTCAGTGTATATGAAGTTATGAGATTTTGCTGTATGGTTGTTGCTGAAATACGTTGTAAGTTTGAGAGTCTCTACTGGTAGATGGTGATCCACTCCCCGGAGGGTGTTAAGCAACCATTAATCAGCAGGGGAGTTGTAAACAAGGGATTTACAATAATGTGACAGGGCTGCCCAAGCATCACACAATGGGGGATTGCTCAACCCTGTGACTCAGCAAAGCCCACCAGGACATGTCTGGGCTAGTGTTTTCTAGGCACATGGACTGAGGATTCAAAATAGGAGACAGTGGCATCATGCCTTGGCCTTTCTCCTTCCCCACCTACGCTGGAAGCAACAAGAATGCTGGGAAGACAAAGACTTGATCTGAGGAGACTGGTTCCAGGCTTAAAAGGGGAAGCCTGTGTATTAAGAACTGTAACATCCAGTGGGGTGAGAAAACTGCTTGATCCAAATACAACCTAATCTAGTAAGGTTTAAGATTTAGACTGTATGTTGACCCTTTTTTTCGTAACTATCTCTGACCTTTAGTGCCTAACACTTATAAATCACTTAAACTCTATCTTTCTGTAGTTAACAAATCTGTTTTATATTTTACTTAAAACAGTGTGGTTTGGTTGAAGTGCCTGGGAAATCTCAGCTCAGGTACAAAGGCTGGTGCATATCCTCTCTACATCTACATTATTACCATTACATTGGGTAATAAACTTACATTGGTGAGGTTTCTGACCAGGGCAAGATGGTACAGTTTTGGGATACAAGACTGGGAGCTGGGGGGAATTGGTAGGTGCCTTTCTCTCTGTGAGATTCGTGAGTGGCTTTGGGAGCATTCACGCAATCTAGCTGGGTGTGGGGCTCCACATGCTGTTGTGCTGAGTGATAGCAGCACCTGGAGGGGGTTTTCTGCCTGTCACTAACAAAGCATTGTGAGAAAGCCCAGGCTGGAGAGTTAAGGGGACACAGCGGTACCCCATTATAGGGGAACATGCACATCTGAAGTGGAGCACTCAGAGGGACAATTACTCAAAGAACTCTCCTTTCAGGTTTACAACCTCTCAGTTGGAGCTCTGCTTTTTTTCATGGCTGAAGTCAGAAGGCAGGGACTGACCTTCCAGACAAAACTACTCCCAACTTCCTGAGAAACGTAAACACAGTTGCTGAGAAAATAAAAAGTTATGTACTTGTTCACCACCTACTTCTGTTACAATTCTGTTGAGACTCAGTCCCTTTTGGAACCACACATGAAAAGCTTTTTCCTTTTAAAAGGTTGAACTTTTTTCCCCTTGAAGTCTAGGCTGCAAAAACATTCAGTTTCAAAATCGTCACAGGGATATAGAATTTCACTAAGGCTGCTCTTTTTATCTCCCACCGCTGCTCAGTCATACAGGTCATTGGAGGTCAAAGTGAATGGAGAGTTGTTGGCATATGCTTTTGAACCAAACATTAATAATGGAAAGAAACAGCCCACCTTCCCATCTTACCCAGGGATATACCTCTTTACCATCTTTACTCTCTTTACTATCCCATCTTTACCAGCGATATACCTCTAAAGAACTTTGAAAATCTTAGTTAAACATAGATAGCATCTTAGTTAACAGTGTTTGAGCAGAAATATGCAGTGCTGAATTTTACAATGGTAATTCAAAGTGATGATCTATTATGGCTAAACATTTCTGGCATAGTCTATATATGCTTCAAAGCCGATTTTCATAACATCATTCTAGATATGGGTTTCCATAGATTCTTGAAATGGAAAACATGTATTCCCTTTTAAGTGATTGCTTTTTATATCTGGAGGACAAAAGTAGCTTTTACATGCTGATACGAGTGAACGTACGATCTGAACAAACATTCTTTTTTCTCATGTGTCTGTATAAAAACAAGTTAAAAGCTATTGGTTTTTCTCCTCCTATCACTTCTATCAGGACTGTGATTTAGTCTGTCATTCTAAGCATATTTATTTACTCTGCTCTAGACAGTACACAGATCTCCAGGAATCTTATACTCTACTGACATGATAAAAAGTCAAATATAAATGATAAAACAAAACAGGAATTCAGTTGAAGAATTCAACCCATTTGCCGCTCTGCAGAAACTGCTCCTTGCAGGGGCCTGGCAGGCTGCCAAGCACAGCTCTTTGAAAATGCAAACAAACAACAAAATCCAGATTCAATGCCCCAGGATATTTCTGAGCACCTGTTCTTTACTTGAAATAATAAAATGTATATAAATACCCACGCCCACAGTGCCATACAAAACATGGAGCCTCTGCAAAGGTTTTTATGCTGTACTCTACAGTATAACATGCTGAAGATATGTTCACAGGCAATTATTGATTAACAGCCTGACAAAGCTGCTCCTGCCCACCAACCCATTTCTCTTTCTATAAGAAGGGAAAAAAGCAGAACTTACACTGTACTATGTGTGAGATTAAGAGTGCAGCACTGGTGTCATTACATGTTAGCCTGCCTTGTACCAGGTCTTGCTTCACTTGCAATGCAAACAGGTACCTGCAAACACAAAAGCGAACAAAGTCACATACAAAGCACTAAGAAAAAAAGCAATAAAATGCTGATTCATAATCTGGCAATAGGTATCCTTTGCCTGTTGGAATCTATACAAGTGATCTGATTTTCTTGAGTTTTAGAGACTCAATAAAGCATAACAATAATGTGTTACTCTTTAGGGTTTTACATAGCAGCTGCTTTTCATAGCCAAGACAGCCTAAATGTCTATATAACGTAATGAGCACTGGAACTGAAATGACAGTGTAGACAAAACATGGTACCCTCAGCAATAGTTTAACAAGCAGCCCTAGGATATTGGAGCCTATTTTAATCAAGAAAGAATGCTGGATAAGGCCCTGGAGTGGAGTTATCTCCTACTCCTCCTAAGGTGCCAATGGAACTTCCAATTAGGCAGCCACCAGAGAATGACCTCACTGCATAGTAAGTGGTGGGAGCTGCCGTCTGGCTTGTAGGAAAAGCTGTTTGGCCCCTTCAGGGGATAGATAGATGTCTGAGTGTGAGAGTGACTTGCTGCTACAGCAGCTTCAGACCAGGTCCATGTGGGGATGCTGACCTATCTCTCACCCCCCCCCCCAGTGACTGGGAGAGGGGGGTGTGACGTTGTGCAGTCTATATGGTTTTATAAAAAATTGATCATTCAATATAATGTAACTGAGATAGTTTTAGAGAAAATACGGTAATAAGTGAATGTAACGTAACTGGGATATGCTTCATGCAAAAGGTCTCTTGTAAGGTATCATTACAAAGCTTATAATCTACTGAGTATGATCATCTGATTTGTATAAATGTACCACTCTTGTATCTAAAACTAGAAATATAAAATATAACTCTGAGGGCCTATTGTAATTGTGTAAAGTGTGGACCATTAATGATGGTTTGGAATCTTGATGACTCCCATTGTCTGCAGATGGCTGTATTTACCTGTGAGTCTTCCTGTATATGTGTGTGCTGGCAAGTGAGTAATGAAGTCTTGCAGTGACATGTGATCATGTCACCTGAACTGGAATCCATCTTTAACCTGGTGCTTTTCCAGTGAGGGGGGGGGGTGGAAACCCAGAGGGACAAAGAGTTCCCGTCTTAGGCAAAAGATATATAAAGGGGGAAAGAGAACAGAGAGAGGGAGGAGCCATCATGGAGAATCCCCTAGCTACCACCTGAGCTGCAACAAGAGCTGTACCAGGGGAAAGAATTGTGCCCAGGCCTGGAAGGTGTCCAGTCTGAGAAAAAAACTTACTGAAGCATCTCTGAGGGTGAGATTATCTGTATTCAGTTTGATTAGGCATAGATTTGCGCATTTTATTTTATTTTGCTTGGTGACTTACTTTGTTCTGTCTGTTACTATTTTGAACCACTTAAATCCTACTGTCTGTATTTAATAAAATCACTTTCTATTTAGTAATTCACTCAGAGTATGTATTAATACCTGGGGGAGCAAACAACTGTGCATATCTCTCTATCAGTGTTATAGAGGGCGAACAATTTATGAGTTTTACCCTGCATAAGATTTATGCAGGGTAAAACGGATTTATTTGGGTTTAGACCCCATTGGGAGTTGAGCATCTGAGTGCTAAAGACAAGCGCACTTCTGTAAGCTGTTTTCAGGTAACTTGCAGCTTTGGGACAGGAGATTCAGACCCTGGATCTCTGTCTGGAGCCAGACGGGAGTGTCTGGCTCAGCAAGACAGGGTGCTGGAGTCCTGAGCTGGCAGGGAAAACAGAAGCAGGGGTAGTCTTTGCACATCTGGTGGCAGCTCCCAAGGGGGTTTCTGTGATCCAACCCATCACAGGGGGACTATTTAGGTGCATACTGTTGCAGGAAAAGCCTTCTTTCACCTGTACCAGGTGGAGCAGCAGGAACAGCAGCACAGCAAACTTTGCTTTCTCAGAGTCATGGCACCACATGGTAGTAGACCATTGAGAACCGGCAGGGGTAGAAGCAGGCATTTTGTGGGAGAAAGGGGAAGGGGAGGGAGTTTCAAACTCATCAGTTTAGGGCTGTAGCAGACCAGTAAAAGGGATGGGGACACCTCTTGCAGCCGGCCATAGCAGGTGTGTTAGAGCAGATGGGGGAGGGAGGTCCAAACTCAGCTCAAGGGGGATGGAGTGGGGCTCGAGGAGTCCTGTAAAACCAGGGCTGGGATTCTCACCACATGGGCAAGAGGACCCAGGACCAGAGTGAGCAGATCCCAGGCTAGTCTATCAGTCTACCAAATGGATTCCTCTCTATTGGGAAGTATTGGGGAGCCTGGGGAAGCAAACACTCCCAGTGGTGGACTATCATGATGGAGGCATTCAGGGGTGGGGAAGCCAACAGAGAATTGACTGGGAAGCTGCTTCCAAAGTTGCTTCCACAGCACCACAACGTTTACATGGTGTAGTGGGTCACCCAGAGCCAGGACATTTGAAGGAACAGATTTCAGACAGGACGGCAACACGACTGGCAGGGGTGAGTGTGACCAGCACCAAGTGGATGTTGTAGGGGCAGGTAGTGAAAGTTAATCCCTTCCATACAATGCTGCAAGTGTCTGTAGAGGGGACCTCTGTGGGATTCAGGGAACTTGGCCACTTTTCATCTAGGGGAACCTAAGTGGAGGAGGAGAGGGTTGTCACACCTCCCCCACCAGAAGGCAGCAGCCACCGAACTTATAGGGGTAGCAGAACTAGTAAATAGGCCACGGCGGGGATCGGGTGTCCTAAAGCTTTGTCTGGGACGTCTGGGTTACACACACCTTCTACAGAAGCTAATGGCATAACAGAGCTATTGCAAGCCAACCTTCAGTTGTTGCAGCAGCTGGGTGCTTCAACGGGTGAGAGGTCTGCAAATGATAATAATGGAAACTCAGCGTGGGAGGCAGGCAACAGTCAGACATGGCAGACTCCTCACCATGGGGTGGGAGCCCTTACTGGGGGGTGATTTATAAGCACCCTACAACTCACTCACTGATAGGGAACGTGAATTCACAGGACAGAACTGCTTCCCCAGGGCCAGCTGCGGGGCTACAGGGCACCAAGGGTGCTCCGATGGTCAGCCATGACTGTGGGTATGCTGGGGTGGCTGACCCGATGGGAATTCACCTTCTCAGTAATACTAAAGAAAATGTTGAGCGAGGTGAATATGTAGACATGTCATCACTGTTGCCCAGGGAGGTGCTGACAGACAGTAAGCCAGGGCAGAGCAAGCAAAGCAATGAGATAGCCAAGTGGGCAGGGTGGTTAGAGCATGGGAAAATAGGGAAGCTGCCTTCCTGATCTACGCTGGCGTTACTGCAGAGGCCCATCCAGACAGAAGCCCAGCATTGTTCAAATAGATGCATATAATCAGACTGGAATATAACATGTTTAGGGGCATGGCTTGGTTTCACTATGACAAACTGTTTAGATTGAATGTGGAAACAAACCAGGATCTGATGGGACATGACGCATTATACGCCGCGGTAGAGTGGATGACACTATGAGGGCCTGGTTTCCACACTAACAATGGCCTGTTCATTCTGCAGCAAGCCTGCCAGAGGCCTGAGGCTCATAATCACATCTGCTAGGCATTTAATGAAAGCAGTTGTTTTCATCACATCTTCAAATTCAAGCATGTGAAATGCACTTTGGGGCCCATGCAGCCCGCAATTGCCACAACAGTATGGGAAGACCACAGTGGGGAAACAGAATGGGAGGCAAGTCACGTGCTGCCCACAGACTTCTGGGGGCAGGATCAGGGTATGGAGCCCAAGGCACAAGAAAGGGTATGGTGGGGGAGGTGTTAAGGGTGCTCTATTGAGATTACCCTAATAAGATGGATGGGTATTTATTGAATGGGTTTACTGCTTAGGATCCCCTTTATGAGGGAAGGAAGTCATGTGATGTCCAAAAATGTGAAGTCCTTAGTGGGAGTGGATTATATTGTAAAGAAAAAGATTATGCAAGAATTACAGGAGAATAGGCAGGACCATTCGATCATCTGCCTATACAGAACTTGCATGTTTCTCCCTTAGGATTGGTGCCTAAGAAAGCTCCGGGTGATTATCACTTAATTCTTCACCAGTCATATAGAGGATCATAGAATCTCAGGGTTGGAAGGGACCTCAAGAGGTCATCTAGTCCAACCCCCTGCTCAAAGCAGGACCAATCCCCAGACAGATTTTTTGCCCCAGATCGCTAAGTGGCCTCCTCAAGGATTGAACTCACAACCCTGGGTTTAGCAGGCCAACGCTCAAACTACTGAGCCATCCCTCCCCCCAATTGGGGTAGCTCAATTAACAATGGCCTGGGGTGCTGATGGCCAAGTGTGATATCAAGTCTGCTTTTCCACCCCTGCATCCTTCTGACTTGAACTTTTTGGATTTCTCTTTCAAAAGACAATTCTATTTTGAGAAAGCTGTGCCCAAAGGATGTACAATATCCTGTTTGGCATAGGGCAGTGATGCGGGAAGCAGATTTACGGCAGGTAGTACATTACTTTTGTTTGTAGGCAGGGTGAATTCAGATGAGTGTATTAGCCTGATGGACACCTTTCAGGCCCTGCCTAAAAAATTAGGGGTACCCCTAGAGAAGTTAAAAACAGAGGGTCATCCACTACGTTAACCTACCTGGGGATTGAACTAGACACTCTGGTGGGTATATGACTCCCCCCCCCTCAGGATAAGCTTTAGGAGCTACTGGGGCTTGCGTAGGATAGGCATCTTCACTTTGCGGGGCAGGCATTCTGTGCCTGGCTTGCAGTGGTCACCACAGGCATAGCCAGACCTCACCATTTTATAAGATTTACTAGAGAGATGAAGGCAGATTTGGGGATGTTGGAACAGTTTCATTTTAATGGAGTGTCTCTGTGGAGGGAGGAATGGATATTCAAGGCTGATTTACAGATCTACTCTGATGCTTCGGGAGGTACAGGTTTCGGGGTATTTTACCCAGGCAGATGGTGCGCCCAGCAATGCTCCTCTGCCTGGATACAAAAAGGGGTAGTGCAGAATAAAACATTTCTGGAATTTTCCCCCCATTTTGGTTGCAATGGTCATTTGGGGAAAGGAGTTTGCTAATAAAAAGGATGTGGTTCACCTCTGAGAAAATAATCTGGGAACATGTAAAGGGCTGGACATAATGATCGGAGCTAAGCAGGACTTGGGTCAGATCCTGGAACTTTTCCCAGGAATAAAAATTATTTGGTTGGATTCATTGCAACATAGGGTGTGGCAGGGAACTGTGAAGCCCCCTTAGGTTCGGCAAGGCTAGGAAGTATGTGAATAGGGAGGTAGCCACATTCATACATTGCATAGGGGGCACCAGAATTATTCAGGGAGGATGGGATTTTACTGTCAGACTTGGGAGCTGACACTTTTGGGGGCATTAGGAGATGTCTGGGAACCCAGCTGGGTGTGGGGGGAGGCAGCCAAGCTAACCGCTGGCACCTCTTTGTGGCAGCTGTCCAGTGCAGATACTCCATAGAGAAGGGATATGGTGATCAGATAAAATGGATTGGGAAAGGATTTAAAGGACGTATCCTTTAAAGGAGAGGAAACTGGCGGGGGGTGGGGGGTGAGAGAGGGAAGGAAGGTTAGGGGCTCCTATGACTGGTATGGCAGGAAGCCAACCACCCTCCTTTATAGCTCCCTTAATCCTCATTTAAGTGTGGGGGTAGTGAGATCTCAGCAGCAGTTTGGCTGGGGACCAGGATGGGTGCAGGGGAAGGGCTGACAGCAGCCTCCACTCAGGTATATGTAAATGATTATGGACTTACCCCCTGAGCATTTTTATCCTCCAGGGCCTCCCTGACATGTAGGGATAAAGTTGTGGTCTACTTAAACCACATCCAGTGTTTCCTGTCCTCCTTCTGGCATAGCCGGACAATGAGGAATGAGGCCTTGATTAAACATCTATCTAGCTATGGTATCTGATCACCTCACAATCTTGAATGCTGTTGGTCTCACAACACCTCTGCAAGTTAGGGAAGAATTATTATCCCTGTTTACAGAAAGAGAAGTGAGGCACAGAGAGACTAAGAGACTTGCCCAAGGTCACAAAGGAAGTCTTTGGCAGAGCAGGGAACTGAATCAGGGTCTCTTAAGTCCCAGGACAACACCCTGACAATCCTTCCTCTCAAGGGTCTCCTCTGAAGGATTCACATATAACAATTTAATCCATACAAAGGCACAATGAGCAACTGGGTAATACTGCCACACAATAAGATAAAAAGTCAATACAGTTATAATAATAATAATAAATGGAGATATAACTGGAAGGGACCTTGAAAGGTCATCGAGTCCAGCCCCCTGCCTTCACTAGCAGGACCAAGTCCTGATTTTTGCCCCAGATCCCTAAGTGGCCCCCTCAAGGACTGAACTCACAACCCTGGGTTTAGCAGGCCAATGCTCGAACCACTGAGCTAGTGGGTGTGATGCTGTCAGACCTCCAGGCATGGAAATCTCACAGATTTCCATGGGTGTTCCGAACAGAGAAGGCTTGCAGAATCAGCTCAGATATTGCCTAATTTTTCCTTCATTATGCATCTCTTTGCTCTAGTGGGTTTAAACCAGACCCTTATGGACACACTTTCAAAGCAACAAGCAGGGATACAGAGTTATCCACAGGACTAGTATTAACATCAGAGACTCCTGCATCAAAATCCCCACAAAATGTTTGGAAAATTGACACTTTTAAATCTTTTATAATGCAGTTGTTTGTACTTTCTTTTAAAAAAAAATTAAAGAACATTTTAGTCTACATTCCTCGCCTCTCTGATCACTGGTCAAACAGCAAATATGATCAAGAACATTTCACTTAAAATCTCTATTTCTTGTCTCCACAAGTTTCAAAATAGTTCTCTTAAAATTTCATATCATCATCACCAGCTGTTAAGTGCCACCAACACACTCAATACTGTTCAAGACACTGATAAAATCAATGTCTGCCCTGAGGAACTTTCAAACTACAAGACAGTTGCAGATACAACAAGATACACTGAGAGACCCAGAGCAATTTGACTTCATAAGAACAGACATACTGGGTCAAACCAAAGGTCCATCTAGCCCAGTATCCTGTCTTCTGACAGTGACCAATGCGAAGTGCCCCAGAGAGAATGAACAGAACAGGTAATCATCAAGTGATCCATTCCCTGTCACCCATTCCCAGTTTCTGGCAAACAGAGACCAGGGACACCATTCCTGTCCTTCCAAACGAATAGCCATTAATGGACCTCTCCTCCATGAACTTATCTAGTTCTTGTTTGAACTGTGTTATAGTCTTGGCCTTCACAACATCTTCTGGCAAGGAGTTCCACAGGTTGACTGTGCGTTATGTGAAAAAATACTTCCTTTTGTTTGTTTTAAACCTGTTGCCTATTAATTTCATTTGGTGACCCCAGTCAACAGTGACTTTTCTAATCACATCTGCTTCAGTACATCTAGTAAGCACAAATGTGCTGAGACATATGCTGTGACAGCTTTAACTCATGTTTTTAAGGTGCTATGATAATACGTTTGTTTCTACGAGCACATTGCAGTAAGCACCCTAGTTAAAATTAGAAAAGTTTTACAAACCCAGTGAGTTTTTAACTTCAGTTTTTTCCATAGCTTTCTAAGATATTTTTCCTTAGAAGACTACACTTCTTGTCAGCCTGAAAGTCATTTTTTAAACTTAAAGAAAAAACACATGAAGAGAATTTGCTTAATTTAAATTTTAAAAATATAAAAACACATTTTCCGCATTTCAAGTGATTTTTGGACAAATAACTGATTTTTTGGATTGTTGGCAGTTCCAAAAAACTGGAAAAAAAAATTGGTTTGACTCAAATTGAAACCAATGAATAATTTGGCATATCAAAAAAGTCGGAAAAAAAAAAGTCATTTCAGGTCAAACTAAATGTTTAGTTTCCAGCCCATTTTTAAAATAAAATCAAAGGAAATTAAGGGTAAGAGTCACAAAATGGCCAAAGAGGAAAAGGTGGAGATGCCATCCTCTAGTAACTTGTAATCCAGCCATTAGGACATTCACCTGCATTCAATTTCTCCCTCTGCCTAATGCGGAGAAGAGATTTGAACTTGGATCTCTCACTTTGCAGAAGAGTATCCTAATAACTGGGCCACAGGGTATTCTGGGGCAGGTCTTAATCTCTCCTGTTGCACCTATTCTACTTTGTATAATTAACTATTAATTGAATGAGGGACCTGAATTTGGGTCTTCTACCTCCCAGGGGAGTGTCCTAGCCACCAGGCTAAAGGGTCACTCTCTCGCTCTCTCTGTGACCCAATGACTATTCAAGTATTTTATACAATATGGAACAGCTTCAGCAGGAGAGACTGAGAGAACCCTGCCCTAGAATATCTGAGAGCCGAGCAGTCAGGGCACTCATGCAGTGTGGGAGATCCACGTTCAAATTCCTTCACCACACCAGGCAGAAGGGGGAACTGAACAGAGGTGAATGCGTTAGCCACTAGAATATAGGTTATACAGCAGAGTGGTGAACTAAATCCAGGTTTCTCACATTACAGTGTGCCCCAACGACTGAGCTAACGGTACTAAACGAAGGCACCACCACCCAGTCTAAACAATGGGGGGGGAAATTGTTCAAAACTATTCAAATTTGTGAGTAGTTTGGCGCAGACAAACTGCATTTCTGGCAAATTACGTATTTCTCTGAAAAATTTCACTGAGCTCTAAGAGTGAGCACTCCATAGAAGCACCACTGCAAAACTTACTGTACATTGAAGAAGGGTGCAACTTGATGGCAGCTTTCTTTTCTCTGAAACAGAATCACCAAATTAACTGCATATATTTTGATAATGCAGTGTGTGATTTTAACCATGCCATGTTAATGCTGCATCCACATATTCTGTTTGTTTCAAATTGTATGTTTTGCTTGCAAGGTTCTAGGTAGGATGGCACTTACTATGAACTAGCTCAGACAAAGCTGGTAATAAAAAAAAGGTGCTATTTTGTGTTTTGTGGTTATAACCTTGCACATTCTCAGGAGAGTAGAGTTAAAAAAACTCACTATTTAATAAGATGATAAACAGAGGACATTACAAAGCAAACAAGGATTAATCAAAATAGACAGGAAGGTAGGTTGAAAGTTATTACAGTGGACTTGTGATATATCATAGCTGTGCACAAGACACAAGACAAACCATGGACCAGTTTTGGGTTGTAACAGCTATAAAACTAGAGATGTTTACATTCTTGCTGAAGTGTCTCTTCTCTCCCCTCTTCACACATGCAAACATGTGGATTACACATCTGGACCAAAGAGCACACTATGGGATGCTTCTTTAGGAAAGCTAGGTCATTTTGTATGATTTTATTTTATTTTTTAAATCTTGCTTACCGGTATATATGTGAGCCTTTTGATAGCATGGTTTCCACTAGGACAGTAGTACCACACAAAATCAACACTGAATTGCCAGGTAACTGGCCTCAGCTTATTATCATAGAATCATGGAATATCAGGGTTGGAAGGGACCTCAGGAGGTCATCTAGTCCAACCCCCTGCTCAAAGCAGGCCCAATCCCCAGATTTTTGCCCCAGATCCCTAAATGGCCCCCTCAAGGACTGACCTGACAACCCTGGGTTTAGCAGGCCAATGCTCAAACCACTGAGCCATACGTCCCGCCCCCAACTAGTAGCTGTCATCGGATTTTAATATGTAGACATTTCAGAGCAGCTTTACTTCAGATCATGCAGAAGAATTTTCTCATGAGAAAATTCACCAATAGTATCGTATTGTCAGAAGAAAGCAAAGTAATAGCTCCAGGTGAGGGTGTAGAAAAACAGCCGTTAATCAGCACGGACAGAGAAGCTGGCACAACGATCATGCTGGTTTGGTTTGATTATTGCAGACTACTTAGAAATACACAAATTATATACACAGCACAGAGGAAAACTACAAATAGATTAATCCCTAATACGAACTCTGCAGTATAATCCATAAATCGAGGGCTGCAATATTGTCTACTTAGCCTGGATTTTAATGGGTCCCGCGCGAAGGTAACCTCTTGGAGCAGTCTACCAGGGGAGAAAGGGAAGAAGACGGACAGAAGCACAGCTAGAGAGGATGGCAAATTAGCTTTTCTAACCTAATTGAATATACTGTACATCACACGGTAGCTAATCTTAATTAGAGTTGTGTCATTATGGCCACTAGATTTTAGGATTCTGTCTGCCATGTTTGCACAATACATACAATGATGTATTCTAGCTCTACATCAATTTCCTTTTAAAACCAATACTAGGTCCTCTCTTTTTCTGGCAATGATGAAACCCATTAAAAGATAGGCATAGCCTGACATTCCAAGTCTTTTCACAGCCATGCAAACTTCACATTAGTGCTTTGTTTCTCCCCAGCATGATGTGTTCTCTGCAATGACACTATTCCACACATACGCTATAACGTTCACATACAAGATTCTTAACCTGCAAATTTAAAATCAACCAAAAAAAAAAAAAAAAAGTAATCAGGATTCAGAACCATGTCTCTAGGTGCAGAAAGAAACTAAAATCTATTTACAGTACATGTACTAAGCTACTGAATATTCAGTTTGATATATTCAGAGCTGGGAAATTCTCTGCTAGTCACACAATATTAGGAGTTTTCATTTAGTCCTGTCCTCTAATATTTTTTAAACTGCCTTTCAAATAAACACTTTGTTTTTTTTGCAATTTCCAGGCCAGGAAAAGGGATTAATTTTTTTTTCCTGCTCCGTGACTCGCTCACTAAAATAAAAGAAGCCAGGAATAAATGCAGAGGAACACCAAGGTGGGGATGGACTTTATAAAGGAGATTACACAGATAGGAGGAAAACTTTGGGAAAACAGGATTTTCATCCCATGGGAAATTTCAACATTACAAATTTAGTTTCTGTTCTGGATCAGAACAGAGAGCTGAAATATCAACATGTTGTAGAACAAAAATATTCTGAAAAAATCTGAAAATCAGAAATGTTGAAAAAAAATGTTTTTGACTGAAATGAAAGAAAACATGTCATGGCCTTTGCCACAGAAATTAATTTTTTCATCGTGATTAATCCAGGCCATTTTAAAAATAAAATCAAAGGAAATGAGGGGTAAGATTCACAAAATGGCCAAAGAGGAGAAGGTGGAGATGCCATCCGGTAGTGATTAATCACACTGTTAAACAATAACAGAATACCATTTATTAAAATATTTTTTGATGTTAACTACATTTTCAAATAGATTGATTTCAATTACAACACAGAATACAAAGTGTACACTGTTCACTTTATATTTATTTTGATTACAAGTATTTGCACTGTAAAAAAACCCCAAAGAAATAGTGTTTTGCAATTCACCTAATACAAGTATTGTAGTACAATCTCTTTAACATGAAAGTTGAACTTACAAATGTAGAATTATGTAGAAAACAAACCTGCATTCAAAAACAAAACAATATAAAATGTTAGAGCCTGCAAGTCCACTCAGTCCTACTACTTCTTCAGTCAATCGGTCAGACAAACAAGTTTGTTTACATTTGCAGGAGATAATGCTACCCGTTTCTTGTTTACAACATCACCTGACACTGAGAACAGGCATTCTCAGGGCACTGTTGTAGCCAGCATCGCAAGATATTTACGTGCCAGATGTGCTAAATATTCATATGTCCCTTCATGCTTCAACCGCTATTCCAGGAGACATGCCTCCATGCTGATGACGGGTTCTGGTCGATAACAATCCAAAGCAGAGTGTACCGACGCATGGTCATTTTCATTACCTGAGTCAGATGCCACCAGCAGAAGGTTGATTTTCTTTTCTGGTGGTTCAGGTTCTGTACGGAGTGTTGCTCTTTTAAGACTTCTGCAAGACTCCTTCACACCTCATTTCTCTCAGATTTTGGACGGCACTTCAGATTCTTAAAACTTGGGTCGAATGCTGTAGCTAACTTTAGAAATCTCAGCATTGCGTTTTGTGAAATCTGCAGTGAAAGTGTTCTTAAAATGAACATGTGCTGGGTCATCATGCAAGACTACTGTAACATGAAATAAATGGCAGAATCTGGGTAAAATAGAGTAGGAGACATATAATTCTCCCCCAAAGAGTACAGTCACAAATTTAATTAACGCGTTATTTTTGTAACGAGCGTCATCAGCATGGAAGCAAGTCCTCTGGAATGGTGACCAAAGCACGAAGGGGCATACGAATGTTAGCATATCTGGCACGTAAATACCTTGCAAAGCCAGCTACAAAATGCCATGCAAATGCCTGTTCTCACTTTCTGGTGACATTGTAAATAAGAAGAGGGCAGCATTATCTCCTGTAAATGTAAACAAACTTGTCTGTCTTAGCAATTGGCTGAACAAAATGTAGGACTGAGTGGACTTTAGGCTCTGAAGTTTTACATTGTTTTGGTTTTGAGTGCAGGTATGTAACAAAAAGAATTCTACATTTGTAAGTTGCACTTCCATGAAAAAGAGATTGCACTACAGTACTTGTATGAGGTGAATTGAAAAATACTATTTCTTTTATCATTCATACAGTGCAAATATTTGTAATCAAAAATAATATACACTTTGATTTCAATTACAACACAGAATACAATCTATCTGAAAATGTAGAAAAATATCAAAATATTTAATAAATTTCAATTGGTATTCTATTGTTTAACAGTGTGATTAAAACTGCGATTAATCACGATTAATTTTTTAAATCACAATTTTTTTTAAATTAATTGTGATTAATTGACAGCCCTAATATGTTCCCATGACAAATTTTGGTTTTGATTAAACTGCATTTTTCAGCCTGAAAACTTTCTGAACAAAAAATGTTGACCAGCTCTAGACACATGTGCCCCACATTCTGACCCTCATGTCTACACACACACACACACACACACACACACACACACACACACACGAATATTACTTTTTTTCTGATAAGAGAACTGAGCTAGTGTGTATTCCTTCACAAAACTGAATAAAGTTTAAATCGCCACTTTAATGAGAATAAAAAATTAAGCACATATCTAAGTATACAATTTAGCTGTAGTAGATATATGTTTTCTCCCTTGTTTCCTCTTATACCTCATCCTACTCGCTCCGCTCCCTCACAGTTCCCTGCCCCCCCGCCCCCCGCAACAGTCATAAAATCATTTTTGTGAATCTTATGAGTTCATAAGGACTATGTGAACGTGTGGTCCAGCAGCTGCACCCGGCAGCCTCAGGCAGAGCTATCTTCTCCCAGATGGTCGGGTTATGGTCCCAAACAGAGAGGAGTTCTCAAGGGGGCCAGGTTCCTCCATTGTTCAGGTCCACTGGGGATGAAAGTAAGGGAGTTTGGCTAGTTCCCCTATCCCACTGCTGCTCCTGGAAACCTCCTGCTGCATTGTGTTTCCTCTGAGGCTTGATAAGAAATGGGGGGGCTCCTGCATCACGTTTCCCTGGTGCTCCTTAGCACGATGAGGTCCAGTGAATTACCTCCCACGAGGAGGAGAGGTAATGGAAGGGATACTCAGATAGAACCTTTGCCCTCATCTCCTGGTGCTTCCCATTTTCCTCCCCACTCATATCCATTAAGGAATTAAAAAACAGAATTACAGAATCACTAACCTTGTCAGTTCTTCTTGCAGCTGAGCATGATCTGGTGGAAAGAATTTCACCACAAATTTTACGACAACATGCTTAGGTCCTAGCAAAAAGACCAAGGAAAATTCATGAAACATTTGTAACAGTCTGCACATTCTCATACAGAAATAGACTATTAAGTCTAAAATAATATGTATTAGTCTGTGTCTCCTGCTAGTATTTTTGACGTTCCTCAGATTAGTCAATAACATCTATTTAATAGATCATAAAAGGAAGCCTAAACACCTTCCCACTAAAGTCTTCTTCTCTACTCCCTTCTCTTTCTTTCCCCCTTTCTTTTCCCCCACCCTGAATATTGCTGACAATTTTGCGCCCTTAAGCAAACTACTGTTTCTGTTAATCTCTTTCTTTCTTTCTTTCATCATATATTCCTCATATATTCCTGTCTCCACATCCTCGTGTCCCACCTTGCTGCCACTATCAATAAAGCTGTTACCTCTTGTATATGAAACAACTTTCTAAAATCTGTCACTGTCTGGCCCCTTCAATGGGCTTTGGAATAAACCCTCCATGTGCGTTTCTACATAAAGTTTAGTTTAAAACCAGAAATGACAAAAGTAAAACACTTTACATACAGAAACATAATCATTATCGTGTTCGGTAGAAATTGACTCAGCATGCTCAATAGCAAAGGGATATGATCAATAACTTAAGCAGGCTATATATAAATGTAAATTGATAACATTTAAATTGCATTCTTTCCTCGCTATTGTAACAAATTCTAACACTGATCAAAGGTGAGTTGTGTGAGTGTATAAACATTAGCTATTAAACAAAATATTGGTTGGCTACCAAAGATGAATTTTAATTACCAGACCGTTTGATTTTAAAATATCACTATGAATATAACTTAATAGTACACAATATGTATTATAGGTATATATCTGATGGCAAAAAAATCCAAACAAAATATGAAGTTAATGTTCTAATTGAGAGAGCCCCCCTTCATCTAATTCAGGGGTTTACAAACTTCATTGCATCACGACCCCCTTCTGACAATAAAAATTACTACACAACCCCAGGAGGGGCACCGAAGTCTGAGCCTGCCCCAGCTCCACCGCCCCAGGTCGGGGGGCCAAAGCTCCAGCCTCGCAGACCTGGGAGGAGGGCCTGTAACCTGAGCCACGCCACCCATGGACGAAGCCGAAGCCCTCGGGCAGTGGGGCTCGGGCTTTGGGTTCAGTCCCGGGCCCCAGTAAGTCTAAACCAACCCTAGTGACCCCATTAAAACAGGGTCGCGGCCCACTTTGGGATCCTGACTGACAGTTTGAGAACTGCTGATCTAATTCAACGATTTTGGATGGATACAGTAAATGACAAAGAAAGCACTTACTTCTAATCTGTTTCATAATAGGTTTCAAAAGGTCCAGCCACACCTAAAAAACGAAAGAAAGCATTACAAAATCTGAATGAACTACTGCTAGCATAGTAGTATTCTCCATTATACTATATGAATTATTTTTCCAGATTGCTTACACTCCCGCAGTTATCCACAAAGGCTTTTCTTCCTTCATATAATTAATTCTTTGTCACAAGGAGTTAGACACCTAATGTGCTGCCACCGTGCCTCATCCGTAGAAACAATATACATTCAGAAATAGAGGAAAACAGTATCTTCCACAGATTAAGGGGTATATTTCTCCCTCATTTATCCCAGATTTTACATAATTAAAGTGAAACTGTGTCACAGCGTCAGGGGCAGTCAATAAAGGGAAGTTCCTTACCTTACTGTAACTGGAGTTCTTTGAGATGTGTGGTCCCTATCTGTAGTTCCCTAGGGGGTATGCATGTGCTCCATGCACCTGAGACTAGAGAATTCTTGCAAGCAGAGTCTGTTGGCCCATGTCTGTGCCCCAGCTCTCCTCATGCGCTGCATCGAGGGCATAAGGGGTGCGGCGGACTGACCGCCTCACCAGTTCCTTCTTTACTGCAAATCAGATCACGATCTGAAGCAGAGGGGAAGAGGGTGGGTAGTGGAATGCAAGTAGAGACCACACATCTCGAAGAATTCCAGTTACAACAAAGGTAAGTAACTTCTCTTTCTTCTTCGAGTGCTGATCCCTGAAAGTATTCTGTTGGTGGTGACTGACAATCAGTACTTAAAGAGGAGGAGGGTGTGAGGATGCAGGAGGTGTTCTGGACCATGTAATGTCTCATGAATGTGTGGATGGAACTCCACGTAGCTGCCTTGCAAATATAAATCAGAGGCATCTCTTGAAGTGATGCTACAGAGGCTGCCTGTGCCTTTATAGAGTGAGACTTTACCCCATGTGGGGGAGGAAGCTATACTAACTGATAGAATAGGATACAGCCAGAGATCCACATGGAGATTCTCTGAGAGGATACCGCTTATCCTCATATGTGTTCTGCTAACAGTGTAGGTGATTTTCTGATCTGTTTCCTTCTCTGAAGTAAAATGTCAATGCTCATCTCATGTTGAGGGAATTAAGTCTCCCCACCTCACTAGGGGGATGGGACTTCGGGAAAAATACAGGTAAGTAAATTGACTGGTTTGCATGAAATTCTGAAACAGTTTTAGACATTTATTTTGGGGTGTAGTCATAGCAAGACTTTATCCTGATGAAATATAGTGTACGGTGGGTCAACCATTAACACTCCAAGTTCACCTACCCTACTGGCAATGAGGAAGGCAACCTTAATTGACAGTGAGACATGGAACACATAGCTAACAGTTCAAAGGGTGGCTCAGAGAGTATGGAGAGCACTAAATTAAGATCCCAGTCAGGGGCTGGTTTCTTGACTGGCAGAAAGGTTCTGATCATGCCCTTCAAAAACCTGGCTGTTACCAGGCAGGTAAAGATCAAGTAACTGTCCATTGGCAGACAACACGCACTAACTGCTGCCAGATGAAAGTGCACCATGCTAAGAAAGAGGCCCACCACCTTGAGGGTAAGAAGATATTCCAAAATAGCTGAAATATCTTCTGTCTCTGTTGAGACAGAGAACTGCCTCCATTTGGAAAGGCAGTATTTTCTAGTGGAGTCCTTCCTGCTACTGTTAATGATGACCTGTATGGCTTCAGAGCAGGAGTGTTCTAGGCTTGCTGACAATCCAAACACCAAGCCAAAAAATGAAGAGCATGCGGTCTGGAATGCCTGACCCTGTCACTTTTGTGGGTCAGGAGATCCGCACAAGTCCGAATGCTGATACGTGGACAGGATGACACTTGAAGGAGGCTTGGAAATCAAAATTGTCTGGCTTTGGGTCAGCTGGGAGCAAGGAGGATGGCTTGTGCCCTGTCTAGTCAAATTTCTGTAGAACTCGAGGTAGTAAGCAGGATGGGAGGAAAGACATAACCAAAGTGATTGGTCCAAGATAGGAGGAGTGCATTGGCCCTAGAGTACTGACCTTGGGCTTTCGCTGGAGCAGTTTATTTTCCACTTCCCAAGTGTAGGTTCCCCACTCAGTTAAGGTGTTTACTACAGAATCAGGTAACTCCCACTCAACCAGCCTCAGCAGGCATTTTGTCACTAGTCACGCCAGTGAATTCTGGGTGCCTGGGAGGTATACTGCAAATAGGTTGATGTCACACACACATTAAGGGGCTCTCCATCATGGCAGATGGGCCCTCACCTCAGAGGGAATTGTTACTATGGTATTCATGCTATGCTTGCTCAGAGCCAAGCTTACAGGCAACGAAGGTGGAATCTGGCAAATGGTGTTACATAAATACAGGACACAATATGGTCCAAGAGAGTAAGGCACATCCAAACTGATGTTCAAGGGTTGTGTGTAACCAGGTCTATGAGAGCGCCTATGGCATGAATTCTGTCCCTGGGAAGATAGGCTCTCGCCTTGATTGAATCCAATATTACTTCTATAAATTCTATGGTCTGTGTTGGAGACAAGGTAGATTTTTACATGTTTACACTGATTTCCAGGGATACTAAAAGGAGCAGCAACAAGCTTAATGTTGAGACTTCCAGGCAAGACCTGCCAGTCAGAAGCCAGTTGTCCAAGTATGGGAAGATTGTGGCGTCGCCTTGTCTGAGCTAAGCTGCTACTTTTCAGAATACTTCTGTGAAGACTGTGGGAGTTGTAGCTATCCCACACAGGCACATTTTGTACTGACAGTGGTGAGGGCCCACCACAAACCTGAGAGATCGTCTGCAAGAGGGATGAATGTCCACATGAAAGTATCTCTTTCATATTGAGAGCTGTAAATCGTGTGCCTTTTTCTAAGGATGGTATTATGGATGCCAACATAAACATGCAGAATTTCAGCTTGCAAACAAGAACATTGTGTTGACACAGGGCAAGAACGGGTCTCCAGCCTCCTTTCTTCTTGGGAACTGAGAAATACTTTGAGTAGAACCCTTTTCCCTGATGTTGAGGGGATACCTGCTGTATTACTCTTCATTGGAGAAGAGACTGTATCCTCCTGGTGAGGATCAGTCTCGACAACAAGGGAGACTGTGGGTCTGGCAGGATGAAGACATCGTCAGGAATGGTATAAGTGACCATTACCTTTGGAGGTTGTGATCTGTCACTCCATGCCACTGAAGTCGTAGTAGGTGGTGGTTCCTTATGGAGCTGTGATAGTACTACTAGTGATTTTCTCTGACCTGATGATCTCCGATGGTACTGGTGGTCCCTGATCTTTCAGGTCTCGGTACTTTGGTTTAGATAGTACCACAGTCGATGTCAATTCAAAAGCTGGTACCGAAGAAGCCTTGCTCCTTTGTGTCTTCTGATTATGCCCATGTGACTTAGAATGATCTAAGTCTTTGTGGCCAAGCCGGAAGGCTTGCCTGACCTGGATGAGTCCGAGGAGGGATGTCTTTTCTTAGAGGGTCTAAGAGGGGATCAGCTTTTCTGTTTGCAAAAATGCCCCTTACTCTCATGAGGGAGCACAGCCAGAGGGTCCTTCTCTCTGCCCGTCTCGGCTCTGGAGTCAGGCACAGAGCTAGTGGGCATGCACCTTGCCGACTCTGGCCAATGTACAGGTGGGGACTCCCTGGCCTGGTCAGACTGGAGTCTCATGTCAGCAGACCGGGTCATAAGCTGTCATTCCTAGTGGTTGGAGTAGAAGTCAGACCTAGTGGTTGAAGTCTGAAAGCCAGAACCTAGGGTCACGACAGTGTCAGAACCAAGACAGAGTCTGAATGACAGAACCCAGAGTCAAGACAGAGTTGGAGTCAGAGCCGAGAGTCGGAATCAGATTGCCAGGAGTCAAGGAAGGCAGAAGCAGGGCTGGTTCTGAGGCAGGAGCAAGGCTGGGTCAGGATGGGAATAAGGCTGGGTGCAGGGCAGGATCTGAGCTGGAGCTGTGGAGGAGCAAAGCAGGAGCAGGGCTTGGAGACAGACGAGCACAGGGAAGCAGGGAGTCCATGGTTGTGTGCATTGAGCAGCCAGTGAGCTACTGCTGCTGCTGGGCTTAAGCTGGCTGACTTCCTCAGCCAATGCGGCAGCGTGGTCCATCGGGCAGCCTAGCTGGCTCGTTATGGTGCCAGGAGGACTGAGCAGGCACAGCTGCAGGGCCTTACTCCTGACATCTCATTACCTGCTCCAGGTGGAGTTTTTGAAGTCGGCGCTCTCGTGCCTACTGCATTTGGCTGGGGAAGGAGCATCTAACACTGCACTTGGAGATATGCACCTGCCCAAGGCAGTAGAGATAGTACTGGTGGTCATCACTGAGTGAAAAGGAGCGGGGACAAGAAACAGTTTTTGAAGCCCAGAATCATGGGCATAAGCCAAATCCTGCACTGGGAGACTGTGAGGGTTCCCTGGAGTGAGGACTCTAAAACTAGCCAACCCTAACAACAAGGAAGAATAATTTAACTTTGAATATATAGATGAAGAGAGAGGAGAAGCTCTAGACATTGAAGGATTCTAATACAGGCCATGCAGCAGTAAGAAAGAACTAGAGAGGCAATTGATCCACACCACCCTTTATACGCTCAGTGTGGGGCACAAGGAGAGCTGGGGCGCAGGCACAGGGCAATAGATGCTGCCTACAAGCAATTCTCCGGTCTCAAGTGCATGTTGCCCCTGCATACCCCAAAGTGAAATAGGGGCCAGCACTCAAAGACGACTCAGTGTGCCATGGTAAGGGAAAACTGATAAGATCAATTTAAAAGTCTCCCCAGAGTGCCTCTGTAGGGAGCAGAGACAGAAACAGGATGCATCCCTCAGGAGAACACAAACCAGCTCCTATTGCAAGGATCAGTGGCAATGCAAATCAAGACTTATCACCTAGATTAGTCTAAAGAAATGTGGGCAGTGGGGGCTTCTGACATTAGTTGGAGAGCAGGAGGCTGGGAAACTCAGAGGAGTGATTAGGAGACAATAATCCTGGTACTGGGGACACTGAATGGGGCATTTCTTCCTCAAGGAGACACCTGTGAAAATATTGAGAGGACTTCCCCATGATAGGGTAACAAACTAACACCAACCATTTGGATAAGGTTGGATGAGGGGTTCTGTCTGCACAGCAGTGTGAGGCAGACACACTACTCAAAGTCTGAGAGAAAGGATTTTACTCTCTAGCCATGTAGCATTTTCTCTCATCTCTGTCAGAAGAGGCCACATCATTGGGCTTTGCAAAGTACTCAGATGCGGTATGTTATGCCATGTCATTTTATTTATTTTGATCTTATTACTCTCTATCTTAATAAATCATGTTTTTACTATTGTGTGAGTGTTTCACATAGACTAGCCTTTCTACCTCTAAGAGGAGGTGGTCAACGAAAACAGGGTGTCTAGACCCGAAAACTTCACTCATACTCTAAGGGCTGTTCTACACTGGGGGGAGGGGAAATCGATCTAAGATACGCAACTTCAGCGAAGTATCTTAGTTCGACTTACCTGGCTGTCCTCACAGGGCAAGTCGACGGCAGCGGCTCCGTCAACTCTGCTTACTCCTCCTGCTGAGGTGGAGTACGGGCGTCGATTGGGGGATAGATTTATCGCGTCTAGACGAGAGGCGATAAATCGATCCCCGATAGATCGATTACTACCCACCGATCCGGCGGGTAGTGTAGATGTGGCCTCAGTCAAAAGGACATGGACAGAGGTGCAGTGTGTTGCAAAAGGCTACAGTGGGCAGCAAAACCAGGTAGAGGCCAAACAACCAATGTGAGGTGGAGGGAGTTTGGGAGAAACATCTCAGCCCTCAGTTAATAAATACATGTCTAGAGTTATGGGAGGAATGGTGCACAGTCTTCAAAAGGGGTACGGACCAATCTAAAAGCCATAAAATTTGCCCCAGAGAGCAGATTAATCACATTGTCCTCTCAGGAAAATAATAACAATATATTTTTAATAAGAACACAAAAATTAAAGTTGACCTTGAGCAGTTTTTAATTAGGCAGCGCCTGGGACACCCTCAAAATATCCATATTATAGAATTATAGCCTCAGGAAGCCCCCCCCCCACACACACACACACAAATGCTTCTGTTAAAATTGTTCCCATTACTAATTATTTTCATAGTTATTACAGAGCCAAGCTAGCTCCTTGGAGGCACTATTGTCCTAAGGCCCTATTATTCAAGTACTTATATATTCACAAAAGTTTCCCTTTGAGATGAAATTTCTCATTCTCCTCCAGTTCAAAAGATGACTCCCCCCACTTTTTTTATGGAAGGTGTGAAGAAAATCTATTTGGTCATTTGTTAGTTACTCAAGCATGGGAAAATGGTGTTTTTTACTTGCTAAAAATCTAGTTCTGACATTCTTTGGCATTCTGATAACTCAGAGTGTTTTGTCTCAGAAGTTACAACTTGGCATGTACACAATCCCTCAGTGAAGAATGCGTGCTTGCCAAGTTTGGAGGAAAAAGAAGACTGAGAAATAACCAAGTCACAAGAGTCTGGGCATTCCGCATTTTATCCAATAGCATATGATTCTGCGCAATTTGTTTTGGGCTAGAGCTAGTCCTGCATAAGACGAGTTGTACAGTGGTGTCATTGCAGGATCTCTGTATCCAGAGTCCCAATTCCTTCCGCAGTTTCTCTTTGTCATAGGAGAGCAGATAGTTACTACAGAACCGTCCAAGGTGCAGCTTACTGGGGGACAGGAGCAAAACCAAGACTTCACCAATATGGCCAACACTATGCATTCAAAAAACGTGAGTCAGGCCCCTAAAATCATGAAGCAGGACAAAGAAGGAAATTAAAATAAAAATAATTCGGGGGGGTTCTTTTTATTTGACTTCTGGTTTTGCAGCATTTAGGGTTCATGGTTTTAAGCTTTTTGCTGCAACTCTGAGGGACAGAAACATTTTCTTAAATGAAAGCTGAGATTCACAAGTAGTAATCTGATGCCAACAGCTGTATATTTGAGGAAAACATCAAATATCAGACTTCTGATAAAATGGAAGAGTTAGCAACGGTGCTTCTCTTGCCAGGGAGAGGTTCAGCTCTGCAGAGTCTGTTCACACCCCAATGTGTGAAGCAGTGATCCATGCAATGTCATCTTTACTCAGGGGTGAAAGTAACTTAAAGAACATACCGGTACACCGGAGTCCTGAGCGGGGGCATGGCCTCACCCGGAAGAGGTGGGGCCTCAACAGGAAGAGGCGGGGCCTTTAGATCACCCCGGAGCTACCAGCTGCAGAGGCGGCTCGTAGCCCTGGGACTCAGGGGGCGAATTAAAGGGCCCGGGGCTCTGGCCACTGCGGAGCTCTGGGCCCTTTAAATCACCTCAGGAGCCCGGCTGCTGGAGCTCTGGCGGTACTTTAAAGGGCCCGGGGATCCCCACAGCAGCTGGCGCCCTGAGCCCTTTAAATCACCGCGGCGGAAGCCGGTCCAGTCCGGCACGGCGTACTGGCTCTTGCCGGTACGACGTACCGGACCGGACTGGACTGGCTTACTTTCACCTCAGTCTTTACTCATGTATGCAACCATGTTAGGACAAGTGACAGTCTTGCCTCTACAAACATATCATGCTATAGCTGGCCAGGCATACAAACACACAAGTATTTGTGATCTGGAACTCTACACATTGCAGTAAGTAGACCTGTGTTTGAATATATGATCTCATCTGCATGTGAAAATATCCAAACAAACGCTCAGGCATTTATTTTTATCTTGTATTACACACTATTTGAAAAAGCAATGAATCATATTCAAATAAATGTAAATGTAGTGCATACACTCACTTTTTTAAAAGCAAAGCAATTAAATGCAAATTCTATGTTATGCATGATGTAAAATTCTACATAGTAGATAAGATTTTCCCCCCACAGAATTCAAGAAATTAAAAGTTATGGTTCAAAAGCAACTTCAACTCGTTCACATTGCACATAGATATTAGGGCTTATAAGTAAACAGTCCTCACAGTTGTATAAATAACTACCATATATATTCGTTCATAAGCCGCATTTTTTAGTAAAAAAGGGAAGCACCAGAGAAGGGGGTCGGCTTATGAACGGGTACAGAGAGGGAGAGGTGGGACACGGCCCCTCCCCCCAACAGAGGGAGCAAGGAGAGGCAGCACAGCCAGCAGAGCCAGAAGGGAAGAGTCTCTCCACTTCTGGCCATGCTGCTCTTCCGCCAGCCTCCGAAGCAGCTGCAGCTCGTGGGCTGGCAGGCGCAGCTGTGCCACTCAGCCCCACCCCCAGAGCAGGCTGTGGATGCACTGCCTGAGCATGGTGCGGCAGTGCCGCCCGGCCCAGCTGGAACATGATGTGGCCGCGCTGCCCAGTCTGGCCCGCCGGAGCAGGCTGCAGCCGCGCTGCCCAGTCTGCCGGAGCAGCTCCAGCCAGGCCAGAGACATCTTCCTGTGGCCCTCCCCAGATAATGTGGGAAGGGATAGGATGGGGAGAGTGTGGGGGTCCTGGGCCAGGTGTGGGGTCATGTGGGGAATGGTCACAGGGGTTACTCCCTTGACTCCCAGCTTCTCCCCTCCAAAAAATTTCCTCACCAGTTGCTGTCCCGGCCTGTCAGGGTAAACAGCTGGCGCGTCAGGACCCTTTGTTTACTTAGGTTTACCTCTGTGCCTGTGGACGCTCGAGGTAAACAAACCATCTCGGCCCACCAGTGGCTTATCCTGATGGCCCAGGAGCCAAAGTTTGCTGACCCCTGAATTATAGGGTCGGCTTATGAACGGGTTATAAAAAAATCTTTCCATTTTTACTTATCCATCTTGGGGGAGTAGGCTTATAAATGAACCAGCTTATGATCGATTACATATATATATATATATATATATATATATATATATATATACACATACATATATACACATACATATATACACATACACACACACACACGAGGGCAAATGCTGTCAGGACTATAACTTTTATGTTTGCAACTTTACAAACAGAAAAGTAAAAAATCTGAATATTTCTTTAGTATAACTGTATAGCTATATAGTCCACTATGACATTATCGCACAACTATGTTCATACATTGTTTTTAACTACTGTCAATAAGAGTTACCAAAATGTTAGCTGAGGATGTATGGAAGATTGTGAAATTACTTGTTAAAATTAATGTTTCAAGTAAATCCAAAGTAAGGCCTGTGATTTATTGCTTTTTAAAATTAACTTTATATTACTGTCCACTTTTCTATTTTGTTCTCAGTAATCATTAGCCCAGAACTATGTAATTATTAATTTCGATTCTCTTGCATAAAAAATTGCACAAAACAATGGAAGCAGATTACTCTAGTGACAGATAAACCCTCTTTTCCCCCCTAAATGAAAAACTATTGCCCCCTTCAGGCAGGAAGTTAAAATAACTGCCCCTAATATATATTCTTTAGGCTGTCTAGTGTATTGGGGTAGAATTCACCATATGCACAAAACAAAGTATACACAAGAATGCAATGCCCACAGCATCCGACTAACTGGAACACAATTCAGTAGGCCACAGTAATGCATTAAGATTTAAAGCAAAATGGAATTTTAAAAATGAAAACTGATGTGTATCTATTAACACTCTCGCAATCTCTTCCTCCCACTCTATGATATAATGATACATTACTTGACTGCAGCAGGCATTTATCATCAGAGACAAAGGTGTCATACCCAGCACACCTGTCCTGTATTACAGAACTCCCTGAATAGGATTTTTATCACTGACTAAAAGGAAAAAAAACCCAGCAAAGTATAATAAACAAAAAACAGTGACTTGTTTTTATTGCCCTTTGGACAGAAAAGGTGCCTTTTATTGAACTGTGTCATAATATTGGTGACTTTTTCCCATCTACCGGGCAAGATTTTACCATTATCACAGTCCAAACCAATCAAGAATTAAAATGGTATTTAGTCTCCATGCCAACAGTTACTATGGTTACACCACCACTCCTACATTCAATATGGATAAGTGAGGAACAGGGTTTGAGATGAGTTTTTAAACACAGTTCCATATCATCACTATTGAGCAAAATCCACTGAAACCATCAATAAAACTACATTTAAAAATGTTTTTTTCTGAATGTGCGGTAGGTGGGGAGGAAGGGACTGTAATATACATAAAATGTGAAGATGAAAATAAGTAAGAAATGAATCTCATTCACATACCATGATCTTTTTATGATCCGGAAACTCAAGGCCAAAATAATCACCTTCAACAAGGTTCAGATGGTTGCAAACGGCATCCAACAAAACTTTCCCTGGAGCTCTTTGCTGGAAATAGAAACAACAAAAGGTTACACACTTTTCGTTAACAAGAGTAGCTTTATTAGCAAACAATAAAATGTTAATGCTGAGCAATACAGAACAAGCTATATTTTCTAAGTAACTTACAAAATATTAGCCAACTAATGTCCTGATCATCCCTCTAATGAAAGCGACAATTAGTCTACTAGTTTTAAACAGATTAAGAATATCCTTATATCCTTGAATATCTGTATCTCTTTGACTGGTACTTGAGATTTTTATAATTCAAATAAAAATAAACTGATTTTCCTAATTTTTTTTTTAAGAAAAAAATTAAAATAGAGGTGGGGAAAAGATGCATATTCATGCTTTGTTTCCATACCATCCCTTACACACTAAATTCCTCATCCATAAGGGCACTAACCTCTCCTCAGGACATAAGAAATAAGCCAGTTAAAATTTGCTTGAAGGGTAGATGAGGTTAGTTGGCGATTTATTTACAAAAAACGTAGATGTTTGATTGTATCCCTCTTTCCCTCCCCCTTCAAAAGTAAATTAGGTCTGGCCTACACTAGAAAATTAGCGTGGCTTAACTACCTCAGCCAGGGTCATGAAAAACCCACACAACCGGGCAGCATAATTAAGTCAACCTAAGTCCCTGTCTGGTGGCAGGTTTCAGAGGGGTAGCTGTGTTAGTCTGTATCAACAGAAATGAGATGTCCTTGTGGCACCTTAGAGACTAACAAATTTATTTGGGCATAAGCTTTCGTGGGCTAAAACCCACTTCATCAGATGCATGGAGTGAAAAATACAGTAGGCAGATATAAATACACAGCACATGAAAAGATGGGAGTTGCCTTACCAAGTGGGTGGTCAGTGCTAAGGAGGCCAATTCAAACAGGGTGGATGTAGCCTATTCCCAACAGTTGACAAGACGGGGTGAATATCAACAGTGGGAAAATTACTTTTTGTAGTGTCCAGTAGGAGAGCACTTCAATCTCCCTGGACACTCAATAACAGACTTAAAAGTGGCCATTCTTCAACAAAAAAACTTCAAAAACAGACTTCAATGACTAACTACAGAACTGGAATTAATTTGCAAACTTGACGCCATCAAATTGGGCCTGCATAAAGACTGGGAGTGGATAGGTCACTACAAAAAGTGACCCTTTGTTGATACTCACACCTTCTTGTCAACTACATCCACCTGCCTACTGTATTTTTCACTCAATGCATCTGATGAAGTGGGTTTTAGCCCACAAAAGCTTATGCCCAAATAAATGCCCATATAGACGAGCCCTAACTAACTATAGGCCCCCAAACATCATTGAGGTTTCTGTATATTTTACTCTCATATAACATTAAATAATTTAAAGAAACTCCAGTGAATAATTCATTTTACAGTTTAACTACTTCTCTTCTAGAAATAAACACATTTTTATTAATTACCTAAATAAACCGATGAAAACTGTTGACTACAGAAAATTTACTATCAACACACCAGTTAGCCCATATCCAGAGCAAAGATTATGATCCACCTTTGCAGTTGTGAATGCATCAAATGTTACCAAAAAGTGAGTTACAAAAAACAAATAATAAAATAGATCTCCAGGAGGAGTGAATTCTATACTAGAGAAATTAAAATAATTTCCTTAATGTACAAAAGGCTTAAGCTATCACCAAAGCAAAAGCTCTATCACCTGCAGACACAAGATGCACGTAGAATTCTTAAAAAGTGACTGGTTTTAGAACACAGATTAAAGAGAAGTGCCAATTCATTCAAATTCATCTCTGCGTAAACCCATTTAGCAGGTTTCTGTTTAAATACTCAGATTGCTTCTAACTGGTTTCTAGCTGGTTTACAGCTCCAGAAAGCTAAAATCACCTTACATTGTTTTATTAAACCACTTTTTATTGTCATCAACAACAAACAATTATCATACAAACATCACTCAAGACAATACACCAGAAAGAATAAGTGTAAAAAGTGTTACTGAAGTTTGACACATTTGGTATAACACTGCCAACATGACGTAACATATCAAGTAATAATCCTACAAAAACTCATCCCATACATAACCAAAATAAAGTGGTGTTGAGAGGGAAGGAAAGAGGCATAGGTGTGAAAAGAGGAAGTTTGTTCTAGCCAATGAGTATTTGGTCAGATGTGAGTCACAACACACATCTATACTTTAGAGTATTATATCTGAATACACTCAATTCACATACTCACACATTCTAAAACAGAAACACTCAACAACCAGTATTCAAACAACTTTAAACTTTATTTATGCTACAAAACATTCACAATAACTATAAAAATCTAAACACTTTTCAGCACCACCGACATTCCCCCTGGTAAGAGTAGTATAAAGACATAGCCAGAATGCAATCTTCTCTTAATGAACAAAATTCCAGGGACCTCTAATTAGATAAATATCATTGGAGACAATGGAACAGTAGGAATGTTACTGAAATACAACTCTTACACCAAATTATGTCTGTTGTATTAAAACAAGAATTGCATATGCATATGGAGGCTTTGTTCAAATTGTGGCCCTGGGTCTTTTTCCCAGATTAATCTAAGGTTTGCCCAGCTTGCACAAGGCTGCTTATTAAGAATGGATGACTGCCCACTGAGACGTCAAAGGACATTGGTTTCACCTAACTAACCAGAGAATGGGAATCAAGACTTCTCAGACCTATTATATTATGCATATTTACAAGTATTTTTATAATACCCAATGACAATGTGTGTCTGACTATCAGATCAATCAAACTAAACAAATCCACGGTACGCACACATCTTGAATAATTATGGTCACCTCATCTCAAAAAAAGATACATTACAATTGGCAAAGAATGATTACAGATATGGAACAACTTCCATATGAGGAGAGATAAAAAGACTGGGACTGTTCAGCTTAGAAATAGACAACTAAAGGGGGGATACGATAGTAGTCTATATAATCATTAATGGCGTGGAGAAAGTGAATAGGGAAGTGTTGAATGCCCCTACACAAGAAGTAGGGATCACCCAATGAAATTAACAGGCTGCAGGTTTAAAAGCATCAGACAATACTTCTTCACACAATGCACAGTCAACCTGTGGAACTCGTTACCAGGGGATGTTGTGAAGGAATAACTGGGCTGAAAAAAAGAATTAGATGAATGTGCCATCCTCCATTAATTTAATGGCTATTAGCCAAGATAGTCAGGGATGCAACCCCATGCTCTGGGTGTCCCTAAACCTCCAAATGCTTATGTTCTAAACTTTAATAATTTATCCTAGTAAAGCAGGCATCTGTGGGAAGGTCAGGATTTATGACAGCCACAAAGAGACAAGGCACAGCCCCCCTGCACTGATCACACAGAGTGAGACAGACGCAGCAAAGCAGGCATGTCTGACCTCAGACAATGATTAAAAGCAGTTGTGTGTTTTCATGTAATTTATTTCTAATATGTCCTCATATGCATTTAGACAGCTCTAAAGCCAAGTAACTGCATTTGTCACTCTGCATTTTCTATATTGTGTGGCTTATACAACATGCAGTGTTTCTTTTTCAAGTATCTGTAAATAAAAACATTATTTTAAAGCTCTTCTCAATTTTGATCTGTCTGAATCAAGAGGAAGCCTGGCATCTATTCAGTTGGAGATATTGTATGTGTAAAATTACAATCTGTCAAGATTCAGTGTCTATGCTATTCCTGGTCTTCCTAGAATAGCAAAGGGGGAGCAAAGGTGAAAAATTCAAAAACACATGAACTTAGCAAGTGGCTAGTTCTAGAGATGTTAGTTTAGGACAGACCAAGGCTGGTGACTCCATGATAGCCTTATGACAGAGTTGAAATGCAATAAACTAAAAATTCAGCAGCTTGCTTGACATGGAACCCAAAGAGCAGTAATTAAGCTCACAATAAATATGATCTGATAGAGAAATATGTAATATTCTGGGGAACATTCAAGAATGAACACACTGCACCTATGATACTATTTGCATTAAAATCATTTAGTCTCACTGGCATTATATGCATGGCTCATGCTACTTTGCATGTTTTCTTCTAAACAGAAACTGGCAGGCATCTTCCGTTTGGCAGTGTGGTCCAGTGGAAAGGTCACTGGAATGGAAGTCAGGAAACCTAGGTTCTATTTCTGGTTCTGACACTGACCTACTCTTGGACCTCTTGGTGTCTCTTTCCCTTCCTGCCTATTTAGACTGTAAGCTCTTCAGAGCAGGGAATATCTCACTCCATTTTTGTACAGTGAGTAACACAATGAGGCCCTGATCTCAGTCAGAGCATCTAGTTGCTACTATAATACAAACAGACATCATCATATATTTGAATATGTAAGAAAACAACCAGAAAAAGCTAATTTTATTGCAACACATTGAAAAATTGTTGGTATATAGTATTATACAACTTAAAGATTATCTGAGTATAAATAAAAAAAACTAATAAAATTCAGTTGTTTTCTGATGTTATTATAGCATAATTAAATATTATGGTAGTGTTGAAAGGAATCAGTCAGACTCAAGGCCTGGTGTTTCAAGAGCTGTACAAGGAAAGACATGGTCCATGTTCAAACGAGCCTCCAATCTAACTTAAGACAAGACTCAAATTGGTGCAGCCAAGAGAGAAAGAAAAAAAAGGGAAAGTTGGAGAGAGGCTGAAGATGACAATGACAGGAACATGTGGTCAAATAGACCAGCTATGTGCACAAATTGACTCCTAGTCTTACATGTATTTGTTTTAAATTATGAGATATAAATATATGAATAAATAAAATAGACATCCTCTAGCCCCACTAGTATATAAGTAGGCATTATCACTGGGAAATTTTCTAGTGGCATCACAGGAGAAGCATGCCATTGGGTAGGGGTGGGAGGATTTCAGAGAGGACGGTGTACTGGCCTTACAGACTAGTTTTTCCAGGAGAGCATTTCATGTAATGAGGAAGAAAACACGAAGATGCTTGGGGAATGAGTGGACAAGTGATCAATCAAGATTGGCATCATTGGCAGAGCAGAAGAGTGACAAGAGAAGTGAAAGCAGGGAGGGGCAGAGTTGTGAAGAGCCTGGAAGGTAGGACAAGAAGCTTGGATTTTATGGAATGGAGAAGGGGGAGCCAGTGGAGTAACTCATACTGAGGGTGATATGGTCATAATGTTGGACAAGGAATTATTAGTAGCTGCATTGTGAATGGACTTGACAAGGATAATGTGCATGTCAGGCAGGCCCCAGAGTAGTCAGGACAGGCTATAATGGCTGTCTGGGCACAGTTTTAGCTGTGTGGACGGAGTGAAGACCTGATATTAGAAATGCTTTGGAGAAGTGAGTAGCAAAATTCAGATGCTGACTGGGTATGTGGCACAAGGGGGAAGGAGGAAGCCAGAATGATACAGTATCTAGGTTCCAGGCCTGAATGACTAGGATGATAGTGGTATTGTCAACACTCACAAACAAAGGGGGAAGGGGGGAGGGGGGGAATCAAGGAGTTTAGTTTAACCAGGTTAAGTTTAAGCCAATGGCGAGATGAATCTGAGGAGATGTCAGAGACAGACTAGGGTGTGGATTGGATGGAGGGAGGCAAGTCAGGAGGGGAGAAGTAGATTTGTGAGTGTTGGCATAGAGATGGCAGCTGAAGCTTTGTGAAAGGATAAGAAGACACAACCAGAGAAGTAGGAGGAGACCCAGGAGAGGACGGAGTGGTGAAAGTCAAGATATCAAGGAGAATGTGCTTAACGTGCCATAAGCAATTGAGATCAAGAAAAAAGAAGAAGCAGTAGATGGTGGAGATCTGCCATAAAGATGTTCATTTGAGGCTTGGTAAAACCACTTTCAATAGAGATGAGTGGTCAGAAGCCAGACAGAGATGGAGGTGGCAACAGATGTAGAAGGTGCACTTGATGATCTTGGAGGCAGAGGCGAGAAATGAGCTGAGTATAGGCAAATGGGGTCATGGGTCATTTACTTCTGGGGGGAGGGATTAGATGAGGGGACACCATAGCATGCTTCTATTGTAAGCTGGAGTGAAAAGAGTAAGAAGCTAAGGAGAAAGGTGAATAAGGGAGTGGAAGGCAGGGGAAATCTTGAGGTAGGCAGGAGTCACTGCAAAAAGAGGATAGAAACTTCAATGTAGATGACATGGAGAAGGAGGGGAGCATGATGGGGAAAGAAAAAAGGGGCAAGTCATGCTGGATTTTGTTGACCTTTTTGAAAAAGTCAGCAAGATCCTACGTGGAAATAGAGGAGGGCACAGGAGCTGGGAGGGAATCCAAGTTGTCACCTTACCGGCTGAGACTGTGGGCATGGAGTCAACGTGACTGGAGAAGAAGAGCTGTTTGACTGGCAAGATGGCAGAAGTGAAGGAAGAGAAAACAATTTTATATTGGAGGAAGTTCATGTGTGCTGGGACTTTCTACTGAGGTGTTCAGAAATGCAGGAATGTTGGATGAAGGGGGTGAACCCGAGATGTGGTTTTGGTGGGACAGAAGGAGTGGAGAGTAGTAGAGAATAGGGGGAGTCAGTGATGGCATTGACAGAAGAGGAAGGAGGGGATTGAAAACAGGAGAGAAGTCATAGCCACTAATGGAGGGGAGGTTACGGTAGGGCAGGGTGTCAAGGTGGTGGCCAGAGAAAGGGAACTTTGTGGTGGAAAGATGAGAGAGAAAATATTTAATGGTGACAACATCAAGAGGACATTGTGCTGAGAGGGTGAACTGATACACCACTGCAGATCAAATGGGGAAGAGGAGGCAGAGGCTAAGAAGGCGAGTGGAAAATCAGTCTGGAAGTTGACATCACCAAGGAAAAGGTATGAGAGGAAGAAGGAAAAACCTCACAGACCAGCAGCTCCTTTAACAGCTCTCACACAAAAATTCCTAACTTGGATAGCAGTTACGTAATGGGACCATAGAATGCTTATTGCTCTTTTTCTGGTGGCTTTTACGTGACACTCAAATGACATTTCAATTTTATTTCAGTGAAAACAAGCTCACTAATTTCAAGCTATACATCCTTAGCATTTAATGCATTTGAATTGGCCTCTCTTAGCTCTGTGCAATTACATTGTAAAAGATGGTTTACATTTTTAGGGAATGTCAGCCCACTGAACATTGAATTACGATTAATATGCATAATCACACTTAGCTGCAAGCTATGAAGGTACTGAATCAAAGTTACTTGCATTACATTGCACATTCACCATTCTTTGCTGGTTATTTCCATTTTACACAATTCACCCTTATTTTATATTTTTTACTTAGGGCAAGGGTATTTATACTTTCTTCAGTGGGGAAATGCTTTAATTCCCTAATAAGTCTTTAACCTTAAAGAATTCCCAATGAATAAACAGATGATGCAAGCAGGACCAACAAAAGCTTCCTAAAAGTGCAGGGGGGGCACTGGTGCCCAAACTGTGGCCTCGCTACCCCATGCCACCTAGGGTTTCCAGGCATCTGGTTTTTGACCAGAACGTCTGGTTGAAAAGGGACCGTGGTGGCTCCAGTCGACAGCACCGAATGGGCCATTAAAAATCCAGTCAGCGGCGCAGCAGGGGCCCGGGGCTAAGACAAGCTCCTTGCCTGCCCTTGCTCCATGCAGCTTCCAGGTCCCTGCAGCACCTAGGCGCTGGGATAGCCAGGGACTGGGAGGCTCTACGTGCTGCTCCCGCCCCCACTGCCGGCTCCGCAGCACTTATTGGCTGGGAACTACAACCAATGGGAGCTGCAGGGGGGCAGCGCCTGCAGGTGCGGATGCAGAGTGCACCGCGCAGCGCTGCCTGGCCACCCATGTGCCCAGAGGCCGCAGCGACCTGGCAACTGCTTCCTCAGAGCCATGGTAAGCACAACCAGGACCCTGCATCCTCACCTCCTGCCCCAGCCAGCCTGGAGTCCCCTCCTGCGCCCCAAACCTCTCACCCCAGAGCCCACAACCCCAGCTGGAGCCCTCACCCCCTCCCGCACCCCAACCCCCTGATGTGCCCCAAACCCCTCATCCCCAGCCAGAGCCCTCACTGCCCCACACTCTAACCCAGTCTGGAGTCCCCTCCTGCACCCCAAAACCCTCATCCCTGGCCCCACCCCAGAGCCCACCCCCCCAGCTGAAGCCCATCCCCCCTGCACCCCAACTCCCTGCCCCAGCCCTGAGCCCCCTCCTTCATCCCAAACTCCTCACCGTCAGCCCCACCCCAGAGCCTGCACCCCCAGCCCAAACCTATGCCTCCTCCTACACCCCAATCCCCTGCCCCAGCCTGGGGAAAGTGAGTGAGGGTGGAGGAGAGCGAGTGACAGAGGGAGGGTGATGGAGTGAGGGGGTGGGGCCTCAGGGAAGGGGCAGGGCATGGACATTCGGTTTTGTGTGATTAGAAAGTTGGCAACTCTAGTGCTGCCCCTTCTCCCCGCCTTTGCACCACACCTTCCCGTGCAGGAGGCCCCGCTCCTGCATTGCTTCTTCCTCCCAAGACCCGCCCCCGCTCGCTGCTCTCCGCCCCTCCCCTCTTTCACTCATTCGTACAGCAGTACAAAGTGACAGGGCACAGGCATAGGCCCCTGACCCCCCTGTTCCAGTGGACCTGGGTGTAGAAAAAAGCCACAAGAGATTATTTGGTGGATGGTGACCATGCCTTAGAGAGAGACTGAAGGAGATCCATCTGTTTAGCTTATCAAAAAGAAGATTGAGGGGAGTTGATCATGTAGAGAAAATACTGGCTTTTAAGAGAAAGGCATGACAAGAACCAATCGTTGGAAGTTGAAGGTAGACAAATTCACGTTAGAAATTAGGCATGAAGTTCCAACAGACAGGGTGATTAACCCCTGGAACAAACTACCCAGGGCTGTCATGTGTCCTCCTGGAAGATATGCTTTAATCAAACACAAATTATTGTGTTCAATAAAGGGGAAACTGGGTGCAATACAAGAGATCAAACCAGATGATCTAATGATAACTTCTGGCATTAAACTCTATGAATCTATCATCCCTCCCTTTATCTGAGCAGTAGTTGTCCAGAACATTCCTGTGGCAGGATCTCTAATGGAAGTTGTGGAGAAAAGTGTTTAGTAATGTTTACAAAGCCAGTGTTTTCTGAGGCTTTTTTTTTTTTTTTGGAAGGGGGAAGGAGGATTGGTTAAATTGATTTTAATTCTTTATTTCCATGGAGCATAGCCACTTCACTACCCCAGCTACCAATAACTATCTCCATACAGTCAACAATTTGCTATTTAAGGAATTTGTATCCACCAAACTAAACTAATCTCAGATCAAACAGATTTTTGCACTGCAAATTCTTCTAAGGTTACTGAATATCTTGATCTTCAGTTAAACATTCCTAAGAAACGTTTGGAAGACTGAAATTCAGTTAGTCTCTTGAGCACAGATAAGGAGCTACTTTCTGCCATTAGTGCAGGGGACTGGACTAGAGGATCTTTTGAGGTCCCTTACAGCAGACATGCCAAACCCATGAAAAAAAATGCAGAAATTGGGCTTGTTTTTGGCTTAAGTGGCTTGTGAGTTGCTTGTTGGATAGTTTTTGGATTGGAGCTTGTTGCTTTTTTTTTTAATCAGATCCTGGCAAGCAGGGGCGGGGCAGGGGTGTGTCAAGCAGGGGGAAAGAGTCAGGGGTGCACAGCAGGCCCACCACAGTCCCAGACTGCACGCCAGGGGGAATCTAGTCACATAGAGTGTTGGGGTTCTTAGGGATTGGCTTGTTTTGGCCTTATTTTTAAATGGGATTAGCTTGATTTTTGGCTTATTGTGAAAGTTGGGGTGCTTATTTACCATGTGAAAGATGGCAACTGTGCCCTTCCAGTACTACAATTCTATGACTTTGCATGATTTGCCCACAGGGAATGGGCTTGATTTAATCTCTGGATAACACATGGTACCAAGCTGTGGTGGGTACTTTGCAGTCAAGTGTAAAAAAAATGTCCCAGCTCTGAAGATTATCTAAATAGACAATTTATAAACAAAGGAAATAAGACTGGATGCAGCAACAAACAAGTAATTAATGGGGAACACCCATTCTGTTAACTCCATGTTTTGTATTTAAAACGGTTAATGCTCAGAGAAGATAGATGATCAAAAGGTCTCATAAAAGAACTCGGCTTTCAGGAGGAGCTTGAGGGAGAAAGGGGTTGGGAGACATGGCAACAGTGTCAGGAAATCGGGGATGTTCCATGCCAGAAAGCCATTGGGAGACAGAGTAGGAGAACAGATGGTTTCATTGATTTGACTCAAACTATTATCTTTCCCTTGCATATATTTTATGGAGGTTTGGTATATCCTATTAGCACTACAGGTAAACTTCACCCCTCTGGAGAGGGTCACCACAAGGTCCGTGCATCATTTACGTCCCATTTAAGGTCTCAGGATGAAATCCTGGACTCCTCACTCGGTGAGCTTAAGTGGTACATAGGCTTTGTGCTGACCATCTGAACAGGGACGAGCTTCACCACAGTGAGCAGTATCATTTCAAAAACATTTTTCTCCATGGTCTGGCACTAAATATTATAATAATAATACAGCATCCTTTGAAGCATGAACTCTCTCCCAGTTATCAAGGTGGTAAAATATCTACATATTTATTGCACTGGAAAAGAAACAAATATTTGTGATAAGTAAACAGTACAACAAATAACCTCAGTAATGAGATTAAACAATAGGGATTTTATGTAAATACCTAAGCAAAACTCTACACTTCAAATGAAAGCTTAAACTACGTTTAGAGGAGAACAATGCTAGCAACCTATGAAGACAAATGTCATATGCCTATTTGTTCTCTCTCCTAGAATAAAATTAAATAGCTATTTTATATTTTGCAATTTATTGCTTGAAGGGTAAAATTTTCAAAAGCACTCAGTGTTAGCATAACTCTGCTCCACTGAAGTCAAGGGGGAATTTTCACATTTGAGCTCAGGCTGCAGACCAAGGTCTGGGACCCTCTCACCTTGCAGGGTTCTAGAGCCCGGACTCCAGCCCAAGCCCAAACACCAACCCCACAATTCAACAGCCCCTTAGCCCAAGGCCATGTCAGCTGGCACAGGCCAGCGGCAGGATTTTTAACTGCAGTATAGACATACCCTGAGTGCTTTTTGAAAACCCCACCCTTAAAGTACAGGCCTGGATAGTTCTATAGCAGGGGTCGGCAACGTTCGGCACGCGGCTCGCCAGGGTAAGCACCCTGGCGGGCCGGGCCAGTTTATTTACCTGCTGACGCGGCAGGTTCGGCCGATCGCAGGCCCCACTGGCCGCGGTTCGCTGTCCCGGGCCAATGGGGGCGGCGGGAAGCGGCGTGGGATGTGCTGGCCACGGCTTCTCGCCGCCCCCATTGGCCCGGGATGGCGAACCGAGGCCAGTGGGGGCTGCGATCGGCTGAACCTGCCGCGTCAGCAGGTAAATAAACTGGCCCGGCCTGCCAGGGTGCTTACCCTGTCGAGCCGCATGCCAAACGTTGCCGACCCCTGTTCTATAGAGAAGAAACTGTGTAAAAAATTGCTTTATTTCATCTGGATCTGTTACTTTTTTCTTTTTTAGTTAAGACTGGAAAATGAGAGAGCATATTTTTTAGCAGAAGAGGAAGGGCAGCCACAATACATCAAGTCACAGTGATGGTAATCTGAATATGTTATAGCCGAACTGAGAGATGGAGGATTGGGATGGTTTAAAAGCCTGTGGTAGGAATGAATTATATTTTGCACTTACGAAGTGCAGTCCATGCCCTCTGAGTCTCCTAAGTCATATCCGTCAATGGAGCAGAAACATATTCAGGTGACCGTGCCCACATATGCAGATACTCGTGTGTATATATCCTACTAATACCCTGTGGGTGGACCCCAGTGCTCTCATGGACTCCCAGAGACTTCAATGAAGCTCTGTACAGTTGCAGCAGTCCACCTGCATGGTATCAAAAGCTGGACTGATGCCTACTGGAATAATAAACATTTTAAGAAGCTTTATAAATATATATCTATATCTCCACACTCCTCCCACTCTGGGTGCCCACTATGACTATTCGGTAGATTTTAGCAGACAGATTTCCCACTTCACCACCTATACACATGAGCACAATAGTTTAAACAGTGCCACTGATGTTTCTAATGCACTTGTATTTTTATCTACTCCTCATAGTGGGTGGTGTTCATACTCTCTAAAGCAGTTATTAAGTTTTAGCTAAGCAAAGAATCTCTTTGCACACCTTTCTGATCTTTTAACCACATATATTTTACCATCATATTGTGTGGGGAAAAAATGTGCTTTAGGCTTTGAGGTTTACTTTACATCCTCCTCCTCAAATATTCAGCAGCAAGAAGGTCAAACTTTTTAATCATCAGTCATAAGAACAGAAAAACAGCCACACTGGGTCAGACCAAAGGTTTATCTAGCCCAGTATTCTGTCTTGTGACAGTGGCCAATGCCATACATGATGGCATTTAGACAACAAAAAGTCTTAAAGGAAGACTAATCTCAGCTACCACGATTTTTAACTAAACAAAGATTACAATTATATGTGCAAAACAAATTAGAGGGGCATCAATAACCATCCTCTTCACTTAATTTTTGGTGTCTGCTTCCATGGAAACCTATTGTTTTCTCTTTTTGATCTAAAAGCTTCACTGCTGTAGCCAGATTCACTATTCATGGATTTCTGCTTAGAACAAACCAGCTTGTTTCAAAATGAATATTTTCCTAAAAAGGCAAAAGAAAAGCAAAAGCAGGATTGATTCCACCCAGATTTCAATCGGTCTTCCTAACCTCATCTTCAACTTTACCAGAAATAGTCAATCATAACATTAAATTTAAAAACCTTAATTAGGGAAGATCATTTGCTGCTAAATAATCCCCCTGAACAGTTTGATAGTGGTGAGGGGTGGGGAGAAGAGATGATTTAATGAAGCTAATGTAAAGTTGCTTGTTTAGGATATGTTTGATTAAATATGTGTTTGATTAAACATGATTTTTTTCTTAAAGCAGAGACAGAACTAATAAAAATTATCTATATTAAATCCTCAAATAGCTGTAGATCTATAGAGATAAGTAAAATAAAGCTACTGGAATTGTGGGTTCTGCTTAATATCTCTTTACTGTGGGTCATCAAATAACAGTTCTTTATTTGAATAAGCAAATACAGTTCACATCGTATTACATGTTGCACTGCCTGGGAGGAAGAGAAGTAGAGAGAGAATAGATAATGAGAAAGATTGAACACCTTCAGGTCTGTAAAAAGCAACGAAGAGTCCTGTGGCACCTTATAGACTAACAGATGTATTGGAGCGTAAGCTGTCATGGGTGGATACCCACTTCGTAAGAGCATGTATGACCTTTATTTCCCCCTTTGACATGCGTCTGACGAAGTGGGTATCCACGCTTATGCTCCAATACATCTGTTAGTCTATAAGGTGCCACAGGACTCTTTGTTGCTTTTTACAGATCCAGACTAACACGGCTATCCCTCTGATACCTTCAGGTCTGAATCCTTCAAATCAGACAGCTTCAAATGGGCATAACTAATCATTTGCAGATACAATGATCTGACACTAAGATTTCTTTATTATGTTTACATGTCTGAAGAGAGATTAGTATGGCCTTTCAATTACTGCAACTTCTATTTATATAGCACTACTTTAGTTAATTATTACTGCAGAGCTAGCAAGGACACCCAAAGCATTGTGGGTTTTAGTCTACAAAACTAGTGGACTGAAAACTTATTCGTAGAGTCAATAGAAAAAGAAGATATTTATAACCTGTCAATTTCCTAAGCAAGTAGCTTTAAGAATGATGTCCTTTAAAAAAAAAAAACTGTTTGCTTTATGGGATCACTTCAATTCCCATTGATTCCAAAGGAAAGCCTATCATTGGCTTCAATAAGAGATGGATTGGGACCTCTCTTCAGAAGAAAAATATTAAAAATAGAATCATTTTCATGTAAACGTTATTCAAAATATTTGTTTCAATTAATAAAGATGTATCCATCCAATGCTTTGGGAAGACGCATGCTCATAAAAAAAAAATACTGCCATTAAAAATTAGTCAAATATTCATCTAAATATTGCTACTACCATAAAACGTAACATTACATTTTTCAAAGCTTCCACAATTGTAGTCCTGCACCCACTGCACAAAATACAAATAATTAGAAAATACTTTTACTTGGGGCCTACAGACTCCAAGATCAGAGTGCCTTTGTTTCAGGAGTTGAGCTTATATATAGTAAAAAGCAGTTCCTGCTTATTTCATTTTATAATTTAACTAGATGAGACAGCCAAAGGACGGCAGAAAGGCTGCATTACCTTCATTTTACAGATGGGGAGGTGAAATATAGCAAGATTAAGGTAGACAATTAGATTGCAGAACTCATTGCCAAAAGATGTAATTGAGGCAAAGAATATAAATGAATTTTAAAAAAAGATTATGCATGTAAATGGATAATATTTAGAGTTCTAAAAGTAGATATTTAAAACTATACAACAAATTTGGTAAGGATATAAAGGAAATGTTACTCACTCTGTGCAGTAAGAGTAGTTCTTCAAGTTGTGTCCCCCTATGGGCACTCCATTTCAGGTGCACACGTGCCTCTCAAACCCTTGATTGCAGATTTCTAGCTGGCAGTGCCCATTAAACCTGCACATGCACCCTATGCCTCCATTTGGCGCTATATGTGTGTGTATATATATATATATATATATATATATATATATATATATATGAGTGCACAGGCAAAGTACCCTCTGTTCCTTCTCTATTCAATCATCCCATAGGGAACAACCAAAGCAGAGGGGAAGGAGGGCAGGTAGTAGCCAGCAGCCATAGTGACACATCTTGAAGAACTACAGTTACTGCACAGGGTGAGTAACATTTCCTTCTTCTTCGAGTAGCATCCTTGTGGGTGCTCCACTTCCGGTGACTTCCGAGCAGTGTCCCTAGAAAAAGGGCGGAACTTCAGAACAGGATCCAGAAATGAACATAGTACTACAGAGCCAAGTGCTGCACTGGATCGGATGGCACTGAGCAGGGCATAATGTTTTGAAAACATATGGACTGAAGTCCAAGAAGCAGCTCTGCATATCTCAGTAGCTATCACTTGCTATGGTGGCCAGGTGTACCTTGACTGAACTGATGGATAACCCGGATGTCTTCAGATCCAGCAAGTAATCTAGGATAAGGGACAAGGGAACCATGTTAGGCCAGAGGTAGTGATGACCACACCAGGGGGCAAATTTCTTCCATTTCTACAGGTAAGTAGTGCAGGATGACGTTTTTCTACTGTTTAGTAACACCTGCGGCACCTTCGCAGAACAGGAAACTCTAATCCTGAGAACCATCCAGGAGCCAAGCTTTGAGGCGTAGCTCTGCCAGGTTGGGGTGAAGTGCACAACCCGCATCCTGAGACAGGAGATGGGGAATGGTCAGGAGCTTGATCGGCGGTTGGACATGGAGTTGAAGCAAGTAAGGGTACCAAGCTTGTCTTGGCCAGGTAGGGACTCTAAGGATAACTCTGCCCTTGTCCTGCCTGATCTTGTTCATCACCCTTAGAGTTAGAAGCGTCTGGGAAAAGGCATAGAACAGACTCCCCTTCCATGGTAGAAGACAGGTGTCCCCCAGGGAGTGATGACCAAGACTCCCCCTTGAACAGAAGAGAGGACGCTTTCTGTTCTTGGAGATGGCAAAAAGATTGATCTCTGGCTGTCCCCATCTCTGGGATACGGCTTGGAGGGCCTGAGTGTCAAGCTCCCATTCACAGTTGTTGGAGAAGCATCTGATGAGGGTATTGGCAGTGGTGTTCCGGATGCCTCAAAGATAGGCTGCTGAAACCTGGAGGTGGATGATTATGCACCTGTTCCTGAGCTTTATGGCTTTGGCGCACAAGGAGGGGGAACTTGCTTCTCCCTGCTTGTTAATGTAAAACATGCAGGATATATTGTCTGTCAGTGATGGGGTTGGGTGGCAGAACGGGACATCCACACAAATGTGGAGTTGCTCCTTCCACCAGTTTAGGGAGTTTTTTTATATGCAAGGGGACCGCCACCTGACTGTCCAAGGCATCCCATGTCAGAGAATAGGTAGCCCTGGAGTCCTTGAGCATGTGCAGGGAGTCATTCATGGTTTCAGAGAACAGATTATGACCAAAGGAGAGGATGTCTACAGTGTTTGGGACACCTCTCAGAAACCCCAAAAGCTGAAGCCAGGAGACGGCACAGAACTACTGCTGTGGAGATGGATCTGGCAGCAGTGTCCACAGCATCTAGAGATGCTCGGAGAGCCATTTTGGCCAACGGCTGACCCTCTGCAACAATAGACTGGAATTATTCCCTGCAATGTTGTGGCAGTTGTTCAATAAAAGGCTGTGAGGTTGTTGTAATGAGTAAGGTTTATATTTGGCCATGAGCGCCTGATAGTTTGTGATCTGAAACTGCAGGATTGCGCATGAGACATTTTGTCCAAAGAGATCCAATAACTTTTGGTCCTTGTCAAAGGGAGTAGTTCTTAAAGTGCTGCCTACCTCGTTCATTCACAGCATCCACCAGGAGGGATTTAGGTGAGGAATGGAAAAATAAAGAGTCAGAGTCATTAGGGGGGGCATGTAGTATGTCTTGTCTGCCCTTCTGAATGTTGGAGGAATAGTGGCCGGTGTCTGCCATACCCTCTTAGCTGGATCCAGAGGACCTTCATTAATAAGTAGCGCCACTCTGAAGGGTGTTGCTGACTGCAAAATATCAAGCAGCCTACGCTGCTGCTACTTGATCTCCTCCAGAGGGATTTGCAGAATGTCAGCTACTCTGAGATCCTGGAACTGCCTGAAGTCATCAATGATGGAAAGAGGGGGAGGCATAACCACCAGATCCAGTGACAACAAAATGGGAGTTGGGTGTGACTTCCTCATCTGCCCTAGCCTTCAGTTCCTCAAACATCTCCTGCTGCCATCAAAGGGTAGAGGGAGGATGTTAAGGGATGGTACCAGAGGTCTATTGAAATTGTTGCCAGTAGGTAGCCCACGTGTCCCAATATGGGCATTGTGGGGGGGTCCATAAGGCAGCGGGGGTTCCACCATCCTTGGTGAGCCGCAAGGTCCTCTCTGTGCGAAGGCAGATTCCCAAAGGGGTATGTAGGAGAACCCCTAACAGAAGTCGAGGAGACCAATTAGGAGTCGTCCTCTTTTTCCTCCACGTCCTCTCAAAATGGGGCAGCCAATGAGCATGGAGGAGAGTCCTGTGCCCTAGGGACACGACTCGAAGAAGAACTTTCAAGATTTGGGGCATATGCCAACTTCTAACTATTGAGGCTTAGGAGGAAATTTTACTCGGGGGCAGGAAATCCTGTAACTGTCTACCGGCAGGATTTCTCTCTCTGAAGCAGCTGGTTCTGGCTACCACAGAGACAGGCTACTGACTTGATAAACCACTGATCTGATTCAATATGGAAATTCCTACATTTCCTAAACACCTTGCTCAAGATCAGGCAGGAGGTTTGTGGCAGAGTTAGGAAATGAACACAGATTTCCTAAGTCCCAATCTAGTATTTTAACAACAAAATCATCTTTCCTGTCTGTGGTGCAGCAACTGCTCAGGCCATAATAAATAAATTGGTGGTTTTAATGACTAAAAACCCCAAAGTAATGTATAGATGTGCAGTGAAGTTTTAAAAAGGTGTCTAACTAATAAGAACTTTGACTATTAGATAAACATTGAAAATCCTAATCCCAGTGCCCAAAATCTATAGTTTATTGTGCATTGTCGTTTTTTAAAAATGGTACTGCTATAATCAGTTTTAAAAAAATCTAAAGAGGGATTATTTTTAACAAGCTAAAGTGGTATGTTGAAGCAAACATTGGCATTATGCACTAAAAACATTTACTCTTTGGTCATGATGGTAAAAGTATACCAGCAATTTTGTATAAAACAAACTGTTAATGGTGAAAAAAATTGTTGGTTTATTGCATGATGCAGTGCTCAAACTAATTTATGATTAGTGTCATGGACTGCATATTCGAAGACTGATAGCTTTTTGTACATCTAGCTCCCAATTATAACTTTACTTTAAATAAAAAAAAAAAACAAAATAATAATAAATTAAAAAAAAAAACTTTTTTTTCCCCTGTTGCAAATGAATAGTACACACATCTAATAAATTCAGTCTTAAAACTAAGTGGGCTGTAGTCCACGAAAGCTTATGCTCTAATAAATTTGTTAGTCTCTAAGGTGCCACAAGTACTCCTGTTCTTTTTGCGGATACAGACTAACACGGCTGCTACTCTGAAACCAGTCTTAAAACTGTCTTCTCAGTTCAAAGTGGCCACTATAACCCAGTCTATGCTAGGACTTGTATATGTGGCTGAAAGAGTTCATGACCTGCTAGAGACAATGTTTATATCTGTAACAAGTCCCTCTACACAGGTATCTACAGAGATAAAAAAGACAGTTGACTGGATCAATGCATGTATTCAGCAAGCTATGGAAAGCATGACTAAGGGCCTGGTCTACACGACAGGGGTAGGTCAAATTTAGCCGCGTTACGTCGATTTAAAAATGACTACGTCCACACAACCAACCCCGTTCCGTCGACCTAAAGGGCTCTTAAAATCGACTTCTGTACTCCTCCCCAGCAAGGGGAGTAGTGCTAAAATCAACTTTGCTGGGTTGAATTTGGGGTAGTGCGGACGCAAATCGATGGTACTGGCCTCCGGGAGCTATGCCAAAGTGCTCCATTGTGACCACTCTGAACTCCGATGCACTAGCCAGGTACACAGGAAAAGCCCTGGGAACTTTTGAATTTCATTTCCTGTTTGGTCAGCGTGGCGAACTCAGCAGCACAGGTGACCATGCAGTCCCCCCAGAATCGTAGAGCGCAGAATGTTTCATCTCCGTCCCTGAGGTTATCGCAGATTAGAAGGTGAAAAAAAAAAATGCACTCACGATGACATATTTTCTGAGCTCATACAGTCCTCCCGCACTGACAGGGCACAGCTTAATGCATGGAGGCATTCAGTGGCACAGGCCAGGAAAGAATTAAGTGAGTGCGAAGAGCGGAGGCAGGACGCGACGCTGAGGCTAATGGGGGAGCAAACGGACATGATGAAGCATCTGTTGGAGCTGCAAGAAAGCCAACAAGAGCACAGACCCCTGCTGCATCACCTGTATAACCACCTACCCTCCTCCCCATGTTCCATAGCCTCCTCACCCAAACGCCCAACAACACGAGGGGGAGGGGGGCACTCAGGGCACCCAGCCACTTCACTACAGAGGAAGGCCCAAGCAACAGAAGGCTGTCATTCAAACAGTTTGATTTTTAGTGTGGCTACAATAAGCAATGTGGCCTTGTCCTTCCCTCCTCCCCCACCCCACCCGGGCTATCTTGTCCGTTATCTCAGTTTTTTAAAAATTAATAAAGAAAGAATGCATGGTTTCAAAACAATAGTTACTTTATTTCGAAGGGGGGGAGGGTGGTTGGCTTACAGGGAATTAAAAATCAACAAAGGGGGCGGGTTTGCATCAAGGAGAAACACACACAACTGTCACACCGAAACCTGGCCAGTCATGAAACTGGTTTTCAAAGCCTCTCTGATGCACAGCACGCCTTGCTGTGCTCTTCTAATTGCCCTGGTGTCTGGCTGCTCAAAATCCGATGCCAGGGGATTTGCCTCAACCTCCCACCCCGCCATAAACGTCTCCCCCTTACTCTCACAGATATTATGGAGCACACAGCAAGCAGGAATAACAATGGGAATGTTGGTTGCACTGATGTCTGACCAACAGCGCCAGCAAGCTTTTAAACATCCAAAGGCACATTCTGCCACCATTCCTCACTTGCTCAGCTTATAGTTGAACTGCTCTTTACTAATGTCCAGGCTTCATGAATGGATCCCACGAGCTCATTGCTGGGGAGCAGGAGAGCAGAGTTGCAGGGGAAGTGATGGAGCCATACACCATTCCCTGGAGGTTACTAGGAGCCGGGCAGGGAAGACGTTCCCAGAACCCCCGGCCAAGCTACATGTCCGACGAGGACGGTTACCAGTCCTACTGCACCGTCTGCTGCCAGCAGCACCCAGGAGGACTAGTACAGATCCCCCGAGCTCATCGATGGGGAGCAGGAGAGCAGGGTTGCAGCAGAAGCAGTGGATGACAATGGTTAGCAGTCCTACTGCACCATCTGCTGTGAAGGCAAGGAGCTGCTGCTGTGTAGCAATGCCAGCTGCTGCAGGTGCTTCTGTATGGAACGCTTAGAAGTCTGGGTAGGGCAAGGTATCTCGGCCAAGGCAAAAGAGCAAGAGATCTAGAGCTGTTCCATGTGTCAAACACAGAAGTGCTATGGGGTGTTACAGCGCCAACTGGACTGGAACGTACGGCTGCAAGACTTCTTCATCAGCGACAAAGGACAGGAATCTGATGCACCTAAAATCTAAAAAGGCCCGCACATTTCCCAGAGTCACTACCCTTGATAACAGAACGTCAATGATTGCATTGGCTACTTGGATCACAGCAGCCCCCACAGTAGACTTGCCCACAACAGCAGCGGTGACGGTGAGCTGAGTGGGCTCTATGCTTGCCATGGTATGGCGTCTGCACGGGTAAGCCAGGAAAAAAGGTGCGGAACGATTGTCTGACGTTGCTTTCATGGAGGGAGGGGCGACTGACAAGTACCCAAAACCACCCGCGACAATGTTTTTGCCCCATCAGACATTGGGAGTTTAACCCAGAATTCCAGTGGGTGGCAGAGACTGCGGGAACTGTGGGATAGCTACCCACAGTGTACCGCTCCGTAAGTCGATGCTAGCCATGGTAGTGAGGACACACTCCACCGACTTAATGCGCTTAGCGTGGACATACGCAATCGACTGTATAAAATCGATTTCTATAAAATCGACCTAATTTCCTGGTGTAGGCCTCTGTGTTTCCCCCCATCTACACTACCAGGTAAACCATTTTCATCATCTTTTTGAGGGACCTCAATTGCTCATTGGTTTCCTAGTGTAAACTAGGCTTTGAAATCTAACCTAGGTTGTAAATCCACATCTAATTTTGTTACAAACAGCATTACTACAACATGAAGAAGCCATTCTATCTACTACTCTTTTGAAAATGGTGTCTTCAATACAGTTTCAGTTGCATAGCGGCATTCAAATTAAACAGCTTTATCAACCACACTAGAACACACTATTCCTTTTGGAACTAGTTCAGATGTACTTTTCAATGGACAAATAAAGAAATCTCCCATGATTTATGAATATATCAGCGTCCCCACTCAACCTAAATGAGCAGCCAACAATTTTAGTCCTATCATTAAACATTTTAGGCCTCGTTTATTCTCCACGTGTACTCCAATCTTTACTACTAGTAGGATGTAACTCAACGCAGCTACAAAACATTTGTAAGAACTGTGCAATATATGCATGCAAACCTTTTAATCAACTATTTAAAGCTGCAAAGATTAGATAGCAAGTATTCCAAAGTCTAGAATGGTGGGGGAATCTGGATTTAGGGTTCCAGTCCAAGCCTCTCAATAGTGTTAAACTAGATTACCGTATATACTTGCTCATTAGCCCATTCATTTATAAGCCGACCCCCCAAGATGGATAGGTAAAAATAGCAAAAACTATATGACCCTTTCATAAGCCGACCCTATATTTCAGGGGTTGGCCACTTCCCGCAGTTCCCATTGGCTGGGAACAGCAAACCGCAGCCACTGGGAGCTGAGGGACTCCATGCCTGTGAACACTCCAAGTAAACAAAACGTCCCGATCCGCTAGCGACTTACCCTGATGGGCCAGGAGCCAAAGCTTTTCAACCCCTGCAATATTTTAAAAGCTGGTGTCACAAGAAACACTCAAAAGTTTTGCTAGAATTATTTTAATGTAATCTAATGAAAAACCTGTTATAATAACTGAACAAATATGTATTCACCTTCAAAATTACAGTCAATATTTAAAATCAGTAAATGGATATTTAAAACAAGTAACTTAGAACAACATGAGACTTTAAAAAGTCTTAAAATCCTTCAAAGTCTGAATCAGTCTCTGATTCACCAAACAGTTCATTAAACTTGGCTTCAGTCACAGCTGCACCTGCATTGTCATCGTAGATGTCGGCAGTGTCATCTTCAGACTCAGATTCCTTCCTATCATCAGCCTCTGTTGTGTCATCATCAAATATGGCATCATCTTCTGACCTGTCGAGCGCATTGCTGATGCAGCATTTCCTAAATGATTTTTCTATCATTTCCGAGGGAGTGAACACCCACACGTCCTTGATCCACTGGGCAACCAGATTGATTTCAGGCTTCGTAAGATTCCCGCCTTTTGTCAACTTTGCCATGCCTGAGCACATCCATTCAGACCACATTTTGCATAGCCTGTCTTTAAAGGGTTTGTTCAGGCAGACATTAAGTGGCTGTAGAACTGAAGTTAAGCCTCCAGCCAAAGTAGTTTTCATATTTTTGGCCACATTTTTCACCTCATCCGTGTCGTGTGCCCTGAACATGTCCCAAATGAGCATAGCAGGTTTCTTGAAAAGTGCTCCTGGTCTCTTATTCCACACTTTTTCCAGCCATTCAATAGTCCCACTTTCATCCATCCATCCCTTTTCGTGAGCATGTATGATGACACCAGCAGGAAATTTCATGTTTTTAGGCAAGGTTTTTCTTTTAAAAATATCAACAGGACGGAGCTTTGATCCATTTGCCAAACACGATAAAATCACCATAAAATGGATTTTTTCATGGTGTGATATAGCATGGCCAGAGGGTAGAAGGAGAGTGATAGATGGGAGATATATAAGCCCCAGGATGATGAAAGCCTTATTCCCTGTAGAGGGAAGAGAGGCTGCTACAGATTAATTAGAGCACCTGAAGCCAATTAAGCCAATTAGAGCACCTGAAGCCACTCACCTGATAAAAAACCCCTGCTTCAATCAGACAGTTGGAGGAGTTGAAGTAGAGTGGTTTGGTGTTGGAGCAGAGAGCAGTTTGAAGGAGAGCAGTTTGGAGGGAAGCAGAGGAGAGTTTGGCAAAGTGCTGTGGCGGGCCAGAAAACCAAGACCCTAGGTAAAGGGAAACCCGGCTTGTACAGAGCAGAGGGACTCCACAGGCATAAGGGTTTGGGAGAAACCTTGCCCAAGCAGAGAGCGGGCAGGAAGCCCCCAAGCTCAAGGGCCGGAGAGTGAAGTAGCCCAGGGGAAGGAATCGCTAGTTCAAGTGGTTTACCACTATCCCTAGGGCCCCTGGGCTGGGACCCAGAGGTGAGGGCAGGCCCGGGTCCCTCCTTCTCCACTCCCCTTCTCTGGGATACTAGCAGGACAGTTAATACCCCAGATCAGGGGCGAGAAACGGCACCCTGAACACCCCCAAAAGAAGAGAAAGCGCGGGACCCATCATAGTAGTGCCGGCAATTTGCCATAATGGCCAGTGATTTTAATTAAAACTGTTTTTTCACCAACACCGGTTACCGTTCTGTTGCTCAGGAGATCAAATGTCATTGGTGTTTCATCCATATTTCCTATTTGTAACCATTCAAATGCATATTCCTTTCAATAATTTTATAATAAATCTTTAGAAAGATTTGATTTTTTTCCTTCCAGATCTCTTGGCAGCTTTTGTGCTATCTTTGTTTGCTGACGAACACACAGACCATGATGGTTCATGAAGCGAGTACACCAACTCACTGATGCGACAAACATTGATGGCTTTACTGACTTGTATTTGTCGTCTTTCGACATTTGCAGAGCACACAGGCGAATTCCAGTTCTAGTGACAATGTACCCATTTTGTCGACATTCAACAACCCAATTATTGAGATCTTTCTTCAGCTCAGGAAATTAAGTGCACCTCATTGGACATTTTTTTCTTGCTTCTTGGCATGTCTTTTAGTGTTGTTTTATTTTTTTGTCATTCTTTTACTTTCTTCTCATTGATACAGAATTCACGAGCAGCGGCGCAATTATTGTTTGCTTCTGCATATTCAACAACTAAGTTTGAATGCTGTGTGATAAGCAGACCTTTTTCTTTTGATTTCACTGTTCATTTTAAATACTAGTACAAAAATAGATTATTATTATTATTATTGTAGTTATAGATTTTGTAGGACTTTATATAGGAATGTCACCTACTTTATCACTGTCAAATTATTATTGTTGTTTATTTCAAAGCAGCCCCATAGATTGGCATGTCTGTGGGGATAACAGGCTATTTCAATTTTATTAGAGATTCCATCAATCCTGCACATTATATTTTCATATTGGCTCGAGACTTATGAGGTCCATTGGTAGAAATGCATGAAGAGATCAAATTACACAGTAGCGGACTGACACCAGTGCTATAGTACTATCGTTCATTGTACACCTCTACCCCGATATAACGTGACCCGATAGAACATGAATTCTGATATAATGCGGTAAAGCAGTGCTCCGGGGGGGCGGGGCTGCGCACTCTGGCGGATCAAAGCAAGTTTGATAGAATGCGGTTTCACCTATAACGCGGTAAGATTTTTTGGCTCCCAAGGACAGCGTTATATCGAGGTAGAGGTGTATTTTTCTGATTGGCTTGTAAGGCATAGCATTTTGTGAAATGCATGGGTCAAATGTCATGCCGATCTGCAGCACTGCTCTTTTAGTATTCCTTTCAAGCCAATCTAGTCCACTAAACAAAGCCTTTGCAACTTTAAAAGGCTGCAGTATTGACATTGATAAATGGATCGGCAAACTTTGGCTCCCGGCCTGTCAGGGTAAACCAGAGTGTCTGCAGGCATGGAGCCCCTCAGCTCCCTGTGGCCGCAAATGACAATGTATTAGATATTTAATTCAATGATTCCATAGAGTTTAAAATCATCAAATTTTGGTGTAAACCCGTTTATAAGCCGACTGCCGCTCTTTGATGCGTCACTTTTTTACCAAAAATATTCGGCTTATGAACGAGTATATACGGTACTTTCATTAAAACAGGCTAAAAGCTGCAATGTGGTCTAGATCAATGAGACATTAAATAGTAGGCATGATCAAAAAAGTTACTATAAAAATTTCATCTTATTCTACAAATCTGCTCCCTGTTAACTACTGCCTACTTTAGTAACAAAAATAAGGTTTTTTTTTTTACTACTCTTTATTTCTGTTGCACAGCAGTACCAATACTGGGGGACAGAGATAGCTCAGTGGTTTGAGCATTGGCCTGCTAAACGCAGGGTTGTGAGTTCAATCCTTGAGGGGGCCACTTGGGGATCTGGGGCAAAATCAGTACTTGGTCCTGCTAGTGAAGGCAGGGGGCTGGACTTGATGACCTTTCAAGGTCCCTTCCAGTTCTAGGAGATGGGATATCTCCATTAATTATTATTATTATTATAATACAGTGCTAGGAGAATGAGCAGATTGTTTTGTAGTTCACACAGCACCATCAGGATGGCTAAGTTCCAATGCAGAACCATTATTATGAATGATGATATGTGAGAAGGAGAGAACCCATCTTGAATTTCAGATCCCAGAGGGAGATTGCAGGGAGGGCAGTTATAACAAAGCATCATTTTACTTGTAAAATGAAACAATTTACTGTGTAAATCAATGAGTGAGAAATATGGAACATAACAATGCTACTTTTACACAGTTAGTTCCCTGAGTATAACCACACTAAGGGTATGTCTACACTGGCAGAGTTACATTGCTGGCAGTTACAGCGCCGCACAGAGACCGGTGAAGGGAAACCGCTGTTGTGTTCTCACACTATCAGCTGCCTGCACAATACCATGTTCACACTTGCGGCACTTGCAGTGGTATTCGTAGCGGGTGCACTCTGGGCAGCTATCCCACAGAGCATCTCTTCTTCTTCTGCCACTAAGAGTTGTGGGAAGGCGGAGGGGGTCGCAGGGCATCCTGGGTCCTGTCCCAGTGCCCCGTGATGCACTCCTTCGCATCCCAGCAATCCCTGTGCTTCTGTCTGCATTTGGTGTCATCTTTCAACGGTTTGTGTACTGCGCACTCTGCCTCTTCGGTCTGCAAGAATGGATCCCGCACTGTTGACCAATATGCTGCTCGCTCTAACCCGTCACAAGTGTCAGTGAAGTTATTCCTTAAACTCCAAAGGCAGGAGGAGTTTGACATAGATCTCGCCACGAGTAGTAGCAACAACACGAGATTTCTTGTGGCATTCACGGAGGTGCTGACCACTATTGGACTTGGGAAACAAGCACTGAATGGTGGGATCACATCATCATGTACATCTGGGATGATGAGCAGTGGCTGCAGAACTTTCGGATGAGGAAAGCCACATTCATGGGACTGTGTGATGAGCTCGCCCCAGCCCTGCAGTGCAATTACACGAGAATGAGAGCTGCCCTGTCGTTGGAGAAGCGCATGGTGATTGCACTGTGGAAGCTGGCTACTCCAGACTGCTACCGATCGGTCGCTAACCAGTTCGGAATGGGAAAGTCAACTGTTGGACGTGTGTTGATGGAAGTGTGAAGGGCCACTAATCGCATCCTGTTCTGAAAGACCGTGACTCTGTGCAATGTTCGTGACATTGTGGATGGCTTTGCACTAATAGGCTTCCCTAACTACAGAGGGGCAATAGATGGCATGCATATTCCAATTCTGGCACTGGACCACCTAGCCACCGAGTACATTAATCAGAAGGGATATTTCTCTATGGTTCTCCAGGTGCTTATGGATCACCGTGGGCGTTTCACGGACATTAACGCAAGCTGGTCCGGAAAGGTGCATGCATCTTTCGGAACACTGGCCTGCTCAGGAAACTGCAAGCAGGAACTTTCTTCGCAGACCAGATCACCGTAGGTGAAGTCAAAATGCTCATTGTGATCCTGGGAGACCCTGCCTACCCCTTAGTGCTGTGGCTTATGAAGCCATACATGGGGAACCTTGACAGCAGCAAGGAGTGGTTCAACATCAGGCTGAGCAAGTGCAGAATGACCGTTGAGTGTTCTTTTGGCCGTCTAAAGGCCCACTGGCGCTGCCTATATGGGAGGCTGGACCTGGCCGATGACAATATTCCTATGCTTATAGCTGTGTGCTGTATGCACCATAATATTTGTGAAGGGAAGGGTGAAAACTTCACTCAGGGCTGGACCGCTGAAGCTCAGCACCTGGAGGCTGCATTTGAACAGCCAGAGACCAGGGGTATTAGAGGGGCATTGGATGCCTTCAGGCCGCAATTTGAAGCCAAAATCCAATAATATTTGTTGCTATGCTCGGGACCGCAGTGCTTGTAATGCTAGGAGGTGATTGTGATTGGTCCAGATGATGCACTATGAAGGTTTAAGAAAATTGTCCGTTGCTTTGCAGGGCTCTGTTTGCTTTCAACTAATGGAATAAAGATTCCATTGTTTCAAACCAAAACAATTCTTTTATTAAAAAACAACAACTAGAGGAGAGAAACAAACAAAAAAACCCACGTCTGCATTGTGGGGGATGGGGGAAGGGAGAGTCCCAGGAGGAAGTGGAGTCCCGGGATGGTTAAAGATTTGTGTATGTCCTGATATCATAAGCAACATTGTCCTTTGGAGTACAGTGCAGCAGGTACTGTACTTTAGCAGGGCTGAACTGCAGAGGGACGCGTGTTGAGTGCAGTGGGTACTGGGAGTCCACAGAGCTGGATTGTGAGGGCTCAGGAGTGGAATGCAGCGGGTACAGACTGGAGCCAGGAGGTTGATAAGAGGGTGTTGGCAGTGTCTGGGGGGCGCGTGGGAAAGAGTTTTGCGACAGTGGCTGCAGGGGAGGGAGGGCGGGCGCGGAGCCGCTCCGTTTACAGTGCTAGTAGTGCCTGGAGCGTGTCTGCTGGCACTCCATAACATTTAAGAGCCGCTTTGTGGCTTTGTTCTGGCATACCGGGTTCTCCTTTCAGTCCCTCTTCTCGCTGTCCCGCCACTCCTTCCATTCTTGTTCTTCATCCGCGGAGTGCACAATGACATCATGCAGAAAGTCCTCTTTAGTTCTTCATGGCCGTTTTCTAATTCTGCACAGCTGAAGATAACAAAGAGGGAGGCTGGGCTCCCAAGGTCATATCTGTGAAGCCAAAATGCAACATTTTACGGAAGTACAATTGTTTGCAACAGACAGACCACTGATTCCGTGATTTAAAACACAGCCAATATTCACATACCTGTCACTAACTGGCTGACCCAGGCAAGCACACGAGTCACAAGACCCCCAAAATGGTGAGTAACCGCAGGAGCTGGGGAAATCAGTGTTCCAGAACCATACTGGACACTGGACACATGGCTCTGGGGTTAAGCCAGCACTGGAGGGGGGAGGGGGAAAGAGCCTTATAATCATTACTGTCCCCACATTTTCCACAGGCTGTGTTCATTATGGCTCTTATGCAGCTCACCTGTGTGCAGCAATGGTTTCCCCCCCCCAGTGACGGCAGAGTGGTGCAGGAAAGTTACCCTTAATGGGGCAAGAAACAAAGCAGCTCTGCCAAAGAGCCTGTAGCAGCCGACTGCCCAGTATCTCCATGAGAGTTTCATGGAGAACTCTGAGGCAGATTCCCATGAAGTGAGGAAGTCAATCAACAGCCTGTTCTGCTGCTCAGACTAGGCATGTGGTGGTACGCACATCATACAGACAAAAGCCTGCTTTCTGCAACCCTCCTACCCCAACAACTCGCTTCAGCAATTCCCAAAATCAAAGCCACTTACCAGGGGCCTCCCCTCCTGTTTGCGCTTCGCCAAGCTCCCACAACTGTGACTGGCTAGCCTCCTCCTGGGTAGAGAAGAGCTCCTGGCTGCATGCATCTCTGACTTCCAAGTTGTCCTCTGCCTCTGGGTCCCCCTCCCCCTCCACATCCTTGTCCAAGATTTCCTCCTTGTTCCACTCTCAACTGGCACACGAGTGACAGAAGTATCCACAGTGGCCTTCACAGTGAAGGTGGGGTCACCACCGAGTATCGTGTCCAGCTCTTTGTAGAACCGGCAGCTCGTGGGCGCAGAACCGGGACGGCGATTTGCCTACCACACCTTGTGGTAGGTGTTCCACAGCTCCTTCACTTTGACCCTGCACTGCAGTGTGTCCCGGTCATGGCCCCTTTCTGTCATGCATCATGAAATTTGTCTATAGGTATCATAATTCCTACGCCTGGAGCGCAGCTGGGACTGGACGGCCTCCTCTCCTCAAATGCTGATGAGGTCCAGCAGCTCGGCATTGCTCCAAGTGGGGGATTGCCTGGTGCGTGGAGCAGGCATGGTCACCTGGAAAGATGTGACCACTGCATGCGTCACCAAGCAAACAGGAAGGAGACTTTCAAAATTTCAAAGGAATTTAAAGGGTGGGGCTCATGGTTGGTCACCTAAGGGCAGGGCAGTACAGTTCAAACCGATAACCAGAGAGGCAAGAACAGGCATTGTGGGACACCTCCCAGAGGCCAATCGCAGTGCTGTTATCGACCAGGGTGTCTACACTGGCACCGCGGTTCTGTAGGCCTGACGCAGAAAGCTGTACGCCTCTTGTTAGGGTGGGGTTTTTTGTTTTGTTTTGTTTTTTACAGCGCTGCAACTGCGCAGTTTCTGCGCACTAAGTGGCTTGGCAGTGTGTACACCTTGGGAGTTACACCGCAGAAACCTGCTTTACTGAGCAGAAACTTGCCAGTGTAGACAAGGCCTAAGTGATTCACGTAGACTGCCTTTGGCAAATATAGCTGAAGAAACTAGAGCACTTGTTTGCAAAAACTAATTGGGAGTTTGGCATATAATGTGACAACCTAATTTTTTAATTAGCTTTTTTCCCCTGGAAAACTAAATTGCCGCACAATTCTGGAAGTGAACATATACCTGCTGAACAAATTATATGATTTTTCCTCCTTAATGCACAAATACTGAATGAGTCTAACCCCCTGGCCTTGGTGCTATTTAGCAGCACACTGTACTCCTTGTTTCCTCAGAAGAGCTGAAACTTAGATTCAGAATGCTCATTAAAAATACTTTAGATTGAATTTCATAGCCCACAACTTTTGAAGAGGAATATAAAGGCACCATTCAGACCGTGCAGAGTAATTCAGCTCTACAGCAGCCACTATGTAATTAGGGATGGAAAGCCCAATCTTTGTGCACCCCTCCTTCCCAGTGTCTAACGGAACAAACCTCCTGGGTGCATTTCTGTGAGGTTTTTTTTTTTTTTTTTTTTTTTAAAGCCAGTTAATGTTTGACAAAATGTTTATAAAGGAACAATTACACTATCATTAACAGTTTGGGGTTTTCTTTGTTCCTGACCTATTTTCTCTGCCAGCTTGATTTTTTTTTTATTTTACACAGCTCTTTGCTGAAATAAAATTTATAAGGCATTCTAAAGACATCATAGGTAATAATACAATCCTGCAGTACATGCAGAGATTCAACTAGCCTTAGAATTAACAACTATAAAACCAAGCTAGGAGTGCAAAGTTACAGTAATAAAAGTGATTATTTACAGCTTTTATTCAGATATATTTTGCTTTGGCAATTTTTCTTTGCAAACTGTAAGCCAGTTCAGTCCTTTGAGCATGGGTATGTTATAGCACCCTAAAAAATAGAATCCCATGAATGAAAGAAATCTTAGGTTCACAATGAAATTATTGTAAAACAGACCATTAATAATAGATTGGTGAAATATGAATCTATAAAACACAACCCAATTAATACAATATACAAAGCCTCGGAATGAGCAGAGATCAAGAGGAGCCAACTTTAACTGTACCTCGTTAACCCTAGACACATTAATCCTCTGGAATCTTTTGACTTGACCATCCTAGTCAGAGCAACCAGCCAGTTCCTTAGCATAAACATGCCTCAGCCATCTCAAATTAGCTTTCACTTACATTAAACATATCACTTAGGGAGGGATGAGGGGGAGGAAAGAACATTTTAACAGGACACAGAGCTTTTCACTACAAGCTGACCAGTTCAAATACAGTGTAGGTCAGCAGTGAGGGAGGGCGCAATATAGATAGTTCCAATCCCATTCCAAGCGAACAGATGTCAACAGCACACAAAAGTTATCATAATTGATACTTTTGTAGGCAGTCTTAGAAGAATTTAAGATTGAAAGTACATGAAGACGGAGCTACCCTTTAACTGCTAGGTAGTCTCTCCAAGTCAGGCTTGAGAGAAACTGACAACATGATATGGTTAATTTGCATTCTCCTCACTACTTATGCTCTTATTGTTCTGTGTATCATTTTTCTATAGCATTGCCAGTGCTGTGTCTCACAGAGGTGCTAGAAAATATTAAAAAGTGATAAAAGAAAAACAAATTCATGGAACTAGTGTAATGGGGACTAGAGTAATAGTTTCATCTAAGTAGGTCAGAAGCACCCCTTACCAGTGATGCTCGTATTTTTCAAAGGAGGACCAAAATTACTCACTTTTCCCTTGCTTTAGCTTTTGGTCATTTGGTTTCTGCAAAAAGGTTGCTAGACTCTTCTGATCTTTTATTTGTAGAACACCTATGTTTTGCAGCATGGCCTTTAACATAGTTAAGCGACGATCATCCTGCCCTCCATTTCTAAGGAGTGCCACAGCCTCCAAGAAACATTTGCCTCTGGCTTTTAAGAGTTGAATTTTGGGCTACGTCAGCATAAAATACCAACTGATCATAGCTGCTATGGAACAGCACAGAGAGCAGCTTTGTTTGAAAACACACAACTAGTCGCTTCAGCACTTGAAAGGACTGGTTCCGATCCTTAAACTGAATCTGGTTCTGAATGGGAAACCAGCACAGACTGCAGAGCAGTGTGTTACATATTCTTTTCAGGAAGTGGGAAAAGGAAGGAGAAGATTTTGCTGGCTATAACTATTTGGATGTCTAGGAGAAGCAAAGAGCCCAGCAGGATTTCTAGGCTGTTCATAACCTTGACTACTAGCAGCACATGCTCCAAACTGAGGAAAAGGCATTTGCCAGGCAATCAAAGTGCTTCCTCCTCATCCAATAAACAAGACTTCACTCTTTCCAGGATTAGCTTGAGACATTCAGCTTTCATTCAGTTGCTGATCTTCCTTGGAACAATGGATTAGCTGGGAAAACTGCAGACTGCGAAGAATAAGACGCATAGAACCACGTATTTATTACTGGAATTTTATGCTATCTCATTACCATCTTCAGTGGTTTCACAAGACATTGAATCAAAATAGAGACTGGGGCGGCTGTATGTATTTTGCCGCCCCAAGCACGGCAGTCGGGCGGCATTAGGCGGCGCGCCTGCGGGAGGTCCGGCTGGTAACGCGGATTCGGCGGCATGCCTGCCGGAGGTCCGCTGGACCCGCAGCTTCGGCATACCTCGCCGCCGAATTGCCGCTGAAGCCACGGGACCGGTGGATCTCCCTCAGGCAAGCCGCCGAAGGCTCCCTGACTGCCGCCCCCACAGCAACCGGCAGGCCACCCCCCACTGGTGCCGCCCCTGCTTCCAGGGCTGGAGTAGTTGCCCCATCATGACCCACAAGGCTCTATCATAGGAATGCAGCCAGTTTAGAACAACTATCCTCTGCTAGGTCTAGCAGGTGGGTCACCATAACTAGCAGAATTAGTACAGATTGTTCCTCTCTGTCCCTAGTCATACAAAGATCACGTATCAAGAACAAATTAATGCACGTGTCATCAGTACTAAAATGATTACTAAGATTTGACACAATGTTATTCTTGCTTATAAGTTTTAAAATTTCACTACATACAAACTATCACATGCATGTGGGAAAATATTTTACATACAGGAAAAACAGAAATATGTGAATTTTTAATCCTTTTAAACTATAACAGCCTTAACACAGCTCACAGGCACAGCAAAATAGAAGTAAACGAGATACTGTTAAGTATGGGTAACTACAGTAATATGAAGAGAACAGGTCCCTGTAACTTAGCCACAGCACAGACTGTAAACAACAGTAAAATCCTACAATGTGTTTTATGGTTTTGTAATATTATACAAGCCAGCACATTTTTAAAAGTCTGAACTAGTTAAACAAAAATAAGCACACTGCTTTATTTATATGGAAATTAATTGAATGTTATTAACACCATTTTCTGTCAGTCCTTAAAATCCCCTGGAGTTTCTACTGCATGAAACCCCACCACATTGAATAAAGGCTAATAAGGGCTTTACATCATTAAAACATTTGATGCAAGGAAACCAAAGACTCAACAATGTTGTATTGAGCAGAAGTATTTTAATCAATGAGAAGACTTCTGTCATCTTTTAGAAATTAAATGATGGGTTTAGGAAGCTTAGCGCCAAATCCTAGTCACACAGAAATGGGACCAAGATTTGACTCTTCAAACCCAATCCTCTAAGGTTCTGAGTAACTTCCCCTCCCACTGAAGTCAAGGGGAACTGAAGGCATCCAGCACCCCCTAGGAAAAACAAAACAGCTTGCAGGATCTTGAGTGACTACAAAGGCAATCTTTGCTAGCAGCAAGAATAGTCTTCAACAATGAAGAAAATCAACTGTGAAAAATGCCAACATTTGAGTTTTACTCACAGGCTGCTGGTTAAATTTTTTAAATTGGAATCAAATAATGAAACAACATGGACCTGAGCAGCTAATCTTCCCAGGTTTATAATTATTAAAACCTGGTGCTATCAATGGAAAGAAAAAAATGAATTAAAGCTAACTGTGATATAAAATATTTATTTCCCCCCCCTCCAGTGTTTACATAGCCACATCGTTAAAATGAAACTTAATTTCAAAAATATTTTCTACTTATAGGGAAAACAATTGCTTCTCTTTTACCACTTAAGGTAATAGAACAGAAAATATCCATAGTGTATAATGCAGGCAACTATGCAGCAACAATTTATAGGAGTTTTAATGAACATATACAGCCAAAGGCAAAATCTGCTTACTGTTATTTTTAGGAATAAAATACTTTGGTAAACAGTCAGCCTTCTGATAAAAAAAAACATAAAATGCACTTTAACATTTGATATTGTTACTAAGTGGCCTGTGAAATCTGTTTTTATGCATTTCCTTGAAGCCATTTTGCACAGAATTATTATGAGTCAAGGGTTCTATGGAAAAAAAACCAGAAGTGTTTAGAATGTTTTAATTGCTCTATTTTAGTTTAGTGTGCTTACTGTCAGTTATAGAGTAAGGTAAAATTAAGCAAACAGACATGGCTTTGTTTTCTTTGTGGAGATTGCTTCTGGCTGTTCCAAGTAGAAAACAAAAGCATAGTACAGCATTCAAATCCTGGTGGCTTCAACATTTGCTTTGTGAATGATCCTCTACCAGAATCCTCCTTTTTTATCCCAGCTCTACCTTAAAATACTCTCGTATTATTATTGTATAATAATGTGGTTAACATGATCATACAGGTTAGGATTCCAAGATCTAAAAATGTTACACAGCACAGTTTTCAACAGAAGTTACAAACAATGGGCCTGATCTTGCAACTGGAGACATTAGTACAGTACTCTGTGCCCATGTAGTACCCACTATCTTCAGTGGGAATTCACGTGGGAGAAGGCGTCCATGCTGGCAGTCCAATTGCAGGATCAGGACCTACTGCTATAAGCAAACAGCTAATTATCACATATTTCAGTACTTCTGTTGTCTATACAAAGACTGACTGAAAATTTCTAACAAACAGGTTAGACTCAAAATGACCTTCCAAATTACCCTCAATTGACTGAGGGACCTGCAACTCCATTTAGAATTGCAGGTCTTGGCCACCTCTTGCAATCAGGCACAAGACAGGCCCCAAAAAACTGAAGCACCGAAATTAGTCAACACCTGACAATAATGGTTAAAGTGGCTCCTGGTGGCTGCTAAATCAGATGAAGCTGAATAATCTGGAAGGTTATTGTATTTAAATTATATTTTCATCATAGTTTCCACCAAACAACGGGGAAGTCTTTCTCATCTTGAAATGACACTTTTTCCTCATTAGAAATTTCAGTTTTAATAAACAAACAAAGTAATTGTGGAGTTGGCTGCTTCTGACTGTTTAGCAGAAATTCTATTTTGTGTTGACTGTGTTGGTGATCGCAAGACTACAAAGCTGCTTTTCAAATTGCCAGTTTAGGATCAACTAGGCAAAAGGTCATTTTGCCCTTGTCTTAACTAGGATTAAAAAGGTGCCTTTTGTTAGAATGCCTGTTCGAACATTTTAGCTAGCATGTTCTAACACACTAGTATCAACAAGGCAGTGTAGACTTTAACGTACATCCACCTGGTTAAGCTGAAGTCTACAGGAACTGATGCTATTTTAAATATTAGTTTCTAGATTCATATAATTTTTACATTAGTAGCTATAATAATAATTAATGGAGATATCCCATCTCCTAGAACTGGAAGGGACCTTGAAAGGTCATTGAGTCCAGCCCCCTGCCTTCACTAGCAGGACCAAGTACTGATTTTGCCCTAGATCCCCAAGTGGCCCCCTCAAGGATTGAACTCACAACCCTGGGTTTAGCAGACCAATGCTCAAACCACCAACCTATCCCTCCCTATCATTTGAACAGAATTTAAAGTATGTTCTGATTGAGAAACTGGTTTCTAATCTTACATTAAAAGGGAGATTTTGAAAGGCAGAAAGAGCAGTTAGATGTGGGAACCTGATTTCCCTCTCCGCCTTTGAACATCTTCCCATAAACTCTCACGAGGCTAATGTCATGATGTAATTTCAGTATGATGGCTGCCACCAAGAATGTGATCAGAAACAGCATTTTTAGTTATTATTTTAAATTATGTATCATTGTTTATTGTGTAGTGAGTCTCGCCACAGAAGTTTCCTTATTACTGGCATGGGCACAATTTATAACTGAATAAAAAAAAATGGAGAGTTCAGACAACCTTCCCTACTACAAGAAAAGAATCTTCACATGTAAAAATCTAACTTGTATGGTAAAAGTGGGCTGAAACTGTAAACATTTCTCCATTTTCCTCAGCCTCAGAAAAGTTTCTTCTGTTTCACTGGCATTTTGTTTAAGTGCTTTAGAAACAACACTTTATGTCCCCATTTAAGGGGAGAAGACTTAAAAGGTAAAAAGACAATTAAATCTTGGATGAGTCATAATATGTATTCCTGATATTTTACCAAAGTTTTTAATGCTTGGAATTCTACTCCTGAAGTGACCACTTACTGGCCTATAGCTTCCCAAAAGGTGAACAGAAGTCCAACTTGGAACCCTGACAAAGGAACATGAGTAGTTTACAATGTTCATGTTCAGATCTACTTTTTTTTTTTTCCATCTCACAAATGGCCAATTTTAAAAACAGACTCTGCCTCAAAGGCTACAATAAGCCTCTTAACTAATTCCAGCTGCATGGAGTTGGGTAGATAATCAATGTATTCAGAGACTATTGGTTATAAATAGGAGGGGAAAGTGCAGGGAAGCTTGCCAGATTTTCTAACTATTGCTGCTAAACCTCAACAGCAGAAGAGGCTCTTGCCCCTATAAGGTCTAGTGACTCTCACACATACCAAAATACTGTGGCAATATTAATGTTTCAGGCTGAGGGTGGAGAAAAGGGAATGAAATGTTCAAGCAATTCTTCAGCGAAGGGCCATTTGCTGACAAGAAAATACAAATATACAGGGAGTTAAACACTATGCAAACATCATTTACAAAAACTCAAACAGTAAAACATACATAGTATTTTCTAGTGAATGTTCCTAAACTCACCACTCTGCCCTCAGCCCTTTCCCAGAGAGATTCCTGCCTCAGAAAAACAAGACTGAAGAAATCCTTCAGGCCTCTGAGAATACATTCGGCCACTACCAGCTCTTAAAGCCAATCAAGGTAGCAGCAGTCTCTGAAAACTAAATAAACTACTCACACTTTTCAGGTCTAGTAAGAACTCAAGGCCCAAATGAACACAGCCTTAATGTAGCCTGCAAGGGATTCTTCTGAAGCTGTAAGTGATCATGGCAACCCAACAAGGCCCTCAATCACAAACACACTGCAGTTCTTGTACCTAAAAGCCATTGTTTAGCAACTATATAATCTGCCTTCATTCTTGGGAAATCATCAAGCTTTTCCAGACTCTGGATAAAGAGTCTGGCAACAAAAGCAATCAGCAGATCTGCTATTACTAATTGTCCAATGGCTAACACACATCTAACCCAAATGCACCTAATTAGTGGCTAAAGCCATAATTAATTTTGTAAGTGAATTTCATGCTCATGAAAGACGTCATAATGTGACTGTGGAAACTGAAGTCAAAACAGGCATTGCACTAGCTGCAACAATACCTGTTTTTTCATTCTGCCCTTCGAAAAAGACCCATGATAGGCAATTGTAATCCTTCATTATGCCCATTCTATCCTGTTGATATTCCCATTTGTGATGTAGACACTTGTCCACTAGGAACTAGATTACCAACGTATCATTTCATAAAGAATATCAAATACCCATGAAAAGATATTGGACTTTATTACTACCAACCTGGCCCAAATTTGACTTGTGACATGGAGGTGAAGGTCTTTAAACCATTACCTCATCCAGTCTTTTAGATTTTCAAAATGGATACCAATCATTCAGCTTTTCTCCTCATTGAGAAGAGAGTGCATATTACTTCATAGGTGTCTGTATGTCAAACTCTGTATTAAATAGACGCAAAGCTAGGTAACAAGAGAAAACTTCAAACAAAAAATTTTAAGAAACTGAAGTGATGATTTTTGGCTTCCAATCAGCACACAGATTGGCACTTAAGGCTCTAAAACGCAAATTTAGGCACCTAATTTTAAACACTGCAAAGTTTGAAAATTGACCTCTTAAAATAAGCCTGGCAGGAGTTGGATTTAAAATAAAAATAATCTATAACGATTAGTTATAATAAACCCCTAGAGGATATCCAGGAACTGATGTTGACTGAATATTTATATTGGCTCCACTGTAACTTTCCTGCCATCATCAGTTAGCCCAAATGCAGAGAATAATGAGGTTTGGGTTTATAGTACATAACAATAAAGCAACTAATATTAACTACAATCTGTGCATAACATGTATAATGTAACTATTCTGTTTTCTCCATTTTGGATAATCTTAGCCCAAATGATCGCAGATCTCTATACTGTACATGGATTTTATTTTCCTCTTGCAATTCATTATACAGAATGAGCATGACACATGAACAGGATGTAATGAGTATATCATCATTATATTTTTTCCCAAACTGCCATTAAATCATTTTGTATACTGAATTCTATTACTTCTTTACAATTAACTCATTAATCACAAGCATACAGGTAGCAGTCCTAATTTTATCTCCTCTAGACTGCATGACTTTTAGTGACCATTGTTGCATCTGAATGAATCAACTTTAAAGTTCAAATTCAAATCAGTGCTACTGAATAATTTAACACAGTGATACAGAGAACAGGCTAGTTTTAGGAAACAATCAAACTCACTACAAAAAAACCAACAACAAAAACATGTTTGTGATCATAAGAAAAGAGCTGAGAATCAGGCTGATAAGAGAGACAAGCTTAAGGTCTGTTTTCATGAAACTGTAAATTTGCATAGCCCAATATACATATTAAAGCAAGGTTTGGGAGGGAAGGCTAACCAAACACTCAAAAATGGACATCAACCATTCAGCCATTGACAAAATGTGCAGGACAGACTATAGAGAAAAGTTGCAAGATTAATGCTGGGTCACTTAAAGACAAACTAATGGGACCAAGAAAGAACATCAATGCAAACTCATGATTTCCTCATGAGTCTTTGGTATTTTTCTTAAAGCACCCAAATGCTGGTGAATGAGAGAATCTCTGCTATAATTTAAAAAGGAGAGGAAGGAGAAATAGCTCTTAGGGTGGCAAAGAAAAACTCGAAACATGAACTCTACAGGCTCAAAATCCAGAAGATAAATAAAAAGAACCAAACATTTGTTTTGTTTTTTTTAAATCACATGATTTTTAAGCCAATTTCATGATGTTTGAACCTATGGGATTGTCAGCCCAAAGGAAAGCAGTGTAAAGTGGGAAGGAACCCAATAGGGCCGTACTAAATTTTCTCAGTCTTCAAATCTATCTTCTGTCTCAGAAATGTAATAAAAAAAACAACAACAACAAAAAGGGGGCGGAGGGGGAATGCCCCATAAATTCTGTTCACACCTCATGCAAACTATAGGCCAAACACCGCCTTCTATATTTGAATTAAACTCCTTCTAACTTCATAAATGTTTTAGGGGAGGGACAGTCTTCATATACATTTGTTCAGTGGCTAGCATAATGGGGCCATGATGCTGACTGGACTCTCTGGGAAGTAGTGTAACAAATGTTACAAATAATGGAGTCAATCAGAGTCTTACAGTGCGCATCCATGGACAGAATTAGACCGGTAACTGTAGTAATCTCTCTTAAACAAGCTATTTTCTTGAAATACTAAAGAGTTTGAGCAGTGTAACAGAAAAAGTACTTTTACAAGTTTAGCAGTATCAAATCAGTTTTTAAAAAGCAGCTCAGAACTCCTAAAAACAATCTGGATTATTTTGTTGTTCAGAGTAAGGATTGGTAACTAATTAGTTAATTAACATCATAATATTACTATAACACTTAAAGAACTTTGTGATGTTACACCTCATAATGCTTTATAGAAATATGCTTATGAGTGTAAATATGACATAACTAGAATATGTTTTATGCTAGATATGCCATGTAACATATCTCCGCAAAAGTTATGATCTACTGGATATATTCATTTTATTTGTATGCATGTATCATTTTTGTATTCGAAGTCATGAATATTGGCTGTGTACTTGTTTGATTTTAAGTAGCCAGTAGTAAGGCATTTGGTCAGCTTCTTAAGAAAGGAATTTGCAAGTTAAGTGCCCAATCAAGAAACACTTAACGGAAAATGGACCTTGGAAGACTCCAATCCACATAAGAAGTCTACCTGGCGATATTCAAGGTAGCATGGAAGCAATGGCTGCCACCTGTAAAGTTCTGAGTCATGCATGAGCATGTGACTTGCCCATGTGACTCCAAAACTCCATCTTGTAGCTGGGATTCTACATAGGGGGAGGGAGTGGTGTTCACCCACAAGAGAGAAACAATATAAAGTCCTGGTAGACCCCCTCCATTTTGTCTTCAGCTGGCTTAAGAGGTAGCCTCTTCACCCCCAAAGGATACCAGAGAGAAACTGGAACAAAGGACAATAACCACAGAGGTGTGAGTGATTTCTGGACCCAGACTAGAAGGAGGCTAGTCTGTAAAAGAAGCTTACTGAAACATCTCTGATGGTGAGATTTCATCTGTAATCACTTTCTTACTGTATTAGGCTTAGACTTGCATGTTTTATTTTATTTTGCTTGGTAATTCACTTTGTTCTGTCTGTTCTTACTTGGAATCACTTAAATCCTACTTTTTGTATTTAATAAAATCACTTTTTACTTATTAATTAACCCAGAGTATATATTAATACCTGGGGTGGGGGGAGGCGAGCAAACAGCTCTGCATCTCTCTCTATCAGTGTTATAGAGGACGAACAATTTATGAGTTTACCCTGTATAAGCTTTATATAGGGCAAAACGGATTTATTTGGGCTTTGGACCCCATTGGGAGCTGGGCATCTGGGTGTTGGAGACAGGAACACTTCTTAAGCTGTTTTCAGTCAAGCCTGCAGCTTTTGGGGGACGTGGTTCAGACCAGGGTCTGCGTTTGCTGCAGGCTGGCGTGTCTGGCACAACCAAGCAGGGCACTGAAGTCCCAAGCTGCCAGGGAAAACGGGCTTAGAGGTAGTCTCAGCACATCAGGTGGCAATTCCAAAGGGAGTTTCTGTGACAACCTGTCAGAACGTTACTAGCCACAATTTAAAAATTAATTGGTATTGTTCTCAATAGACTTCTGACAGCTGCAATGCAACTTTGGGCAAAGAATTAAAGGCACACGTGTTATCTAGAGCCAATGGGACTACTCAGACTATTTTTTTGGAACTGTGAGCAGATATGAACTTCAACCACAGCTGTTTGGTTGCTCAAGACCTGTTCCCCTCAGTCTGCTGTCCTGGCCACATTGTCTTTCAGCTGCTCTGGCCTCCTTGGTCTTATACCTCTGTGTTGCCCTGGTATTTTTCCAGCTGCACAGCTTTTCGCACCATCTGCTACCTTTGACACGATATCTCATAGAATGAAGAATCTCTAGACAACGCCAATGCCCCCTATCTGACCCACCCCCTGCTTCTCACCCCCCCCGACAACCCCCCCCAGGACTCCTGCCCCATCCATCCCCTCTACTCCCTGCCCCCTGACAGCTCCTGGAACGCCATCCAACCCCACCTCTCCTTCCTGACTGCTCCCCTGGGACTCCTGCCCCCATGTTCCCCACCCCGACCCTATCCACACCACAGCCTCCTGACCACTACCCCGAACTCCCCTGCCCTCTAGCTAACCCACCCCCTACTCCCTGCCCTCTTACCGCACTGCCTGGAGCGCCGGTGGTTGGCGGCACTACAGCCATGCCACCCAGAACACCAGGACAAGCAGCGGCTCTGCAGTTGCACTGCCTGGCTGCCCAGAGCATTGTGCAATGAGCTGAGGCTGCGGGAGAGGGGGAACAGCAGGGGCGGGGGCGAGCCTCCCGGGCCAGGAGCTCAGGAGGGTCCCGCGGGCCAGATGTGGCCCACGGGCCGTAGTTTGCCCACCTCTGGCCTACAGCATCAATACATAAAGAGAGCTACAACCTTCTTTTTCTCTGACAGCAAAAGCGAGTAGCTTCAGGATTCTGCCTCTCGCTATGCTGATAGCTGTACGCACAAGGGCATATGCAGGAATTTAAATTTTACCGCTTTTGGGGGGGCACAGTAAACACATACATATTATACATATTAAACCATAACAACACATGCCCATACATCATTTGCATAGAAGTAAAGAGCAATATATTCACCATTTCAACGAACTATACCTTTAATCCACTTTGAACACGGCCTCCTTAACCTTATGGGGTCGGGGGAACATGTGCAAACCAAGCAGGCACACATGCATCCATAACCTCACATTATGGGAATACGTGTGTGACCTCACTGAGTTTGCACGCTGCATGTTAGTGAGGAAATACCATAGTAGTAAAAAAAAAAGGGGGGGGGGGGAAGAGAGCTCTTCCAGACCAAGGGCCCAGGCATGGGGCCCAGACTCCCCCAGCCTCGGGGCTGCAGCAAGGAGAGTGGAACTCCTCCAGTCCCGGTAGGGTGACCAGACGTCCCGATTTTATCGGGACTGTCCCGATATTTCCTTGTTTGTCCCGCGTCCCGACCGACATGCGGTCGGGACACGGGACAAACAAGGAAATGCCCCGGAGCCTAGAGCCCGGAAGTGCTCGCACCCCCCCCCCCGCCCCGACTCCGCCCCCTCCTCCCCCGATTGGCTCCCTCCCCGAATCCCCGCCTCTTCCCCGGGCTCACCATTCCCCCTCCCTCCACAAGCGCTGGAGGGAGGCCCGGGAGACGCAGGGGAAGCGCGGGGCCGGGGTGAGTAAGAGTCCGGCCTGGTCCCCAGCAGGCAGGACTCAGTTGGGTGGTTGGGAGAGGAGGGGGGCGGCCCGCGGGGCCAGGGGGCGGCTGTTCTCACCCCCGGCCAGCGGGACTCAGGAGCAGCCGCTGCTGCAGCTCCCACTGCTGCGGGGGGAGGAAGCGGCCATGGCGCTCGGCGGCTGCAGCTCTGGCGCCCCCGAACCCCCCGAGCTGGGGCCTGCCGCAGGGACCCAGCAGCGCGCACGCTGGGCCCAGCCCCTGGCCAGTCGCGTCTGGGCTGCTGCCCAGCTGGTGCTATCCCGCGGTGGCCCCGGGGCGGAGGCATCGGCAGCCCAGCCCCGTTCGTTCCCCTGCGGGACCCGAGTGGGACGGGGGGGCTGGGGCCTGCTGCCCCCACTCCGGGGCCGCCGCGGGATAGCACCAGCTGGGCAGCAGCCCAGACGCGACTGGCCAGGGGCTGGGCTGGGCGCAGCGTGCGCGCTGCTGGGTCCCCGCAGCAGGCCCCGGCTCGGGCGGTTCGGGGGCGCCAGAGCTGCAGCCGCGGAGCGCCATGGCCGCTTCCTCCCCCCGCGGCAGTGGGAGCTGCAGCAGCGGCTGCTCCTGAGTCCCGCTGGCCGGGGGTGAAAACAGCCGCCGCCTGGCCCCGCGGGCCGCCCCCCTCCTCGCCCTACCACCCAACTGAGTCCTGCCTGCTGGGGACCAGGCCGGACTGTTACTCACCCCAGCCCTGCGCTTCCCCTGAGTCTCCCGGGCCTCCCTCCAGCGCTTGCGGAGGAAGGGTTTTTTTTTTTTGGCCCCTCCCCCGCGTCACCCTCCTCCTCCCCCCGCGTCCCGATATTTGTCTTGGGTGATCTGGTCACCCTAAGTCCCGGGGAAGAGAAGCTCTCTCATTCTCCCCACCACAGCCCCAGGGTGGGAGGAGTTCTGCATCCCCTGCCAATTATTGGGTGGACTGTGCCCCTGTTTGCCCTTCCTTGCGCATGCTCCTGCAAATGCACTGCATTATTCACACAGCCTAATTATACTTAATGTGCGATTACATGCTTCAAGGAATAACCAAGCCTTCCCATTTGTTTTTGTGCTTATTGACGGACACAACTGCCTTTTGTTGTTACTAGTTCATAAAATATAGATGCATCATATTGGAAGTTTTGCACATCAATTATGTTTGATAAATTACAAGATACCTTTTGCAATATGCATCAAAGATAAGTGTCTCATGCAAATCTTAGTCCAATTTAAATAAAAAGAACCCAGGACACCAAATAGAGGAACCTACCCATCAACAGAAAGCTCTAGAGAAGATATTTCAGTCAGTTATGAAAACCTTACATCTATTTAAATCAGGAGGCACAGGAAAAAAAATTCTAAGTAATATATGTGTCAGCCAAACAATGATTACCTGTGGGTTTAAGTGTGTTTCTCTTTTTGAAAGAGATCACATTCTGTATAGCCTTTTAATGCTCCACTCCCTACCTTATATTAACTGATGACATGAGCCATTAGTTCCTACTTTAAGTGTAGCACCCAACACCCTAAATCAAAACATACAAAAAGAATTTGGAATAAAGAATCACATGTTAGTCTGTAATTGTGAATAGCAAAATGTACAATTTCTGTTTTGACCCTCTAGCCTGTCTGTTTCAGGAAGCTATGATAAAAATCAAGAAAACAACCCCTGTACATTAAAACCCTTACTGCTTTATATTTGCTGCTGTATGAATTGGGTGTGGAAAATGCTACTACAATTGCCAGCTTTCCTAAAACGTCAATCACTTTATTCATAGCACTATAGAGAATTGCTGCAGCATACTCTGGGAATCTGTCAATAACCTTGCATGTGTACAGAATGGATAAACATTTTAGTGTTAAATGAAACAACTACCCTCTGCGGAATATTTTAAAAACAGAAATATTTTAAAAACTGTATTACTCCAAGGGCCTGGGTTTTGTTTATAAGTTACTCAAATAACTTTTCCATAACAAACTCTACTACTAAAAAAGTCTCTACAGCTGTGTTAGGTAATTATGTCTACAGTCCAATAGATGAGAATTCAAATCCCTTTCCATAACAACTCAAAACAAAAATCCTAATAATGGTTCCTACTGCACAGCTGGAAGAAAACTATTTAAGAATAATCCTGTCTATTCTTTCCAGTCTGAAAAGCCAAATTACTGTATGATTAGTAGAAGAGAAAAAAATCAGATAACCATCTTGAAAAAGTTCTTAATCTATATCATAACGTTTAAAAGGTACAGCAGTTTTGAAACTTGCTGGGTATGGAGACAAATTAAAATATAATGAAATATTCTATAGAACCTGATATTTGTCTAGAAACATGTTTTTCCTTTAAAGTTAAAAAAGGAGGACTTTTTTAGTACTATTAGCCTGTAAATCTTAAAAATACTTAGTTTGTGAGTCTGTGATCACAATCAGTATGCAAATACTCCTCAGTTCTGGGGATGGATGATGCTGATATCCAGATGAATTTTTTTCTACCAAAAGCCTAACAACATTCAGTAACACATTAGTATGCTGTGAACTTTTAAAACGTACATTGAGTTTTTAAAATATATATATAATTGTTTAAAATAAAAATAAAACAAAATACTAGTCCACTAAGTTTAATACATATTTGACACTCCCATGGCTACTGTCTCTATAACTAGCTAGCAGCACTTTCTCTTCTAGCATGTGCTAGCCGAGGAAGTCTGAGATAACTTTGATACACTGCCTCAACCTCCCTCTAGACTCTCTCACCCCATTCTACTGGAATTATATTCTCCATTTATAACCTCTGGGACACTGGAAGTAGTCCAAATCAGAAGGCCTTCAGTCAACATTAATCCTGATTTTTTTTAAATCATTTGAATCTGTACACTCTGCATTTCTATGCAGCTTCTGTTGAGGGCGAGAATAGATGTAGAATTAGTCCAGCTTGTTGAAAAATATCACAAACTTGGTGCAAGACTGTCTTCTGATTAAAGGAAAGGACTGAGCACCAGGAGAGGGATTCCATACCCCGCTCTGCCACAAGAAGGTGTAAATCTACATCCGCCTCAGGCTTGGTCTCAACTTAAAAGTTACATCAGCAAAGCTACATCAGTCAAGGATGGGGGTGGGTGGGAAACTACACTCCTGACTGACACAACTATGCTGACAAACACCCTGATGAAGACGCAGCTATACTGATGGAAGAGGGCTTCTGTTGAAGTAGCTAATGTAGGATGACCAGATATCCCATTTTTGAAGGGACAGTCCCATATTTAAGCCCTCCTGCAGGTGTCCCGCCTTTTTCTTAAAAAGGGAAAAGTTGTCCTGTATTTTCTCTCTCTCCTACCCCCCATCAATACTGGCAGGTCCTGATGCTTGCTGGATCCCTGCTCGCCAGCTGCCCACCCACCAGCGGTGAGCAGGGGATAGGGCGGAATCCAGTGGCTGACAATGGGGGTGGATGTGCAAGGCTGATGGCGGGGCAAAGATGCAGCGCACGGGGCACAGCCGCTCCCCTTGCTGGTCTGTCCATGCAACCTCTGCTCCGTGCTGGCTTTTGGCCAGCAGGACCCCGCCCCTCCGTTCCATTTCCGGCCGGCGCTGGCTGGACCCTGCGAGCTGCGGTGGCTGATGAGTGAGGGCAGGCGCTAGGCGGCGGCTGGCTACTTGTCGCCTCTGCTGCCCACCCATTAGCCTTTTATGTGCTCCCTCTCTTGCTGTCCTCCCTGCTTTGCCCCTTCATCCCCCAGCCCCGCTGCTCCTCCATAGCTCCCCTGGCGGGGTGTGTCCTGCTCCCAGCGCTGTGCAGAGAACCAGCCCCTGGTCGGAATGCTCAGCTCACTAACAGCCTGGCCCGCAGGCTCCTTCTTTCCCCCCATTACCTCTGGCTGGGCCGGCGCCCCAGGAAAACCCAAGACCCTCTGGCCCGGGGCGCTGGCCAGGAGGAGCCGAGCCCTGCATGTGCCAAAGCCCCGCACAGCGCTGGCATGGGGAAGCCTCCCCACCCCTCAGCTAAGCTCTGGAGTAGGATGGGGGGGGGGGAGAGAGAGAGTGATTTCCAATCTGTTCCCACCCCAAACCTGCAGGCTCCACAGCAGCCCCCGGAGCAGGGGCTTAGCACCCTCTTCAAACCCCTGCTCCCCCTGCCCTGGTCCTGCCCCCAGGGAGCGCGGGGCTGCTCCATCCCCTAGGCACCCTCCCCTGCTGAGCCACCTCTCTGGCCAAGTTCGCTGAAGCCCCTGCAGTCAGGTTCCCTGGCCCCTGGTGCACAATGCATCCTTAGGACTTAACCCTTCCTGCCTGCGCTGTACCATAGGCAGCTGGGTTATGTCAGTGGCCAGCAGCAGCCTGGAGGTGTTAGCTGCCTTTCGATACTGTGCGGGCAAGGAAGGGACAAGCTGCTTCCAGCCACAGGGGAGGGAAGTGGGGAGAGAAAAGATGAGCTCTGCAAAGACATGGGCCAGGTCATCCCTTCCCCCACTTCTCCCCTACGGCTGGAAGCAGCTCCCATCCCTTCCCTCCCGCACAGTACCGAAAGGCTGCTGCTGGCCACATTCTGGTGTGAACCCTGGCAGAAATCTGGTGCATATGACCCTGTGTACACACACCCCACCCCCAAGTGTTGCCTCAGGAAGACACGGTGCCAGGTACCAGGAGAGGCAGGTCTGTCCTGGGGGCCCAACCAAGCATGGAGGGTCAGGTAGGTTGGTCACCTGTGTGAGAGAGGTGGGGAGGGGAAGGTAGGGGTGTGTGTGCCACGGAGCTAGCTGCGTGGAAGATTTGAGATTGTTGAAAAGAGTAGGAGATTAGCTGCTGCAACTTGATCAAATTCCAATTTGAACGCAACAGCGGTTGTAAGCAAAAGCAGAATTGGCACATATGATGATACCATCAGTAAATTTTATCAAATGCTTTTAAGTAAAGTACTTTGTACCTGAAGTAGTACATAAAAGTAGTAAGTATCATAGGTGGAGGTGGCAGTGCCAACTACTGTTAAGTTTGCCTGACAACTTTCCATGATAAGATTCTTTTCTATTCCTTATAACTTTATCAACTGTAATAGTTCCTGGCATCTGCCTCAGGCTGACATTTCCTGGAAACCTTAAGCTAAAACAGTTCAGCCACTTAAAAAAAAAAAACACACAATAGGGAAAAATACATTGTTTCCCCATGTTAAAATTTTTGCAGCCATTTCATTGAGAAACTCTAGTGTGCTTCCATGCGGTTGAGCTGCACTCGAGAGACTATTCCCAAAGTGGAATACAACTCTCCCCACTTAGCTGAGATACACAGATATAATTGCACATTGTGGCATCAAATGGAGAGTGGGAAGGATCTTGTTATGGAAGTGAGAGACAGCAGGGTAACTAGAATAACTATCAGACTACCTGTGTGCATAGTGGAGTGCCTTCTTTTTTCAAAAATGAAAGCCATTGATAAGGTGTCTGTAGGAGTGAAAGATACCTCAATAAAATATAGAGCTTCTTTCCTCCAAAGAATTTATTCCCAGCTTCTCATACAGTTGGACACTCACATTGATCTCGACTTATCAATATAACCTTAAAACGGTCATCATAGTAACATAACCTTAAAACGGTCATCACAGTAACTTGCCAAGGAGTCCAAGGGCAGCACCTTGTTTTCAAATTGTAGCACAAACAAACGTACCCAACTTAATATTTATTTGTACTTGAATTTTCCTTAATAGATTAATATAAACTGATTCTTCTATTCATGAGAAATAAATCCTGGTGTTGAACAGCTTTATCCTCTTCATCCTACAATTTGAGGAGGAAGGCGACTGGCTGTGAGCCACAATTCACAACTCTTGGGGCCATTCTTTGAGCCCTAAATCTGTACCAGTCAGCTCTGTAGAATAGAACTGCCAACAACCAAGTGACAATTTCAAGAGATTTTTCTCTAAGCTGCGAATGACTTGCGCCCTTGGCCTCACCAGATCCCTCAAGTGATTTGTTCTGGGAAAAGTATTTTACACTCAACTTTGAAAGGTTTATATTTTTTTCCCTTTAACTGCTCATGAATTTCTACCAGGCCAAGGGATGAATCAAATTCCAAAAGAAATATCACACACTTAGATGAATTAGATATTGATAAAGATCTTATTCAGCTATCAAATTGCAAAGAAAATTAACATAATTGATTGGATTTACTTACTACTCCTCACCCAGTTCCCAAGAGGAAAATAAAATTACAATTACTGTTAAATATCTCAATCAGTTGTATGTGTTACAAAGATGCCAATAAGAAATATGCAAGTAGGGACACAAATTTCACTGTGAACATTTCTTATCAGTTCAGTGTGTTACACACTAAACTTTTCCTAAAACTGTTCAATGTTCCAAAAGGCAAACTAAAAAGTGAACAAACACCTTAGTCTTCTATATATCAATTTTGTGATTGCCATACTAGAAACAATGAAATCTTCCCTCCCATTAGCATCTGGAGAAAGGAGAAGTAAACAAATATTTCTTTATAGAATATGTACTTATTTTAGCAAAATTAACCACTGAATGTAAAGATAAAGCTCATAGTATAGACATAGGAGTGACGTATCTTAGACAGCTCTCTGATGCCATTGCAATAACAGGTAAAATACACACCAAAATGAGTTATTTGAAGACTGGTTTTTAAAGTATCTAAACCAATGTTGTAACCAATGTATGTTGTAACCAATACCACCGCCAACTCTTATCTCCTGGTTAGTCCTTCAGGCACCATTGTGTTTGCCTGTTGCAGTCTGATGGTAACACAACTCACTGAGATAGGACATCTTTGTCCAGGCTACTTGACCAAGCCTGGGAATAGATTGTACGTTCCAGACACATTTTACTCTTCTGAACCTTCCCACAGAAGTTATGAGATCCTCTTTTCTCTCGGGAAGTCTGCATGAAATTACCCATACAACAGCAATCTTAACAAAAACTAGATTTATTAAAAACCTGAGAGAAAACAGAATTAAAACAAATAAACTCGGTTGCTCAGCATATCTAGATTTATCTAGTTCTTATAAACTAAACTAGATAACACCTTCTCAGCTTAGTTACAGAGATAAAGAAAAGTGAAAAACCTGCAACTCTCCTCTCTGTTTACCTTGGTCAGCCTTTCAGCTTCCCTCTTACTGTCCCAAGTGCCAAGTGACCTCAATTCACTATTTGTTTTGAGATCTTTAACTAATATACTGTTAGCCTTCTATTTGATTTTAAAATGTAAATTTACTGTGTTTCTCTTGCTTTTGCTATACCTTCTTTCCTTTCCTAGTTACTGCTATGCTTTCTTTCTATTTTCTGTACTAAATTATAGTGCATCATCTTCTGCATGCTTCTGTTTCTGCTTTTTCTCCCCTCCTTCCCCCTTCACGCAGCCTTCTCTCTCCCCATCATGTACTGTACTGTATCCCTATCATTGTTGTCCTTCCCACTTCTCCCTCTAAAATCTCTCTCAGTGCCAAACATTATGCATTTCACATGATATTCACATCTGCAGCGTCTCTTTTTTCTCACCTCCACCCCCCCCTTCGAGCATCATCCACTCTCCAGTGTTGCCAAACTCAAACATTCAAAAATCATGAGACTGGCTTAACAATCATTGTTTTTTAAAGCTTGGTTCTTTTTCATTGTTGTCTGCATTTCAGCCTTTAGGGTGAACTTAGATCACGTTTTCAAGCTTTTCTCTGCAACCATAAGTGGTGGAACATTACCTTTTTTTAAAACTGAAGTCTGAGATTTTTACGTAATCACATGGCTCCAGAAGCTAGGACTTCAAGAAAGTCACCAAATATTGCTAGATTTATGATAAAATCATGGCAATGCTGGGAACAGCACCCTGGAATGAAACCCAGTAACTTTCCCTTTTGTTCAAGACGTTGGACTTGGCTTCTCACCTTTGTGTTACCGTTGGACAGTGCGTCATCTTAATGTACTCCTCTGACTTCTTAAGCATCTGGTACATTTTTCAAGCTTCACAATATATGTGAGGGGTGTGAGCAGATTTTGTCTGAGCATTTCCATGGATGTAAGCAGTTGGGAAAAAGAGGGAGATCATGGGACATGTTATAAAGGAGAAATAGGGTGTTGGCATAGCTGCCAAGTTTTGTGCAACTCCATGTGTGACTGCCCTCACTGAATTCTACCAAACTGTGGGTGCTGTTATGGAGAAGGAGGATCTGATTTCTTGCACCCCTCAAAAGAGGGGGGGAAGGCTCATGGGAGCTGGGGTAACCAGGCGAGTTTGTAGGAGGTGTGGTTGCAGGGTTTGAGAGACTTGGGGTTACAGGAGTGAAGTGGGAAGGTGGGTGAGACCTTAAGGAGTAGTAAGGGTATGTCTACGCTGCAATTAGACACCCACAGCTGGCCAGAGCTGTGGGATGCTTCCACCTCGCAGGGTCCTAGAGCCCAGGGTCCAACCCAGGCCTGAACGTCTACATCGCAATTAAACAGCCCCTTAGCCTGAGTGCCACAAGCCCGAGTCAGCTGGCCTGGGCCAGCCATGGGTGTCTAATTGCAGTGTGGACATACCCTAACAGGCTGCAAAAGGGAGCCTGAAGCAGCTGGGGTGGATTGTTTGGAATGGGAGAGAGTGGGGGAGTCTCCCCTTTTGCCCTGGCCCCTCAGTCTCCCCCATTCAGATTATGTCCCTGTCCCCTTCAGCCTCTAGTCCCCTCCTTGCTACAGTCCTTAATGCAATCCGGTCCCTCTTCAACTGCTGTTCCCCCAGAAGCCCCTCGCCTATCCTGCCCCTAGGGCACTGATGCTGCCTTGGCTTCTTTCCTACCTGCTGTTCCATGCAGGCTGGGAATGAGCAGAGAAGGTAAATGGCAGCCAAAGACCCCACCAGGCTGCCTGCTTGAACCCCTGATGTCTGGGAGGATTAACTGCAGTTTATGCCCTTACTTCCCAGAGTCCAGCTGAGTAGACCTGAACTCTGCCTGGGGACTCCATCTTTCATAACCACTGGCTAGTAAGAGCCTGACGACAACAACAACAACAAACGACGACACTCTCCCCCAGCCCTCAGGGCTCCATGGCTTCTTGACCAGAGACAGGACATTCTTCATCTGTTCCCTATAACTCAGTCCAGATCATCCTGGCTCCTGCGAGCGCAAAGTGGCATATGCCTGGGGAAGGTGGGGACTTCTGATACATTGCCCCTCCACAGACTGATCTGCATCTTCCTGCCCGGTGAAGAGTTAGCTGTAAATTCTACTGCAGGTAGGCTCTTCCACTTGCAAAAAGAGGATATAACATTTCACGCAATATGATGCTGAGGGGGGACACTCTTCCTCAAGCTTATTTTGTTAGCTTCCCAAAGGAAGGAAGGGGATTAGGTGGTACAGTGTGTTAAGTACACCTGGCAACTTCAGGATATTTTACAATTCAGTCATAAAATAAAAGGAGGTTTGTGGTTTCATCCTAGAACTCAGAGGGGATTTATCTATAAAAACAGCAAATGGCGACACTGTTACACTGGAGTCAAAGCCTATCAGGAAAGCTGGGCTCAGAAACAGTCCGGGAGTTGCAGCGAATGACTGAGGTGCAACAGCAACACTGTGCACCACGGTCTTCAGTTCCTGCCCACATTACACTCTAGCCATGTCAGCGGTCACTTGCTCTCATGCAGGCACAAAAAAAAAAAAAAAAAAAAAAAAAACACACCACCACAAACACAATTGACCCTTAAAATACTTGATCAACAATATTCCTTATATTTAAGTTCCTGCCTTCACCCTTTATTACAAAATCCTGCACATAGCACTAGTTCATTGTGTAAACACTGATCCTGATCCAATAAAGAAAAGAAGTTAAATAGCTGGGTCAAAGAAAAGTCTGAAGGCCTAAACAAAATATAAAATAAACAACTGCCAACTTGAAGAATCACTGCCAGTGTTTTAAACAAGAAAAAAAAACTGCTTAGAAAACTGACACCTACACACAAATGTTGTTTGAAGGCTTTCAGTACTGAACAATGGAAGTACTGTACTCATAACCAGCTCAATCTGTTGTATTCAGGAAGAGAGTGCCCTCGTCTTTTATAGTAAATGCTTCTTCACTGGTATTTGGACTATGAAAGGCCCAAACTGCTGAACATTCTGAGCTCCATAAGTGGGAGAAACGTAAGTGCAGAGTCTGACACAGCAGCAGCCTAGTTATTGTGCATGCTTTATTAATCAAATCGTATGTCCACCTATCCCCAGTCTGAGAAGAGAAGCAGGCTTGTTTTGTCCTCAGTCCAAACTGCAAGAGCAGACAGGACTACAGCAAGTGATGTATTAAGAATGTAATCCAGACATGTGTTCCAAGGCACCTAAGGTGCCCCTGGCAGCCCCGTAATTCCTACAAAGGGATGAGGGTTAAAGGACAGTAATGTGCTGCTCGGTCCTCTGCTTCTGTATTCAAGGAGAAGGCACTAATTTACCACTAAGATTCCATGTTCTGTAGACTCTACCTGACAACCAAGATCCCCCCAGCAGAGTTTGAGTTTGGGTGGGGGCAGGGGACACGGTGAGGCGGGCTCTGGGTGGCGCTTACCTGGGGGCTCCCCAGAAGCAGCGACATCCCCCTCACTCAGCTGCTAGGGGGAGGCTTGGCCAGGCAGCTCTGTACGCTGCCTCCGCCCATAGCACTGGCTTTGCAGCTCCCATTGGCAGGGAACTGTGACCAATGGGAGCTACAGGGGTGGTGCCTGCAGGTGGAGGCAGCACACAGAGCTGCCTGGCCACGCCTCTGGCTAGCAGCTGAGCAAGGGGGGATGTTGCTGCTTCTGGGGAGCCCCCAGGTAAGCGCCGCCCAGAACTCACCTCACCCTGTCTGGTGCCCCAACCCTCTGCCCCCTCCCACACCCAAACTCTGCTGCTGCTGCTTGGGGGGAGGGGCAGAGCTAGGTAGGGAGCCTACTGGCCCTGCCAAACCCACCCCTCCCCCAGCACCAGCGGGTGTCCCCGGGCTGCGCGCCGCCACCCCTCCACCCCAAGCAGCAGGGCTGCCCTCCTCCAGAACCCACAGGGCCGCCGGGAAGCCCCCCAAGGTTTTATTCACTGGTATTTTTAGTAAAAGTCATGCACAGGTCATGGGCCATGAATTTTTGTTTACTGCCTGTGACCTGTCCGTGACTTTTACTAAAAATACCCATGACTAAAACGTAGCCTTAATTATGAGTCTACTGTGAAATATGCAGGAAAAAGAATAATTAGAATGTACACAGACAGAGCAAGCACATGAAAAAGAGGATGCTAAATCATTATTGATGTATTTTACCTTCTGTCTGACAAGTCTTTTTTCCTTATATAAAAAATTTTCCTTTTTTTTGTATTACTAACCAGCTACAAATATCACAGTAATTGCTTTACAAAATACTGCCGAACAACAAAGATTGAAATGGGGAATACACTGTAAAGCATTTTACTATATAACCATTCTCATTTGGTACACAGAGAAGTTGGACTTAAAGGAAATCTACAGTTTATGATGTTGTCAGAGTGATAAGCAAATGCTGACCTACAACTATTGCTTTACAAACACCTTGCACACTTATCAAAATAGTTATAAAAAAATACAAACACATCATCATCAGCTAGCCTTAAAACTTAAAAACCAAAGGCTCAGGAATCATGTAACTTTCCTAGGAGGATTAAAAAACACACAAGATATTTGCAGAATAAAGCTATTCACAATGATCCACAACATACCAAAACTGGTCTTCAAAGTTTTCCATGTGAAAACCAGAAACCACAATTTGTGGTCATGGTAAACAGATGTAATTCCCAAGATAGATTCATAGATTTTAAGGCCAGAAGGGCCCATTATGATCATCTAGTCTGACCTCCTATGTAACACAGGCCATAGAATTTCACCAAATGATTCCTACCTCAAACCTATAGCTTGTGATTGACCTACACAATTTAAAAAAAAAGACATCTGATTTTAAAGATCTCAAGTGACAGAGAATCCACCGCCTCTCTCAGTAAGTTATTCTAATGGTTAATTACCCACACAGTTAAAAATATGTGCCTTGCTTGTAGTCTCAGTATGTCTAGCTTCAGCTTTCAGCCATTGGAAATGCTGTGTATATATCCCAACATCATAACAGAGGGAAAAGTCTTTCAAATGCTGTCAAAGAAGCAATAAACTTGCCCCTAGGTTAGCATTCAGGCTATCTGGCTGGCAACCTCATTTGATCTCACTCAGCAAAGGAGAAGTTTGTAAAGGAGTTTTGCATTTTTAAGAGATAGTATTGGAAAATAAAGTAACACTACAAAATTTTATATTGTGAGTACTGGGAGACATAATGGGAGATGTAATCTCCAGGGCTATATCTTTTTGTACATTTTTCCTTTCTTTTTATGTCAGGAAGGACATGATATATCCAGAGGATTTTGTAAGGGCCCTGTATGCTGTTTTACCAGCTTCACTGACAAGATTAAGGAAGCAGGTTCCACAAATTATTTAAAAGATAACCAGGGAAAACTTGCTGACACAAAAAAAATTGATGGTCTTAAGGCAACACTGATTATAACTGTTGAACAAGACATGCCATTCTATCATTCACACACTCCATTATTTCTAGGTCTTGCAGTGGAAGTGAGAGATAGGGTGTGATATCTACTGTTAAGTGCTACACAAAGGAATAGGTGTTGGCTACCATTTATAGAAAGTGCCTTCAGGAGGGGAGAAAAAAGGTAATGGTAATGATGTTTCACTGAAATTAATCATTATAGGAAGGACTCAGTAATATCCCAGTATCAAAGTAACATAACTGACTCAACTTGTCATCTATCCAAAACAAACAGGAAATTAATTTGCTCTTATAAATTGAATGCTCATGCTGGCTGCAGTGCAAAGGGGCCCATTCATTGTATTACACTATTATCGGACAATGAGAGTGGCACAAAAAGAGAATGATTCAGTAAACACAAAAAAAGTGTGGGCTGGGCTTTTTGTTAAATCCTCATTGCTTCACAGAATAAGTAAGTCATCTTGTTTCTGTTAGACACCCCACAATGGCATAGTTTAATCAAATTCGCTTACAGTTAAAAACAACTAGTTGATGATCCTTCCTTTTAAGTGAATTTCTGAGAGTGATTTATAAACCCATACCAAAGGCACCATGTGATTAGCAGTGTTGCAGTTGACTTGGTGTCCTGATAACCCAGATACTGCAGAGCCTAATGGGGGAGACACAGCCACCAGGCAAACATGTAATCCTGTCAATAAATACAAACTTCCGTTCCAACCGCCAACTTCAAAATGGTGTTTAGCTTTCCTTGGAATTAGAGTCAAAGGAATTTTTCGTCAACTTTCTCCAGCTGTTGTCAATTTTACTATCGGAATCTTAACTTGTAATTACAACCATCCCTCTGCTGTAAAAGAAGAAGAAAGAGACTTCCTTCTTTATCTCCTAATGCAGTGCTCAGCATGGATTTTCAAGAATTCAGAACCAAGGAAAAATAACTGATTCAGAACTTCTGCCCTTCCACCCTGACATACACACAATATGTAACTATACCTGTAATAATAGCTAAGAATGGGGAAGCAGGGCGCCAAGCCTAATGCCAATATTCATAGGTCAAGCTGACTACTGTCAGGACTCAGGGCCTGCAGCAGAGACCGTCTCTAGGCAACCTAATTAGTGCAGCTGCCCTGCAGTCTGCTGCCTGATTGGCAGGAACAGTCATCAGAAGCTCTTAAGCCCAGAAACTGTTCAGCGGCTGCTCAAAGCATTTGCCCATGGCTGTTAGCTCCTGCCTCTGCTTGTTCCCTGCCTTGCACCTGCCCTGCCTTACTCCAGCACACCCAGCTCTGACCATTGGCTCAGATTCCTGGCTTCCAACTTCAGTTCTGACATCTGACCTCTGACTCCAGCAATAACCCTTGGCTCCAATTCCTTGTTTCTGATTCCAGCTCTGACATTAGGCTCCTGTTCCTTGCTACTGATTCCTGCTCCAACCACACTAGGCATGACAGCCCATGATCCATGCCCCAGGCTCTCATAAAACCTACATTCTGAATTCAGCTCCATTATGATTCACTGAGACAATACTGCTAAACAGCTCAACATATTCCCAAGATCAGCACCTAGATACATTTGTCTGATGTTAATCTATCACACTAACCCTACATTACAAACCAATTCTCTAAAAATGCCAGCAATTCAAGAAGTGTTTTCCCTTTCCCCCCCTCTTTTAAATGATTTGTACTGTTGCAAAAGGTGTCAGATTTACATCTCGGACGACTGGAGTCTGCTAATTAAGAAGAGTGGGTCAATGAGCCTGACCAGGAGGGACATCCTCAGGGCATCAACAGTGATGTAACATGAAAATAAGAGTTACAGCAAATAATTAACAAGCAGCAGAATACTGGATAAAGTAAAGAAGAAACCAAAGGGCCAACCAATATATATATATATATATTCCAAGAGCATTGTCAGCCCAAGAGATGACCATGGTATGCACCACATCTTTCATGGCAAAAGTTTCGTGGTAAAATAAAAGTTACATACTAATCCAATGAAATCGAGATCATTTACAACTGAACTGATATGAAGAACACAGGATCTATGAGTCAAACGAGTACCAAGATACCTTGTTACACAGAGATTAGACTGCACAGGAAGCTTATCTATAAAGGACAAGATCTGTATACTTGAGCCCAAGCACATGGCCTTTCTGTTGCCTACTTGCAGCATTAGAAAAGCCCAACATATCACTCTTTGATAGTCAGACAGACTATTTGAGTTCTGGGGAAAGAGAGCCTCAGAATGACTGGAAAATATAAAGATCGGAAGATAATCTGACAGAGATCTTACTGAAATCCAGGCAGATGCTTTTATTAAATCCTTAACAGGTTATAGATAAAAGGAAGCAAAGGGTCAAGAGAGGAATCTGAAAATAACGCTTATATCTAACTAATAAACTGGAGATGAATTCTTGCCATACAAACACATGAAACTATCTGGAAGATACAATTCAAACCACTTGAGCACCAAGCTGAAAAGAAAATATAAACAATTAAACAATACATATGAGCTTATGATCTAATAGTGTCAGAAGCTACAATAAATCAGATAACGTAAAACAGATAACAGAACTTGATGTTCAGCTAAATATGATATTTAGCGGCAGCTTCCAGCAGCACCAGGGGACAAGAGGAAAGGGTCAACTAAGCTTCCCCTAAACCTACCTAGCCAGTATTTGGAAGCCACATGGCCCCAACAGTCTTAGCTCTCCTCCCAAGAGGACCACGTGGGCTAGAGCCCTCCACATAATTTCTCTAGGAGTGGCTCTTTCAAGAGGATGCTAAGGCCCCTTTAAGGCAGTGTATGACTCGAGCAAGAATGCCCCAGATCCAGAATGCCATCCCAGCACTTTTGGGGGGAGCAGGAATGGTGTTCTAGTACTTGGTCATTGGTTTCATTCTTTACCTTGCAGCATGCATGGTCAGCACCTCTGAGGTGAAATGGTGTGTTCTGGCACTTCTGTTTTTAGGACTCAAGCACTGCTTTAAAGTAGAGACTCAGCAGCTGCCAGCAACCCAGGAAATAGCAGGAGGAGAAAGATGGATGCATACGGGCCAGTTATATTCAAAGCCATTCGAGGGAAAAACATAGTTGAGTTCTACATTTATTGCCCCAATTACATCTATATCAAGTTTGTGCTGACTACATATTAAGAGTGTTTTTCTGCTTTCCTGCCCTGCAAAGTCAACCTGCGATCTGAAAGTCACAATGTTTTATTCTCCCCTCCGCCCCCCTCCCCCCAGCTATGACATGGCCAATAATAAAGAGTCTGCAATTACAATTTAGGGAATGACTCTGCAAGGTGCTGAGGGCCTTCTGGGAAGAATCCAGTTTGGCCTTTCATAGATATATTGGCTAACAGAAGCAGTAGACTTTACTCAGTAAAGGGCACGGACAGGACTCTGTGACTTTTCAATGTGAAGTTGTGATTTTTAAACTCAGGCACTTTTCTGATCACAATTGCCTTTAAATCAAAAAAGGTAAAAATAAACAAAACAATGTTGAACAGATCTAGACCAGTTTATTCCACGTAGTAGTAGTGATGTTATTACAATATGGCTCAAAGTGGGCTAGAGTCTCTATAAGTATAAAGGAAGGCACAGTTCCTAAGAAGGTGAACTTACAAACTAAAACATGCAGAGGAGAGAGCAGTATTACGTAGTGAATCCATTAATTTATTTCATGAGTGTCTAGCAAACCTGTTTAAAATAATCCAGTTTCCATAAAATGACAGCCACTATTGGGACAATATCTCACTAGTACAGGAACTTGTTATATGGAAACTTAGTGTACACTGGGGAGTCAATCTACAGCACGGTAGCCTGGGGTGCACTAAGTGATCATGTGGACCCTGCTACCATGAATTAAAATTTTCATAGTGTGCTTTGATCTATTGCTGTTGGAAACAGCCACTTAGTGCAAGACAGGCTAGTGTTCAGTAGATTTACACCCCAGCTGACCAAGCGCTATTTCAACCCCACAGTTTTGGATAAACTTCCCACAAGGTGAGGTGAAGAGCACCCCCAGCAACACACACACACACACACACACACACTCCTGGTGGTGGGAGGGGAACAGGAGAAAGGACAAAAGAAGTAAGAGATGAAGAGAAAGGAAGGAGGGATGGAGGAAAAGGTAAAACAAAAAGGACAAACCCTAATGTCCCCAGTGATTCTACGGAAAAAATCCCAGGGAGGGAATAAAATTCTGCCACCTTAAACTAGGTGTTTTCCATGCCTAGAATTCAGCTGGTACCAGATGGATCAGACTGAGCAGGTTCCAAAACCTCTTGGAGGCTCTTACCTTCTAAACAGGGACCTCTGTTTTCTAGTCAAATCAGTAAAAGGAAAGGAGAAAACTCGAAAGAGGCTCCTGCTCGCACTGACATACGTGAACCCTAATACTCTCTCAGTCCTCAAAGAGAGACCTTGAGAAGGAGACTTGCTGAAGCAAAGCCACAGGGGTCTCTGAGGTTTCCCTGGCCCTGCGCCCCCGTCCTGCCTGGCTGATGTCAGCATCTCTCTGTGAGGTCACCACCTCCTTAACACCTTTGACCAATAAGCTTAGGTCCTGCAAAAGGCCTTTGTGATGTCACAGATGACTACACTTAAAAAGTTAGGTCAACATAGCTGCCTCGGATTTGGTGTGAAAAAACACACCACTGACTGATGTACTTATGCCAATCTAACTGCCAGTGTAGATGCAGCTAGGTCGATGGAAGAAGGCTTCTGTTAGGAGAAGTGGTGTTTCTACCCTGATGGCAAAACCCCTTCCGTCAGAGTAAGCTGCATCTACACTATAGGGTTACGTCAGCATAGCCATACCGACCTAGCTCAGCTAGTGTAGTACAGACCTACACTACAGAGACAAATCTCCATGTAGGCACACCCTAAAATTTAGGCAATGACTGACCAAATGCTCCATCACAGAGAACCAGAGCCTATGATCAAAAGTGTCCAATAGATTATCAATTCAGATAATCAAAAACCTAAGAGAATTTTGGGAGCTGGAAAAAAAAATGACCACCACCAATTACAGGAGCAAAGTGAAAGATGACCTCAAGATGTAGTCTTCCAAAATAAACCAATCAGAATGCTTAGAGAAAGATGGCTGAGATGGGGAGTGACAAAGAAAAAATAAACAAGCTATATAACGCCGGGAAAGGGTTAAATACTACCTGACTATTATTGCCAGGAAGTTAAGGGTCAATTCAGATGTTTACTTATATCTCAAGCATTGGAAGCAGTTTTGCTATGAGAATACTGTTTCCAGATCCTAAGCAGCACCATCATATTCCTGTTCTCACAAGTTTTAGGCTGTTGAGCAAATCTTTATCCTGCATGCTTGTTCCACCCTAAACAAGAAATGATCCACCACCAGGATAATAAAATATCAATAATCTGAGATGTACTAAGATAAGAAGGATACGCTGGGTTTAATTCTCTGCATTAGATAGCAGTGTAAGGACAACACATAGTATTTCAAACTGAGGTTCTGAATGTACAATTTGATCCACACAGGCCCTTATGCCCTCAGAGGCTCGCCCGAAGTCAATGGGCCCCTGTAACAAAAATGGGGTTGACAAACCCACTTCAAACCTAATAAACAGATCTATAAAAAAAAAAAAACCTTTACTGTTTAAAATCATGTGGTAACTGACTAATTCAATAAGGACATGTTTTCTTCAATACTCGGCTATTATCCCATAGCAATAATTGCTTACGAAGAATACTGCAGTATTATTTATTATACCTTCTCTTTAGCTTAGCTCAAAATATGGCTAAATGAAACTGAAAAACAAAGGAAATTCTTAAACCACAGATATACTCTGAAGAGAGACCGTATCAAGGTCACATTGTGTGGTTCCACATTTCTTGTTTCTCAATGATGTCCAAGGCAAGTTTGCTCAGTTCAAGTGAAAAGCTGTTAGAGGAGGAAAAAACAAACTTCCAGCCCTGCAAACTCAACCTGGGATTTAAAAATTGGGATTTTTCTGATTCACACATCATCACACAATGTTTCATAAGGCAAATTCTGCCTTGAATACACCTATACAGGCAAAATTTGGTCCTGCAGTTAGAGTTCAGTTAACAATTTAGTTGATGCCAGACTCCAGCTTACTTTCTCATAGCTCTGTTGGCTGCACAAGGCTGAGAGGAGTAAAAACTTATTTGAATCACGTAAGTAAGCAGATAACTGAGGACATTCTTACACTGGAAACTTTTGCTGGTTTAATAATGTCATTAAAAAAAAAGCACTGATACTGGTAGGGAGCCTGTATGTAGATGTAGTTACACCAGCAACAAAGTTTTTTTATTGGTATAGCTTGTTTTGTTCAAGAAAATGGTATAAGCCATACCGGCTAAACCTTTATTTTGCTGGCATACCATATACCCTGGTATATCAGTATCACTATACCAGCAAACCTTTTCTAGCTTAGAGTAGGTCTCAGAACATACACAGGCAGCAGATCTATTGTGTGAAAAGGTGCCATTTTTACAATTTTTTTTCAGATAAGAACCACACTAGGTATGCCATTTCATTAACTTTTGTGCTTGGGTATAACAGAACAGCATTCTACAATTATACACTGCTGTAAGATTTGTAAATCTAGCAAAACTGTGTTTGTGAATATAAACCTGTCAGCTTTTCAAACCAAGGGCTGTCAGCCACTCCAATGCATGACTCATTCACTAACAATTTAAGGAGCTAGGGTCATTTGTAACTGTGATCTCCCAAGGAGCAGGATTCTTGTACATTCCAATATCCTTTCTACTCACATGATCACAGCTGGCAGACAGAATGAAGAGGTGCATGTCTGAAACAAAACAGAGCTAATGGGCCTGATTTTCAGCTCCTAAGAAGAAAAGCATTTATCTGCTCACATTTGTAGATCTGTATCTGCACATCTCCATTTGGTACACACATGGCCTGCAAAAAAAACAGCCATTTAAGCCATCCCCCACCTACAGCTGGGGATCTGTGCACTCAAATTAACTATTAATTTGTGCATATTTGTGTAGCTCAAAATCTGGCTCATTAGAGCTGTTATCCTACAAGTGAGATGAGAGCATCCATCTAATTTTGAAGGTTTTCATACTGCCATCTTCACAACTTTGTCCTTTGGAACCAAGTCATAATCATAGTGTTGTGAGGTTGTACAACTCTAAGTCACTAGTGAAATGTTTAAATAGTTACAGAATGGAAGAAAGCTTTGCAGCCATGGGTTGAATGACAATTTGAGTGAAAGTGTAAATTTTCTCACACTGCCTTGCTAATCTGGAGGGACCACATCTGTCTGTGAGGGAGTATTTAGACTACAAAAATCTACTCAGTCCTTGAATTCTCTGCCAACGCTGCAAACAAAAGGGTGTCATGTTTGATGATCGTTTTTATTTTTAATTCATACCATATAGGTCCAACAGTTACGAGGTAAACAAACACTTTGGGTCAGATTTAAACCAGTGCCCTGGTGATGAGTGGATTCAGATCTTATCACACCTTGATCCCTCAACTCACCTATGGACACTTGCTGAAGTGATGGGACGATCCAATAGCTAATGGTATCAATTTATGTCAGCTGATGTGCTTACCTATTGTACTGAAGATTTCAAGTTGTTAATAAGCTGCAGTCTATTTAATTGTTACAGATCCACTACTTCAGAGTAGCAGCCGTGTTAGTCTGTATCCGCAAAAAGAACAGGAGTACTTGTGGCACCTTAGAGACTAACAAATTTATTAGAGCATAAGCTTTCGTGGACTACAGCCCACTTCTTCGTTATGCATCCGAAGAAGTGGGCTGTAGTCCACGAAAGCTTATGCTCTAATAAATTTGTTAGTCTCTAAGGTGCCACAAGTACTCCTGTTCTTTTTGCAGATCCACTACTGTACATTGTACCTGCACAAAGACCAAAGTAAGCAATTCACCTAGCTGAGAACAATCAGACCAAACTGTGTGAATCGATCTTATGAATGTACTTAAAATGAAGTACCTGCCAAAATGAGTCCATTTAAACAACACTGGTGAAGTTAAATATCAAAGTAAACCATTTATAATGTGCAAAGTGCCAGTAATCTAAATTTCAGAGGAACTGATTGTCTTTAATGACACAGATATTTTTATTCTGTATTGTCCGCATTGCTTAGTTTTTATTGTTGCATATTGTGAGGGTTTTGCTCAGACAATATGCAGTCAAGAAGTGCACACAAAAAATCACTCACCAGTGACATATGGGAAGCTTTTCATGGTTAGTATAGGGACCTAATTGATAGATTTCTGCAGAAATCTAAGATTTCATTTTTAATAAAGCTTCTGGACTTTCTGGTTGGAAAGATGGCTGTCTAAATGTGTTGTCTGAGTGACACTTTGTTCCCTCTACTCCCCCTTGAAATCAAGGGAAGTAATAGCACACAGCAACTTGCAAGATGAGGCCCAAAGGGACAAACAGAAATCTAACATAGGAGAATGTTGAGACTAAAGAAATCATAGAATGAAGAGTAAAAGTGAATTTCGGGCAGGACTGTCAAGCTCTGCTCTATAGAGAGAGATTAAAGCAGTGCAGTAAATTAGGCTAAAAAGCGAGGGAGGGAAGAAATTCTTATGAAAGTTCAAGGGGACGCCTGACATCTACTTAGATGCTATAATGATTCACTATTCAAACCCATATTGGTAAAACGTAAGTGGTCTCTATCTAGGTACTTATATGGCTCCACTATTTTTGTCAGTCTCAATATCCTTATTTGCTCACTTCTCCCACAACTGCTCCTGTGTCTTCTTTTTTTTTTTTTTTACCACTGTCAAAGTCAGATTCAGGACTTACAATTTGTCAGACCACTCTGTTTATTAGCAAAGCGTTTTGCTAATACACCCAGATAATGTGAGCACCATGCAAGACTCAAACTATCTTATTTATACAGATAAAAGGGCGCAAACTTAACAAGATAACAAAAGGAAGCAGAACTGATAAGTTTACCAGGGGCTAGACACACATATTTTATTTTCTCACTAACTATTACCGATCTCCTGTTAATGTTCCACCATTAGCTTAAGTGGACCCATTGTTTTATACCTTAATGTTTCTTTTCCTGACAACTATATTTTAACATTCCTTATTTCTGCTTAAAGGAACATACAGCATTTCTTTAATCCATTTTATTTTTACAATATAGTTCATTCTACTTTCACACCTGAGTTTATCTGCAAGACCATTACTCTCAGCTTGTTTAAGTCCTTCTTGAATAACCACTTTTACCAGGATGTCGACAAGAAACCAGTCAAAGACATTTATTAATGAAATAAAATTACCGCTGTGCTGAGCACATGCCTTTACTGACTAAGTAAGTGTGTAATGTTCTTTGGGCAACCCTGGGTCCTTCTTCCCCCATTCTCACCCCAGTGTTTTTTTGTTTTTGGTCCTCCTCATTCCCATTACACAATATATAAAATTAGATTACAAGCTCTCTAGGGCAAGGACTATGTTGCTTCACCTGTACTGTGAGGTGCTCAGCACTCATTTCTCCACTGTAAAAATAATAAATAATAACTGTATACTGCACTTTCTGGTAGTTATTTAAATCAAATTTCTATAGGGGTCTCAAACTGCCTAAGCAAGTAGGCATATTCACACACAAAAAATCAGCCCAGCACAGCAACCATTCAGAATCTCTGTTTAGTTCCATGAATCAGCAAAATGTGAGATCCACCACAGTTCAGTTTCGCCCATGTGGGGCAGGGATTCTATTTCATACCATTTCCTAACACTCTGGGCCGTGGGAAGTTTGTGTTAGATTTTTTTCTAGCTATCAGAGCTACAGTATGAGATTTATCTAAAAGAGAGAGAGGCCTTGCTTTTGAAAGAAGTGTGGCAAAGAAGGAGGGAGGAACCTCAGAACACAGTAAGCCTGTCAACAGATTTCTTTTAGGTTTTATCATTACTTCCCTTTCCTCCTGCCCAGATTTTGGAAGAAAAGTAGGTTAGCTCTGCTTTATTGTTTCACCTATGTGAACTGCTGAGTTTGTATTCACTTTAGACTTAGGGGTGACATAGTTGAATCTTCATGTTTTTATTTAGCTGGAAATTGAAATTCAGTTGCAATCCTGAGGTGTAAATTGAACTAAGCAGAGCCGACAGCACTCTCTTTCCCTTCACAGCATCATTGTCTTGAATGTTATATCAGCTGTATCTGTCTGTTATTGTTTGTAAGGAAAATAAGAGGAGCATAATATTTTTTAAATGAAGCAGTGTGTTATGAATAAGTTCAATTACTGGTAGCACATCTGTCTATTCTCCTTCTCCTTGCAGCCCAGCACTCAAGTCAGCCCATCTTTGGCATTAGTGTTGTATTTAGGCCTTTTCTGGCAGCACTGGTGGCAACAAAAAACTGACCACTGTGCAATTCTCATTGGTTTCACTTTGCTTCTTATAGCAATACTATCAAAATTATATTAAGCAAGCACACAGTTGCATTTATGCTGAGGGGACATTATGTGAGATTCTCACACTTGAGGGTTAGAGGGCACAAGAAAAAAAAGTAATTTGGGATTCTTATACTAAACAAACCACAGATCCAAGCTAAGATTTGGGCCGAGTCTTGTGTACCCTAGTGTGCAATGATCTCAGGGCTTGTCTACACTTACATCACTGTTGCACTTAATGAAGATGCTACCTACACCACGGGATAGTTTCCTCCTCATTGACATAGATCTGTCTACACTGTAGTTAGGTTGGTATAACTGTGTTGCTCAGGGGTGTGGATACGCGACGTAGCTATACAGACATAAACTGGTAGTGTAGACCAAGCTAAGCCTTGCAAAGATACTGCTAGGACTTCTTGGATTAAGGTAACCACAGCGATATGTATGACAGATTTTAGGAAAATAGAACTGAAACATATGTCCATCCTCCATTGCAATTGCTGCAGGGAAGAAGAGATTGGGAAATAAAGGAAAATTCCAACAACGAATTGGCAAAGAAATCTCAATCTTCAAAACTGGAAAACTAGATAATAAAGAACTCCTGATATGAATAGTATCTGAACAGGAGGACGAGAGCATGAAGACAAAGGACAAACATTTCAAAGCTGGGGGCTTAAATGTAGGTACCTATCTCCATATAGAAGTGCATAAAGACAAGTGACTACTTTCAAAAGTGCTGAGTGCCCACAAATCCCAATGAAATCCCACTTTTAAGGGGTATTTGTTGCCTTTAAAAAATAGCAAGACACTTACTAAGGCGCCTAAGTTCACATTTTAGGCATCTATCTTTAGGCGCCTAGCTTTGAAAACTTTAGCCTGTTTCTTAAAAGTGCCTTAACCTCAACCCAGCATGTGTTTAGAATGCTGCTTTTTAAATAACGTTAGCGTTTAGATAGTCCCAACCACGTGTTTAAGTAACTTCTCGCTAACTAAGTAATAACCTGCTGCCACATATGTCAGCAAGGTTAGAACCCAGGGCCTTCAGAAGCCAAAGCTGAGGCCTCTATGCATGAGCTATAGGAGTAACTCTGCTAGATAGTAAAAGTGGTCAGAACCCAGGACCTTCAGCACTAAAGCACAGATCTTTACAACTTGAGTTAAAGGGGTGACGTGCATGGATTGGAACTGTAGTGGCTTGTCCATATAGACGATAATAGCCTTCTACTGTTAACACCTATTGCAGTTTAACATAGGGTTACCATATTTCAGCAAGCAAAAAAGAGGACGGGAGGAGCCCCGCCCCCGTCCTGCCCTGGCCCCATCCCATCCTGCCCTAGCCCCGCCCCTGCCCCTCTCACTTCTCCTCCTCAGAACCCCCAACCCTCCCCTCGCTCCTTGTCCCCTGACTGCCTCCTCCTGGGACCCCTGCCCCTAACTGCCCCCCAGGACTCCACCCCCTACCTAAGCCTCCCTGCCTCTTGTCCCCTGACTGCCCCCTCCTAAGACCCCCCCACAAATGCCCCCCAGGACCGTACCCCCTACCTGTACCCTGACTGCCCCAACCCTTATCCACACCCACACCCCCAGACAGACCCCTGGGACTCCCACGCCCCATCCAACCACTTTGCACCCCCTGACAGCGCCCTCAGAACTCCCGACCCATCTAAACCCCTCTGCTTCCTGTCCCCTGACTGCTCCGATTCCTCTCCCCACTCCTGCCCCCTGACAGCCCCGCTCCCAGAACTCCCAACCCTCTCCCCCGCTCCTTGTCCCCTGACTGCCCCTCCTGGGATCCCTGCTCCTAACTGCCCTCCAGAACCCCACCCCCTACCTAAGCCTCCCTGTTCCTTGTCCCCTAACTGCCCCCTCCTAAGACCCCCCCCAATGCCTCCCAGGACCCTACCCCCTACCTGTACCCTGACTACCCAAAACCTTATCCACACCCCCAGAAAGCCCCCCCCCGAACTCCCGACCCCCCCGGTCTCTTGACTGCCCCCTCCAGAACCTCCCTGCCCCTTCTCCGATCCCCTGGCCCCCTTGTTGTTGGCCTTTCTTCGCCTAATCTCTCTGTGAGCCGTTCGTCCCGGAAGGCTGGGGAGCAGCGGGGGAGGAGCTCCAAACTGCCGGAGACGATCTGTGAATGCAGGGAGTGATCTCTGCTGCAGGGAGGAGGAGGGAGAAGTGGAGGAGGGGTCTCTCTGGCTGTCGGAGCCCCATGTAAGTGGCACCATCCGGCCGGCCGGCTCGCTCTGCATGGTGGTGGTGGTGGTGGGGTGGGGTGGGAGTCCGGACATTTACAAATTCCCCCCGGACGCTATTTTTAGCTCAAAAAGCCGGACATGTCCGGGGGAATCCGGACGAATGGTAACCCTATTTAACACATGAACTAAAGGGTTGAGGATCTGGGATCAGCACTCATTTGTGACCCATAGTTGGGATTCGTTACATTTACATCATACCACAGGTACTATGTGGTTGGAGACAGTGGTTTTGGTGGAGTTTTTTTTTACAATTATAGGCTAAGGTAACATGTGCACTAATTTACAGTGGGACAACTATCTCCACACTAGGACAAAATAAATGCATTTTTAAATAAAAGCTGATATCCCGCATGTACACATATACACGTTCAAATTGTGAAGATGTGCTAAAAATCAGCAGATTCTTCAATTCTTGTTCCTATAATTTTCCACTATCTGAAGCTGTCACAGAACCACTCGGGCTTCCCCTTCTGACAGCTTCCCCTTCTGGCAGATTGGTGTGGGAAAATTCAAACATCTGGATCCCCTGGTGATATAAGCTTCTGGAATCTGAACAGAGCCCAGGCCCTGGGAATCTTTAGGCACCCTCTGAGGGTACAGCCCCTCTAACACCCATTCCCAAGCAACTTTATGGTCCCTGTCCATCCCTCAGACTCCCTATGTAGCTTACACACATCCTCTCCCAGAATTTTACCCAAAGGTGTGAGCCTTCTGGTTTACATCTTCAAGGGGCCATATGGTAGGTGTAGCAAATAACACACACTGGATTTTGACAGGACTTGAACACAGCAGTGCTCTTTAATAGCACTAGAATTATACAGACCCATTGGTAAATAATAAACCCTACATGCATTTCCCCTCACTGTAGCTCACCCTTCCCCTGGGAGTCCATCTGCATTCAGCTAGGGAAGGTCTCCTGCCCACCACCTCATCTAGTTCCTGCAACAACTTCCAGCATCTTAAGCTTGTAAAAGGCATCTGAAGAGAGCAAATAGAGCAGCTTCTCTCTTTTATAACCTCTTACGTCAACTACTCTCTTTTGTCAGTCTTTGCCACCCACCTTTGGAATTTCAGTCCAACATGGAGGCAAAAGCAAACAAATAAGGCAACTAGTCTCTATATTAAAAATGGAGTTTGCAGCTTGGTAAAGATACATACAGAGAATTCATAATCTCATACAAAATTCATAAATTGTACAGATTTCCCAAATAGTCACACAAGCCAGGGACAATGTTTAACTGATGCTTGAGGGCAAAGGGTTGAGTGAATCGTAAATTTAGAAAGTTATCCCTTGTAGTTAGAATAGATTCAGGGAGGATTATGGGTGATAAACCTGAACACAATTTAAAACATTACTTACTTTTCATTGTGAATCACTCACTTCGTGTATCTTGATTATGCTCCATGTTTAGAACTGATTTTATTTTTTTTTAATATATAAATGGAGATATCCTATCTCCTAGAACTGTAAGGGACCTTGAAAGGTCATCGAGTCCAGCCCCCTGCCTTCACTAGCAGGACCAAATACTGATTTTGCCCCAGATCCCTAAGTGGCCCCCTCAAGGATTGAACTCACAACCTTGGGTTTAGCAGGCCAATGCTCAAACCACTGAGCTATCCCTCCCCCTCAACTGATATCTCTTTACCTCTTCTCTCTATTCTTGAGAAGGGGTTGTACTGCCACCCTCTACTGTGATGTCTTAGCAGGCACCTTCCATGTGAAGCAGACTGACAATCGTCAAGTCCCTTGCAGACTTCAAGGAGGCTCTGGCTCTTCTCTCTTTTCCAGAGACAAAGCTCTGCTTGAAGTAGGACTTCTTGTTTTTAATTTAAGCAGGGTTTTAGTGTGCAGTATAAGAGTGGCTGACATTGTGAATGTTGTTCTGGTTTTGGTGGGAAGGCTTTATTAGAAAGGGGGGTTGGGCCTCACACTGATGTACCTACTTTTTTGTTTGGTTGGTTATAGTCATGCTCCAGAATTTGTCTTCAATGAGCTCTACAAGTTCTCTCAGCTGTAAATTGAACTATCAAAGACAAATCCTGCTGGCTTAGTTCACTCATGAAGCTAGTTGAATAAGCCCTGGTCATAGCCAGTGCCTTTCCAGTATGTGAAATGCCTGGCACTATGGCTGCCGTTTGCTGGCATAGTTTGGCTGCTGTTTCCCCAATTGCTGGGAGCATTTTACATAACTTCTTCCATCTCACGTACAATTACCTGAACATACATGTTCATAAACACTGCCTGCTTCCATTGTATACAGTTTGGACGATATTATTCAATTCTTTCTAGTTATCAGTAGAAGAGTGGTGTCTTTCAAAGCACTTCTAGATACAGACATAGGCCAATAGTACTTTGTTCTCTCAGAAGTCTCTCTTGCAGCCAGATTCTAAATGATTAGGGGTATAACGTCTTCTTGAATAGGAAGCAGAATTCTAATTAAATTCTACCCATGGAGCCATTCCACACTTTCCACTCCTAACGCTAAGAAAGTACATACTGTCAAATGTACAAGTCTGATAATCACAAACATCTGGAAACAGCACATAGCTATTAATATATAACAAAAAGAATCAAGAACAAAATGTAATTTTTATTCATGATTTTCAATAAACCACAGGATACAATGATTAAAGCTTGTCATACACTGCTCACCTTTAAAAAGGTCACCATGTACTAACAGTTACCACACACAGTGGTATCTGAGCTACCACAAGTACATGGAGTAGAAGGGGTTCTGTCATTCATGTAAGGTCCATGAAATCAAAGCACACCGAATGATTCAAAACTTAGCCATACTAAGAACAGCAGGTATTTTGCTGGCGTTAACTGAGGAAAACAATGAAGAACAAGTGATATTTGTAATTGTGTTTGGTTTAATCTCTTATACACCCCTGAATCTGAAGAAATTAATTTGAGGGAAGATTAAGTTTGACTGTACTTGCTCCAGAAATCCTCACTGAGCACAAATTCAAATAAATTGTACAAAAGCAGAGGTATCACTTTATGTTTCAGGAAGCTTTTTGTCTTTAACTCAGATCTTTGAACTATTGCGTTAGTACCCAAGATGAAGCACGTTTTGCCCAAATCCATATAAAAATATTTCTGTTTATCAGCTCTCAGGTTAGAGACCTGTAAAATCCAATATACAGCCTTGGCACTATATAAATGAAAATTCAAACAAACAAACGTAATCCTGTATTGACTATTTTGGAAAGTTGTCTAGAATCAATCATGAAGTAACAGGTTAAACTGTGCTGCACAAATCAAAACTATTAATTCAACAGATCTTAGTGTCTTTACTTGCTTTTGCAAACTTAGATTTTGTTCATATTTCTGCGGATGTAGACTAGGTACTAGGTATATAAAATCATGAGTGATGTGGAGAAAGTAGATAAGGAAAAGTTATTTACTTATTCCCATAATACAAGAACTAGGGACCACCAAATGAAATTAATGGGCAGCAGGTTTAAAACAAATAAAAGGAAGTTCTTCTTCACACAGTGCACAGTTAACTTGTGGAACTCCTTGCCTGAGGAGGTTGTGAAGGCTAGGACTATAACAGTGTTTAAAAGAGAACTGGATAAATTCATGGAGGTTAAGTCCATTAATGGCTATTAGCCTAGCCTCTGTTTGTCAGAGGGTGGAGATGAATGGCAGGAGAGAGATCACTTGATCATTACCTGTTAGGTTCACTCCCTCTGGGGCACCTGGCATTGGCCACTGTCGGTAGACAGGATACTGGGCTAGACAGACCTTTGGTCTGACCCAGTACGGCCGTTCTTATGTACTCACAAAAGCTTAGTTTTCACAACAGGGAATGCTTTAATGATTCATTGCTACATGCCTCATATGGATGGTGAGGCATGAGACAACAGCAGTCAGTGACCAAGTTACCGTTTTCTAACTGAAAGTTGCAAATGAAAGTAGTCCAACAACCAGGGAAGTGCCTGGAGAGCAACGGCCAGAAGCAGACATCAGGGAAAGCTTCCATCTGCTCCCAGCCACTGTAGCCAACATTAGTCTAGTATTCTGCCAACTCTGTAACCTTTAGTTACTTTTACAAAAGCTAAATCTGAAAGGGAGTTTAATGTTAAAAAGGCTGCCAAGGAAGTGCTGTTAGAGGCAGCTGGGCACAAGGAGGAGTGAGCATCAGGAGAAACACCGCCTACAGCCTTCATCTGCCAATGCTGTTTTACTGCTAAGTGTTTACCTTGAAGCCTCCCCCTCTCTCTCAGACAGTGAGCACACGGATCCACATAACAGGAGCTAGTGATAGCTAAACTGACCAAATTCTAATTACCAAGATTTCAGAAGGGCAAAATTGTGATTTTTAAAGGTTGTTGATGGAAGGAGTATGCAGGAGAGTTCTGTCAACTTGAGGTGCAGAAGGACTTGAGGATGTGGTGGCAAACTCTGGAGGGTTTGGGAGACGGGGGCTTATGTGACCAGTCCCAGCTGGAAGATGAATGCTTTTGGAGGGACAAAGGGAGAACCTGTGATGGAGGCTTATGTGTCCTAATTCCCCAAACATCTTCCAGCTTCCTTTTTCAAGTCCCCTGGCCACCTCATATCACTACTTCTACCTCAGCTTGCTGCATCACAGTATGCTTTGCAGGTGCATCTATGCTGAGCCCACCTAGAGCTTGAGTCTGGGCTGCTGGAAAGGGGAAGCCAAGGTGAAATAGGAAAAATATATTTCAGAAGAACTGCCGAGGACAGGACACTAGAACAATCCTGCTAGATGAGGACATCTGTCAACCCAGTGATGTCCTATGAACATTTCTCAGTGGGATTTAAACTTGGATATATCACATTAGCACAAAGGCTCAAACCATAAATCAGAACATGGCTTAGAACAATCACTTTCCAAAGTCATATTATAATGAAAATATGCAGTTCACATGATGGCTGGTACTGAATTCAACAGCACAAGTTTCATGCTTCTTTTCCGAACATACAACATTCTGTAATGCAGAATGTTACCCATTTCATTAGTTGCAAAGAGATTCATCTTAGAATGCTAAGGTATAAAGCCTGTCGCAGCTTTTCTGAAACCAGCTGCTTGAACTGTATTAATGCTGTGTTGTCTCAGTAAACAGACTGTTTCAAGTTGAGCAACAACTGGCACTAATACACCACCTTCCACTGCACATGTATAAACACCATTCCATACTGTATCTGTTTAAAGAGCTATCTAGAGATTTTCTTAAAAACATTAAGATAGAAACTTGTGGCATGAGACAGCACGCAGTAACAGGTTGTCCTGAAGCCCTTAAGCCAATTAAATTGACTTTTTCCATGTAAAATAGGCATAGAAAAACCTACAATGCTAAAGATAAAACCAGTTTGATCATTTAAAGATTCACAAATCCTTCTGTGATACAGTACTGAATGGTTAACAGCCAGTCACTAAACAATCACAATGACCGCTAATTTCTAGAAATATAAAATACAATGCTAGTTCACTGGACGATCAGAGTAATGAACATCAGTTAGCACATATTTAACCTTTAGAACTTCATGCAGTACCACAAAACCCAGGCCCCATCTCACGGATATTGGATGTTTTGCAGCATTCACTGATTAAGAATTCATTTTCAATTGATATGATTTTACAATCTTGCATTGGCAGGGAGATAGGTCATCTAGACTAAGACTTTTTCCATCTCACCTAGGATTCCAATAAATAATCTGTTTGTTTCCCTTAAGCCAAGGACTGGAAGCATTAAAAGGCATTACAAAAAAGTGAAGCAGACTGTGCATTATTGTTTGTTTAGCTCTAATATTAGTAAACATGGAACACTGTTGGACTTGCTATTTTGCATTAAAAATATTATTGTACAGACCTCTTTTTAGTTTGTCCCTATACCTTCCAAACTGGCTGCCTTCAAAATTTATGTAGTTAGGGTGAAATTCACACCTGGGCACAAAGCCAATGCACCACTTAAGTCTCATTTTGGGTGCTGAAGTGGTGCACTGGCCTCCTGCAGGCCCTCTGCAATTTCATCCATATTGCACATGCAGATTTTGCAGGTGTCATTTAAGCTGCTATTTTTAAAAGATAGTCCTACAAGATGCTACAAACATAAACCACTCCATATTATAAAGTTACACTACATATGAAACCCTAGCCGAGTGGTTCTCAAACTTTTATACTGGTGACCCTTTTCACACAGCAAGCCTCTGAGTGCGACACCCCCCCCCCTTATAAATTAAAAACACTTAAAAATATTTATCACGATTATAAATTTTGGAGGTGAAACGGTGTTTGGGGTGGAGGCTGACAGCTTGTGACCACCCCATGTAATAACCTCATGACCCCCTAAGGGGTCATGACCCCAGTTTGAGAACCCCGCCCTAATCAATCTAGTTGCTTAAATAACACTTTCGCTTATTATTTTAAAAATTAGTTTTCTATAGTAATATTATACTATAGTAGGCAACCTATGGCACGTGTGCTGAAGGCGACACGCAAGCTGATTTTCAGTGGCACTCACACTGCCCGGGTCCCGGCCACCGGTCCAGGGGGCTCTGCATTTTAATTTAATTTTAAATGAAGCTTCTTAAACATTTTTAAAACTTTATTTACTTTACATACAACAATAGTTTAGTTATATATTATAGACATAGAAAGAGACCATCTAAAAACGTTAAAATGTATTACTGGCACGCAAAACCTTAAATTAGAGTGAATAAATGAAGACTTGGCACACCCACTTCTGAAAGGTTGCCGATCCCTGCACTATGGGTTCTTGCAAGATTATTTTTCAATTTATAAGATCCTATTGCTAAATTGGTTGTTTGCATGGTAAATCATTGCAAAGATTATGAGAAAGACAGCCCAAAAACCTCTGTTTACTATTTGCGGAAATAAAAGGTCTAAAAAGATTCTTCTGGAGAAGCTATTTATAATTTAAATGATCCCTTGTGGTCAAATGCATGAAGCTCCTTTGGATTAACTACATGTGTCCATCATGGTGGTAGTTTGTTTTACAAACTGTTCTTTACAAGAGCAGAATTTACCTTAAGCAGCTATATTATGGTTCCTGGGGGATGCTAGACATGAAGCTCTGTCTACAGAGAAATTGACCAGAAGAGCTATTGCACAATAAACTATTTCAGAACAGCTCCCCATTTAGAGATTCTATTCTGGAATAATTACTCTGCTCATAAAGCTAAGTATAATGGTAATAGAATCTGGCCTTGAACAAATAAGCCATCTTTCCAGTTCACTACACAGTGAATTACAGAATACAAAAATCATACTAATAAGCTGTTCAAAGTGAAACACACATATGGTTTGTCTTAGATCTACAGTAAACAATTATACATTTTATAAAACATTGGGCCAGATGATATGATTACTGAAACTTAGTAGCATCTTATACTACATGTAATCCCTTTCAGCTAGATTTTTGGCTAGCTGAATATTTACGTAATAGTGTGTGCGCTGGCGTATGAGTCCCAACCTTTATGCCATCCAGAATATGGGTTCACAAACATGGAATACAGAGAACTATGCACCTACTGATTCAGATGGGCAGTAATAGGGGGAACGTGGGATTGAGCTGGCATCAGAGACACAGATGAGTAGCAATTTGCCAGCAGGAAATTATTAACCTCTGAGCCACAATTCCTTCCCTAGGATGTTTCTGGGGTTGTTCAGCAACACACTGTGCTCATTATGAGTACGTCTATATGACAAAAAAAAACCCACGGCAGCGAGTCTCAGAGCCCGGGGCTCGTACTACAAGGCTAAAAAATAGTAATGTAGACATTTGGGCTCAGGTTGGAGCCCTGGCTTTGAAACTTGGGGGAATGCCAATACAGCAGGAATGCCTATACTGCTATTTTCAGCCCCGTAGCGTATGCCTCATGAGCCCAAGTCTGCTGACCTGGGCTCAGACGCAGAACCACAGGTTGTGGATTGTTTTGTTTTTCTTTTTTGCTGTGTAGACTTATCCTATGTGTTGTGTCCCTGGGACATAATCTCTAGCCCATTGATTTTAATAAGACTGACTATGGTGTAAAGTACTTTTGAATGTGAACAAGGTAGTGAACCAGCTGACTCTTAGAAGATGCCTAAACAAAGCTCCTACATAGTTCTTTCTTCTGAATGTGTTTTACTTTTTTCAGTGTTTTAGAATTTAGTGTCTAAGGTAACCACTGTAGGAGTCTGAAGAAGCAAAACATAAGAACAAGTTTTTTTCACCTAAAACGTAGTGGGAATCAAGAGCCAAGGTTTGGTGATGTAAGATACTTTTCAGAAACCCACTAACCTTGTGATCTCAGCCTCATACCACAGTCTCTCTCTCAGAAGAGGACGTCCAACTTTTTTGGAGAACTTGTAATAAAATGTATTTTCCAATCTGTCAAACCAGTCAAACTTAATGATAAAAATTTGATGGTTTGAATGGATGCTCTTGTAAACAGAGTTGTCTTTCTGCCCTTGTACACAATTTAGCCTTCCATATCAATACTTAAATATTGGAGAATCAGATTTGAAATCCCAATACTCACACACAGACTTTTGGATAGGTAGGATGGGTAAGCTACCTTGAGATTCTTTAATTAGGTAAGGACTGCTCTAAACATGGGGACAGACCTTCAGCTGGTGCAAATGAACACCGCTCCACTGGGGATCTGGCACATTGCGCACACTATGCCCATTATTACTGCCTGAATCAGATGGTAGCTATGCATGGGACAGAAAACACAGGTCATTAGTGAGAGTATAAAATATATGCATATAAATGGGTGGGGATTTCTTTTTCTTCTGCTGACCATTGAGCTTTACTTTTGTTTTGATGTGGCCTGGGATAATCTGGAAACATCCAGGTCCTACTATAATAATAAATAATAAATAATAATAATAATAATAATAATAAAAAGGATGCTCTAGGAATCATTCTGGGGAAGTTCTATGGCCTGTATTACACAGGAAGTCAGACTGGATGATTACAGCGGTCCCTTCTGGCCTTGGAATCTATGAATTAAACAGGGAGAATATAGGTGGCTGCAGGGAGAGGAGGCTATTTAAAAGAGTTCTAGCTTTAAGAGGAATAATAGTGTGAATAATAGAATCATCAGGTTAGACAGGTCTGCAAGGATCATCTAGTCTAACCCCCCCTGACTCCAGGCTTGTGGGGTCCAGGGATATGCAATTCAGCAGATGGGGCCCATGTATTTCTGTTATTTTAGGCAGAGACACACTCCTAGTTAAGGTTACACAAGCATTTTCACTAGAAAGGGTCATTTTTAAATGCTTATAAAATTTTGCCATGAAACTTTTTATTTTTTGGGCTGAAGTATGGCATGTTGGCTCCCAGTCTGGGTTCAAAGTTTTCTGGATCTTTCAGCCATTTCTGAGAATGAGAGTGGGGAAAAAACAAAGCTCAAGTTAACCAGATGACTTCAACAGCAGCCCCAGTCACTTCACTGTAGGTGTCTAAGTAGGGACTTAGGCATCTAATTTGAAGAACAGAAGTTTGAAAATGTTGGCCGAAAAGCCTAAGTAATCCTGGAACCAGTTATTCTTTTCCCCTCCAAAACATGATCAAGAAGCACTGCCCACTCATAACGGAAACTGACAAACTATGCCAACAGTGCATGGGCCTGGTTGTTTACAGTAGAATGTAGGCACACAGCTGTCTGGCTACCCTCCATGCAACATACCCCAATTAATTACAAGATGTTATTCAGTTTCCTTTAACTCATTTATGTAAATGGTTTCTGAAAAAAACACCACCATAAAGCTGTAGTCAAACCATGAGTTTATATACAGACATGCACAAACACCCATTTGTAAATGCACACGCGCACACACACCCCACAAGCACAAACAAAATGTATTTCTTTATTTGGTTTGTGCTGTGGAGCATATTTCTTTCTAAACATACTTGTGGTCTTTTCGTGAGGGCTAATGATAATTTTGTCTCATCTGAACCTCACAGTAATAAATGTTGACAGCTCCAGATGCTAGGTCCTTGGTGAGAGCATCTGTTTGTCTATTCAGGATTAAGTTAAACTACTTAGCCTCCAGGATAGTAAATCCACCTCTCCTACAGACCTCCTTAAGTATATACTAAACAAAATAGTAATAAAACACACACACACACACACACACACACACACACACACTGTTGTGAGATCAATTAGATTTAGATTTCAAAGATGTTCCATCCATTTTCTATATTTTATTTAAAACCTAGATAAAAATTACACAGCACCAAAAATTAATTACTATTTTATCCATTATGGAGCCTGACAAAGAAAATAAGGGGAATGTGAGTTACAGCTGCCCTCTTGTCACATCATGTCTTGCTATTACAGAAGTCTCTCAGATCAGTGCCTGATGTTATGCAGCATGGGCCATATCCTACAATCCTTATCCAACAGGTATGCTGAAATATCTTAATAGTTAAGAAAGGCCTGGTAGAATTCACTTGTCATTTTCTTGCTTTAGTTTATTTACATTGGGCCTGTACCTTATTTCCATTTAAATATTAGTGTTTTTAAACTTAATTTCCTCAGTGTTAGCAATTAATATTAAAATATTTCATTATTACCAATAAATATGGTTTGAGTGCCATGTTACTGGACCTATAATACAGTTCTTGCTCCTTTCTCCATTCACCTCATAAAACTTTGGCTACATATTGGCAATATAGACTCTAATGGCTTGTGCCTCACCACCACCAGTAATAATGATGGCCCTGATCCTGCAAGTGTCTCCATGTTAGCACATGGAGGCCACCTATACACAAAGGCAGGTGCAGGACTGGGGCTTTAGTTCTCAATTGTGTTGCTGGTGTAGCAGCTAGAAAAGAATCCTGTTGACTAGTTCATGGATGTACTGTTTCTGCAGGGCTTAACTTTACTCAGATGAATAGTCCTACTGAAATCCAAAAGTGGGACCAGAAAAGTGCAGTAAAAGGGCAGTCAAAGAGACTACTCATGTGTATGAAGTTGTGTATGTGCATGCATATTTGCAGACTCGGGGACTATACAGAGGGAAAGGCGACAGGAACTCAGCTGATGTGGCACTGCCAGGCGATACTATGAGCTCAAGAGCGTAAACATGCCGCTCTCTCGGCACAAGATAAACTGCACAGCACTTCCCCAACTAGTTCATGAAAGAAAATTATTGCAGGAAAAACATGACATTTTGTAGCATAACTGACATCTACCCAACAGGAACAAATTATTCTCCTGCTTTGTTTCTATATATAAATATTGTTTGGTTTTTAAACTTGCAAAAGATTGACAGCACATGAAGCACTAAACAGACTGCAATCTCTATAAATCAGGATGGCGGTTAGAAAGTTATCAGATTGGCAGCACTAGAAACCCTTGTTCAATACAAAATTACCTCATGCTAGCAGTGCACTTGACAAAAGGATATGGCTTCCCATTGCAAAAGCGACACTGCAGATATATGCTCATTCATCTATGTTTTGGGTTGCTGTGAGGGGACAGTTCAGGAAACAAGGATACAGGACAAGGCATTTCAAAGTTTTAAAGACTAAAGCACACACTGGGCTTGCATGCCCAGTCTGGACATTCCTAAACAGTTATATTCCAGCTCTGAAATCACAGCAAATATTTTGGACAATATTTTTCTTCTTCATACTCAATACATTTAAATTTGAAGACACAAACAGAGAGCACCATTGGAAATGCCCATTATCATCATCCAACACACATGTACTGAGGACCGTTGCACCAGCCAGAGTGACCATGGTTGACTATGTCTCACGAGGCATCACACAGTGAAGTTCCCAAATGTGCCTCAATCCTGCGAATCCATGAATCTCTGGGGCAGTCCTGGAGGCAGCACCAGACTGGGTCAGGGCATGCACCTCTTTGCATGTCAAAGGAGAGTTTGGGAGCATTGTGGAAATGCTGCATTACCACAATCCAACGAGGGCTAAAAGTCTGAACTTCAGAAAATGCATAATGTTTAGATGAGATGCAAGTTTAAAATATACAGAAATTCACTACCATCAATTTGCTGCCATGTTCAAAGATGTAAAACACTGGATTAGAATCACAAATAAACTACAATCCTGTGCTGCAAAAATCATTTTAGAATTCCTAGAATTACATTTTTCTGCTCCTACTTTTTGTTTAGTTTAAAATATCCTTGTTTACAAAATTACCTCACTGATGTTATAATGCTTTCAGGCTCCCTTTCTTTTTCTTTTAAATAGTCTGTATTTAGAAACATGGAGTCTGATCCTGAGAGTTTCTGAGGATCAGCAACTCCCACCACAACTCAGCACCATTCAGGATGATGCCCACTGTCTGCTTTTCCCCGGGATTCCATAGAGCTGCATGTTTTTCTATCAGACAAGAGTACTGCAGGGCCCAGGTTAATGGGCTGTTCTTAAACTTAAAGGCCATTCCCTGCATGAATTTTGCCTTTCCCCTTGCTGTAGCATTCCTCCTCACTCTTTAAAAAAATGTTCCTCAAGGTACATCTTACATTCAGACATTTTCCAATGGCAAATACCTTTCCAAGTGTCTTTGTGATCAGGGCTATTCATATTGTTATATATCAGGAGTACAGAGAAAGCTCACCCACCATGTTGCTTATTTTGCTAATTTGCCCCCTTTGGAGAAGTCAGATTTTTTTTTTAAAAGCCTCTGTTTTAAAAAGTACACTTACAAATATCTACAATAGCTTGAGCCCTTGAAACAAAAATACTGATGTCAGGATAAAGACCTTTACATAAAAGTCTTAACTGACTTGATCAGAAAAGAGTTCTAAAACCTAAAAATTCCTGAAATGATCAATTAAAAAAAAATGACTGCCACTTATTTCCAGCTCAGATTTGAGACCTGGAAGCAACAAGAAGTAAAGCAAGCCTCTCAGGCATGCTGGGGTAGATAAGGAAGGAAGGTTTCCTACATCAGGGGTTCTCAAACTGGGGGTCGTGACCCCTCAGGGGATCACCATGTGGTTACATGGGGGTTGCGAGCTATCAGCCGCGAGCTCCCATTAAATTAAATCCCCTTCCCCCATTTTTAATTTATAAGGGGCGAGGGGGAGGGAGGAGAGGAACACTCAGAGGCTTCCTGTGTGAAAGGGGTCACCAAGACAAAAAGTTTGAAAATCACTGTCCGAGACGGTGAGGAACATCTGACTTGGGGACAAGGGGCCATTTCCAGACTCACAAGCACACCCAGCCCAAGACCTAGTTCCCTCCAAAAAGATCCCTATACCCCACCTTACGGATACTGCCAGGTTTCGCTGCCAGTGTCAGTCAGAGATGTGAAGTTGTAACTCAAATGTCCCTTATTTTGTGGGACATCACTCATTTTGATCCGAAGTTACCCCTGTTCTAAACAAGGCTGGTGTCCCTTTATTTTCACAGTTGAAAATATAGAACCATGAAATGGAGATTATATAAATGATTTACACTTAAGGAAGGAATCCCTCAGTGTTAAGTTCCCTGCATGAATAATTTTTGTGTTTTCTTCATGTTGGGTCTCTGTCACACATTGCACCCACACTTGAGCCCTGGCAAGGGGAGAGTATACATGCAGTGTGGTCTCTCATGGACCACCCTCAGGGTTGGTACCTCTTAGCACAGAGGTGGGCAAACTACAGCATAGAGGGACCACATCCGGCCCGCAGGACCTTCCTGCCCAGCCCCTGAGCTCCTGCCCCAGGAGGCTACCCCGGCCCCTCCCTTGCTGTTCCCCCTCCCCTGCAGTGGGCCCTGCCGCCAGCACAATGCTCTGGGAGGCGAGCTCCTGGGGTAGCGCAGCTGCAAGAGTTCGGCCTGATCCGGTGCTCTGTGCTGTGCAGCGTGGCTGTAGCGCCGCCAGCCATCGGTGCTCCAGGCAGTGTGGTAAGGGGGCAGGGGAGTTCGGAGAGGGAGGGTGGATAGGGGGAGGGGCGGTCAGAGGGCAGGGAACGGAAGGGTTGAATGGGGGCAGGGGTTCCGGGGCAGGCAGTCAGGGAGGGGGGTTGGATGGGGAGGCGGGGGCAGTCAGGCAGGGGTTCTGGGAGTGATCAGGGGACAGGGGGGTGGGGTGGATGGGGTAGGGGTCATGGGGGGCCGTCAGGGAACAGGGGGGTGGGGTGGATGGGGTAGGGGTCATGGGGGGCCGTCAGGGAACAGGGTGGGTTGGATGGGACAGGAGTCCGGGGGCGGGGGGGCGTCAGGGGGGCAAGAAGCAGGGTGGGGGGCAGATAGGTGGTGGGGGCCGGGCCCCCTAACTGGTCCTCCATACAATTTCCAAAACCCGATGTGGCCCTCAGGCCAAAAAGTTTGCCCACCCATGTCTTAGCAGCTGAAGTGCTGGGGGTTCAGGATCAGCTGCAATAAGCCACTTTGCTTTAAATGGTAAGATTGAAGAGGTGAGAGCTGTAGCAGCCTCACTGGGCTGGACCAGTCTGATAGTCACAATTGGAGCACCAGGAGTTTCCTGGTCAAGCAGGAAAGATAAAGGGGATTAAAGAAGCTAGTGTAACACCATGCCCTTCTTGCATTTCCTCTAATAGGTAAGACTAGAACCTAAGTTCCCTCTAAGCTGCGGAGCTGTGCAGCAGTCTATTAAGCGCCGGGCAGGCACTCAGGGCTGTGGCATGGAGAGATGCCTCCCCACAGCCACGGGGAGAGGCGCGCACACATCCCCTGGCCCCAACCCAGCCCGACCCGGATAGTACCAGGTTTATAATGGTGCCATGACTCCGGGCCCACACACAGCAGGGGCCCTGCTGGCCCAGCCCTCCACATAACTTGTGCTGTGGCCCAGTGGCCGCAGCGCTGGCTCCTCTCCTCTCCTCTCCGGCCCCTCCCCGTACTCCTCTTGGCCTGCCAGCCCAGGGCCTTCTCCCCACCCCACCCCCTCGCTCCTCTCCTCTCTCTGTCCCGCCTTGCGTCACTGGCAGGCAGCAGCCACCGGATGCCTACCAGTGACAGAGGGGTGGGGGGCATGGACGGAAAGAAGCCCACAGCTGCTGCTGCTCCTCCAGGCCACTGGTGAGCGACGTTTTGCCGCTTCGGGCTCCCCCGGGGAGCCCGAAGCAGCAGACTGTCACCAGTGGACCGGACTGTGGACAGATCTGCCACAGCCAGGGGAGAGGCACCCCTCCTCCGGCCCCAACCCAGCCCAGCCCTGCCGTGGACGGGGAGGAGGTGCCCCAGCCCAGCCCAGGCCCAGCCCTGCCATGGCTGGGGGAGAGGTGCTTATCCCGTGGCCCCAGCGCCAGAACTGCTGTGGTGGGGAGAGGCACCTCTCACCCCCAGTCCAAGTGCTACTGACGGGAGAGAGAGCTCGGGAGAGTCCTCTCCCCACTGTAACCCTGGGGCAGCCTGCACCCCAAACCCCTCATCCCCAGCCCCGCCCCAGAGCCTGCATCCCCAGCCCTCTCCCGCCAGCATAGAACAGCTACACAGGAGATCTTGCAGCGGCACAGCTGCAGAGATACAGCTCTGCCACTGTAAGGTCTCTAGTGTAGATATGTGGCAGAGGGAGTGAGGGAGAGGAATGGAAAACATAATTCTTCCAAAGCAGGGGAAAGTAGTTTCAGCTGTACAGGAAGGACAGCCAGCAATTGTTTTAAGATAAATTGCAATTTTCCTACCTGTGGAAACTTTTGGAGAGCGGGAACGCTCGTAGGCATAAATATCACTTGCTAAAAAAAGCTAAAGCAACATCTACTTTAGGGATTAAGAGAGAAATCATCCTGCTCAGCTCAGTACAACTTCATGTCAGTCATTCAGACATCTTTCTTCACTGGAATGCTCCCATTCTGCAATACAGAGCACCTGAATCAGGGTTCCAACAGGCTAGTAATTGTCGCCCTGCCAGCACTGCCAACCCCAAAATGCTAAAATAATCATCATGAATCAGGCCCCAAAATTCATGCAATTACAAATAAATAAATAAATGTTGGGTTATTGTTATTTGCCTTCCACTGGTTGCACCCACCTCTGTGCCTGTGACAGGAGGTGGAGAGGTCCCTGAAGTGGACTGGTCCCTGGAAGGGAAGCCCGGGGGCAGTGACACCAACTAATAGGAAGCGGAAAAAGCTTTGAATTTCTGCCAAACTGTACAAGTGGCTGTCTCAGGCCTTGTGAACTAGTTTCCTTGGCCAGGCTAGTCATAATTTCCTCCCTTTCAGCTTCTCAGCACCTTTAATGCTCCTGGGGCCTGTGCTTCCTTGCTCCTTCACCTGCTCCCAAACTTTTCTCCCTCCCTGGACCCACTCTCTCTCTGACTCCAATCCCTTACTCTTTCTTCTTTCACTGTACTGAGAAAGCCAAGGAGGCTGTACAGACCGTTACAGACGGTCCCCATTCCCCCAAGTCATCTTGCCCCAGATTCTTCTTCTTCCCTCAACATGACATGCAAAGCAGTAGGATTTTACTTTAAAAAAAAACGTAAGGGCAGGAAAAAACTGTTTAAAGCCATTACACTGAGCTCCAAATACAGAATTCAGAATGGAAATATAAGATTGACTGTAAGGGAGGCAATAACATACCTTCCCATCCTTATTTCTGCGCTGCTGCTGGCAGCACTGCCTTCAGAACTGGGTGGCTGGAGAGCAGTGGCTGCTGGCCAGGATGCTTGTGTTGGTTGCAGCATGGGAAGACTATTTTTTTTTAATCCTGCTCCCATATTGTTTGTTGAATTTGTAATCCTTCTCTTGCTGTTATTGGCAGTGGATCCTGAGGGACCAGAAGGATCCCAGTCCTGCTACAGGGCTCTACAGCTTGTCGTAAAACTAGGCAAATAAGATGTGTTGATGTATCCCCTGGAAAACATCAGCATAGCCCTGGTTGAGAATCACTGTTTTGGACCATTTCCACAATGTCTTAAAATAAACCAGCCACAAGGAGGTTATTATTGTGTCAAGAGAGCTTACAAGGAACTCCAAAAAGGGAAATTGAAGCAGGTGTGCCTGTCATGCCGACGCCTGTTACAGGAAAGCCTTTCAGGCTGGGGCTGCCCTATCACACCATATTAATATTCCACTAAAACAGTTGTTTAAATATATACTAAGAATGGACATTTATATCTGTAATGAAAGGTAGAGAAAGAAGGTTTGTTTTCTTTCACTGATGGGAAGAGGCCAGTACTGTTGTTAACAGAAATCTGAAGTTTGATTTATATCTGTTCATCACTAGGAGATTAAAAAAAAAAAATAGCCATGACCATCTCTGGTCAAAATTTCCTGATAGTTACTGGCCAGCTGGGTTAAGATCCCTCTGCTCTGCCCAAAGCTGTCCCCTCCTCCAGCTAGTCATTAACAGACAGGAAATTCTGGATTAGGAGGCTGTTATTGCTTAGATAACTACTTTAAAAAATGTTTAAAATTGTTGCAGACTAAAATGAATTAGTCCTGCCTGTAACCATCTTAAAAACTGTACTGGATCCCGTAGTCCCTACATAGGCACTACTGTCACTGAGGTCAATGGGAGTTTCTGCCTGAGCAAGGACCGTGGGATTTTCTGACCTGTAACTAGCAAGTTTCATTTTGTTGCACTTAAAGAAAAATTGTTTCCTGTTTTTTTTTTTAAATAAGTCAATTCTGACTTATTGACATCACATTCCTGCACACTGTAAAATGTGCTCGTTACTTGCTTCTTTCTTGCTTTTTTTTTTTTTTAAAAAAAGTTTTTTTTTATTACTAACCACAAAATAAAAGCAATAAATTCACAAATAGAAGAAAATAGTCTTTTTTTCCTGCAAGCTTTGGATCAGTTCTGCTTTCAAGATAAAAGGATATCATTAGCAAACATGAGTGAATACCCCCCCCCCTTTTTTTTTTTTATAAAGTCATTTCACAGCAAAACAACAAAGCTCATTTCATTAACAGACTAGACCTTAAACTCTTGGACTGGAAGGCTGTTTTATCTTTCAATGGATTAACTAAAAATTCTCTGCTTAACTCCTTTCCTTGACTAGCATGCAGCAGTCTCCCTTCGAAACAGAAGTTTCCTAGGTATTTTACTTCCAGATCAGAGCAGGAAAGATTAACTCTTCATGCAACTCTCTGCAAACATGATTTAGGCTTTATGCATGTGCAAAGACAGTGCAAATGTACGCTGAGCTAATCTAAAAGAGGGTACAGTCTGTGTGTAGGGAATCCGTGCGTTTAATTTCAATATACCCATTTTATTTTACTTAACACTTTTGCAAGAGAAAAAAAAACATTCCTAGGCCCTAAAAACAAAGTTCAAACCTGTAATGAAAATACCTTCAGCTAACCCATCAGGATGTAAGAACTCATTCTGGTCGTATTTTAAACAGTTGCCGTTTAATCACTGGAGGGCTACAACATGTACAGAGTGCATGTACAGAGTGCAGACAACTGGGAAGCCTTGTGCAGTATGTCACACCGAGGAATTCTCAGAAGAGTCCTCATGATCTGAGAGGCCAACAAACATTTCAGTGAGAGAGTGAAAGTAAAAACTAAGGGAGTTGATCCGAAAAGGAGACAGAACATGTGCAGTAATGAGTGTTTTAATTTAAATACTTTTCAGAGAACAGTAAGTATAGGCTATAAACTGTGAGAGTTCATCCTACTGCTCAGCCCATTAAACTATGTTGCGAACTGAGATAACTGAAAAGATTGTGCTGGCTGGGAAGGCTGTGTATGGGAGGAGGAGATGAATTATTTGCTAAGGGTATATAAGAGAGTCAGATAGCAAGGGGCCAGTCAACAACAGAGTCTGCCCAATGAATAGGGAGCTTGTTTTGAGTGGGAGTTAGGGACTGAATAGTGAACTTAGACAGCAACTAACAGGACGTGGGAATTAACAACCCTAGAACATTCAAAACACTGGCCTCGCACTGAAAAATAAGCTGAAAATGAGAGCTCTTGGAGTTGCAGAGCATGTTGGTACTAAGTACCGGTAGTCAATCTGAAGCAATGATGACTCCTGTATGAACCACGGCAGTTTGAAGTGATATGAAAACAAGTGAAATGTTACTATTTATCAGTGTCACAATTTTACAGTTTTCTTGTATTCATGTGTGACTTCACACCAGACTTGTGAGAAAAGTGGGTTTTTTTTAATAGAGTGGTGTTTTATTCTAACACATGCATCTCTATTCTAATTTCATTCTCTGCCTTGGAGTTAATCCAACTTATTTTGCATATTCTGCTCTTCCTCATTTATCTGGTTTACAGCTGGCAGATTTCTATTCATTCAAATTTACAAGCAAGGAATGCTAGCAGAGTGACCAACACTTCAGCAACAGTTTGTCTTTGGAACTGGGGCATCCGCAGGTCTTCTTGATTAAACTGAGACTGGATCAGATCAGTGATGCCCCATGGCTGCCTCAGATGTGTGTTTTTGCAGTCATTTGGCAGGTACCATCACTCACAACATTTAATAATTTGTTAGCACCACGTGCTAATCTCTTTGTAGTCATTCAAGATGGGACAATCCTTGCTCTCAGGAGCTCAGAATCTAAGGATAGACTGGCAAGCAGACAGAGGATAGGGGAACAATAGGGCAATTTATAGACTGGATAACTCAAAATATGCAACATGGCACATGGGAAGCTTTCCGAATAATAAATGTAGACAGGGTAGGGGCCTGGTGGATGAACTATGGGACATTGTACTCTGCATAGGGGTCTGTGCATAAGAAGCCATGGAGGTGACTGAGGAGCTGATAATCAAACTGATAAAACTAGGAAGGATGGTGGAGCAGCAGGGTGAGGAGAGAAGAATAGGAGACATGCATGTCTATTTATTTAATTGACACCTACATTTAATTTGGGCCCCATCTCTTTAGGAATAAGTTATCTGTCTTTATAGGGTAGCTTCAGACAAAGACATTGAATCAAGAATATAAAACCTGCAATCACTTTCATCTCTGCCTTTAACAACTGATTTTCCTCAAAAAGCTTATACAGGCAGTCCTCAGACTTGCGACACAATTGGTTCCTGAAAATCATGTCTTAAGTCGAAACACTGTAACTTGATTTTCCCATAGGAACAATGTTGGATTGAGCAGCATAAAGTCAAAACCGATGTAAAGTCAAAACAGGGGGTCAATTTATAAACGTCGTAAGTGCCGTTCATTATAAGTCAAACGTCGTAAAGTCAAGGACTGCCTGTACATTAACAAAATCTCGTAGTACAAGAGATTCCTCTTTTTCACAGCAATGAAGAGAAATGTCTATACAAATCTGTCCTGTAACTTAGTGAAGATTTCCTGGCTGACATCTATTTGCTATATGCTATGTCCCCACCAGTACTTTGGTCAAAACAATCCTGGGTACACCCTAGTATAAACAGAATTATTTCTCAGGAATCCAAGAGTATGCTGGGTGCAGTCCTTTCCCTTTCATAATAATCAGTCTCCATATGGAGTCCATCATTTCTTGAGACATTGTTGACAGTAGGTACCCTCTTGAGTAGGCATAACAAAAACAGCACTAACCAGGTATCTAATGAGCTTGTTCAATACTACATTGACTGCTGTGTTTATCTGCCGCTCATGTGCATTTTGCCCTTTGAGATAGCCATTTGTCATCCGGCATAAGAAACATTTTGCCTCTCATACTTTTGACATGCTGAATATCAGACTGAATTGCTAAAAGTTTCTTCTTTGGCAATATCATCACCAGCACTCTATTTAGTCACAGTTGTGGCTAGAAGCATCTTCATTTTGAATATACAACACTTTAGGTGACACCAGACCTACCAGTTTGCAGCATCTAGAAATAGGTCATGATTTTGCATCTCAGCAGCCTTGAGCATGATGTTCCATGCATCAGTGTCCAATGGCAACACTGTGTTTAAATCTGTAGCTTCTAATAGTGGAGCTGAGGATGCAAGTCCATTTCTAGTGGTTGCCGCTTGTTCCTTCCTCATTCTTTTACTGCTCAAGTTATCACTAAGCCTACAAAAAAATAAGCATCAAGATCAAAGCTTCCAGAAACTTGGAAGTTAGTCTTTTAAAAATTGTATTCAAATAATATTCTATCAAATATTTTTATGTCACTGACAATTCTAAAAAAAGTGGTAGCATTTGTTTGATTTTACCGATATCTAATTGCACTAAAGGGTAAAAAAAGGACATAAATAAGTTACAAAAAAAATACAGATGAAACACAACCATGGAGTCACCAAATGCATGAACGCACACATAGGAATAAAACAAAGCTTCACATATAATAAAGACGTCACATAAGAAGAGATATTGAAATATCAACCACCCAGTTGGTACGAATAATTGGTCTGGCTCAGACTAACAGTACTCACTAATCTTGTCCACTCTTCATCCAGTCAATTGATTTTACTTTGCATTGATTTGCTTCATACTCAATTTCATCCAGTTTTACAATTTGACCAGTTTGAGCTGGCAAAACAATTCTGATAGATAAAAAGGAAAAAAAGAGCAATAGATTCTGCTCTCCTCAAATATTTATTTTTATATTAAGAATGTGCTGGTCCTGAATTTTTCCAAAAAAATATTTTTAACAAAACAAAGAACAGTTATTTCATCTACTACGTTTTATACACATTATGTAATTATTTTAAAAGCCGCAACTAGTAATGTATGGCATCCCAGCAGAAAGTGCCAAGAAATAGCAAGTATTTCTCCTGCTAATTGTATAATATGCTATTATTTTCCCCTCCTTCACCACCTTTTCCTCTCCAGTACCAAGGAGAGGAAAATCACCTTCAAACACATCAGTTCAGGATCTGCATTTATGCTGCTGCTATTGCTAATCTTTAGGAAAAACACTTAGAAAACTCGAGTGAAATGTCCTAGTAAAAAATCTTAATAGATCCTTGTTCCATAATAGATGGCCATAATAGATGACATCATAGAAACTATGCAGTCTGATTTTACTTTTCATGAAATTGAGGCTAGTCTGAACTACTGTCCTATACATTAGCTAACCTACATCTCAACACAGTCTTTGTGTCCAGACTGCCTGCATATAGCATTGTAGAGGAGACAACATACAGTTGGATGTGATGCAGCATGGCAAGTCCTATCACCAGTCAATTCATTCTAGCACTGTTGCTCTGTCATGACCCTTTAGAGAAAGCAGAATCCTCAACCACCTCCAATACTGTTCCCAGACAGTTGTGCACCATTATACATAGAGCTTGGAGATTGAGGGAAGATAAATTTCTTCTCAGTCGCCTTAGGGTGATTAATTAAATCTCATGTTTCAGGGAATACACTATTCTTATCTCAACATGTATAGCTACAAATGTTAATAATAATCAAAAAAATTCATCTTGCTCTTAGAAAAATCCAGCTTCAGTATTTGCTTCCACAACTTCCTGCAGCAATGTATATCATAGCCATGTATAAATAGTATGAATCTGTCAGCCGAGTTCCCTGTGTTGAGACTGATGTTTCTTTCGATCTGAATGTATGTTAACTTACTGTGAGGTGCGGATTTGAATTAATAGCATTAAATGTAAGTAGTTGCTATTGATAGCTTCACAACTGGCTTGCATTACCTGGATATGACGACTGGCCCTACTATAATGGAGCAAAGATAGTCATAATAAATAAATAAATAAATAAATAAAGGTAAAAAAACAGCAGGGAAGAGGGAGATCCACATTTGATACATGGAGGGAAAATAAACAACTGGAATTTACTTTCAGATTTTTACATTTACTGTAAGCAATTGTGGCCTCGCAATATAAATTTTGGCCCAATAAATATTTCAGTTGTGTATCCACAGAAATGCCACACAATGAATTTCACTAAGTGCTTTAAATGGTGCTTTAAAGGGTCTTTTGCTTCATGAGCCAATTGGGAGAGGTTCAGAAAGGGATTTAATTAGTGAATGAAACGTTTGTCAAGACTGTTAAAGCTTCATTCCTATAATCCCTGTTTCTGCTCTAACCACTGATACTTACACACTCTCTCTATATTCTGCTAGGACTATACTAAGCCTTGTAGAAAATGTGAACTTAATACTAATACATCCTTAGTGATTTGTTTGGCCAAGAATCTTAGTTTATTATTATTTTTGTCTGTGTATCTTCAGTCCAAATCAGATCTCACATCTGAAATGCTATGGAGCTGCTGCTTGCTGGTATTTATACAGTTTTTACTATTTATACTAAAATATGCAAATTTTAAGGTAGAAGAACTGTTTGCTGAAAAATATTAGTTTTATTTTATACGTAATTAATTCACATATAAATTGAAAGCATTTATGCATATAAATTTCCCTAAAGACAAATTGAACAGGTAAATATGCAATTTGATACATGTAAGACTCAGTTTAAATTAAACAATTGTAAAACCATTACTTGAACAAACTAGTATTTATATGTGCTATTTAATATATTTGGTAGCAAGTAAGGTTTTTCAAAAGAACACAAGCAAGATCAGAAGACCTAAAAACAGTCTTACCTTCATCCCATTTTAAATCTCATATTGAAAAAGCCACTTTTTGTTTTTTAGAACTACATTTGCTTGGATTTCACTGACATAGGCTCACATCCAGGGATACTTTTATCAGGGAAGGAAAGAGCTTGAGTTCATTCCTGTGTGTCCCTTTATGTGTCTTATTGAGGCACCAGGTCTGCCCTTTCCCCCCACATTAATCCTATTTCCCTGCCCAGTCTCCATGTCATTTGCTGCAACCACGATCCTCAAAGATCATAATTTGTCAGTATGTGGAAAATGCTGCTAGGAACAATTTTTCTAAGATGAAGGTTCCTTGGCCTCTGGCAACTGAATGGCTGTATAAACATTCTGGGGAATTTTTGGTTTCCTTTTTAGCCAGGTGAAAGTAAAACAAAACAAAACAAAAAACAAAAACAAAAAACCCAGAGAAACGTAAGCCAATATTCACCTGAATGCACATAAAACCCACCCACATTGATTTTCCCACTCTTCCTTCCTCACCCCTTCTGATCTCCTCACCTACATCAAAGGTAGGCTCCCCAGCTGTCCTTCCATGACTTGCAGCTGTCTGCCTCTCATTTCCACTGGGAATGGGCAGTTTACTGGCTGCAAGAGACCAAAGGAACCAGCATGTGCCCTGGAGCAGCAAGAGGCGGTACTGCTGTGATTAGGACAAAGCCCCATGACAGCTGCCAGAGGCCATACCCCTACTGACACTCTCACATGTCCTCCCGCAGGCATACCCACACACTGATCACTCTCTGTTCCTCCCTTCCCTCCAGTAAAACAACTAAAGCTTCTCAGGCCAGGCAGCAGATAGTTGTTTTTCCTGGAGGGAAGGAGGAGCAGCATGCCCTAGTTCCTAGGGCCACAGCATATCTCCCAAACTCCATCTCGTCCAAGGCTTCCTGTTCCACAGCTTCCCTGCCAACCTCCATTTCCGTCACCTTCCAGGAAAACAATCAGCAGCTCCTGGGCCCAGTAGAGGAACTGCTAATTGGTTCCCTGGAGAGGAAAACTAGGGAACAAGGAGCTTCCAGCAATTACAGGAGATTAGCCAGGACAACAGTGTTCTGTAACAGAGACAAAACCTGGGAGTGTCCCAGCCAAAAGGAGACTGCTGGAATCTACAAAGAATGACTTCCTTACAGCCCTTTCAGAGGTAGCAGTAGCAATCTCTTAGGGTACGTCTATACTTACCTCCGGATCCAGTGGTAAGCAATCGATCTTCTGGGATCGATCCCGGAAGTGCTCGCCGTTGACGCTGGTACTCCTGCTCAGCGAGAGGAGTACGCGGAGTCGACGGGGGAGCCTGCCTGCCGCGTGTGGACCCACAGTAAGTTCAAACTAAGATAGTTCAACTTCAGCTACATGAATAACGTAGCTGAAGTTGCGTATCTTAGTTCAAAGTGGGAGGTTAGTGTGGACCAGCCCTTAGCTGTGTTCCAGGGTGGAAGCTGTTCAACAATTCATTCTTTGTAGGGGCAGGACTGCTGCCCTAAGAAGGCAGGGGATCAAACCTGGAGAACTTGAGAGGCTAATTTTTGAGTTAAAATAAAATTTCAAGTAATTTTTAAAACAAAGATTCACCATTTCTCAAGTGTAAAAATTTTAGACTGTCCACTAGGCTCATTTATTTCATGTTTACCAGGCCAGCAATAGATAACCTTCCCCATCCCAACCAAAACCAAAACATACACCCACATTTTCATCTCTTCAGCATAACAAGCTTACAAATCACAATTAGATCTTTGATGGTTTATTCATCTGTATGCAATTACAGGTGGACTAATTTTTTGACACTGTTAATACATTGTGTGGTTCATCAAAAATACAGTGAATGCTTTTAAATATATAGGAAATAGTAAAAATAAGAAATAGTAAAAAAAATTCAGATACTTCTTTACATTAATGTTAAAAGCTTGAAACATCATGCATGTTACAACCATCATTAACTATGTAACTGATAATGTACAATCAGCTTTAGTTAGAAAACATGACCTAATTTTCTGCATTCTGACTAGTGTATTATCTCAAAGTTTCCATTACAAATTATCCAGCCCTCCTTCGAGTTTAATGGCTATACTAGCAGAATTAAGGATTTATAAACAGTGGTTTTGGTCAGGATTTAAACATTAAAGAGTTAATCTGCTTTAAAGAGGGGAATTCAATAATAGTGTTTTCTTGATTTTTCTGCTCTGCCACAAACAGACAGACTTTCGAATTCCCTTCTGTGCAGAAGAATTCACCAACTCAGGCCAAAGGTGGAGGCTCTCAATTTGTAATGGAAATGTTTGTGTAAAGTTTGTTTCTAGACAAATACATACCAGTACATATTTTCTACAGAAAAAGGAGAGAGAATTAATACACTGAAATGTTCTATAACTACAATGTCATTGTTTGCAGAGATGCATGTAACCCACAGACAGCAGCTACCTCCAAGAAGGGGCTTTGGAGATTAAGGCACAACAGATTTCACTGGTGATATTCTCAGTTTTTAAAACAAACAGCATCACAGCTGACAATAATAATTTATACAAGGATCCAACTCCTATTCATTCAGATAAACACAGCTAGCAAGACAATCTTATGCCTCTCAATGTTAGACATCATTTAAAAGAAAAAGGAACTTTTAATATAGACTGGAAATATTCCTCTAGTAAATATTGCAAAGGATTGCCATTTAACCTTAAATTGCATTATTCAATACTAACTTTATAACAAATAATCAATTTCTCTCTCTCTCAGGTGGTGCTACAACGTCATCATGGAAACACTGATGCTTCAAATAACTCTTCCAATTACGCCCTGCCAGAAACAATCTGCTTAAGGTTTCAATGACTACCAGTACTGTTTATCCTAAAGCACCATAAGCAGTTATAAGGCCATACTGTCTTTTACACCACTCTGGCCAAATAAAGGAGCCTTAAAATTTTTAGACCTCTTTTATGCTCCTGGGGGCATTCACAAAGACAATGGGAACAATACACTAAGCAGGCAGGCTGCTACATTCTGCTCTGCCTTAGGGCCAGCCTGCACCACGCCTACCTCCTCAGACACACCCTGAAGCCCGCCCCCTCCATGCAAAGCGTGCCGCATTAGTGAGCGAGAGGGACAGAATGTCTGTCTCTCTCTCTCTCTCTCTCTCTCACACACACACACACACACACACACACACACACACACACGACTGCCCACCCTTTCACACACACCCGGTGGTGATTTACGTCTCTATTGGGTGCTCCAAGCGGCAGAACCGACCTGACTGTGCTGCTGGGGAGAGCCGCGTGACTGCTCTTGCAGTTTCCCGTTGCTCCCGCATCAGAAGTCATTTTTCTGCAGGGAAGCAAAGAAATCTGTGGGGGACATGCACAGAATTCCCCCCCCCCAGGAGTAATAATATGCATGAGGGACATTGAGGCCTACAAAACATCTTGACTCAGGTTCAGCTGTTGAAATTCTTCATCGGCATGTCACGGTCAGACTAAGATGTATTTCAACCTTTTAGTGCTCTCCCCGAGGACAGAGCTTGTGATTGTGCCAGTTATTCTGAGAGCATTATATGACACCACTCTACTTGTTTAGATTGTTTTACTTATTGGACTAATGATTGTAATAATAAAAATGTTTACAATCACAGAAGGTCTTCCCTGAGCGTGAGTGTTGATATCATTGCCGTGCCTCATGAGGCTCCCAGAGCAGTAGTTCTGATAATACTGGGCCTCATCTTGGGACAAGAACCTACCAAATTACAGAATATTGATTAAGTTTGCTCTATTGATTAGGTTACTAATTAATAAACAATCAACAGATCAGGCAACAAGTGTTAATTTGCAGAGTTTGCAAACTCTGCTGATTTCGTAACCTCCTTGAATCTTTTGATTAACCTCTATTGATTTTTATGGCCCTTGGACCTATCAAGAAATTTATAAACTCCAGAGACCATACAGACCTTACCCCCTTTTAAATTATTAAAAACTTCTATCATCGAAACTCTCATATATTTTTAAAAAACTGTCCAATTCTCAAACAAACCTTTCCATACAATTACTCTCTGACTAGAAGGCACATATGCACAACTGTACACGGAAACATGGGTTTCACATTTTAAAAATGGTCATTTGAGTTATTAGTTACTGTCTTTCATATCTTACCTGAGTTGATTTTGGAGTAGCTAGAAATCAGGGGGGAAATATCTTTAACCTCTAAACAACTAGTAGTATCAGGTCTTAATTCCCTCCTTGCTTTCAGTTTCCCATTGAGTTAGTAAACCAAACGATGAATATATGGGACTGGAGGAAACATAACAGTAGATACATGTAGTCTGTTTCTAAAAGATTCTCTAGCTCTTTAGAACATACTATAAATTATAAATATACTATAAATACTAAACATAAAAATAATTGAGATCACTTGTTTCTCTAGACTCCGACTTCAGTATGAAAAGAACCTTTGCTATTTCTCAGCGCCTTTCCCCCCTCTTCAATAACACATGTAGGCAGTGACAGGTTAGGTGTGTTTTATGTATCTGAGAAACACAGCCTTCGTCTGTTAGATTTCACAAACCAGTTTCCTTCATAAAATATAGCTGCTATCAAAAATCCAGGGAACAACTTGAGCTCGACTTAATGTAAACACTAAACTGAGCATTAAAAATTTTGTTTTTAAAGTAATCTCTAGAGAGAATATTGCAGCAACATAATAGGTCAGAAATAAAGTAATTGTTTATATAGTCACAGAACTACCATGTGATTTACAGACAAGGTCCATGCCGAGAGGAGATTACTATCTAGAGAGAGATAATACAGATGAAAGAGTAGGTAGGATTCAATAAAATGCATGACTGAGCAGTAAAATGTAGCATGTGTCTTGTTAATTCTCCAGGATGAGTTTAGAAAAGACCCAGCCTTCAGGTCCCTTGGAAATAAGTAAGGCACTGGAAAGTTCTTAGTTATCACAGTTTAATTACCTGGTTTCTGAAAGCCACAACCTGTCTTAACCCACATGTTAGAACCTCAGTGACTTCCTACAGTTTTAATTTGGGCCCAGATACTTCAAAGAATGTGGTTAACTTTATGCTAAGATGATTTCAGAGTTGAAGTGCTTTTACCGTTCCACATTAATCAAGCCATTTGCTTCTCTTTCTCCTTCTCTAATCTCAATAATAAAATGGAGAATGTCTGACAGACTTGACATCTATATAGGGTCCTTAAAACTTACTTCCAATAAGTAGCTTTAAGGAAATCTGCTGTTTCCTTCAGAAATAAACAGGGACTGGTCACATCCAAATTCGTAACTGCAGAATGGTTTTACTGCTGTATTGAAGAGGCACGTTGACAGAATAATTGGGTAAAGTTAGGAGCCAAGTCTATGGGTATCCATGGTAGAAAAATTAGTGCTACTAGTAGAGGAGGCAGTGATATCTGTTCTCATCTTGTAGCTAAACTTGGCAAGCCTGTCAGTTGACTACCTATTATTTGACCACGGTCAAATATTGTCAAATATTCCAGCAAAAAATGCTCTGATGATTGCACCCTGGTGCCATTCTTTCATTTTTTAGAACTTCATTTCACTGTATTTCACATTTTTCTCAGCTGGAATAAATTGGTTAAGTAACTTTATTATAATTAGGCATAAGAATCTAAGGCTAAGCCTACTGGAGACCATGAAGTCTTTATTACTGTTGTTACTGTTTTAATAAATTAGTGCTTTAAAATATCTGACCAATTATTTTTGGACTTGTCAAATGACCAACCCTAGGTGATAAAAATACTTGATCCCTGCCTAATTTAAAGTTGTTCCTGACCCCCGGTGTTGCTCATCATTGCTGGCAGTTGCTATAATATGGCAGTTGTTATTAATATTTCTACTGTGAACAAGACCTATAAGGACAATCTTGCTCCTTGGGCAGAAGACAAAGAGGAATCAGTCAAAGAGCTGCATAAAACACAATCCCTCCAACCTTGAAGATATTAGAGCGTTAATATCTTAATCTCAGAGGATGCAGGTATGAAATAATAATATGGGGATTTTGTCACTTCTATTGAAGTTTTTAATATTAACTACTGATTTTCCCCTAAAAGATTTTTAAAAATATGTATTCTCAGGCTTAGTAATTGTCTGCCAAGTTAGTGCCTAGAATTGAATTTCACAAAGTGGTGAAAATAGTAACTTGCTGAAAGCAGGATCAGTCCTGCTCCCATTGAGTTCACTGGGAGAATGATCTGGCCAAGGGCTAGTATGAGAAAAAACGTCATACTTTTTTTTCCTCTCTGAAAATTCAGCTCTAGTTACAATCCAGTCTTTGTGAGGGCTCAGTTCATAACATCTTTAATAATGGAAACACATTCTTCGAGTCCCGCAGGAGCCCTGCAAATGGCAAAAAGCCATACAAGTGACTCTCTTTTTCTCTGTAACTGCATCCTCAAGGAGTCTTTACACTGAATTCTTCCAAATGGAATGATTTTGGGGGTGAGAGGGAAATGGCAGGGCAGAATATTTTGCACAAATTAAAATTGAGAAAATTTAGATTGCAGGCTCTTAAAAAAACCCACTCAAAATTAAAGATGACTCATTGAATACACATGCAGGTTTGCCTTGGCATACAGTTTATAATCAGGGTTTTGTTTTGATTTTTGTTATATAGCAAATGATATGAGTTCCTAGTTTATATATTTTTCAGAATATTTTGGCTTAAAACATTTCTGATGTAAAAGATCCATAGTTGTAGTGCAGCATACATGGAATACCTGCTGCCAGCTTCATTCCTCTTTTTAAAATAGGTCTTTTTTCCATTGCCAGTAGCAAAAAACAAAACAAAAGCAAACGTAAATCTCAGTGTGAGATCATTCACCAGCTGGATCTCCAACAGATCCTTGTGCTGTTTTTTCCTACTGCTGTATACAGTATCTTATTAACCCAAATGCATTAAAAACACAGTAAGTTGCCTTTAGCTGAATAACTGAGTTCTTTCAAAATATTTATCCAGAGTTCAGATAGTCTTCTGATGCTTCTCTCCCAAAATAATTCATTTATAGGTGTGTGTGAAGTTTTTTTTAATTAAGTAGATTGTCTTCATAATTATGCAGAGAGAACAGGAGTGGCTGTGATAGAATCTGGAAGACAGTCCTTTTATGAAAGAGACAAGGTGCATGAAGTAATATCTTTTATTGGACCAACTTCTGTTGGTCAAAGAGTGGAGCTTGAAAGGAATTATCTCACTCTCTCATCTGGGACCAACATGGCTAACCCTCCACTGCTAACAAGTCTTTTTATAATGCAGTCAGAACTGATGGAGTCAGAGAACATTTGCTATCTCTGAAATACTCTTAGGCTATGTCTTACCATTATTGTGCATAGGCAGTACTATCAATATTACTTCTACTGTCACTAGAATATGGAAAGTTTAAAACTTTTGTCTTTTAGTGTGAAATACATTTATGAAAAAAAATAATCTTTGTGACAATAAGACATGTTTCTCTGTACAATATTTTTACTTTTTGATTTTTAAATTCAGTAAGAATTAAACCCATTGAAAGCCATTTGCATCTGGGAAGGAAAGAATGCATTTTTAATTAATACTCTCAGAGATATTTTTATATGACTCATATATGGTTTGGGGCCATCTGTGCCCAAGTGATTGCAAAGAGCTTCAGCAGCCCCTGTATTTGAGGTCTATGAAGCAATTACAAACTACTAGTCAATGGAAGGTGATTAATTCTCCCAGAAGTAGAAGTAGCAAAAAAAGGGACTTGACTTCTCCCCAACCTCTTTGGTTCCACCCAAGATGCTCAGTTAGCCACCCTTGGTGTCTTGCCTGGTCTACGCTACAAAATTAAATTGTTGCTGAGAATACTTGTCATTTACAGTCACAGCTGAACTGGTGCCAGACATAGTTTAGCTGCAAGTGCGGCCCAAACCAAAAAAATGGTTTGCAGCAATGTTTCACACAGCTGTCAGCAATGGTTCAGTTTTGTAGCACTGACAAGGCCTCAGTGTCTTTGGTCTCCATTCTTTCTCCAGTTAAGCCTCTCACTGCTGACTGACTGACTTGCCTGACCCAGCCCATCCTGTCTCACCCTCTCCTTCCACTTCCTCTTTTAAAAAAAGTCTTTGTTAGGAGACCCAATGACACCTTGTACACCAGCAACATGCATTAAATAGGTGATCCAAAAGTGCTTTTTTTTTAAATTGAGAGGGTGACTTGGCCAGAGGGCTATGCCACAAAAGCAGCAGAAGGCTGTGGAGCCATAGGGAGCAAAGGGAAGGATCACTGAAACACTGGATCCTGACACAAGAAGGCGTTCTGGTGGTGAGTTCACACCGTAACAAAGCTATTTAGGGCAGGGACCACATATTCTTACTGTCCAAAGCATCCACAACATTGTTCTCACCACACAAAAGTAACCCACAGGATTAAATCTCTCAGAACCACACAGTCTGAGCCCCTGGACTTTTCCATATAAACTTGCATATGCAAAAAGGACAGAATATTTGTAAGTTAACAATCAGAATGAGCAGAGGTGCAGGCCAAACTTTCTCGTAGCCCTCAAGAGACATGATGGAAACCAAGCCAGAAAGAGATGAGATTTGTTTAAGCAGGAGATTATTTAAATGAGGGAGACTGACAAGAATAGTTTCACAGTCTCTCACATAGGGAAAGCGCACATCAACTTTGAAAAAATTACTCCGATTCTGGGGGCTCTCACAATCTAGTAAAATAAGGCAGCTCTGGAATTTTGCCTGGGACGCATGCAGTTTCCCCTTTCAGCCTCTAAAAGCTAATGAGTTGCTTGAATTGCAAGCAGTTGTAGCAGCTAGTCCTGGGGAAACCCTTTGTGCTCTAAGGGGATTGTCTATCCAGGAGAGTTATATTGGTATAAACCAAGGTATGAATTTAAACAGATATAGTTATTAAACGCACACACACAAAAAACCCAATGTTAATACCACATTAAGGTTGCAAAATCAAATACTCAAAAGCTAGGAAACACTAGAATTAAGTTTGCCTGTGCAATTTCAATTCATCCCTCTAGTGCACCTGCATTATGATACAGTCTTTAATCACATGATTACATGGTATTTTCTCCACAGAACACTGCCTCATTCGATGCACAGACTGGACTTAATGAGCAGCTATTCAATCTCATTGTAGTTCAATATTCACATCATATTTAGTGCATGCTATTCAAACCCTGTTCTGAATACAGAATTCAGAATTTCCTTAAGTACTTTTCTATGGTGTTCATCACTACAATATCCAAGTGCTTCACAAATTATTGAGTTTATTTTCACAATACCCCTGTGAGGTGAGGGGGTGGTAATATCCCCACGTTGCAGATCAGGAATGAAGACACAGAGAAATTATGACAGGTTTCAGAGTAGCAGCCGTGTTAGTCTGTATCCGCAAAAAGAAGAACAGGAGTACTTGTGGCACCTTAGAGACTAATAAATTTGTTAGTCTCTAAGGTGCCACAAGTACTCCTGTTCTTCTTTTTTTAGAGAAATTATGGTTAGAAATATATACTAATTTTGAGTGCCCAATTTGAAATGCTGATTTTTCAGAGAGCTTAGCATTACATAGTACTTCATATATTAAAGCACAGTTCCCACTAACTTCAGTTGCAGCTTTAAGTAGTCAGCACTTCTGCTAATCAGATCTCCTGGCAGGCACCCAATAAAATGAAGACACAAAAGTAGTGCCCACCTGTGAAACGTTTGGTTGAAGTGATTTGTTTAGCATCACACAGGAACTCTGTGCCAGAGCCAGGGATAGAATTCAATTCCCCAGGGTAGTATTTAACTGCCTGAACCATGAGACCCATTCTTTCTCTTCCTGTAATCCCCTGCCTCATTCACTACACACCTTTCAACATCGATTACCAAACATTGTCCTGCAGACAGCAGTCCCTTCACTATACAACCCTGATTCATCCTGTGCACTGAAGGAGGACCAGGGTCCTGGGGAAAAAATAGTATGTGATTATGTAAGTAAAGACTGTATCATAATGCATATACACACCAGGAGGGCACATTAAGGCTGCTTAACTTTATTTCTTAGCTTGACTTTGCAACCTTAATAAATAATGTTCTTTTAACACAGGTTTTTTGTGTGTAGTTTTCTCAAAAAAGCAAAATGAAAAAAAAAATCCACCATGTGACACCCGCATATTGACATCCTGACAGGTCACCAGCAGTGTGGGAACCTTGACTTCCACCAAAGATCTCTGCCACTTAAGCTAAAGGAGAAATAGCAGGATGTTAGTCTCTTGGTGGGCCAGCACAAGGAAGAGGATGGGACATTTTGCCAGATGGTTTCACAGATATATGCTGAGAGGAGAGATGAATGGTGAGAGTCAGGGATCTTGGGTTCCATTCCAGTCTCTGGAGGGGAGAGTAGACATAGACTTCTTCCCATGCCTCCTCTCTCCCATCCCCAAAAGCATGATGCTTTCCCTGTCCTGTCTTTTCCTCACTAGGGCTCCTTGTCCCACTCGAATTCTCCTAGCCCATGCAGTTCCCATTTCCACTCCTCAGGCTTCTCATACAAGCAAGTCTTAGGCTATATCTACACTAGCACTTTTGTCGATCAGGGGTGTGAAAAAAAACCCACCCCTGACTGACAAAAGTTTTACCAACAAAAGCGCCAGTGTGGAGAGTTCTATGTTGGTGGGAGACATCCTCCTGCCCACATAAATACTGCCGCTCATTAGGGGTGGTTTAATTATGCCAGCAGGAGAGCTCTTTCCGGTCAACATACAGCAGCTACATGGGAGACCTTACTGCGGCACAATGAGCCTGGGGGTGTCCAAATCCCCCCCTGCACCCAGACCCCTCACTGAGCTGCCCACATCCAGATTGCCCCACACAGAACCCTATCACTCCACACCTGGATCTATACACACTAAGCCCCTCCACGCTTGGATCCTGCCAGGCTGAGCCTGCATGCCCACACCTGATGTGCCTGGCGCGGAGGAGCAGGGCCCCGGAGTGTTTCTGGGGCAGGCGCGGCCCTTGTGTTGTGTCAGGATCAGATGCAGCCTCACTGCCGAGTCTGTGTCCCAGGGCAAGGGTGGGAGGATGGAGACCTGCAGGGTGATCTCTCACCTCTGTACAGCCAGGGGCCTGTGCTCCCCACTGCCATGCTGGAGCCTCCACATTTATTTATTGACAAATAAAACTTGCAGAATTTTAAAATATTGTGTACAGAATTTTTAATTTTTTGGCTCAGAATTCCCTCTGGAATAAAGCCTTTAGGCAAACCAAAATGGGGGATGGCCACTTAACACTGTCGATAGGGGAGGGAAGTTGCAACTCCAGGAAACCTGCCTGCCTCCTGAAGCAAGGTCATTGAACTTTGGAAGATATAAGCAAGGACTGAAAGCCATTCTGGTATCCATAACTGGGCAGATACAAGAGACCAGAGCTCTTGTACAGCTGAGAAAAGTGGAACCTTTCAATCAAGGGGGTTAAATGTCTCTGGCAACTGAATATAGGTGAGAAACCTGCTTGAACAAAAAACTCTAGAGTCCAGTCTGTTAGGTTAGACTTTTGTTTGTTTGTAACTATTTCTGTTCCTATTACTTTTACTTGGTATCACTTAAAGAAATAGGTTTATGTTAATAAACATGTTTTACTTTTATAATATATCAGCTCAATGCTGTGACTGAATGGAAGACTGTGTTAACCCCACTTAAGTTAATAAGCTCTCTCTTTAAAGGAGCAGTGAACTTCATACAGTTTTGTGGTACTACAGTTAGAGAGGCTGAGCACGGCAGAAAGACTTTTTGGGGAGAACTCAGGACTAGAAGGGTTGTTGAGGCCCCTCTGCAAGGAGTAACCAGGCTATTGTGCTGTGAGCATGCTGTTGGTGGCAGAGATCTGAACCAAGCTGCACAGCACAAAGGCACCTAGGGTTACAGGGCAGGAAGTGACAAAACCACTTACTGGTCTGGAAAAAGAATAGGAGTACTTGTGGCACCTTAGAGACTAACAAATTTATTAGAGCATAAGCTCTACTGGTCTGGGTTCAGGCCCAGAACATCACGCATAATTCATTATGTGGACACTCTATTCCAATATAATCATGCCTCTTTTTCGGTTTAGCTTAAACCCCTTCCCAACGTGTCCACCCATAAGGGGTGTTTTAAAGCAGTATAACCAGCACCAGTATAATTGGTAAAACTTTTCCATGTAGACAAACCCCAAGGCAGGCAGATCCCCTCAAGCAGACATAGCACAGTAGACCGACCCAGTGGTGAGCTGGAGCTGGTTCACGTGAACCGGTTGTTAAATTTAGACGCGGGTTTAGAACCTGTTGTTAAAGGGGTGGGCAAACTCCGGCCTGCGGAACCGTCCTATCCAGCCCGCCTGAGCTCCCGGATGGGGAGGCTCCCCCAACCCCTCCCCCACACCTTCCCCCCCTCTCGTAGAGCCCGGCACCAGCACTCTGGACCGCTCCTGGGCAGCTCGGCAGCTCCTGTCGCTTTGGGGGTGGGGCTGCAAGCTCCAGCGCACTGCGTGGCATCCATACACGTTGTCCTGAGCAGCATGGTAAGGGGGCCAGGCCAGGGCTGGGAGGAGGGGTTGGATAGGGGGCAGGGAGCAGTTGGAGGGGGCGGAGGTTCTGGGGGTGGTGGTCAGGGGATGGGGGAGGGGGGAAGGGGTGGGTAGACGTGGGAGTTCCAGGGGTCTGTCGGGGTGGTGGTGGATGGGGTCGGGGCAGTCAGGGGACAGGGAGCGGGGCGAGTTGGGTAGGGGTGGGGCTTTGGGGGGCAGTTAGGGTGGAGGGATCTCGGCCTTGTACTCACTGGGCGGAGCTTAATAACCGGTTCCCTACCGGGTCGGCGGCGGCACTTCAGCGGTGGGTCGTTCACTCGCTCCGGGTCTTCGGTGGCACTGAAGGACCCGCCACCGAAAACCCGGAGCGAGTGAACGACCCGCCGCCGAAGTGCCGGTAGGGAACCGGTTATTAACATTCTGGCAGCTCATCACTGGACCTACCCCTCCTCTGAGCTTTGTAGCACTGGCCTCACCCCTAACCACAGTGCAGGAAGGAAAAGGATAACGCAGATAAGAGTGTAGGGGAAATCCCCTTCCCTGCAGGCTGGTGACAGGAGGCTGCTGCTAGAGTCTGCAGAAGGGCATTGATGGAGAATACAGGAAGCAATGAAAAATGAATTATTTTTGAAAAAAGAACTCATGATTTTAGGCCAATCAAATTGCGAGAATAGGTTCTCATAAAGCCTTTTTCTGTAACAACTCCTGCTAACAGAATGAACAAATCCACTCTTTTCATATTGTAGTTTCCATTTTTATTTCATGTTTCTCACTGCATATGATCTGAGCACTCAAATGTTGTTAATAAAGAGAACTCTCTTCGACCCGATCAAACAAGCTGATCCATACAGGAAGACTGTGCGTACACACAGAGCCCCACTGACATCTGCCCACACTGATCAGTCACTGAATATAGATCTTTGTTTGACTCGCATTTAAAGTTGTATTTTCTTAGAGGCATGTTACACAGGAGAGAACCGGTTCTTTATGGATGAAGTGGTTCTGAGCATATTACCAGGGCAGACAGGAGTGTTTGAAAAATATACAACACAGCACAGGCGCTCCACTGTCTCATTTCAAAACGAGTCAGGAAAACTTTCAGCTTCGAACTGTCACATGGGCAATCAGGGAATGAATGTAAATGCTACCCAAGTGTCTGGGATGGATGTCTGATATCTTAGTTGTTTAATTTTAAAACAAAATTTTTAAAAGTTAGTTTGATTGCTTCTGACTTTTCCAAGTTCGCCGAAATACTAGATTCTTAATGTGCAAACTGGAATGAGGAGAAAAACGTGGTTTACTGGCTGATAATGATTAAAACTGCACGTAACTGACCCTTTTAAATTGGACCCTACTACTTCTGTAAACTCAGGAGTATTTATGGTTTAGCCTAACAATTTTCAGTTCTTCCAAGGGTTTATTTGAAGCTGCTAGTCAAAGAACACAAACACATGAACTGTATGCCTGCAGTAGTCACTCCCTCTGGGCTGAATGTTTAGAAGTCTCCTTTCAAAAGCATCTAGCTGGCAGGCTCAGCAAAACAAATAATCCAATGCACTATTGAGCAGCTGACATTATCAATATGGTGTTTAACAGAGAGTGCCCAGTGAACGGTTGGCAAGCCTACATACAGGAATAACGTTAGTCTCTTACTCTACTTGTGGTGAAACCAGAGAAACATAAGCCTTTGCACTTTCCCTCTGAATAGTAATTGGCTCTCTTCTGCTTGTGTGTATGAGATACTGAGTATCAACTAATATTGTCTGTAGACACCCTGAGGGGAATTTAGCTGTCTTCCTTCACGCCATTAATCATACCACATGTATCGTTTATTAGTTCAAGACACAACTGTCTTTAAAAATCCCTTGAAAACATTTCATTATTATTGTAGGCAAAATAATAAAGGTTATTTAAAAATAAATGTAATTTTACTAGGAAATTTTATCCTCAAGATGCTGTTTCCTAGAAACAGTATCATGAAGCTACCAATTCACATCATAACTCCCACACATCTGTTTTTATTTATATATAAAAATAAAGCTAACCGCTACCATTCTGTCAATTTTTATTTAGAAAGTAGTCCAGTAAATGTTGTAATATTTTGTCAAGTGCAGAAAACCCCAAATGTCAAATTATAAAAATGTGGTAAGATGATAGGTGGGAAAAAACATTTTTTTTTTTAGACAGGTGCAATATTTTGTAGTGTAAGATAATTAAGTTTGCATAAGCTGACTGACATTTCCATGTCTCCAATAGGTGACGTATGGAAAAAAACTATGCAGGGGTAGGCAATCTATGGCACGCGTGCCAAAGGCGGCACACGAGCTGATTTTCAGTGGCACTCACACTGCCCAGGTCCTGGCCACCAGTCTGGGAGGCTCTGCATTTTAATTTAATTTTAAATGAAGATTCTTAAACATTTTGAAACCTTATTTACTTTACATACAACAATAGTTTAGTTATATATTATAAACTTATAGAAAGAGACCTTCTAAAAAGGTTAAAATGTATTACTGGCACGCGAAACCATAAATTAGAGTGAATAAATGAAGACTTGGCACACCACTTATGAAAGGTTGCCGACCCCTGAGTTAGAGAGAAAGCATTCAGCCAAGATAATTGCAAGAGAAATAGTATTCTATATTTTAAAAATATCAGTGATTTTTGCTGATCACATGGTGTGCACATACTTTCTTCAAAAGAAAGTAATATGGGCAATGAGGATTCTCTTCTCCATGCACTACTGCTAGGTGAGCTAATTAATAAGCTAGATTGTTTGGGGTTTTTTAAGCTTCTGGTTTTTCAAAAATGCATAGCATTATCTAGCTGATTAAAAAACATTTCACATAGTAGATAATTCTATTCCTTTCACTGGTATGTTGTACTTTTTCCTATGAAATTCAAAATCTAGTAGTAATGACTCCCTCAATAATGCAATTAGTTTTTTTCTTCCCCAACCAAGTCATTCAAATTAATGTCCTTTAAAAGAAATCAAACTGGTAACACAGGAACTTTAATGCAAAAAAGAGATTTACAACTACTCAGTTCATTATTTTCCTCTAGATAGGTGTATTGCAATAAGATTTTATCCAATACCAAATAAACAAATTAAGAAAGCCCCTTTTTTGCTCTGATAGTTGCTGATTAGAAAACAAAATGATACTCAATTAATATGAAACAGGCCACTTCAGTTAGTACACAATTAGTGCATTTTTCCCAGAACAACTTAGAGACTTTTTTTTTTTTTAATTAAGGCACAGTTTTTACCAGCTCCAAAGTATACAAATTTGCTAGGAAAAAATAAATGTATTTATTTTTAAAAAATTTCATAGCTGATCTTCATGGCAAACTGGTATTTCATTCATTTTTATACGTAAAGTATATCATTTGGATCTCTTGACTAGTAGTACTCTTCCTCCTCCTACTAAAATGATGAAAACTAAGAAAGATTGTTTATTGTTAATATAATTGTATACCAGTTGTCTACAGTTTCAATGGGACTGACAGAGCTTTACTTCTGCAGTGTGAAAGATTCGCGGTATGGAGTTTGTAAGGTACAGTAGTGTGTTTGTGCCATCCCACCAGTTTTTGTGTACAGTATTTATGTAAATGACTGAGGAACACACCTACGTTTAGTCACAGGGATCAGATAATTGGTTACTGTAGTATATTTTAAATGAAACTGCATTTTTAATCTTCAAGATTAGGCTGCATTAAAGTCAGTTAAGAAAGCAGCTGATCCAGAATTCAAGGGTCTAACATGTCACTGACACAACAGCCCAAAATCAAAAATAAATTGTAAATCTGGGGAAAGAATCAGGTGCGTGAAACAAGACAGACATTCTTGTTCTGCATGTGTTCTACATTGTATTGTATTGTATTTCCAGGCAGTGGTTTATTAGTATATCCTACATATACTCTCACGTGCAGAAAATGTGAAGACAGATCCTATTGGTGTTCCCATAGAAACTACAAAATTGAGAAAATTCAAGACTTAAAGAGAAATATTTTTAACTACTGCATCTACTTGTGGTAAGTAACAGCATTTAGATATTTCGGTAAGGGAAGCAATAAAAGCCCTTGAAGACAGTCACTTTTAACTGGACTTAGCTGCACTTGCTGCTTGCTTCCATATAGAAGTGCTCTGGCAGTTTCAGGAAGGTAGTGATGAGAGAAGAATGAGAGCAGTGAGCAAGTGAGATGGTAGTTCCCAGTTCACAGAATCATTACAGTTATCCCACTAGCAAACTGGGGGGTTTGGCACAATCAATCAGTGCCTTGTTAGGAGTGTGTGGTCAGCAGATATGCTGACAGTAGCCTTCTATCTTCATCTCAAGATAAGATCTTTGGACCCAATTATCCCTCTACTCCAGAGGTGGGCAAACTACAGCCCGCAGGACCGTCCTGCGCGGCCCCCAAGCTCCTGACCCAGGAGGCTGTCCCCCTACCCCACAGGCTCAGCTCACTCACTCCGCCGCCGGCACAATGCTCTGGGCGGTGGGGCTGTGAGCTCCTGGGGCAGCACAGCTGCTGAGCCCGGCCTGACCCAGTGCTCTCTGCTGCGTGGCGGCATGACCCGGCTGTGGTGCCACCAGCCACCGGTGCTTCAGGCAGCGCAGTAAGACGGCAAGGATGGGAGGTTTGGATAGAGGGCAGGGGAGTTCGGAGTGGTGGTCAGGGGGCGGGGGTGTGGATAGGGGTCAGGGCGGTCAGAGGGTGGAGAATAGGGGGATTGAATGGGGGCAGGGGTTCGGGGGGGGCAATCAGGAAGGAGGGGGGATTGGATGGGGCAGTCGAGGCAGGGGTTCCGGGGGCATTCAGGGGACAGGGAGAAGTGGTTGGATGGGGCCAGGGTCCTGGGGGGATGGGGTGTCAGGGAACAAGGGGGGTTGGATGGGGCAGGAGTCCCGGAGGGGCAAGATAGGAGGTGGGGGCCCGGACCATGACCCCCTCCCCTAACCGGCCCGCCATACAATTTACAAAACCCGATGCAGCCCTCAGGCCAAAAATTTTGCCCGCCCCTGCTCTACTCTTTTCAGAAACCTCTGCCTAACATTAGTCCTTAGTTTTGGTCTCATTGACTAAAGCTTTGTTTAAGATAGCATTATGGATTAATTATTACCCCAGCTGGACAGACATAGTACGGACATCCCCAGGAAAATTCCATGACCTTGCTTGTGCTCACTAGGCTTTTTGGCCAAAAATTTTCCACTGTTGTTTCCACTGGCTCCGTTCCACCACTAGTAGCTATGCTGGCTGCTGGGCTTTTTACCAGTATGTTGCTTAGCCCCGCTCTGAGAAGAGTTAAACACCACAGTCCTTTTAAACACTGTCTGTCACCTGTCTATACTAGCACTCCCACTGGTGGAGCATTAGCAACTGTGGGGAATTTTTTAGGGGTGGAGGGAAGCTAGTGTAGACCTGTCCTAAAGGGACAAAAATGCCTGACTGGGATTGTTTGCTACCTGAAGGAGGTCTGAACCAGTCAATGTGGCCAGATCAAAGCATGTCTTATCTGTTAACTGTATTTCTCTCCCTCACCGCAGTTCATACAGGGATATTTACAATAACAGTTTCTTTTATTGTTTTAAATTTAATTTGCACAGTCTACTCTACTTATCTGCTGTGGCATAAAAAAATGGTTGCTGTGGACGTTACTGAAATCAACTATGTATTTGGAACAAACAGGAGCAGATAAATGCCTAAGAAATAACAATCCTGATTCCATATAAATACAGTAATTCTCAAAGGAATAATTTTCTCTTAGTATATTTCAAAGTTTTCTGTGAGGTTTTTATACTAATAGATATTTTCAAAATTCCATATTCAGGTTTTCTAAAGTCCCAACTATCTAGTATTTATGAGAAAAAAGCCATTTTGGTTCTCTACATCAAAGCAGTGGCTTAAGCTTGCTTTTTTCTGTAGCAGATACAAAACAAAATTACATGTGTTTTCCCCTTTTCTGTGAATTGACTCAAACTCTGAAGAACTTTCAAATCCAGAAAGGTCTGTGAAACATTGTTTTCACAAAATAAATATTGCCTCAGATGTGATGGATTGCAAATATTTATATTTATAGATATAGGCATATACGCTGTTAGGATTTGTAAAATCAAAATACTGAAAAAAAATCTATTTTTAGATTCTCTAGCTATGCACATTTTTCTAACACTAAACACACTGAGTTACCCAACAGTATTTAAACTGTTTGTAGAGTTCTTTGAAACAAAGCATTATATATACATTATTAGTACTGTAGCAATTTATGCTCTTACATGGCCTGTAATGTAGTTGAGAAAGTCAGGCTGGCTTTAAAACAATGTCTAGAGGATGGGTAATATGCATACAAAGTGGATTCCAAGGATCACTGCTCAAAGGGAAGCCATTAATTCTGAGAAGCCTTTGGACAGAAACAGCCAAGGAATTTCAAAGACTTTTCCCCCTTCTTTTTAAATCCTTCCTGCTCTAAATTAGGAAAACTGCAAATAAGCTTTAAAAAGAATCCTCAAGGCAGAGGCAGAACTCTCTGGAGAATTCCAGGAAGGGGCAGTCTTAGCCCTTGCATGCAGCAGAAGCTATTGGTCTGCTTCCATGCTCCTGGAGAAAGGAAATGCCATACAGTTCAGAGTAGTGGTGCTGGAAATGGGGGAGGAGGGCAGGGGCCTCTCACTTTTTGAAAGTGAGGGGGCCTGGCTCCTCCACTTTTCACCTAGGCAGACCCCGCCCCCTTCACCGCCTCTTCCCCTGAGGCCCCACCCCCCCAGCCAGGCCAGTGTGGAGCACAGCCAGGGAGGCCGGGCAGCTGTGGGGAGCTGCGGCTGACCCTCCACCTGCCAGGGTACAGGGGGACTGAGAGCAGCCCCCAACTCATGTCCCCGCCCCCCGGGCTTCCCGCCCAGCCCAGGGTGGGTGGAGGATCAGCAACTGTGTGCCGGCTCCCTACAGCTGCCCACACAGCTCTTACCCCAGTTTATTATATTTTGTACTAATTGATCATTTTAATGATGCAAAAGAGACCATACTTTAAATCATAAACACAGACGGGCAAAGTAGTGGTTGAGTTTTCAACCAATTCTAAATTTCCTGATTTTTGAGCCTTTTGATCCTGATGTTGTATTAATGTTAACTTTTTACATGAAATATATAATAAAACATGTAACCAGAGCTAGCTGGTTACCTATTCAAATTAATTCAATCCTGATATAAATAGATTCAACATAAAAACATGAATTCATAAACTGCTGAGAATTCAGTATCCTAGTTCACTGCTGGGATTAATTTATTTTCAACAGACTGGTTGTCTAGAGAACACCCATAATACAGTAAATGAAAACATATGTATATGTTACTGCCAGCAGTGGGAATACATGTAACTGATGGATATTCAAAAAACAGATACATGGAGGGAACTGCTGGTTTGGCAGCCATTGGAATACAGAATAAGATCCACTTAGTAACAAGTTATTGTTTACAGCTATTTTTCCCTCTCACTTTAGTTTTGAAGTTATTTCATTTGGAGATTAATCACATCTTCAATTTACAGAAAAAAGCAAGTCAATAACTGGATGAGCTCCCCTTAATCACAAACAAGTCAGATAATGCTCAGAGCATAAACAAAAATATTTTCTGTGAACTTCTTAAAAAACAAAAACATTGAAAATACAGGAATAATTTGAGTTTAAAATTTATTTCAGTTGCTCTTGAAATGTAATCATTTACAATACCTCGATCCAGATACCTCCAAAGACAGTAATTGACCATTTGATTTACTTATCTTTTAAAAAGTAATTTCTCATTAGTGAGCAGGAGGGGGCTTAAAATGCATTTAGCTTTGGATAAACTTGATCGTGTAAACTGATTGACAGCAATTCCCTTTATTATTTAATTGTAGGGCTGTTTTTGCTTAGTATTTCTTAATTATAAGGATTTTAAAGGACTCTCTTCTAAATGTTTAATAATTGTAAATATCTATAATATTTTGTGACAACTACATTGTACATGCCTTTCGAGAAGAACTTAGGTTTATAAATGCCCCTTCTGGGTAAGTAAGAGAGAAGAATCAGAGTACTTAGGGCATGAGATAAAATGTGGCATGGTAGCTGACGATGCCCATTACATTGTTGTCACTTGCATTAAAAACAACAGCAATCACTTGCTGCTTTAGTAGTTCAAGGTTAATGTGACAAAAATAATCAATGAAGTTAGTTAATTATTATAACAGGTCAATAAGGCTAGGTATCTGGAATGGTTGGCATTGAACTCCTTCAGCTATCCAACTTAGGGCTCCTGGCATACAGTTTCTCCAGTGAAAGGGCACCTGTATTGTTACATGGCTCTACAGCCGTGATTCTCAACCTATTAATCATTGTGGGCCACATATGCAGCCCAAGTGTTTCCTGGGCAGCAGGTTGAGAACTACAGCAACCCCCCAAGCCTCCATACACACCACTATGCCCAGTGCCCCCAGCCCAGAGACCCCTCCACTGTGTGGGGCTAGGAGCTTAACCCCGGTGGCGAGGTCAGGCTGCAGGGACCCTGAACTCTGTTGTGTGGGGCCGGGCAGCAGCCCCGATCCTGAACCCGGACCCTGCTGTGCGGGGGCCGGGTGGCAGCACCGACCCAAACCTTGGCACCGACCCTAACTCCAACCCGTTGCGTGGGGCTAGGCAACAGCTCCGAACCCCAATATTGTTGTGTGGGGCCAGGCGGAAGGCCTGGCCCTGGACCCTGGTCCCTGGACCCAGCCGCCAGCAGCCTCGGCCCTGGACCCCACCACCCTTTAGCACACAGCACAGTAGCTGTGTGCTAATTGGGCCACATGCGGCCTGCAGGTTGAGAACCACTGCTCTACAGTCTCACTAGATGAAAATCCTGAAAGAGTCTTACAAAGCATGGCTCTGAGTAAACAGCATGGTGAAGCAGAATGTGGTAATTTAATAAATACATCCCACATAATACAGCAAGCAAGATAAGCCCTGAAGCTAATATGGTTCTATATGCTGGAGCCTTGTTAAATCTAAACCTAAGATACCAGAGGGTCTTGCAGGTTCTCATCATTAGCATGTCACATTGGGAAAACCTGACACCAGGTAACATGGGGCCAAATGAGGATTCATGCCAATTCTTCTAAATGTCTTTGGTTAGATTTAAATATTAGGGCACTGGCTTTACAAGTGAATGAAAATGTTTAACTAATGAGCATCAGACTCTAGATTTCATATAATTTTTCAAGCTAGAGAGAGGATGATCTTGTGGGCAAGGCATTGGGCTGGGAGTCAGGAGACTCGAGTTCAGTTCCCAGCTCTGCCACAGACTTCTTGGGTGACCCGTGGTCAAATTCCTTGATCTCTTATGCCTCAGTTCCTCATCCACAGAATTAAAATACTTCCTTTCTCCCACCCTGTCTTCTCTATTTAGACTGCAAGCTCTTCATGGCAAGGACTCTCTCTTGCTAGATGTTTGTACAGTGCCTAGCATAAATGGCTCCTAATCTCACATGGGATTTCTAGGTGGTACCATAACACAAATATTTAATAATAAAGTTTGAAATACAAGTAGTAGTCTTCATCCTGACATCCTAGTCTCAAATGTGGCTCTGTGTTACCAGACTGACAGTGTTTATAATTGCAGCAACACCAACTGGGCTGTCACCCCAATCATTTTTTTCTTCCAACAAAGCTGCTAGTGTAAAGATGTGAAATCTAACAGGATACGCTGATCTGCTTTGATGACTTATGTCAAGTCATGAATTAAGATCTTCATTCCTCCTCACTTGCTTCTGGTCTGTTGTAAAAACATGCTCCCTAAAGATTTCACAGCTCAGTGAGGGAAGGGGGGGTAGGGAAGGGACAGTTTTTTAAATTCTCTTCCTGGTGGCAGCTTTGTTTTGTTTCATACAAAACAAATTAGGGTACATGAACTTCAAGATAAAGAAAAGACTCTGGCTCAGAAAGGGGTGTATACCAACTCACCCGTTGTGTTAGCCCATTTTTAGGCTTCAGAAGCAGCCCAATTATTTTGGGCTATAAACATTCCACTGCTTACATAAATGATAGCTGTAATATTTATATGCAATATAATTGAGATATTTGAAATTTTGTTCTTTGTATGTATTGGGCCAGGTTCACCCACAGGTGCAGGCACCTCCCTGCAGCAGCCTGACCCACTGCATCCCAGCACCTGACCTTCTCTTCAGGGAAAGCAGCTTTCATTTCCACTGGGGACACAACGAGAGCCCTGCCAATGGAGGCTGCCTAGAGGATGTATTCATGCACCACTCCTAGTGACTTAGAGAACACCCTTCCTCTCATCCTCTCCCACAGCAGAGGATTTGAAAATGTTTTGCATCTCTGCACCTCCTCCCTCATATGAGCAGACTTTCCAACACCAGGGCCCTCTGAGAATTTTGGCCCCTTTAGCAAACAAGAATAATTTAATGGATTTAGAATAACTTTTCAGTTTTAACTTCTGTTCCAACACCAGTGTTGCTCCACTGCTAAGTGGTAGCAGATGTTGGAGACCTTGCAAGTCAGCTTCCCGGTTGGAGACAAATCAGTGATGTGGAGTAAGGGTATACTCTGGGTGTCACTTGTTTTATTTATACATATACACCAGTCCAGGAAAACAGGTGGTCAAAGATCATACAAGGCAATTCTTTTTTTCCAGTTATCTCCACCCCACACAAATGCCTGGCTCCGAGACAGTAATTCTGCCTCAAGAAATTACTCCAATCAGAAAGCACAAGAGAGAGCAAACTCTCTTGCTGGTCACACAGCAACTTCTCCAGAGACCACTGCCTCTATGCAGAACCTTCCATAATAAAAACTGACACCTCGGTGTCTCTTCCCAAAACTAAAGATTTGCTCACACACACACACACACAAACTTGGGAGACTGTATGCCACAGTGCCTCCTAGTGACACAAGCCATGACAATATAAAGTAGTTTAGCTGCCTGAAATCATGGATGTACCCACAGGGCACATGACCTACTGACAGACATATATAAAGAGCCGTGGATAAGTGAAAGTAATTGATCAGGGAACAGAGTAAACCAATCTAGTCTGAGGGTAAAAGGAGCATACTAAGACTTAGCAGGACAAGACAAGACATAATTAAGAAAATTATGATGCTTGTTATGTGTGCATGAAAAGAGGTGAGTGCCCCAAATTCCTCAGAACATTGCTTCCTGTATAGAGCCCGCGTTTTGACATAAAGCAATGTTTAGGTAATAATAGGCAAGACAAACAGAGTCCTTAAGACATGCCTAGACTATGGAAGTTTCACTGGTATAACTACTAATGTAGACACACTGCACCTGTAACAAAACTTGGCTCTCTCTAGTGAGATTTACCCTGGTAAATTTCTCAGTGCAGCATATCCATGAGGGGCCTGCATTGGTGTACCTACAAAAACCAACAAACAAAAACAATTTCACTCTGAACAGATCTTATGTTACAATCTGGATATATCCCCTAAGGATCTGAGCATTCCCCACTTAAAATGTCCTGTTCCCTTATTACAAGTCTATGCACTAATATGGGAGACTTTGAACTTCTCCTAGATTCTTAGGTCTGTTCCATTTGGGAGCGAGGAGAGAGACACTTGGAAACTGGGCAGAGAACAGAGTTAGGAATAGCTGCAAGTCCTGGAAACAAAACCAAAAATCACGTTCTTTAGAAGATCATTCACTTGGTCTATCAGAAATCAGTACAGACTTGGAAGAAAGGTATTGAAAACCTGACTGTAAGGACACCTTCACAGTTGGGACTGCATCTAGTAGTCTACTCTGACAATTTTAAGGCAATGTCCCACCATTGTGCTAGAACTGGTGCAGTTCCACTGGAGGAAGAACAAGTGTAGACAAGATGCCAGCAACTACTGATGTTTTTATAACAGTCTTGGCAAGAGTAGATGACAATGGTTAACACACCGACAGCTACTCTACAATAGAGCTCAGACTGTTACCACCACCAGGGGAGATGAACAGTGGTAGCAGTAGTGGAAAAAGATACAGGGTGGAAAGCCTCATATACTTTCTCCCCTCCACTCCAGTAGCATAAAAAGGGTGTACGACTATATTAGGAGTTCTCTGGACTACTGGGGAGATCTGTTAATTGCATAATTATATTTTAGGGTTACCTCAGGAATTTTGAAGAAGGATTTTTCTTCTTTCACCTACGTTACCAGAACACTATGAAAATGAAATAATGGAAAGCCTAAGCCTAAACTAATACAATGTTAGAACGTAAAAAAACAAAAGAAATCTAAAGTGTAGAGTGAAACTCAGTCCTTAATCCTCCTTACTGTGAAAATGTATTGCTGTTCAAGTGGTCTGTTCGATCACTTGATGACAAGGTTTCTGCTTTGACTTTCCTGGCTTTTGTTGTTTTAGGCTAAACTGATAGACGATGATGTTAAAAAATAAAGTAAGTATTTGGAGCTGATTTAGGGAGGAGCTGGAGGTTGCAAGCTGAGCCCAATAAGGAAACACACTAAATAGTGCAGGGAGTCAGACTAGATCATGATGGTCCCTTCTGACTTTAGAGTCTATGAGCACTCTTACTCTGTTTCAATCCAATACCTGTGTTGAATTCAAAAAGAGACCTGCTCATTAAATTCCTTACTGCTTCACAGAGAAGTCAAAGGCTTGTCTACACTTAAAAGGCTGCAGCGGCACAGCTGCACTGCTACAGTGAAGACACTACCTACGCCTTAATCTTTTTAGTCTCTCCTCCTATGAAAACTGTTCCATACCCTTTGATCATCTTTGTTGCCTTCTCTGAACCTTTTCTAGTTCCACTAGAACTGACCAGAACTGAACACAGTATTCAAGATGCAGACATACCATGGCTTTATATAGTGGCATTGTGATATTTTCTCTTATTTACTATCCCATTCCTAATGCTGTTAACTTTCTTGACCACTGCTGTACATTGAACTGAAGTTTTCAGAGAACTATGCACAATGACTCCAAGATCCTTTTCATGAGTGGTAACAGCTAATTTAGAACCCAACTTTGTACGTGTGTGTGTATATAGATAAAAATAATCCAATCTCTCTCTCTCTATGTGTATGTGTATAGATATATATACATACACATAGAGAGAGAGAGATTGGATTATTTTTTTCCAATGTGCATTATTTTGCACTGATCAATGTTGAATTTCATCTTTTTGTTGCCTGATCACCCAGGTTAGTAAGATCCCTTTGTAACTTTTCACACTCAGAATTCCATCAGGAGTACTATGCGAAAAATGAAAAAATAATGCACCAAAAGAATAAAAATGTTGTACACATTTTAAAATTCTGCAAATTTTATTTGTCAATAAATAAATATGGATGCTCCCGCATGGCAGTAGGGAGCACAGGCCATTGGCTGCATGAAGGCAATCACCCAGCAGGCCCCCCTCCCCCCCGGGACACAGACTCAGTGGTAAGGCTGCACCCGACCCTGACATAGCACAAGGGCTGGACCTACCCAGACACACCCCAAGGTGGGGGGGGGGGGTCTGGGTGCTGGGGGAGTGGGACTTGGTTGGGTGTGGGTCCAGGTGCAGTCATTAGGGCAGGGTTGCTCAACGGTATAGTCCATGTACAGGTGGAGAGTAGATTGTCAGGATGTGCCTGGGTGCAGAAGATAAGGCTCATCGGGGTGGGGGTTCGTGTGAGGGAGGTGAAGGTTGGCAGGGAATCAGGGTACGGGAGAGTCTGGATTTAGGGGACTGGGCAGACAGGGGAGCAGCTCCCCATACAGTGACCCCTCCCTTGATGGCTGAGGAGCGATGGGGGCAGGAAGCGGGAGGGTGGGGGGCAGAGAGTTTCCTGCAGCAGGGGGGAGATTTCTGGGGGTGGGTCTGACCCAGCCCTGGCCACTCCTTGCAAGGGAAGAAGTAGTCCTGTCCTCCCCCAGCCCAGGGGGACTAGCAGCTGAGCCCGGCGCAGGGTAGGAGCCACCGGCCAGGACATCCCCAGCCCTGCCCCTCTACCCACCAGTGATTTACCTCTCCGCCAGTTGCTCTGGGCACCTGACAACACGCCTGTGCTGCTGGGGAGGGTCATATGACTGCTCTTGCAGCTTCTCTCTGCTTCCCCATCAGAAAGTCATTTTTCTGCGGGGAAACAAAGAAATCTGAGGGGGACATGAACTCTGCATGCGCAGTGGTGCAGAATTATGCCAGGGGTAACTCAGCTGTGGATGTCACGATCCTGAATAACTATCTTCTGCAAACTTTGCAACTTGACTGTTCACTCCCTTTTCCAGACCATTAATGAATATATTGAACATCAAAGGTCCCAGTACAAATGCTTGTGGGACCCCGCTATTTACCTCCGTCCATTGTGAAAACTAACCATTTATTCCTACCCTGTATTCCCTATTTTTAAACCAGTTACTGATTCATGAGAAAACATTTCCTGTTATCCCATGACTATTTAGTTTCCTTAAGAGCCTTTGGTGAGGGACCTTGTTAAAGGCTTTCTGAAAATCCAAGTACACTGTATCAACTGGAACACCCTTGTTCACGTGCCTGCTGATACTATCAAAGAATTGTAGTAGATGGATGAGGCATCATTTCTCTTTATAAAAGCCATTTTAACTCTTCCCCCAAAAATAGTCCCTGTCTATCCCTATATTTAAATGTTCATTATACTATCCTAGCATGCTTACCATCAATTGTGTGTGATGATGGGGGGAGAGAGGGAGGGAGAGACAAGCAATAAGTTTCTCTTTCCTTGTTTCAGGATCATCAATCACCCTGATATCTACTAAACAGAGAAGCTCTCCAGGTTATCAGTGCAAGTCCTCACTGCTTCAAATACGTTAATATTCCCTGTTAGTGACTGATAGAGATATTTTATTTTTAGTTTCTCTCTGAGTTGTCTCATATGATTCCAACTTTTTAAAGGACTTATCCATTGCTTTCATCCTGGCTTCAATCAAATGTCCACTGACCTCTGACCTGGCAATTAAAAAATGATAAACAATTTTTTATTGCCCAGTAGTCTGAGCTGGAAGCACACCATCCAGACAACTAAAACTGTAGGAGAGAAAATGCTGAAATTTAGCAAACCCAGGTTTTATACATTAATGTATTTCTACCACACTGCAAATCTAAATGTGTTAAAAAACAAAAACAAAAAACCAGAGCCACCCCATTCTCAGACACACATAGACCAGATTTTAATTGTAGTGCCCACTAACCAACATTTTCTGAGGTGCAGTAGTTTTTTCTGCCCCCTCTCAAAAGGAAGACTCCTACAGGATTGACTAAGGCACAGATTCTGGCCCTGCTCTTAAGCTTTTCCCATGTGGCTGACAGGAGTTTGAAATTAACAAGCACTGCATTCCTGTACAGCTTCACATTGCTGCCCTGTTGTGGGAAAAGTTACTACCCAAGATGCCAGACAGACTTGGAATTCTAGGTTAATTTCCTCTTTCAGCTGGAGACTTCAAAAGTCTGAAAACACACAGGGAAAACAGGCAGGGAAATACATTTAAGAGCTCTCAGCAGTTGAATAGGCTATTAAAAAGAACTATTAATTCAAATTCCAACCCTCTTAGAAAGAGATTGGGAAGGTAAACAAGTAATTGGGAAAAAATAGTCAAAACTCAAATTTTTATAATGGATTATTCAAAATTTTCTCATCATGCATTAACTCTAGATTGTTTCATAACCACAGAACAGTTTTTGTAGAAAATGTACTCATCTCCTTTGAATTGAAACCAAAAGCTTTTAAATATCATGATACGTTTACAGATTTATATGAGAACAAGGCAGGCACTATGAGATGCATTCCTTGTTTTTGTGACAATAAAATACATTAATATCTCCTGATTCTTCTCTGTGCATATACGTTCGCTCTCACACACCCCTTCCTCCAAATCACACACTGTATACTTGTTTTACAGCCTCAAGCAGTTGGAAGAATCTGAAAACAAAGGCTGGAATTTCTTCAAAGGGCTAGGAGAAATCTGATCTGTGCTCTTTTCCTCTCTTTGGATAACTGAAAAAGCACAGCAAGTTTTCTGTCCTAATTGGCTAACCTTTGCCCACAGAATTCTGCTAGTAATTGGAAGGAAATTGTTTTGCAAGTAAAGATGATACAGTATATTTTATAAGAAGCCAAAATTAATTTTAATTAAGTTTTTATTTTACTTACATATCTAATTTTTTGTATTTGATTGCACTTTGTTACATTTGCACTAATGGCTTTTGGTACGCTAAAGAACAGATCAGAATTATTTTCATTATTATTATTGAAACTGAGATCATATCTAGTGCTAATGAAAGTGGGGTATTAATGGCACTGACCTGAGACAGGAATAACAAGGTCTGCCAACATAAGCTTCCACACAGCGCAGCTTATACTCCTCAGTCCTGACCTGCAATATTTTCGCTAGCCCTGAGAAAATTCCTTATTGCATCAGTGCCAAAGCATATGGTAGTTATGTGATGGGGACGAGGATAAGGCAACCAGAAATCATTTTAATTTTTAACGTAAGCCAGGATCTGAACTAATCCACTTAGAGTTGACAGTACAACAACCTATTAAATGTATGTATTCAAAATAACTCGACTAATTGATTATTAGCAAACAAAGAACACCGCTCATTTTACTTAGATATAAAAGTTTGCTACGTGTATTTTTCCTAAAAGTGTCTTTCCCTCGCCCCTAATAGGCCTTTCTCCATTACAAATACAACTCTGTCAAGGGACCAATTTATAGCAGCATCCTCTAACCCAGTGGTTCTCATACTTCTGTACTGTTGACCCCTTTCAAATAGCAAGCCTCTGAATGTGACCCCCCTTATAAATTAAAAGCACTTTTTTATATATTTAACACCATTATAAATGCTGGATGCAAAGTGGGGTTTGGGATGGAGGCTGACAGCTTGCGACCCCCTATGTAATAACCTCGTGACCCCGAGGGGTCCTGATCCCCAGTTTGAGAACCCCTGGTCTAACCTGATTAAAACATTGTTTCAATGAGGGACACAGACCAAAATTTAACCACCTTCAGTAACTGAACCAAGTAACTGAGCCTTGTACATGGAAGTTTAGTAGGATTATGAATTCAAATAAATATGGCTCTATTTATCTGAATCCATAATATGCTTAATTTAAGATGTCACATATTTACTTCAATTACCTTTAAATGCGTATAATTAGGTTATCACAAATCCAGACAGATATAGAACTGAATTTATTTTAATTGATCATTTAACACTTGTGAAAAATCTGGGGTGGAGAGTCCATTCCATAAAGTAAATCACCACACAGCATCTAATCTACACCTTCTGCCCCCTACACAGACTAGAAACCCTCCTCTACTCCCCTCATTGCCTCCTTTCCTGATGTAGGGCATGGACTCAGCCATTCATCTATAACCAAGTAACTCCCTGTCTACAGACCACATTCTTTAAAACAACTTTGCATCTATTCCACACAGAATATAGAAGGAAATTTACATATGCATACAATATTTTTCACTATCAGCAGTTTCAAAAATCTGTGAAATAGCTGAAATACCAGACAAATATCTGTATTATGAACACTGCTTACACTGCGGTGGGTTCAGAAAGCATCAATCAAACCAAGGTTAACTTTGCCCCCAAACCCACCCCTCAAAACACCTTTTTAAAGCATAGCATTAACCTTTTTAATTATACACTTTTCTTTCATTAAGTTATTGAACACATTTACCACCTTAAATGTTTGTGCAGGTGGAAATATATATTTCTCAAAAAACCTTCGTGGCCAAACTTTACTGAGAGTGTGCTTTGGTTAAAAACAGGTGTTAGAGAAATATTAAATCTATGATTGAAAGAAATTGGGAGGACATTTTACGTTTAAATAAACATGACACTGAGATTATACCCTTTCCTGATTTTGTAAAAATGCCACATCATTAGTTTAAACAGTGAAACAAAACACAGTGCATGTTGTTTTAAGAGAGATGCAGATACTGACAATGTTTTTATGTCTGAGCAGTCAAATTCTTAAATTGTCTCTGAGCTTTGAAAGGTGATTATTCAGATTAACGTTAATCTTTGCACACTTTTCAGTTGGTGGAGGCTGGGAATGTGTGGGAATAAATGTTTTGTATTTTACCTAGTGAGACTGAAGAAAAAAGAATTTTATAAGACTCTGTCTTCCCTCTTCCCTGGCAAACACTCAGCTGGCTCTTTACCAGCTCCTCCTCCTTGGTCAGGAGGAAAAATAAGTACATCCTGCTACATCAGCCAGCTGGCTACCTTCTCCTGTCAGAGGCTTAATATACATCCATAAAGTATTTGGCTGCTGTTGGATAAGTGACAGAGCTCTCTAGGGCCTTCCTCAAAACAGACTTCTCCCTCCTTTCTGAAAAGATGGCATATTAGCAGAAGGCTAGCTAGAATAAGTGATAGAATCATTGTTAAAAAGAAGGAAAAGGTAGAATGCATGTACTAATGCAAGCTTCAAGTTATGTTTTCAAACAATGTCATAATTTCTCTTAACTTTATCCTTTTTGAGAATATTTCAGTTTGACTAAGAGTAATATGACCAAAGTTATGCAAAACCTGTGAACTTTGTGAGAGTACTACTTTTTAGATTTTGTAAAGATGTTTATAACTAGTAGAAATATTTTCAATGAGGAAAAAAGCATTTAAAAACAAATTCAAAACTTGTTTTGAAACGTACACATTCCCCTTCAGTGTTTGCAACTCAACCACTGAGAATCTGAAAATAAAAGACTATATGCAATAAACAAGAGTGAAGCGGATTTCAGTAATCCTTATTGTCTGCATTTAAGAGAAATGCAAAAAGGAAACAAAAACAGCATAAATAGTGAAGAGCAAATTGGACTTTTTCAAGTAATTTCCCTTCATCTGACATGTTATAATACAGGAAAGGACATCTGTTTTTAACATGATGATGATTTAAGTTGTCAGATTCTCTTTAATGATACATTTGAATTGGCTCAAAAAAGATTAATCATTTTCTCTCATTACATAAGATGCAGATAAGTAACCGGAAGAGCAGCCTGAGCAAAATTTTATTGCTATATAAAGTGCTCCACTCTGATTGGTCCATGTAACACACAGGCATGCCACATTTTAGGTATTGGTTTAATTTATAACTCTTGGTCCAGATTGATCATATCAGTATAACAGGTTACATTTTTGCACTTATTTTTTCATCAGAGCTGATCATTTCTATGAGCCACTAGAATCTAGATCATATACTCCAAGGTATGATGGACGTATCCGGCAGGGTCACAAGAGCTTGTCTCAGTCAACGTCTACTGAGGCCCACAGTTTGATAATGAACACATCTGGCCAGATAAGAGGACAATAGAGTTGAACTATTTTAGGTCAAAAGAAGAAAAGGAGTACTTGTGGCACCTTAGAGACTAACAAATTTTGTTAGACTCTAAGGTGCCACAAGTACTCCTGTTCTTCTTTTTGCGGATACAGACTAATACGGCTGCTACTCTAAAACCTGTCATTATTTTAGGTCACACGACCCTGGTTCATTCAATTAGAAGTATTTATCACATAATCTAAAGTGTCTCTCTCATATTCACCAAATGAAGCCCCAGCCTCATACCCTCAGGCCCTTAGCAGACCCGGACAGGAAATGGTTTTCCCATCCACAAATATTTTTGAGATTTCAAACATTTTCCCATTCCACACTGGTACAAACCCAAGACTCTTCGATTCCCTCACTCCCGTCCAAAAAAAAATGAGGCCTACCGCATTCCAAAATACTCAATGGCCGAGTGGATATGCACTCGGCTCGAATGTGGGAGACCCAAGTATTAATATTTCACAATGCCTGATTTCAAGCAGGGACTTGAACCCTGGTCTCCCTCAGTCCAGCTGAGTGCCTTAAGTTACATTTTTCATTGGAGGAGAGATTAGAATCTTGGTCTCTTGCCTTCCTGGTGAGTGCCCTAACCACCGGGCTATGGAGTCAGGCTCTCTCTGGCCCAATGAATATTTAATTAAATGAAAAATGAAACAGCACCATTAGGGAAGACTGAGACACTCACTCCAAAATAAATGCTCTCTCATTTTGACCAGAAATTCCACCTGAGAAACCTTGCCAATAAAAATTGTCAGATCTGTCCCTTTCCCACAAAAATATTCACTTTCAACAAATCAGCATTTTCTGAAAAAGATGTTTAGTCGAAAAATTCCCAATCAGCCTTGGAACTTGCTCTCCTGATCAGTCTTCTAGAGCTGGAACTTGACGACCTTCAGGGCACAGTGCAAGATCCAACTATTTACTCGAGCACTTGTTTGAGGAGGGTGAGAGAGGGGAAGAAGTCCCATTGGTGGTTCATGATCATCTGGGATCGTAGTTTTCCATGATAATAATAAATTCTTCAATAAAAAAAATCCACATTTTTCTGCGATTAAAATGAAACGTTGAGCTTTAGTTTTCCTAGCCTATATTATATATAGGTGTCAGTTGGACATAATGTTTTACTGATATATTTACAATTTTAAGCAAGTTCGAAGCCTCTGAATGCCATCAAACATTACAATAAAATAAAATTAATAGAATGATCCTGTCACAGTGCATTGTTACTTTACTATTGTTGATGGCCCTGTTGTTTCAGCCTCTTGTTTTTGTTTCTTTTCATTCAGTTTATGTTTAGCACTTCTCATGTTTTCTACAACTCTCTACCTTCAAACGTAATCAAAGCCTTGCTGCATACAGTACAGAACAGCACATTACTATCAACATGAAATTTGTCCTTGCCGAACACAGCAATGCTGTTTTTAGGGGTGATTTTTAAAATTTTCGACATCTTTTCATAACTTTAATTACTCATGTTTGGAGCGTGAAGTGAAATTTGAGATGCATTAAAACACGAGTCTCTATACACTGCTGAGTAACCTATATGCTTGAAACAGTTTATTGAAGTATGTTTAGCTATGTAAATTTAAAGCACATTCAAAAATCAACCACAAGACAGGGAGGTTGCACACATTGAATAAGTGACACAGGTACTGTCAGTAAAATTTAGCTAATACTTAATAAAAAGAAGAACAGGAGGACTTGTGGCACCTTAGAGACTAACAAATTTATTAGAGCATAAGCTTTCGTGGACTATAGCCCACTTCTTCGGATGCATATAGAATGGAACATATATTGAGGAGATATATATACACACATACAGAGAGCATAAACAGGTGGGAGTTGTTTTACCACCTCTGAGAGGCCAATTAATTAAGAGAAAAAAACTTTTGAAGTGATAATCAAGCTAGCCCAGCACAGACAGACAGTTAGATAACAAGTGTGAGAATACTTACAAGGGGAGATAGATTTCAATGTTTGTAATGGCCCAACCATTCCCAGTCCTTATTTAAACCGGAGTTGATTGTGTCTAGTTTGCATATCAATTCTAGCTCAGCAGTTTCTCGTTGGAGTCTGTTTTTGAAGTTTTTCTGTTGTAATATAGCCACCCGCAGGTCTGTCACTGAATGACCAGACAGGTTAAAGTGTTCTCCCACTGGTTTTTGAGTATTTTGATTCCTGATGTCAGATTTGTGTCCATTAATTCTTTTGCGTAGAGACTGTCCGGTTTGGCCAATGTACATGGCAGAGGGGCATTGCTGGCACATGATGGCATATATCACATTGGTAGATGTGCAGGTGAACGAGCCCCTGATGGTATGGCTGATGTGATTAGGTCCTATGATGATGTCACTGGAATAGATATGTGGACAGAGTTGACATCGGGGTTTGTTACAAGGATAGGTTCCTGGGTTAGTGGTTTTGTTCAGTGATGTGTGGTTGCTGGTGAGTATTTGCTTTAGGTTGGGGGGTTGTCTGTAAGCGAGGACAGGTCTGTCTCCCAAGATCTGTGAGAGTAAAGGATCATCTTTCAGGATAGGTTGTAGATCTCTGATGATGCGCTGGAGAGGTTTTAGTTGGGGGCTGAAGGTGACAGCTAGTGGTGTTCTGTTATTTTCTTTGTTGGGCCTGTCTTGTAGGAGGTGACTTCTGGGTACTCGTCTGGCTCTGTCAATCTGTTTTTTCACTTCAGCAGGTGGGTATTGTAGTTTTAAGAATGCTTGATAGAGATCTTGTAGGTGCTTGTCTCTATCCACACAAGCGGTCCATTTCCTGGACACTACTGTGCTAATAAGCGATGGTCACATAAATACCACCCTATACCGGAAACCTACTGACCGCTACACTTACCTACATGCCTCCAGCTTCCATCCAGGACACACCACACGATCCATTGTCTACAGCCAAGCTCTAAGATATAACCGCATTTGCTCCAATCCCTTGGATAGAGACAAGCACCTACAAGATCTCTATCAAGCATTCTTAAAACTACAATACCCACCTGCTGAAGTGAAAAAACAGATTGACAGAGCCAGACGAGTACCCAGAAGTCACCTCCTACAAGACAGGCCCAACAAAGAAAATAACAGAACACCACTAGCTGTCACCTTCAGCCCCCAACTAAAACCTCTCCAGCGCATCATCAGAGATCTACAACCTATCCTGAAAGATGATCCTTTACTCTCACAGATCTTGGGAGACAGACCTGTCCTCGCTTACAGACAACCCCCCAACCTAAAGCAAATACTCACCAGCAACCACACATCACTGAACAAAACCACTAACCCAGGAACCTATCCTTGTAACAAACCCCGATGTCAACTCTGTCCACATATCTATTCCAGTGACATCATCATAGGACCTAATCACATCAGCCATACCATCAGGGGCTCGTTCACCTGCACATCTACCAATGTGATATATGCCATCATGTGCCAGCAATGCCCCTCTGCCATGTACATTGGCCAAACCGGACAGTCTCTACGCAAAAGAATTAATGGACACAAATCTGACATCAGGAATCAAAATACTCAAAAACCAGTGGGAGAACACTTTAACCTGTCTGGTCATTCAGTGACAGACCTGCGGGTGGCTATATTACAACAGAAAAACTTCAAAAACAGACTCCAACGAGAAACTGCTGAGCTAGAATTGATATGCAAACTAGACACAATCAACTCCGGTTTAAATAAGGACTGGGAATGGTTGGGCCATTACAAACATTGAAATCTATCTCCCCTTGTAAGTATTCTCACACTTGTTATCTAACTGTCTGTCTGTGCTGGGCTAGCTTGATTATCACTTCAAAAGTTTTTTTCTCTTAATTAATTGGCCTCTCAGAGGTGGTAAGACAACTCCCACCTGTTTATGCTCTCTGTATGTGTGTATATATATCTCCTCAATATATGTTCCATTCTATATGCATCCGAAGAAGTGGGCTATAGTCCACGAAAGCTTATGCTCTAATAAATTTGTTAGTCTCTAAGGTGCCACAAGTCCTCCTGTTCTTCTTTTTGCGGATACAGACTAACACGGCTGCTACTCTGAAACCTAATACTTAATGTATGTTTTATTTTTTTCCACAAAATGTAAAAACTAAGATTCTCTGTAAAAAGCAACAAAGAGTCCTATGGCATCTTATAGACTAACAGACGTATTCGAGCATAAGCTTTCGTCAGAGAAGTGGTTATTCACCCACAAAAGCTTATGCTCGAATACGTCTGTTAGTCTATAAGATGCCATAGGACTCTCTGTTGCTTTTTACAGATCCAGACTAACACTGCTGCCCCTCTGATCTGTAAAAACACAAATTCTGCATTTTTCCATGGCAAACAAACGTCTAGGATCCCAGATGATCACAATCGAGTGCTATGTGTCATACCTCTGTTGGAGTAGATAGTAGATCACTAGATTGACGGATGGTGTGTCGTTGTTGCCCTTCATAGGCAACCTTACATTTTTGTTGATAAAAACACGCCCAGAGGCTGGGGAGATGCGTTCATAAAAGATTAAATAAAAATAAGAGGCATTTGGGAACGATGGGTCGTAATTCCATCAAGGGGTTATTTATTATTTGTAGAGTGCCAAGAGAATGCTGGGCATTTACAGACCGATATAAAGATAAGGGCTGGGATTTCCAAAGGAGCCTGAAAGGAGTTAAGCACTATAATATCATGGAAGTTGGGCAACTAGCTCTCTTATGTGCCTCTGAAAATCCTGCACAAGGCCCCCGTCCAATCTAAATCAAAAGAAACAATACAAGTAAACAGGATCAAGAACCAATGGTTAACTCTTGCAAATGTCACAATTTTTGTTTTCCTAATAGTTTGGAATGGTAGTGATGCTAAACGACAAAAGCAATGCTGGACAGGCAATGGAGTGAGGAGAGGAAGGGTGGCATTGTGGTTAACATACAGGAAATGGGAGTCAGAACATCTGGACTCCCTTTCCAACTCTGCCATTGACTTCAAGTATGACCCTGGGGAAAAAACCCACCACCTTTCTGTGGCTCAGAGCGGTGTTGTGATACTTTAAATTCACTAATGCTTGTAAAGCATTTTCATATCTGGGACACTTCCTGGGCTACCCAATGTCGTGAGACACCTCACTACTACCTGCCCTTATCAGTGAGTCTTATGTGTGCCTACAATGGGTCAAGCTCCCTGAAACCCCCAGCCTCTGGCAACAAAAGTGTAACCCATACACCTCTTGGGTGTGGTGTTCTGTCCTTTCTAGTGGCACAGAGACCACTTAGAGATTAATGACTCTGCTTCAGCCTTAGCTAAGGCCCTTAGCTTGTGTAGTAGAGTCTTATGCATTTAGCTCCAGAGATTCCAGGTTCGATCCTGCCTGACGACGACGGGGTCTGTTGGCGTTACACAGGCACTGCCTTCCAGGCCTCCGCAGGCCTCTCTCTCTCTGGTACAGGTTAGCAATAGGCACACATCAGCCCCCGAGTCCTCGGAGCGTCTCTCTGCAGTTCCCAACGCCTGTTCCACTGAATAGTCACAGAACTCTCAGAATCACTACTCCTAAAGGAATAGTGCAGCCTACCTTGCAAGATTCAACTCAGGATCACCACTTCGCTTAGCACACAGCATTTATTTTTTATATACATAAAGTGAAAACAAGAATAAGTTTATCATCAAACAGATTCAAGTGAAAGTGAGTAAGAATAATGGGAACAAGTGGCTACATATAAAAAAACAACACTTTCTAGAGACTAAACTTAACTAACAAGGCATTTGCCTATCTCCTACAAGATAGCCTACCATAAGTTCTCCAGGATTTTTCATCAATTTGGTTAAGAGCCCTTCTCATTAGATCAAGCCTACTGGCAGCTTGCCCTCATGGGCTGAAGGAATAACTGGTAGTTGAACAGCACCCCAGATATAGTTTCAGACTTCACTGTCTTATACCTAAACAGGATAACTCCTGCTGTTTTTTTCCCTCCAGCTCCCATAATATTCATTACCATTTTGCTCAGACTGTAAATGGGGGTTCATTGGGAGTGATACAATCTCAATTTGCACATGACCAGTCAGAGTGAGAAGTGTCTCTTGCCCCCTGCCAAGAGCATGTGGATTACCCTTTTGTAACCTGTCTTAAGCTACAGACATAAAGAACAAATCTTTTAGTGTGTATATATATATATATAACTCCTCACATATTCTCCATACATACATCTCACAATGGTTATGATGACCAGTGTGACACAGGCTTTCATTAGAGACCTTACATGATGTTTAGTCTGGGAGCATGTGTAATTCCATGGGCAAGTTAATGATAGAAAGGTACCAGAGGTGCCATCTGATTCATAAAAATCTACAGAATCATAATTTCAATGGTCATCCTCTGCAGGGTGGCAGGACACTCTGTACCCCAGCTCCCGGTCCTCTAGTTGGTGGAAATTTTGATAATACAATGTTGATAGAAATAGGTCTATTTGGGTATCACTCAAAAGCCCTTCCTCCCACAAACACAATGGTACCAAATACGACAAACTTAGAACTATTATGTAGATATATATTCAAGAAAATGTTTAAAAAGCAACAGTTCTTTAATTATATTTTAATACAGGGGTGCATTGCTTACGTAAAAGACACTGATCTTTGGTAATCTTAAGGAAGTTGGCCTTGATGAGCAGAACCGAAAACATTTATTCGTCAAAGCCTTAATCAGTGTTGTCTCCATCTAGGGGACCACTGCTAGACACATTGGCACACTGATCCTCATCCATACCACACACCTCTGTACAAGGTAGGCTGATGGCCAAACATTTGCAGTGTGGTGAGCAGCTGGTCTTCCCACACAAGCATCTGATTTGCTGAAGGACTGACACCTGCCTTTCCTTTCCACTAACCTGCCCACAGAATGAGATTTTACTACATTATGCTCCCAAACTAAGTTTTTTGGTGAACTGGACCCCTATGCCCTCTGGCAGTGGGCACCAAAAGATCCTTGGGTCACAATATCCCCATTCTGAAGGGTCTATAGAAAGTTCTGGCTTCAGAAACCTAGCAAGTTTTTGATTTTATACAATCCTAGATCCATTCTCTACACAATCTTCCTCCCCATTTGCTTTCCCTTCGCTTCATGGCAGCTTTTGTCCTCCCCTGACCCTACCCTTCTTTCCTTTCCCTTCTCACCACATTCAACACAGGAGGGGGGTGGCGAATTGTCACCAGAGCAGTCTTGCCCTCCCATTTAGCAGCCATTGCTCTTCTTCATCTACTGCTCTGCCAGCCATTCAGTAGGTGAAGGCATGTTATTCACTAGCGTGATGACACCTCCATGAATTGAATTGGTCCCATTCTGTGACATGCTTTTAACAACAATTCTGTTTATAAAGAACTTGAACATGGCATCATCCGCACGCTGTGCAAAGACAAAATAAACAGTTTCAGAAAAAGCAAAAAGGCTCCATCACAAAAAAGTACCCAAACCAGCAGACAGAAGACCCAGCTGCACTAGTCTCAATTGCTGCCATATGAGGCAAGGCAACAGATAGCAGTTCAACACTAATGCATGTATACTACTTTATAACACTATAGTAATCTATGGGTGAAAAAAAATATTTTAGATATATATGGATGTAATATCTGAGCTCGTCACATGTTGAATATTTATCCCCACAACACTCCCAAGCAGCAAGGAAGTGGTATTATCCCAGTTTTATAGACCTGAGGCACCGAGATTCTAAGGTCTTGTCTACACAAGGAAAAAGCCCAGAATCACTATTGTTGAACAGCTAATTGCACTAGCTCTCTGTTTCAACACTCTTATTCTGCACTATGAGTGCCTTTGTGTGGGTTAAGTTAAAAATAGATTAAGCTACAGTGCACAAAGGCATACTTAGTGCAGAATAAGATAGTCCACATGGGGAGGTAGTGTGAAATAGCTACTGCTCTTTAATTCACAAGCTAGGTATTTTGCACTAACTTCTCTTCATGTATTTCCCTTAGTGAATTGCCAAAAGTCAACAGGACTTCTGTGGCAGATGAAAAAGTTATTTATCTCATGGAAAATAATGAGTGCAGCCAGAGTAACCAGAACCCCAAATTGAAATTATCTTCTGTTACAGTATTTTTCCTCATTGGAATATTGTTTACATTTTATAATTTAGATTTCTATCACTAGAATTCAAAATATTCTGCAGTTTATGTGAACCAGCTTGTCCTTTTCAAGGTATTGTAGCACCACGCTAACACATATTTTGTTTAGTTCATTTAGTATGGGTTTCTAGACACTGACGAAGCACAAGCATATAATTTTTTACTTATATTTTCACTTTGTGTTCTATGAAACTTTACTTCATTGTATTTCTTTTAATGAATTACCTGGAACTAGAGAAATGGAAAATGGTCATTTCTATTAATGAATTACTTGGAACTAGAGTAATAGAAAAGGAAAAAATACAAAAATATTAAGTCTGTAAGTTCCCTGGTATAATTTTACAAAAGGTTACTGAAGAACTCAAGAACTCGGTTTTCCTCATCCCTCACACATCCATCCCAATAGCAAAAGCTCTGAAAAACAAAAGATTATATATTTTAATATGTACAGTCAACCAAGAAAGAAGGAAGCCCTTATTTTTCAGGTCAGGTATGTTAACAAAGGTTCTACATTCCCCTACAGTCAGTCATTTTATTTCTTTTTAAAATTATTTTTTAGAATCATATTTTACAGATTGCAAGAAATTGTATTGCGTATTAGTTTAATTATTAAATATTTTCTAAGAGGCAAGGTCAAACTTTCTGACCCATTCCCTCACCTTAAGAGGTCATTCACTTTGGAGTGTGCCCATCTCTCTTTCAACTTGGATACCATGATGCTAAATGTATATAGCAGTCAGACAGTAATAGAAGTAGCATTACCATGGAGTTAGCAGTAGCAACTTTAACATACTACCTTCTACCCGCTCAAGTGTTTTTTCCTCTAAGCATCATGGTTGAATTATCTCCCAAGAAATCCTCCATCACATCAACAATGATCTGGTTGGCTAAATCAGAGATATGCAATTTATTTTGTAATGAAAGGCAAGGGATACAGATCTGAAATGTCCTACAGAAGTTGACCTTTCCACTGAAATGCACTTACCTGTTTAAAGTTATTATTTATCTCATGGAAGAGATTATAAAAAGAAAATACGACTGTGTTCTGTTTATGTTAACAGAATAAGATTAATTGCTCTTAATCCTGTTTCTCTCCTTTTTAATGGGCACAGTCCAGTCTGCCTGGTACAAAAGTTTAAAGGCCTAGTTATTTCACATCTGGCACGAGTCCATGGAGTTGTATTTATTTATTTATTTTAAACAAAGGCTTCACTCATGAATCCCTTTCACTTTTCACAGAGACTGCACTCCTCAAGCACCAATACTTTCACTCATTTCTTTTTGCAGCTTTCAGAATTACTAAGACAAACATATTGTGACATAACCAGTTTGTTGTGTGGTTTGTTTTTTCTTACTTAAATTTTGGGTTTTAACAGCTGCCATGGCCTTTAGCAGACACACATACATACATATATTTTTATATCCTATGGAAAAGATGTGAATCTACATCAGGGTTTAGTGAACCCTATGTGCAGAATGCTGAAACTGATCCATGATTTACAATACACCTCTACCTCGATATAACGCTGTCCTGGGGAGCCAAAAATAGCTTACCGCGTTATAGGTGAAACTGCGTTATATCGAACTTGCTTTGATCCACCAGAGTGCGCAGCCCCGCCGGAACACTGCTTTACTGCATTATATCAGGTCGCGTTATATCGGGGTTGAGGTGTACTTCAGATTTTTAAATTCAGTGCTGCCTGACCTCTGTTTATAAAGAGGACATATGGCTGCAGAAACAGTTGCTTGCCAGTGAACAGAAACCCAAAGCTTTTTACCTCAGAGTTGCAGGTCATGGATTTGAAAGTGATAGGTCATCTTAAACTGATAACTCTGAACTTCATCTAAACCAGTCAAGGAAAATTGAGAACCTCAACTGGTCTTACCATGAATCCTGACAATTAATGCTTCCCAAAGTCTTCCGGTGGGAGTGAACATTCTTAAGTAGCTTTGGTAGGAAACTGTTTCCTTTGCCAACTTTCCAGTGCCAAGGTTTGTCCTTAAGGAACATCTAAACACCTAAAACATTTTCCTATACTTATTTTTTGGCAATAGTGAGAATTCAGCACTGGAATAAAAAGAGGTCAAGTGAGCATCTTTTTACTTCTTATGAGAACTCTTCTTATTTAAGATTCAGTGTAATACTATAATTCCTTCACATACACCAAGGTTATAATCCTTTTTATTTCTCCCAAACAGCACTGATTAAATCCTTTATTTTTCACTTTTGTTAATCCATATTGTGACTTCAGAGGATTGAAGGTGAATATGGGAACAAACTACTTAGCTGTGGACATACTGGTCAGATCCTCTGATGGTGTAAATTGGCTTAGTTTCACTGACTTCAGTGGAGCTATTCTAATTTACATCAGCTGAGGACCTGTCTTATGAATGTTAAAAGTGAAAAGGAGATTTTCCACTGAATTTAAAGTGGCGTCAGGTACTGTTTTGTTCTGTCAAAATGTGCTGATAAGAAAACAGAAAGATCTTTCTATAACTTTTTAGAAGTATTATGAAGAGCTATACAAGTTCTGAATGTAGGACAGAAAAATGGGTGCATTCAGAGACAAGACAAAACTGATAAGATTTTAAAAAGGGGCTGGAGAAGGGAAGGAATAAATCAGAAGACTCATACCAGATAATGAGGAGGTGCATGTGAAAAATGCATTAAGAACAGATCATCATCCTGTGCAGGACGAACTGCCCACTGAAAACTACCCAATATTTGTCATAAATTCTTCATCCCTCCCGCTCCTCCCTGTCCCCCACACTCACTCACTCTCTCCCCCACACTTTTTCTTCAAGCAGATTATTAAAAATAAATTCAAATAAGAAAAGTTCAATGTATCTGGGGTGGAGGAAGAGGGTGAGGAACCTGAAGGAAGACAGGAGAGAGAGGGCTGAAGTACTGATCAGCAAGTTAGAAGGGAAGGTAGCAGTGAAAGGAATGGGAAAAACGTGCGTCTGCTGCTGCCCCCTTTTCCATTATAAAATTTCACACTGTACGAATATTTGTATCTGGCAGCAAACCACCAAAAGGCAAGCTGGCACTGAATCATAACCCAACATTTGCTATTTGTACTGTAGCTGTCACATTTGTGCAATTTCTATCAGTCAAGGGCTTCTTTTCTGAAGAAAAACTCTTTAGGCTATTTTTGTTATTTATTGTTTTGCTGAGGTCCTCATATTAAACTCTCTTCTACACACTGTCTCTGAAATATCACATTTGATTCAAAAATTGGACTTTACTAAGAATAATTTCAATGCACAAGTCTTGCAAAAATCTGTATTTATAGGTTGGGGACATTTACAGGTATTTTACATGGCACTGCTTGTATAAATCACACCAGGAGAAATTAACCATTACATATCTACATCCAATCATAGCCACGTCAAGAACCCCATTTACTATGTTCCATTTGTAATGTAGACAGCACCTTACAAGTGCTGTCAACTTAATCATGCATCTGACGTGTATTTAACTTTGCACATTGACAGTGTCCCTTTAAGGCTGCTTTTATGGTACAAGAGGGAACACGTTGTTGTAATGAACCCTCCAACACAATTGTGGTTGTACTACTTTTATCAATTTTAAACTGACTAGATTTAATGCAGATGGCATCTCCCACCCTCAGGAAACTATAAGTCGTCCATGTGATTTGTAGAGTTTGCAGCTGTGTGTGAGGTCTTTACTATACTACAAAACAGAGGGTTCCTGTTTTTGCAGCATAGACAAGGCCCTGACGGTCTGAACTCTGTACTTGCTCCTCCACGCAGCCAATAGGCTACTGGATAGCACAGAAGCTTAATGCAGTGTCTCTGGCGAGGGATGAGGAGAATGCCAGCAAACTCCAGCTGATGGCTGGAATGGGAGATACTGAAGACCTTGCCAGGATCTCAAGATCTGTTTGTATGGTGCCAAACATGGCTGCATAGACTGGGGCCAAGCCAGTTCTTCAGGAGAATTCCAAAACTAGAAAAGTGCCAGGGAATGGAACCCGATGGGCTGGGAGGGGCACAGCAGTTGTGGAGTGGGAGCATGGGGAAAAGTAAGTTGCAAAGGTGGCATGCACAGTACCAAGCCAGGCATCTCTGCCCTGACCAGGAAAAATGGCAGCTGAAAGGGCAGGGGCTATAGAAGGGAATGCCAAGAAAGCACTAGAATTTGAAACTGAACAAAAACTGTTACTTTTGGTGTGCAAAGTATGGACGAGCTGCTGCCATAGCTATTACTTCTATCATTTCTTACAGGTTATTGTAATGGCCAGTACAGCATCACTTATGTCCCCAATCATTGTAGGATCAGGTGGACAGGTTCCACAGTGGTGGAACAGCTGACAAACCTGAAGTCCAGGAATAGAAGAAAAAGCAACACAACCTAACCCTGGACATGCAAAGAGAGATGAAAAAGGACTGTCTGGATATTCTAATTGAAAAAGGAGAACATGGGCTCGGGAACAAGATAAGGAACTGACACTAGATTATTTCTGGAACAAGAGGGAAATGGACACTTGAGGACAGACGGTGCTAAGGAGAAATTCTCAGTAACACTACTGTACTCCACTATAAATGAACCGAAAGAGGAAAAGTTGACTTGGTTTAAATAAGTTATAACTGAGTAGCATAATTTTTGTCTTGTTTTGGTGAAGGGACAGTCTATGTGAGCAGATTTCTACTCAGTCTAAAATAATGGATGAAGGAGACTGCAGCTGGAACCTGCAGGCTCTATGATAAGGGTTCTTTGGTTCTCTATTTGAGAGATATTTTGTTACCAATATTACTGATTCTCATGGGGTACTGAATATCCAGGCATATTGTTGCAGTAGTTATCTGGCTACATGTATATGACATGTATATGGAGCATGGGGGAAGCATGGGGGAAATGGAAAGTTGCAGTCTTCACTTCTGGCCAACCATTTTAACAAGCACTCCAATCTGAAAAGGTTCAAAGCTGTTGGTACTTCCAAGTGTATTCCCATTTTATACTTCGTTTGAGATAATGCTCTGATAAAGATCATTAGCCATTTAACAGCCTGCCATCTCAGGTTACGGAACTCAGGTTTTTCTTCATTTTGAAAAGCATATTAATACATAAAACAAATGACTACAAATTCCTGCCTTTCAACAAGGACAATCTAATTCTATTTCAACTAAAATCAATGCTTGCTGGGCCTCTGCTGAAAATTTTCTATTGGGAATTGTAACTGTTGCATTTCAGGGTTATAAAAAAAAGTTTCTCTTTTCATAATTCCAGAAGACCCAGCTGGGCTGTTGTGACAATTTGTGAATATTTAAATGCCCTACTTTCATTGGGAATAGTTTACCAGTGATGGCCAAATAATTTCAGGCATGAGAAGAGAATCAAGCCTTAGACTGCTGAATAGCTCACATTTGACCTGCTGTTCATTTCCTAAGCTGGACACAAGTGCAATTCACGTAATAGTTAAAGCTGACTGAATAAGCATAAAACAACTGTTTCATATTTTCTGCATAGCTTCCCTGTCTAATAAATTTCTTATTAACCTAAAAGCGCTAATAGTTATAATCTGTACACTGATGAGAGAGGTGAACATGTAGGATAAAGTAATTACCATAAACGTTAAAGAAAAGCATTTCCTTTCCCCAGAGCATTTCGAAATTGGCTGTGTTTAAGAGGGTAATGTAGGTCCTTGTGTGATTTTGTTACAAGGCACAGGTACATCTGTTACAAGAGCTATAAAAGCAGAGGCAGTGCAAATCCTAGTAGTGCTGGCAATCTGAAGAGTTGGTTCTCTTTGCCAAAGGAGAGTGAGGGAGACTTGAAATGTGGTATTTTCCTCTAACAGACCAGGTTAAAGCAAGCGATTTAATGAACACGATTCTATGATAGCAGTCTCAGTATGGAAAAGTTTTACCATGGACCTTGAATTATTAACTCAATGTCTCTACTCTGCACAGAATAGAAGTGGAGTGCTGGAATATATTTTTCTTTCCAGTTTAAAAACACACCACATGGTGTGGCTGGCTGCTATCCACAGAGACTTGGTTTCTATCCTCACCTAAAAGCACTAAGGACCTGCTCCACAGAACCTAGTCAACTAAGGCCTGGTCTACACTTAAAAGTTTTGCTGGCATAGCTATGTCAGTTGGGGTGTGATTCCCACCCCCTCCCCCAATCCCTGACTAACACAGCTATGCCGGCAAAATCCCTAGTGTAAACACAGTTAAACTGGCAAACAAGTCCATTTGTCAGTACAGTTTATTTTGTTTGGGGGTGGGGTGGGGAGGATGGTTTTACACTGTACCAGCAAAAGAACTCTTTTGCCAGTTTAATCTGTCTCTCCATTTGGGGATTTGCCAGTATACTTCTACTGATAAAAGGTATATCAGTATACATGTAAGGGTATACAAGCTGTAGGAAACCAGGGAGCCAAAGAACTGCAAGACCCCAATCAAATCTCTCTTGCACAGTCTCAAACAGAAGGGAGAGGAGGTCTTTTGAAAGGCATTAGACATGATTTACACCAGAGAGAAAACACTTCTGGGGAAAAAAGAGTGGGAGCTTGGTATTCCCAGAGGACATACCCAAACATGAGGAAGCCTTTCTTCTAAGAAAACAGTAGACTAGAATCGGAAGGGAGGTTTACCATTATACAGTCAAATCTGTACAAGAGACCATCCTCGCTAGGATACCACCTGTCTTAAGAGACCTTCCCAGACATACTAACAGAAGCTCTGGTCCATCTTTGATAAAGCCTCCTCTGTTAAGCAACGCCACAGCGTTTCATATAAATAATCTAACAAATTCATACATTTTTAGTTTCCCAAAAGAGCAACAAAAAAAAGGTAGTTACTTATTTCCACATTCTGCCATAAACCTATATAAAAGCTGATTTAATTAAAAAGAGCTACACACAAACTGAAGAAGGATCATTGCTTCCTTTAAAATAATCTGATCTCTCCCTTGGTATTAACAAAAAAAGAAACTCTGACCTTCTTTGCTGTTTCACTATCACCATTCCAAACAAATCGGCATCAGTAATTTATGGACTATGGTATGATCAGTGTCATGGAACCTTGTCAGTCACTATTAAACCTGGCTCAATTCACTGAATTGAAGTGGTCTAATAAAATAAGAATGGATATTTTATTGATATTTTCTGCATTATGTAAAGAAAACTGCATTTCCTCTGTCTGCTTATAGCAGTTCTAATAAAATGATGGCTGGTATTGAACAATTTAAGCTCATTGTAAATATGAGCAACAGAAGCTCAGCAGGAACATGACTTTTTTTTTAATATAAAATCTTCAGGGGGTGCTTCAGTCGATTCTGCTTGCTAATCCTTAAAATCTGCAGCATTTTGATGATTAAAAATGGTTTTGTTCAAAAGTAGTTGAACTTTGGATAAAAGCAAAACTAAGAAAAACAAACACATACAATTGCTCTAGTAATTTTTCTATATTCTCCCCTCTTTTATTAAGATGGTATACAAGAAAGTAAGTGTGACGAATGCGGGAATTTGGGTAATATTTATATGATGCCTGCATACACCTCAGTTTCCCTCTGGGCTTTGCATAGCTATGCACTGAGTATAAAGGGAAGAGATGAGCAGCCTGTTTGGAAACAGAGTTATTGAAGTCTACATATGTGCATGGAGGATTCAGAGAGACAATGGAAACCCCAGACATTGACACATAGCGACTGACAGTCAAGAGGAAGGAGGCTTTCCCCAACCTCTCTCCAGGGAAGAAGACCAAAAACCCAAGCAGGAGCACAAAGTGGACTGGTGTCAAGTGTCTGTGTTAAGAGTGAGCTCACAGAGACATAGCACACAAACATCTGGAACCAGGGGCACAGAGAGGGGAAGCCAAGATGGCTTCTAAGGAAGCATGCCTCAATCTGAACTCGATCTCAACCTTTGCCTCTCTCTGCTTACCTAATGATGTTCTCAGGTGGCAATAAATTGTTACCCTGTTTGAAAAGGCTGCCTAGTGTCACTTCAGATTCTCACTGAGATATTGCGTCCTGGAGGAGTACAGGACAAGTCTCCCACAGGAGTTTGGTTTGGCTGAATTCGCTGCCGGGAGCCATGGAGGGAGACAGGGATCGCTGGTGCCCAAAGGCCCAGTTTCAGAGTCTTGGAGGTCATGCGCCTGCCCCTGAGGAAGTGTGTGGATCCTTGGGGCTTGGCACACTAAGGGGGTCACTCTTAGGGAACTGGTTTTAGGCTGGGGCATAGACCAGATCCAGTGAATCCATGACAGTGAGCAACTGATAGCAATGACTAAGTATAGCACAGGTGGAGGGAGCATAAAAGGTATAAAAATGCCTCCACTTACAGTAGAGAAGGACTAACAATATTTTGTCATTATTCAGTGCTTTTCATCCACAAACCTTAAGTATTTTATGAAAGGTGGGAAATTATTACCACCATTTTACAGAAGGGATAACTAAACTATCAAGGAGATACATAATCTGCCCAACAATATGGTAGGCCAGAGGCAGAGAAGGGAACAGAACACAAATCTCCTGTTTCTCAGGTCCATGCTCAGTCCAGTAGATCTCAGTTGTCCCCTGGCTAATAGCCATCTCTCTCAGTCTCCTAAACTGTGTTTCCCACAAAAGAACAAACAAATAAATTCAGCAGTCCACCATTTAATCCTAAATCAGACAAATATTTGAAACAGATTGGAGAAACAAAGGTCTGGGATCAGCTGGTGGTGGCAATACCTAATTGTTGCAAAAATGTGATATTTTGCTCAATCAAATATACACAAATTGGAAATTATACTAACTCAGGAGGAAAACACAAAAGCAATGTAGCAAAAGAAAACCAATTTCTATTGTAATGCTCACACACAATCTGTCCGCAGAGCAAACTCGTGACTAACAGCTGCTAGCAGCGAACAAATGGAGAGAATCATTAACTGAAAACTCGTGGCCTGATTTTCAGAGGTGATGAGCACCCTCAACTCTCCCTGAAATTAGCACTTCTGTGCCAACTTAAAAAAAAAAAAAAAAGAAGGTACAGAAATATAGCATCAGCAAACTGAACTATAACAAATGCCCACCAGATTCCCAGATGCTTCGTATCATAAACAAGTTCAAAGTGTGGAGGAGAATGTCTTTAATCTGTTAATTTGTGTTTTCCTCAAATAAAAACAAATAGAAATTATTCTGAAAAAGTCAGTTGCCAATGTTTTTAATCTAGGTATTTGATGTAATTCAACCTAATATACAAGAAAGCTATCAAAATTCTTTTAAAACTCGTTGCAGATGGTCTCAGTAACATTTCAATAAATTGTTTTGAAAGAAATAGTGCCTATTTTTTCCAGAAATGCATTTGCAAGTATACCACCATGCCAGCTAACTGCAGTAGTAACTCAAGCTGGCTTCATGTTAATGATCCACCCTTATCTGTTCAAGTTTTACTGAGATTTTCAGAAAGCAAATAGCACTCCCTCAAACTCTCTGGAATGGAATATTGACTGTTAACAGCCAATAGACTGTAAGGTATTTTTCTGCACATCTCCTTTACGATATTTTATTTGCAAAACAGATTTTTTTCAGAAGTGTGAACAGCCTTTTTTTTTTTTTAAATCTCATATTAACCCATTTCATACATTTGTTTGCTTTTGCCAAAAATGCAATTTGCATCTACAGCAGAACCTCAGAGTTACGAACACTTCAAGAATGGAGGTTGTTTGTAAATCTGAAATGTTCATAACTCTGAACAAAACATTATGGCTGTTCTTTCAAAAGTTTATAACTCACCATTGACTTAATACAACTTTGAAACTTTACTATGCAGAAGAAAAATGCTGATTTTAACCATCTTAATTTAAATGAAACTAGCACCAGATTCTTTCCTTCCTAACAGTTTCTTGTCAATTTTTTTTTAAACTTTCCTTTTATTTTTTAGTAGTTCATATGTAATACAATACTGTACTGTATTTGCTCTTTTTTTGTTGTTTTTGTCTCTAATGGTGCCTGACTGCATACTTCCAGCTCCAAATGAGGGGTGTGGTTGACCAGTCAGTTCATAACTCTGGTGTTCATAACAATAAGGTTCTACTGTATACAGAATCGTAGAAGCATATGGCTGCAAGGGACCTAGTCCATCCCCCCATGCAGGACCAAGTATACTTCTACTATCCCTGGCAGGTGTTTTTAAATACCTCTAATGATGGAGATTCTACAACCTCCATTAGCAACTTACACCAGTAATTAAAAATAACTATCCTTAAAGTTAGAAAGGATATGTCTAACCTAAATCTCCCTTGCTACAGATAAACCTCTTCTTCTACCTTCAATGGACATGGAGAACAATTGATCCCTATCCTCTTTAACAGCAGCCCTTAATGTATATGAAGACTTATCAGATCCTCCCTCAGTCCTTTTTTCTCAAGACTGAACATGCCCCGTTTTTTTGTTTGTTTGTTTGGTTTTAAAAAACGTTTCCTCTTCATAGGTCAGGTTTTCTTTAAAAATAAAAAAATATCATTTTTGTTGCTCTCCCCTGGACTCTTCAGTTTGTCCGTATCTTTCTTAAAGTGTGATATCCAAAACTGGACACAGTACTCCAGCTGAGGCCTCATCAATGCCAAGCAGAATGGGACAACTACCTCACCTGTCCTACATATGACATGCCTGTTAATACCCCCCGAGAATGGTATTAGCCATTTTCGCAACTGCATCATGTTGTCGTCTTATATTTAATTTGTCATCCACTATAATTCCCAATCTTCTTCTGCAGTACTACTGCTAGGCAGTTATTCCCCATTTTGTAGTTATGCATTTAATTTTTCCTTCTTAAGTGAAGTACTTTGCACCGGTCTTTACTGAATTTCATCTTTTTGATATCAGAATAATTCTCCAGTTTGTCAAGGTAATTTTGATTTATCATTCTGTCTTCCAAAGCACAAACCCTACCAGCTTGGTGTCATCTACAAATGTTATAAGCATATTCTCTATTCCATTATCTAAGTCATTAATGAAAAATGTTGAATAGTACTGGACCAGGGACAGATCCCTGTGGGACCCCACTATATACATCCTCCCAGTTAGACAGCAAACTATTAATAACTACTCTGAGTACAGTTTTTCAGCCACTTGGGCACCCACCTGATAATTATTTCATCTAGACCACATTTCCTTAGTTTGTTTATGAGAATGTCACATGCAACTATGTCAAAAGTCTTACTAATGTCCAGATATATCATGTCTACTGCTTCTCCCAGATATATCATGTCTACTGCTTCCCCCATCCCTATCCACTATGTACACTATTTGCACTTTTTCCTCCTGGGTTTTCATTTAAAAAACAAAAACAAAATATTTATACCTGTCAGAAACCAACAGTTTAAACCAGAGTTAGGAATAGCATAGATCAGGGGTCGGCAACCTTCGGCATGCAGCCCATTAGGGTAATCCGTTGGTGGGTCGCAAGACATTTTGTTTTATTGACCATCTGCAGACACGGCCCCCCACAGCTCCCAGTGGCCACGGTTCACCGTTCCCAGCCAGGGAAGCGGTGGCCAGCACGTCCCTGCACCCCGTGCTGCTTCCCACAGCTCTCATTGGCCAGGAACAATGAATTGTGGCCAGTGGGAGCTGTGGGGGGCCGTGCCTGTGGACAGTCAATGTAAACAAAATGCCTCGTGGCCCGCCAGCAGATTACCCAGCTGCGTGCCGAAGGTTGCCGACCCTGGTATAGATTCTACAGCTGCTGTCACAGGGACCAAAAACTGACCTTTACCTTAAAAGAACAAGTGAGTCTAATGTTTTTCCTTTAAACTATTTTATTTCTTAAGCATTTGCTTGAAGAGAGGTGTGGGGGAGGGCAGAAAGGTTGCATTTTTGCTGTTTTATGGTATATAGAGGAAGTCAGAGAAGTTGAAGGGGTGTATGTGTGTGTTGGGGGAGGTAGGAGTTCTGCATGTTTGTTTTTACTTTTTACCCTAAAAAAAAAAAAAAATCAGTAATGTCTTATGTTTCCCTGTTTTGCTTGAGGTCTTTCTCAGGAGAGACATGTGCATTGGGAACTTTTTCAGCCCTGAGGTGAAGGAGGACATTGGGGTGAATCCTGAACACAGATCCTCCTTGAAAAACAGGAAAAAGATCTCAGTTATTCTACTCCTTTCACAGCCTCCCAATGAATAACTCCAAGCTCTGCTCTTTTACTCCTCAGCTTTCCACAGCAGCAGCTTCAAATGGACATGACTCTTGAAAGTTTCACAACTTCCCATATGATTCTGAATAGCAGCACTGAAACTGACAAAAATCTTGTCAGTCTGCTGCTGCTATTGTTGCTTGGGAATGCTATGAACACCACCACTGCTGGAACCATCATCTTTTGACTCCGGAATTCAATATTGCATCAATTTATGCTTGGTTCACTTTGGAAGGATATGCTCACAACCACATGGGCTACACCCTAATTCTCTTTAAAATTAAAGCTTAAGTTTTGTAGAAGTTAGTGGCTTAGGCCTTTCTCACTCACAAGTGGGCTCCTCCCACTTGACACTAAAGAGCAAGTGCGGTGGATTTCAAGCAGTGTGTATATGTACTACGTTCTTTTTCTGCGCTTCCATGCTTATAAAAAGTAGTTTATTAAAATGCTGTTAGTTAGTTACTTTCCTTTTAAATGCATATTGCATCATTTTGGTTCAATTGGGAAGCTTTTTAATTTTAATGGGAAAATGGGTTTCCCCAGCAGGAGCAAACCTCCCAAACTAGAGGTATTAAGTAGGGTTACCATACGTCCTCTTTTTCCCGGACATGTCCGGCTTTTCAGCACTCAAACCCCCATCCGGGGGGCACTACCAAAAAGCCGAACATGTCCGGGAAAATGCCGCCAAGGCACTTCCCCTCCCACGGCAGCTCTGCTCCTCCCCTGACTCTTCAGCTCTGTTTAAGAGCCGAGCTGCCCGAGCGCTATGGGCTTCAGGCAGCCCCCTTGCCTCCGGACCCCAGCCGCAGGCCGGGCACTTCCCCTCCCGGCTCCGGCGGCGCAGGGTCCTGAGGCACGGGGGCTGCCTGAAGCTCTTAAACAGAGCCGAAGAGTCAGGGGAGGAGCAGAGCCTCTGGCCGCGGCGGCTCTGCTCCTCCCCGACTCTTCGGCTCTGTTTAAGAGCCGAGCGCTACCGGCTTCGAGCAGCCCCCATGCCTCCGGACGCTGGGCTACTGGAGCCCGGTAGGGGAAGTGCCCGGCTGGGGGCGCAGGGTCCGGAGGCAAGGGGGCTGCCCAAAGCCCAAGCGCTACTGGCTTCACGGTTTGCCGGGCAGCCTCCAGACCCTGCGCCCCCGGCTGGGCGCTTCCCCTCCCGGGCTCCAGCTGCGCTGGGGAAGCGCCGGCCCGGGGCGCAGGGTCTGGGGGCTGCCCTTTCCGCGTGGCTGGGAGTGGGAGGGAGGAGGGGGCGGAGTTAGGGCGGGGAAGGGACGGAGTTGGGGTGGGGCTGGAGGGTGGGGAAATGGGCAGGGCCATGGCCCGTAGAGGGTCCTCTTTTTTTATTTGTTAGATATGGTAACCCTATATTAAGATATTTATCATCATGAAGGGAAACATATGATGAATGTTGTTTAAGTTAAAATGTACTGTAAATGTTATTAATTATGTAGACAGGAGTCTAAAATCCATCTGAAATAGTAAAAAGGATTTGGCATGTATGTGGATGGGACTGAAAAATTAACGCGTTCTTGAAGCACGGGAGGAGAATGAAAGCACTGTTTAAAGAGGAGTTGTGGTTGATTATACAGCACTATAATTGTATATAATTCTTTTAAAGGCAAAAACAAAACAAACAAAAAAAACAACACTCCACCACCTTTGCAACCTCCCCCAAAGACCTTACAAATAAAGGGCCTGCAAAGTCTCATATCCCACTAGCTGCCCAGTGTAGACATACCAATAAGTCTCCATGCAAGTGCAGAGGTCTGCCTGAGTGGATGCAGTTGCAAGATCAAAGCCTTAAAATACATCTGTTTTGAAGCAGTCTGCAGCATAGAAAGTTGCATGGACCTAGCTCTTCCAAATGTCAGTGAAGGGTAAAGAGCACAGACTGGTCATGCTTCCTAACTGCCTGTATTGCAATACAGCAGTTGGAAAAATATTGTTTTCTAAAATTGCTGGAGGGAAAGCTAGAGTTGTAACAGCTTATTGCATTAGGCTGTTACCCACGCTCAACTCTGAAACGTCCTCTGAGAGGAGTTTGATCTCAGGATAATTCTTAGTGAATGCTTATGTGCAACACAAATATGGGGTATGATTTCTCACAATCCATGTCTTTGTTCTGCACGTCAGAGATGCTATCCGTCAGAAGAAGAGTGCATTTCTAGAATGATGGGGAAGCTTGCACTACACTTAATGGGGAAAAGCATACATTTAACTAGCTCCTAGGATTTCAAACTCTCTCTCTCTCTTTTGGATTGGGATGGGGACTTGAAAAATATTAACTATATTGCACTTGTCAGATATTGTATAAACATTCTAAAATGTACATAGGGAATATAATCAATATAATGAATTAGAGACACCATATTTCCTAAGATTAGTAGTTTATTTTATTTAGCAGATCAGTTCATAAATACTAATGTCAGACAGCTTTTCAAAATTAGGAAGTACTGAAACTAAAATACTTCAAAAAACTAATTTAGCAACCAGCTAAAATAGAACAACACAAACACCAAAAGCTAAAAGGTAGGTGGTTTTCAACAGTCTCTCTCTCTCTCTTTGTGTGAGTCATGCAACTTTCCTAGTCAAATTTCCCTCATCTCTAAATCAGGAACAACTATTTTATTAACCATATCATAGCACTTTTCATAGAGAAATCTCAGTATGTTTCATGAAATTAAAAAATTACCATTTTATACATAGGAAATTGAGCCAGAGAGGTTAGCGAAGTTTCCCAAGGCCACATAGCATCTCAGTGACAGATGAGAACAGAACCCAAGTCTCCTGCATCATACTCACTGAACCATGGTACCTCTGAAAAAATACATACATTCTGGTATGCTTCGTTAACCATAAAAATAATATTTAAGATATTTCACTATTAAATGCTTTGAGCACACAAATCTTCAATGGCTTGTTAAATATCACTGATCACAGAGTTATGTTAAATTTTTTTTGTCATTCTGAGTCACATGTAAAGAAAGGATAGTTGGTCTTCAAAACAAAACTAGGAACACCTCTATCTCTCTCTCTCACACACACACACACACACACACACACACGTCATATTTCCTCATTTATCAAATACAACTTAGATAAATTACAAAAATTAATGCATGGAAAGGAAACTTAGGTTAGGATTTCTCTGGGCCTTTCCCTTGCATATGAATACAATAAAAGATTTTTTTTACATTTTGTTATTTTTAGTAGCAATTTAATTCATGAAAAATCTGATACGTGTAGCAGTCACCACTGCTAGAATTTAGGAAATAAAACATCACTACAGCTCTATAGTTTAGGTGAACAAAGAGCAAGATACACAGCACTATCACCCAGCACTTATGAAAATACCAGAAGCAATGGGGAAGAAACCACTATCACAACATTTGAAAATATTACTGCTTTGAACTGTTTTTGAAGCTATTCAAACAGAAATAACTATGAGAGCAATGATAGCCATCTGTTAAATTGTTTAATGCTACTCTGCTGTACAGTACAGTACAGCTATACAAATAATGGTGGTACAGGAGCAATTGTTTCAATTAAACAATTCAAATCAATTAGCCATCAATGAACTACAAAGTCAGTATTTGGAGACTCAATTCACAAAATACTTTTAAAAAATCACTGACTGATCATTTCATTTTCAAACTCTTACCGGAACATCAAAAACTTCCTGGGTATCATCCAGCATCTGGATTTTGATGGAGATAAGTTTTCCTGGAGGTGTCATAGGCAGTTTCTGTCCATGTTCCAATGTACTGATCCCAGCATTTTCCTGAGCTCCTAACCGGGATCCAGCTGTTGGTCTCTGTTCCGTTTCACCCATGTTTCAAAAAACACGTTTCTTAAGTCTGATAGAGGAAGAAGGATAAAGAAAACAGAAAAACAGAAAACTCAGTACGAAAGATAGCTGATCAAAGGCATTAGAGTACATAAATTTACACTGGAGAATTGCAAAACAATTAACATTTGATGTAATGCTCTACAAGCTAAAATCAGTGATACAAAGGGGAACGAAAATACTCAAACCTCATGCTTTAGGACATAAGCTAATCACCTGCAGGGGTCAAGAAGACTTTTAGGAATGTATCCCTTATCCCTCATATTATAGCACTGCACAAGGTACAACTTTCACCCTCTTCTAGAGGCCCACTCTGGAAGCAGGATATATATGAGAGAAAGAGAGAGAGAGAGAGAGAGAGAGAGAGAGAGAGAGAGAGAGAGAAAGCAAAGTTTCAACACTTATAGCTGTTTTTATGTTCTTATGAGCCAGACTGTCGACACCAACAGCAGCTCTAAGATTTTGATGTTGGTGTTGTCCCAGGATAAGGTGGTCAAGAACTGTGGGAATCAGGTTGCTGTAGCATTAGAACAGTAGGATTGGATCTGAAAAAACATAATCACCATGGCATAGCCAAGCAAGTGTCAGTTTTGATCTTTCACAGGATCCCAGGAGTAAGAGTGAAGACCAAGGAGAGGACCTTGCCTCATCACTTTAAGGACACCCCTTGCAAGACAGTACCTTCTTGCTCACATAACCCCCCGCAGAAATTACAATTTCTTGTTTGCATTTAAGGCAGTTCAATCCCAGTGAACTAGATGTTAAAAGAGACTTGCTATCTGAGTTTCCATTTTTCTGCACTACTTTATAACAGCACACTTCTAGCATACAAACTGTCCTGTTCTACAAGGACAAGAGCTGCAATGATCTGGGACAGCATGATTTTTCATTAACTTGCATGACTTTGAATTTTCTTATTCAATTCAAGAGCCATCCATTTTATTTGGCAAACCTCACACATCATTCTAGAATTTTATTTCACTCTTTTCCTTTGTCTTTGTGACATCTAACTGGGTTTCTGATGGAGCCTGCTGCTACTGTCTATTTGTCTAGCTTGGTAATTGCATTTCCATTCCTCGTGCCTTTTACATGCTGATCAATGACCATTAACAAGCATGTCACAAACAGGAAGAATGGAAATGTAACTTTACAGCTGAACAAACATGCAGCAGCAATAGAGCCAATCATTCTCCAGATTTTTACTTGGGGTCAAAATGCTAGGGAACTTATGGAAAATATATCAGAAAGGAACTACAAATTATATATTAGCACAACATATTACCAGTGCCACAAAATATTGAAAAGAAATTGGAATACTGAAATAAAATACCAACACCTCTGTAAGGACAGATGAGTGGCACGAAAACAGTTCTGCCTTATGCAGAGTACACCATTTATTCCACATCACTTTTCCAAGTACTTAAAAACGCTTATTTTGTAGGGAAGAGGAGTTTTTCCTCTCCCCAAATAATCTGTCCACACTGATATTTTCATATGCACAAGGTGGCCTGGGGATCCAACCTCAAAATGCCACTATTAAACACTGCATTGCCAACTTGCAAAAGTAGCGAGTAAGCTGGGTGGGAGGAGAGCACAAGAGCGGGTTATGGGAGAACACAATTCCACGCTTACAACTGAACAGGAACAACCGAGGGGCATATAAGCATTTAAGTAAAAAACCTTCAGACAGCACACCTAAAGATGTCCCCTATGGGAATATAGAGTTGTGTCTTTCACTGTACAAGTTAAGAACTTGTGCAACAGAACAGTAAAGGGACAGACCGTGCTAAGTGTCAGTACGGAGATTATGTTAATATATAATTTAACCAAGTGCAAGCCAAATGTTAACACAAGCGAAATCATTTAGAAATTATTTACGAATCAGGAGCGTTCTGCAAAACAGAGGATCTGAAAGTGGCTCCATGAGACAGGAAATGCAACATTACAGCAAAATATAGAAGGTACAAGCTACCCAAGTGATGCTTCCATCATCACCAGGGTAGATTTTAAATCCTTTACACACACGATAATGAAGATAACAGGACTACAGTTCTTACAGAAAAAACAACTATTCCAGGGAGAAAATAAAAGTAAAAATCAGCAGCCAACATAGCTCCAGGAGAATTTGCTCAGCAACAGGTACTCTGATACCACAGCAATAAGTACAATATACATTTCTAGATTAGAGAGATATTATCCTATAAAGGACAAGAGGAAAAACAAATGGACTCTCTACACTATGAAACTAAGTGTTTCTGCCTGATTATTTAACCATTGCTGAAGCCTAGAGTTAAAGCATTAAATATTTATTATTTCTACCTCAGGGTCCTTGGGTACTACTAATTGGGATTAGGGCCCCATTATGTTAGGTGCTGTACAAACACAACAAAAAAACAGTCCCTGCCTCAGGGAGCTCACAGTCTTTAATTTGGATAGTAAGAGAGGTAAATACTAAACAAATTGAGGGAAAGGAGGGGACAAGATAACAGTAGTGACTGGTGCAGTTAGGTAAATTAGTAAACATGCATTTTATCCGTTACAAACCATCACCTTATTCCTGAGCACACCTCCCCACCTGCTTAATCATGCGCTTAATGTAAAGTTAAGTGTTTGTGGGACTGGGGCCTAGGTTTGTTTCCATCCACACATCAAGAACAAAAAGATGTTAAAAACCGTGCGTAATCATGTGAATTTTATAGTGGTTTAGACAGATCCAAAACCAGTTTAAATTTGCAAAGAAAAGATACACACAGAAAGGTGAAAAGAAAAAATATCATAAGAATGAGATAGGAGTCCAAAAGGTCAAAAGGATTTGACAAAATATCACAGGGAAAATATAAGACAACAGACCTATTAACAAGTGAGTGGAACTAAGTTAGTTCCAATTCAAATTGACTTTTTTTTTTTTTTTAAATAGAAAGGGGTATGGACAATTAGGATTTAATAAAGATTTTTTAAGTGCTACTATTAAAAAACAGCTATGGAAACATTTGGAAAACGTGAATGTATTCAGTATAATGTTCCAAATGAATGCTGTTCAACTTAGTGAATTGCTGACTTTTATTTAAAAAAAAAGTCAGTCCCCTGCCTCCCTACTTCTTATTGAAGAAGACTAGGTATGATACAGATCTTCAAAAAGGAAGAGCGAGAGTGTTTGTGAGGGGGAAGTGATTCAAGCAATTATCAGCAAGTATATCTAACTTCAATGCCTAGTAAAATTTTTGGAAGCAAGCAATTTCAGAAGAGACCTAAAGGATGACAGTGGATATCAGCTTGCAAAGTAATGAGATTTTTGGCTGAATATACTTCATGGAGAAGGGAGTAAAAATATTTTCATACATACCTGTGATGAGAATGCCCTTATAAACTATTCATCACTGGTTCTAGGCACCTTAATATTGGGGGAGGGGGGAAGAGAGAGAGGAAATAGACAACTAGAAGGAATTCAGAGAAGATAACTTAAAATAATTAGGGAGGTCTTGAGGGAATTTACTTATCACGAAAAAATAAGTGGATATGCATAGCTAGGCTGAATACCAATGGAGAGGAGGTGGGAACAAGTCTGCAAATATTTAAAGGTATAAACAACAAAGAAGATGGTGAACTGTTTAAAGTAGCAAAAAAAGGTATAACTAGGAGTAACAAGAAGAATGAAAAATTTCTGCAACAGTAAGAAACCAGATTATCCATTTGAAATAAAGATACACTTACATTCAGAAAATGTACATTATTTGTTGGTTAATGGTTTGCATTCATACTCAAGTGATATTAAAACTATTTGTGATTAGAAAGTGAAATTTCTAAAAAGTATTGGGCTGATTTATTTTAACAAACCAAAAACAAACACACACACAAAATGTTTGCTCAAGAACAAAGTACAATAGTAGATTTATGTGTAATTGGAGATTATAGGCATAGCAGCGATGAAAGAGCCTATGAAGTAATTCAAACATAATGCATATGGTTAGAAGTCAATGTGGTGAGTGGCAAATGTTCAAACCATGCCAAGTGAAGTGACTAAATCAGCTATGTTGTCTGGGAAGTGAAGACTAGAGAAAATACAAGTAATCAAAGTTCATCTCTTGAGTTGGAGTCACCACTCATCAGATAGGACAATCCAGGCTAAAATACCCAGACGAGAGATTTACATTTTTTTAAATAAAACATAAATACATTCGGAAGGAAGGGGTTGTGAAGGGAAGTCTAGAGGAACCAGCTGTTTTGTTTTAAAGTTTGTTTGGTTTGTTTGTTTTTAAATAGTACCACGATTCTGCTTGGCTTTCACTGTTCCTTATCAAGAAATTTTGAGAATTTTCAGAAGCTCTTTTCAAATAGGGTCAGTTTCCTTATTTTATTATAACAAAGGCAAACAGAAAAATATTGAAGAGCTACCTCAAACCATCAACATCTAGCTCACTAATAAATGTACATGCACCACATTATTTGTTATTCAAAAATACTCCTCGTGTATGCTTATAACTACAAAAAGGTTCCCAAACAAAAAATTTGCATTTCAACACTGACAGAAATCCAGCAGATTTTCATTAGGTTGTTGGACAGGACTGTGGAAAGCAATGAAGTGCATGACCACATTTTTAAAAGAGAAGTGTGGGAAAAGCATAAGATTTACCAAAACTTTTAGAAACTGAAAGTTAAGAGGACTCTTTTAATCGAGAAATATTTTGAAGGGGGTGAGCGTGATCCTTTGTCACCCAAGTTTTCAAATTTGGTTGTCTGACAAGAAAACATGGTTATCCTAATTTGCAGACTCTCTTCTCATTCTCTCAATGAAATATTGTTGATGCTTCTATTGTCCAACCGCATTTCTAAGTGTTCCGTTTATTCTGTTTTGGATTATTGAGCCGGGGTGTCATTTTAAGTTGATTTTAGTAGTCTGATTTTCACTTGGTCTTATCCTTTATTTCCCTGCTTTAATATAAAATCAAATGCCACTATATTCTGACAGATCACATTCTAAATCATATAGATTATGGAATAATAAGCCCTTAATAGCAACAGCTTCAAGCACATAAACCTAGTTTTTCTATAGCTTTGTCTCTAAAGACCCAGAAACATTTACCTCTTCAAATTTGTCACCCTGAAAGATAATTTTTCAGACATAAAGACCAAGGTAGTGTCATACTGCTACAGTTTCCAGAACTGCACATTCTAGCTTTTACAAAGTTTCAGAACAACCAGAGATCCTTTCCTTGAAGGAGAAACAGAGGTCAGCCATGGTGAAAGAATTCACCCCATCACCCTGCCTTGATGTCCTTCAGAATACACTTGTGTTACCTTATACCTTGACTCAATTTTTGCATTGTTTCAAATGGATGACTCTCAAATGATAACTTTTTATCATTATCTTCAATGCTCTGCCTTGATTAGCAATCCAGTGCACAAAGTGCACAGTGCCAAAATAGATCACAGTCATCTCAAAGTCAAATGTGTCTTTCAAAATACATTCAAGCTATTCAATATGGCAACAGTCTATTTTGTGGTCCAGAACAAGCACAAAGTATCTTGCCTATACTTAGCTTGTATACTTATTAGCCTATATTCACCACTACATCTAAATTCAGGCCAAACAGTTTTAATTTGAGCTCTGTTGTCTTCATTACCGCAAGCCTTAAAGCGGTTTACAATTTACCACGAGCTATCCCAGATTCCAAGTCTCCTACTGTATGTTAGCACAGAGTACAAGGATCCCATCTAATGTTTGCTATCTCTTGCTCAGCTACATGCCTACCAGTGGATCCATCAACAAGTGCAATAATAAACCGGTTTCTGCAGGTGTTTGAGACACTTGCCAAGTCTTGCACTCCATGAGTATTAATATTGGTCTGCAACTTGCAAGGTATTTCAAATTTTCTAAAACTAAAATCATGTTAAGTGATTGTGTGAATGGTGTTAAAGTGGCAGATTTTTTTGATCCCCTCATGATATGTTTTTTAGAGCAACCTACTACTGGGAGCTTCTTTCATACACAGGGACACATTTTTGCTTCCGTGAATTTCACACGAGCAGCACAGCAGCCATGTACATGTAGAGGAAATTAACTAACATCCTCAAACACACTAATGGGAGGTTTGCCCTTATCAGAAAGCTTCTTGGGCTTTCTGTAAGTTACACAAAAAGTTGGCTTTCCCTGAATTCGGAAGAACTCGTCTGTGTTATTCATATTCCTTAGCATACATTTTTTTGCCACGTTATGTATAATTTACTTGACCCAGAGCTTTCAATGTTACCTGATGCTGATTCAGGCCATTTATTGTTTTTAAAGTCTTTTGTTTTGGACTCCCCCACACACATCTGCCCATCTCCAAACAAACAAAAGCATCAGACAAGGGTGGTCTTGTGTGTTCCAGATGTTTTCCAAATATATAAGTAAGCTAACCAGGTCTTTGAATAGAGTTTTGGATTTGTTGGTGCTTTTTCCAACAAATGCGTGTTTCAATAGGTAGTGTGTAAATTAATGACTGAATTTGCAAGTTAAAAACTTTCTGGTCCTAGAAGCAGCAGTTACATTGCAGGCTTGCAGCTGCAAACTAAAAACATGAGAGGCTCAGCCCCTCTTTCTTCCCCTAAATCCAGAGGAATCTCCATCTTTTTGCTTCACTACCACTCAACCGTTCTGTCCAACTTATTCTCTGACAGCAGCCCAATGCCGCTGTGCTTGATGTCATTCAGTTTGCCCCCAGTATCCTCTGGTGCCCTTATCTGGCTGAGAAGACTTCTGTGTGTCCTGAGACAACAGGCTTTTTCTACTGCTTAAAGTGGAGAGACAGGAAGGGTAGGTCTCACCACACCACCAAGGAGAAGAGGAGCGGTCTTCCTCCCTCCCCCTTACTTTAATACATGGATTTTTCCCCCCAGTCTGCTGTAATAGGAAGTTCCTGGATCCAGACAAGTACAAAGGAAGGAGTGTGACAGAATCCTCAAAGTAATGAGAGAAAGCCCTGCAACAGACAGCAGAAAAGAAAAAAAACTTTTGTTCCTAACCAGTTCTGTGAAGAAGGCAGTTCACACAGTTTCTGTACCCAGCCAAATTGAAGGCACGGTATAAAAACAGTAGTTTTAATTATTCTTGGAAGGAAAGTTGGTCTCATCTACTGGATACAATGAAGGTTTAGCTCTAATTGCTCAATCTGTGACTCTCCCAGTGACTATTCAGGGCTCATTAGCTTCTGTTTTCCTTTACAGAATGTGGACACTTCACAGCATAGACGAGCTCTAATCCACATATTCTGCGTCGCTATCACATTTTAGCACAGGGGACTGACTACATGATAAAAATATTTATTTTGATTATATAGATTAGAACTTGACTGAAATATTGGCCTAGACACTCTACACTTAACAGACCATACACTATTCAATTATGTGCACGTTTGTAATGTTCTTGCTTATACACGTCAATAGGCAAAGTACCTGTATTAAGTTTAAAACGCCTTCCTCCCATTCCACCTCCCCTACTCACATAGAGCAAGTTCTTACAGTATAGTTCACAAAATTTCTACATTGTTGTAGGAGAGGAAAGCTTTTATTTTATTGTGATGTGTACTGGCTGCTTCTTTAATCCCTTTGGTTTTATGTTTCAACAGCCAATCTGAAAACTGGGTTTTAAGGCAAGTTCCAACTTACTGATATCTACATTTTGTTTCCTTGAGATGTATTATGTTCTTATAGTACTAATACTCATGCCTCTTTACTCATAATAGGTGCAAAAATGAAAGTTTAACAATGCAAAACAAAGATGCCTCAAGAAATTAAAAACGGGAGTTTCTTGTGAAGTACTCAAGAATACACACACACAAACACACACACACAGTTCTGCAGTAATGGTCAAACACACTGTAGTAACACTATTGGAAGTTGTAGTGGTTTGGGACTATTACTTTGGAATGCTTGTAGCATTTTTTAAAATAAGGGTACAACTGCATCATCATATGGGTTATAACCACATCATAAAATTTCAAAAATTATAAAAGATTTATATTACTGCTGAAGTGCTATAGATGATCATAAAAAGAACAAAGCTTCTATTCTCATTTTTCCAGTCAGAGCCCAAGCTAACGATCAACTAGGTGACCAACACTACCCTTAGTTTGTCATGTGAAAAGCGCAAGTGAAAGTGGGTAAAATCTCAAAGAAGCTTTTCAGTTCAATAATAATATGGATCTCTTTTGATGCAATTAGAAGCTCTTTCCAAAACTCCTGTGTGCTCTTTCATGCAGTCACTCCGCATAAATAAAGCTGTTGCACCAGCTGGAATGTTCTATGCTCATTCACCCATATAACTCCTTATCTGGAGCCAAGTAGAATGCAGTTATGGGGGGGGCGAGGGGGGGGGAGGGCGGGAAGAAACCTGGAAGGAAATCAGATTAAGCAGAATTCTGAAAATATCTGGAAATGGCAAGTCATACCCAGCCTGAAGTACCAAAAATGTAGATATTTCCCATGAGATAAAAACATGCCAAAAGAATACTTAAGACTATGCTACATTATTTAATACTACTATACAGCGGTGGGGGGGGGGGGGGGGGGGAGAGGAATCTGAAGTAGTCCTGTTCTTAAGAAATAAGTAGCTGGATTGAATACTGGTATACAATATCTCAGGCCAGGACATGTGGTTTATAGTCATATTATTATTAAAAATCATACAACCACAAAATAGAGGCTGATTATGTATCTATATGACACATTGCAACAAAATGGTATATAAGGAATATTTTACTATTGTTATACGTTTGTGATAGCCATGTGGCATAAGCATGCTAAAAACCACAAACGACAATACTATGAATGTTTAACATCATGTATCTTGGGAAGAGGCTGTCTGGAGTGGCTCAAGGCTATAAGTGGCAACCTCAGGGTAGACTGTCAAGAAGCAAAGCAAAACCCCCCAAATGATTGTATGTTCTACAGTATAATTAGATTTCACCAACCCAGTAACAAGTATGAACTTCTAAACACTGTAACAGTCTTACCATGGAGCAGGACACAGACAGTTCCCTTGAGCATTCCAGTCTACAGAGACCAGACATCCCGATATTAGGGACTTGTATGAACAACTATTACACCCCGTATACCTCCGGGAAGTGTCCCAATTTTTCACACTTTCTATCTGGTCACCCTCTCTGGTCTACCTTGCCACCAAGGCAAGCTAGACATTGTGATAGATGGTCACTTATACCAAAAATCACATCAATATTCAAGTTACTCCCAGTCTCAAAAAACAAGGTATTTACCCCAGGTATGTAGCCGACGCTCCTCCTTCGATTTATGATGTGGCTTTGGAAAAAAGACGAGCAGATAAATGTCCTGGCCCATATGAAACTGGAAAACCACCTTGGGCAGGAGGGCCGGGTGTGGACGCAGTTGGACCTTGTTTTTGTAAAAGACTGTAGGGCAAGAGGTAGGTGCCCTAATATCAAATACCAAAGCGCACAGGGCAAGAGGTAGGTGCCCTAATATCAGAGACTGGGACGAAGTTATTGCGAACAAGAACATGACCTCCCAAGGAAGGAGGAGGAGAGAACAGGAAGCCAGAGGCTTGAAGGGGGGTGCCATGAGCCAGGATAACATGAGATTTAGGTCCCATGGAGGGACTGGGTCCCTGATGTATGGGTAGAGGCCCTTGAGGAACCTGGCAGTCATGTTGTCGGCAAAAACCGACCTGTCCTCTAGCGGCGGATGGAAAGCCGAAATAGCAGCCAGATGTACCTTAATGGATGACAGGGACAGGCCTTGGAGCTTCAGGTGCAGAAGGTAGTCCAGGATCAACTGCAGAGAAGCCCGCTCAGGCCAAATGTCTTTATTTGAGGACCAGTATGTAAACAACCTCCACTTGGCCATATAGATCACTCTAGTGGAGGGCTTTCTTCTGCCCAGCAAGACTTGCTGGATTCTGGCCAAGCAATCCTGCTGCTCTGCATTTAGCCACGCAGCAGCCAAGTTGTCAGGTGCAATGCTGCCAGGTTCGTGGTTTTGCAACAGTAAATCTGGCCAGAGCGGTAGCCGTAACGGAGCAGCCACCGAGAGGTCCAGCAGCATGCCGAACCAGTGCTGGCAAGGCCAAGCCAGTGCTATGAGGATCACCTTAGCCCTGTTCTGCTTGATCTTCATGAGGACTCTATGGATCAACGGAACTGGGGGAAAGGCATAAATTAGAGCCCCCGACCATGGGAACAGAAAAGCGTCTGACCCCAAAAGGAGCAGAAGATGTAGCATTTCCTATTGTGGCTGGACGCAAACAGGTCCACCTGGGGAGTCCGCCACTTGTGGAAGATGATGCTGACCACCTCCAGATGGAGAGACCACTCATGGCAAGGCGAGAAGGTCCTGCTTAGGCAATCTGCCGAGGCTTTCCTGGCCCCCAGGAGGTGCATGGCAGACGACCTGGCTCTGCCTTGCTTGTTGATATAGAACCTAGCTGCTGTATTGTCCATCAGGACCTGGACCACCTTGCTCTTCAGGTGATGTAGGAAGGCGAGGCAGGTCAGGCGGACCACTCTGAGTTCCTGGATGTTGATGTGTAGTGAACAATGAAGGCGGGACCAACGACTTTGCGTGCTGAGATTGCCTAGGTGGGCTCCTCACCCCAGATCCGAAGCATCGGAGACAAGGGTAACAGACGGCAGGGAGAGGCTGCAAACAGGACCCCCTCCAGCTCCGCTCTAGGGTTTTGCCACCATGCAAGTGATGACTGAATGCGGTCCGGAACACTGACTACACAGTCCATGCTGTTCCCGTGGGGGATGTAGACCAACGCCAGCAGCAGCCTGAAGTGGAGCTGTGCGTGCAGAACCACGTAAGTACAGGCTGCCATGTGGCCTAACAGCCGCAGGCACATATGAACAGTGGTGAGAGGGTGAGCTTGTATACACAAGATCAGGTCCACCATGGCCCGGAACAGGGCCTCAGGGAGGAAAGCCCTGGCCTGGGTAGAGTTGAGGACCGCTCCAATGAACTTTATGTGCTGCATCAGGACTAAGGTTGACTTTGTCTCATTTATTAACAGCCCCAGATCGCGACAGGTGGAGCAAACAAGGTCGGTGGCCCAACAAAAAATGGAGGAAACACTTGTGCCCCGGGCAAATGAAAATATGGAAATATGCATCCTTTAAGTCGAGGGCAGCATACCAGTCTCCTGGATCCAGAGAGGGGATAATGGAAGCTAGGGAGACCATACAGAACTTTAACTTCTTGAGGGACTTTTTGAGGCGTCGCAGGTCTAGAATAGGTCTGAGGCCCTCTTTTGCTTTCAGGATTAGGAAACAGCCGGAGTAGAACCCTTTCCCTCTCATGTCTGGAGGGACCTCCTTCAGTGCCCCCAGGCACAGGAGGTTCTCAACCGCTTGCACTGGTACCTGCTCATGAGAAGGGTCTCTGAAGAAGGAAGGGGGGGTGGGATGGAGGGTCGGCCATGAATTGCAGGGTGTAGTCCAAAAACATTGTGTCGGGCACCCAGCGCTCCAGGGTCAGCTGTGACAAGGCCGACTGGAAGGGCCAAGGCGGTCGAGGAGAGAGCAGGGGGGTGGATCCTGGGCAGTGGCTGGGGCACCATCCTCGGGTGCATCCTCAAAATGCCTGTTTCTGGTAGCCCTGCTCTCTGGGCAGAGGAGCAGGAAGACGAAGGGTGCCGATGCTTAAACCCCTTGTCTTTCTCCTTCTTTCTGTAGGAGCCGGACCGGGGGACACCCCACAACCTTGACGGAGGAGGCAGCGGCCAGAATAGCTTTTTAGCCTGTTGAGGGGGTGCAGGCCCAAGGACCAGAGGCTGGCATAGGGGTCTTTAAGGCCATGGAGCCGTGTGTCAGTCAGCTCAGAGAAGAGTCCTGCTCCCTCAAATGGGAGGTCCTGAAGGGTAGTCTGCATCTCCTGGGACAGCCTGGAGGACTGTAACCAGGAACTGCACCTCATGACCACTGCCGAGGCGACCACCCTGGCCACCAAGTCCATAGTGTCCCAGGCCATCTGGAGGACACCTCTCACCACCACTTTGCCCTCTTCCACTAAGGTGGCAAATACCTGGGCTCGGTCCTTTGGAAGGCCCTCCTTGAACTTGCTGATGGGAGTCCCACAAGTTGTACCTGCCTAGCAAGGCTTGATGGTTAGACACCTGTCATTGCAGGCTGGCCACTGAATACATTTTTCTGCCAAATAAGTCCAGTCTCCTGGCTTCTTTATTTTTGGGTGTGCCACTGACCTGTCCCTGCCTGTCCCTTTCACGGACGGCAGACACTATCAGGGACCCTGCAGGAGGGTGGGTGTACAGATATTCAAATCCCTTTGCCACGACACAATATGTCTTTTCCACTTTCTTGGAGGTAGGCAGAATGGAAGAGGGGGTCTTGTCACTTGGGTAGAGGGGCAACGCGACCCGGCTGGGGTGGAGGAGGGTATGACACTGAAGAAGTCATCAGACTCCTCCACTAGCTCCTCAACCTCCAAGTTCAGATTAGCAGCCATCCTTTTGAGCAATGCCTGGTGCTCTTTGAAATAATCGGAGGCCTGCTCGCTTGTGAGGGGCCCACCACCACTTCGTCTGGAGACGACGAAGATGACTGTACCGCAGGGGGAGAGGCGGCTTCCTCGTGTCTGTCAGGGGACTGCTCCTTTAGCGTCGGGGCCCGCTGCACTGCTCCCGCATTGGACTTGGCATCGTGTTCCAATGTGGCCTGAGAGGAACGGTGGGAGTACGGGACTGGCATGATGGGTACACTCCATGAGCTCCAGTACTGCCACTGGGTGGGCCACTGCCCCTTCTGCCATGCTGCTGCTACCGGGGCCATGCCGGTCTCACGGGCTGTTGGCGATTTTCGGCTCTCCTAGGTGTAGGGCTGAACTCTCCCTCCGACTCAGACAACTGCCCTTCCAGCAACTAGGGCGGACCCGTAGATGCCCAAGTCTGTCAGCTGACCCGTGTCAGTGACTGGCAAGGAAAGGGCAAAGAACGGTGCCTGCTCAAAGAGCAGTAAGGGGGAGTCGGAGACCGGTGCTGTGACCAGGAATGATCTCGCACTGAGTGGGATCAATGCTGGGGGACCGCCTAGGCAATGGGGTCCAGTGATACCGCAGGTACAGGAATCAGCGTCGTAACTCGGGATTCCCATGCCTCGTATGTGATGACCTTGGTGTTAGAGACGTGGCCTTCTACCTGGAGACAGGGGCTGCGGCGCCGGGATCCTAGGCTGCAGTCACAGGGATCTACGCCTACGATCCAGGGACTGGGACGCTCCATTGCTTTAGAGGGAGGTCCCATAACCGGCTCGCCTTTAGAGGTCTGTGCCTTAACCGGGTGCATCCCCTGGCTTGGCGTCTGCATGCCAGTCAGCCTACTTGGTCCTTGGCCGCCAGGACCGCCTCAAGCGCAAGTGGCCCTACGAGGGGCTGAGATCCCCTGCCGTTCCCGGGAGTTGGAAGTGGATCCCTGGCTGGGCTAGGGGGTCCAACCACAGAGGTACCCATGTGTAGCTCCGGGGCAGGCACATGGCCTAACACAGGTTCTTTGCCCGAAGCCCCCTTGTCCTGCTATGCAGGCAGCCCCTTCGACTTCAGCCACTTCTTGGGCACTGTCAAGGGGGAACAGTGCCGGACGGGTTCCAGTGTCGATGGTGTGCTGCACACTGATACTGAAGTACTAGGCTTGGAGTCCGACCAGGACGGCTCCGAGATAGCATGAAGCGCAGCCTGCATGAGGAGGGCCCTCAAGTGGATATCCCGCTCCTTTTGAGTTTGAAGGCGAAAGCTTTTGCAGATCCTACACTTGTCTTTTCTATGTGATTCCCCCAGACAGTTCAAACAGCTGTCATGGGGTTCACTAATGGACATCGGCCAGGTACACGATTAACATGGCTTAAAGCCTGGGGAATACGGCATGCCCCGCTCTGAGGCAAAGTCCCAGCCGGGACTCTAACCACTAAAACTATTATCTAACACTTAACTTAGTTTGATCATTTAAGTACCTAAGAACTAACTACAAAAGGAGCCAGAACAATAGGATGAAAGAACCACTAACGCTCTTGCAATTCAAGACAAGGCACTCCAACCAACCATCACCAGTGGTAAGAAGGAACTGAGAGGGCATAGGGTCGGCGGCGCCTGATCTACGCATGAGCACGGCACGCAAGGGAGCTTCACAGCTGACCCTACCGATACCACTAAGGCAAAAGTCTTAGAATGGAATCGATATGAGCAAGCTCTCAAAGAAGAAGAGTAAGTTCTCCAGTTAACAGGTATTTTTATTCCCTTCCTCCTGCGTTCAGGCTGTGATCAGATGAGAGATGGACACATACCCTCTGCAGGGCAGTGGGGGAAGCAATCAACAAAGATTTTTTGTTCACAGTTGCTTGTCTGATGTCTATGTAGACCTTCTTTTGTTGGGAAGGAGACAATATCTCTTTTGGTGAACTAGTATTTCACACTTGGTAATGCTTCTCCCCTGACCGTGGGGGATTTACAGTCTTAGCAAACATTTTTATAGTTACAGAGCAAACATATAAACATTACTTTATAACATGGGACACAGATATTATAAGCAGGATTAATACATGCAGCATCCTACAAACATTCCATAAAGTCTAAACACTACACACGTTCTCATAACTCCAATATCTATCTTAATTAAACTAACACACAGGTGAGCCAGACTGGTTTTCAGTTATGCATTTGTCAGTATTCAGTGAGGCCTGGGGCCTTGGCATGAGCTGGCATCTGGTCAGCCAGCATCACTGAAGCCTGCCAAAAATGTGAAGTCACTCTACAGAGCATGATAATAATGCAAAGAGATTTCCCACCTGACCCAAAGCTTGTGACTCGAGTCCCACAAAATTATTTTATTTACATAGTATATTTTAACAGTAGAATACAAATGCTATACTTTTGGCCAAGAAAGAACTTCCATTATATATTGAAGCCCCAAGGGATTGCAACTGCTTTGGAGGACAGAGTCATAATTCAAAATGATCTGGACAAATTGGAGAAATGGTCTGAGGTAAACAGGATGAAATTTAACAAAGACAAATGCAAAGTGCTCCACTTAGGAAGAAAAAATCAGTTTCACACATACAGAATGGGAAGAGACTGTCTAGGAAGGAGTACGGCAGAAAGGGATCTAGGGGTTATAGTGGACCACAAGCTAAATATGAGTCAACAGTGTGATGCTGTTGCAAAAAAAGCAAACATGATTTCTGGGATGCATTAATAGGTGTGTTGTGAGCAAGACACGAGAAGTCATTCTTCCGCTCTACTCTGCGCTGGTTAGGCCTCAACTGGAGTATTGTGTCCAGTTCTGGGCACCGCATTTCAAGAAAGATGTGGAGAAATTGGAGAGGGTCCAGAGAAGAACAACAAGAATGATTAAAGGTCTTGAGAACATGACCTATGAAGGAAGGCTGAAAGAATTGTTTAGTTTGGAAAAGAGAAGACAGAGGGGACATGATAGCAGTTTTCAGGTATCTAAAAGGGTGTCATGAGGAGGAGGGAGAAAACTTGTTCACCTTAGCCTCTAAGGATAGAACAAGAAGCAATGGGCTTAAACTGCAGCAAGCGAAGTTTAGGTTGGACATTAGGAAAAAGTTCCTAACTGTCAGGGTGGTTAAACACTGGAATAAATTGCCTAGGGAGGTTGTGGAATCTCCATCTCTGGAGATATTTAAGTGTAGGTTAGATAAATGTCTATCCGGGATGGTCTAGCGGCGCGGGCGAGCGATGTGCTGGCCGCGGCTTCTCGCTGCCCCCATTGGCCCAGGACGGCGATCCGCGGCCAGTGGGGGCCACGATCGGCCAAACCTGCCGCATCAGCAGGTAAATAAAACTGGCCCAGCCCGCCAGGGTGCTTACCCTGGCGAACCGCGTGCCGAACGTTGCCCACCCCTGGTCTAGACAGTATTTGGTCCTGCCATGAGGGCAGGGGACTGGACTCGATGACCTCTCAAGGTCACTTCCAGTCCTAGAATCTATGAATCCATGAAACATGTAAAAACAGGGGACTTTAAAGTCTGATAAAACTGTCAAAACAAAATGGAGTGTGTAAGGAAGAATTTTCATTAAGACATTTTCCAGAAGCCTTGTGTACGCTCAGATAACAAACCTCAAACCTGACATTAGTACTCAACAAGGATTTGTCCAACCTTGTCTGAAGAAATTTGCTTTTCATATCACCAAGTTATAACTGTTTAGAAAACAGCTTGAGACACTTTGCATCCCAAATACACCAGTATATCAACAGCATGTCATGAAATGTAATTATCTGAATCCGAAAGTACACATTCAATACAATTCATAAACATGTATGCCTTTATTTTGATCTCTTTTTTCCAAAATATCCAGATATTAAGTGTAAAAAACCTAGAGTAAAATTTTCAAAAGCACTTAGGTTCCTTTAGCCGGGCGGTCACCCGTTCCTGCCCTGAGGGGTATAAAGACAGCCCTGGGAGAGGGCTGTTGCAGGGGGAAGCAGCTACTAGGCTGATTGGGAAGCAGCCGCAGCTGGGCCACGCCCCAATCAGGCCTCAGCTGGCCCTATAAAAGAGGCTGGGAGCCAGGAGCTCAACAGTCTCCTCTAGCTGTAGAGGGAGACAGACCTGGCTGCGGGGAGCTAGAGAAGGTACCTGGAGTGGAACAAAGCTGGGGGAAGACCAAGGGAGCTGGGGAGCTCTGGCCTGGAAACCCCCCAGGCTGCAGCCTAGTAGAAGGCCAAACCGGTACTGGGGTTGCCGGGGACAGCCCAAGGCTAGGCAGAGGCAGCAGGTCCAAACCCAACCTTGCCTGTGATGAGTGGCTTATACTGCAATCTGCCCCAGGGAGCAGAGGCTAGTTTGTGACTGGCAGTAGCCTACGACTGAGGCGAGGTGGGGGTGGGGGTTCCCCGGGGAGGGGAGACCCTGAGAGTGAAGGGTTACTGCCAGGGGGCAGCACCCCAGATAATGGGGCACCGGAGTCCAGGGAGGGGTGCAGGGGCCCAGTGGCAGTGGGACACCGGCCTGCAGGGGGTGGTCCGGAGGCTGGACGAGCTAATTCCCGAGATGACCAGTGGGAGGTGCCGCAGGGGTGAGTCCCACTTGCTACAGTTCCTAAGTCACTGACTGAAAGTCAATGGGACTTATGCTCCTAAGTACCTTTTGAAAATATAGGGATAGCTCAGTGGTTTGAGCATTGGCTGCTAAACCCAGGATTGAGAGTTCAATCCTTGAGGGGGCCATTTAGGGATCTGGGGCAAAAATCTGTCTGGGGATTGGTCCTGCTTGAACAGGGGTTGGACTAGATAACCGCCTGAGGTCCCTTCCAACCCTGATAGTCTATGATTCTTAAGTCATTTAGGTGCTTTTAAAATTTTTAACCCTAACCTTTAATCCTGCATTAGTTTAAGATTTTAAATGCTCAGGAGTCAAGAAATTCAAAGTCACTGCTGCTGTGAAAACTACAACTTGGTCCCATTTCATACTCCACATATTTTTAAAGACCTTGAGATTAAGACCACATACATTAACACAAAATGTCATATTGTGCAAGAGGTTCAATTTACAGTTGCTTGTGGAATAGTTTGTTTTTAGTTTCCTGCCTTTTGTACAATCCAAATAATTTTAGTTTATAAACACACACCTCTCACTGAAGCACAGAGAGCAGTAAAACAATTTAAAATACATCAAAAGATAGTATGCAAACTGAAGGAGGTGGTCTTTCCTTTTGAGACTTGACTCAACAATTTATCCAGAAATTTAAAAAATAGGCACAAACCATTAATTCTATGAATAGCTACTAGGAAAAATTTGAGGCTGGGATACTCATATATTGCTGTAAACAGATCTTTCCTCATTTTATACCTGAGGAAATGATAAGCACTCTACAGCCCATCTAAGACCTGTCTACACTAGAAACCTTTGCCAGTGTAATAATGTCAATTGAAGCATGATTTTTTTTTAAACATTTATGCCAGCAAAAGCCATAGCATAGAGCTTTATATCAGAAAAAGGTACCACTTATTTGACAGTACAGTTCTGGGAACTGGTATGAGCTAGTATATTGGCAAAAAGCACATTTCTGCTGGCAGAAACTGCATTTACACTAGAAGGCTTTGGTGGGACTCTGGTATAACTATACCCATAAGCCTTTTCCAATGTAGACTTGACTAGTCCCATAAGTTCAGGTTCTTCCCTCCATACACACACTACTGACTCTGTTAAACTTAAAGATGAGATTATTCTTACCCTGGAGAGCAAAGAAGGTAAAAGCATAGATAAATATGTGGTATCAACGCTATTACAGAGAACAGTAGAAAAAACATACCTTCTCTTGTTCTATTTTCTTCTTTCATTCATTTTTTCAAGCATTACAAAGATCCAAAGTGGCTTACCAGATCACAGAAATGCAGGACTAGAAGGGACCTTGAGAGGTCATCAAGTCCAGCCTCCTGCACTGAGGCAGGACCCAGTATATCTACAGCATCACTGACAAGTGTTTGTCCAATCTCTTCTTAAAAACCTCCAATAATGGGGATTCCACAACCTCACTTGGAAGCCCATTCCAGTGCTTAACTACTCTTAGGCTAGGTCTATACTACCCGCCTGAATCGGCGGGTAGAAATCGACCTCTCGGGGATCGATTTATCGCGTCCCATCGGGACGCGACAATCGATCCCCGAATCAGCGCTCTAACTCCACCAGCGGAGGTGGTAGTAAGCGCCGCCGACAAAAAGCCGCAGAAGTCGATTTTGCCGCCATCCTCACAACGGGGTAAGTCGGCTGCGATACGTCGAATTCAGCTACGCTATTCACGTAGCTGAATTTGCGTATCTTAAATCAACTCCCCCCCTGTAGTGTAGATGTACCCCTAGGGTATGTCTACACTGCAGCATAAGTCTGCGCTTCAGCCCAAGCTCAAGCCTAACCTCCCTTGCACCTACACTGCAACTGCAATGAGCCAGGGTCCTTGGCCACTGAGCTCAAGTTAAGCGTGGACCCAGGGTCTGAGCCCTTTGTTTTGCAGTGTAGATGCAGCCCTGCTTGACTCAGATCCCAGGAGTCAGCTGGAAGTATCCTACAATTCCGTGGGACAACTGCCTTAGTCCTCTCTATCCCAGCCATCTGCAATCCACTCTATTGATAATGGAAGCCATACCCCCTTTGCAAATGGCAGCAGCTCCAGTCAGTGTTAACCCATTCTCTTCTGATCACTGATCTGTAAGCACAGTCAGCGAACCTCCTGGGTTTGCAATGGAGAGTGAACCAATCAAGCTTTTTGCAAAGTGAGCTGCTTCCTGGGAATGTACAGGGCAGGCAGTAAAGTTTTCCCCAGTGCACCATGGTCCTAGGGCTAGAGAGGCCACATTTACTGGGAGGGAGGGATACTAGGGACTCTGGGATATGGTTACTTTGACTCAGATCTGAGCACTGAAGCGTGGATGCCAGAGCCCTAGGTTCACACCCAGGTTAAAAAGAGTCTTAACATAGGGATAAAATACAATGTAGGCACCCAAGCCCAGGGCTCCCTTACATAGGTCAGCTGACTTAAATCCCACTAATCCTGGGCTTACATTGCAGTATAGACATGACTTAGAAGCTTTTCCTGATATCTAACCTAAATCTACCTTGCTGAAGATTAAGCCCATTACTTCTTGGCCTTCCTTCAGTGGCTATGGAGAACAACTGATCGCCATCCTCTTTATAACAGCCCTTAACATTTTTGAAGACATATCAGGTTCCCATTCTCTCCCCCACGCCTTCTGCCTCCCCGTTTTCTTTTCTCAAGACTAAACATACTCAATCTTTTTTTTTTTTTTTTTTTTTTTTAAACCTCTCCTTATAGGTCAGTTTTCCTAAATCTTGTATCATTTTTGTTGCTCTCCTTTGGACGCTCTCCAATTTGTTCACATCTTTCCTAAAGTGTGGTGCTCAGAATTGGACACAGTACTCCAGCTGAGGCCTCGCCAGGGCCAAACAGAGCTGGACAATTACCTCCCATCTTATATACAGTGGTCTCACTAATACACCCCCAGAATATTAACCTTTTTCACAACTGCATTACATTGTTAACACATTTAATTTGATCTACTATTACTCCCATATCCTTTTCATCAGTACTACCACCTTTTCAGTTATTCCCCATTATGTAGTTGTGCATTTGATTTTTCCTTAAGTGTAGTACTTTGCACTTGTCTTTACTGAATTTGATCTTGTTGATTTCAGACCAATTCCAATTTGTCACAGTAAATTTGAATTTTAATCCTGTCCTCCAAAGTGCTTGCAAGCCCTCCCATGGCGGTGTCATCTGCAAATTCTATAAACATATTCTCCATTCCATTATGCAAGTCATTAATAAAAATATGACTAACTGGACCCAGGACTGAACCCTAGAGAACCTCACTAGGGAAGTCTTCCCAGTTTGACAGCGAACTTGAGAATGGTCTTTCAACCACTAATGTGCCCACCTTATAGTTATTTCATGTAGACCATATTTCCCTAATTTGCTTATGAGGATGGCATCAGTCTTTCTAAAATGGTGTCTAAAGTTACACTGAATAAGGCCTTTACTTGAACACAGGCTTTGCACTTCCACTTTAATTCAATGGAATCAGATTTATCAAAATAAAAAAACTGAATAAAGAGATCAATATGTAGAAGCTGCCAATGAATATTTAAACAACTGGAACATGGTGCATGACTTCAAACAGAATAATAGCTTAAAGATTTTAAATTGTTTCTCATTGAAAATACTTCATTAAAGATACACTTCAAGCTACTGTAAAATACCATGGCAGGTAACATTCATGTGTTAGGATTATTTGAAGGTCTGGAATTAGATTTTCTGATACAACAATTAATATTTAGAATAGTATATGCTGAAATTATTCCTTGGCTCCTGATTCTTAAATAACTTTAGAAGTCTATTAAAGAATAAACCACATGTTGCCATAACTAACTGCTTTTAAGCAGAAGTTTGTGACTTTTATGTCTATTACTTATAGAGAAACTCATACCGGCCGTGTGAGAAAGTTCAAAAGGTTTTAAAATGTGAAGGGGAAAAAATTAATATTCTAAACCTAGCCAAGTCTACTCAATGCCAAAAAATATTTTTGTAGCTTTGCTCAAAATTTCTCTCATTAGGTATCAAGGATTCAGTAACTCCCTTCATCCCCCACATCTAAATTCCAGATTGTTGCTAGAGACACATATATTGTAGGTAGTGCTGGTAGCACTGCCTATTATTAGGCTTGTCAGACACTTCCCATATAAGATTCTGCTTTCAGTTTCTTATAACTTTTCCAAAATGTAACCAGTTAGGCTGAAATTTTCCATGCTGCGTGTCTGCTCTGATGTTCTGGAAAATTTCAGCTACAACTGTCCAGCCATTTCCAAGAACAAGACTGGGGAAAGATACGTTTTGTCCATGTTAAATTCTGGTGACCCTTTTTTTGAAATGCTCCATGTTCTGGAGCAGACTTGAAATTTGGCATGGGGGTAGCCTTAAGTGTCAAGTATGTCTTTCTGCAGCTCCCATGAAAATTAACCCAAAAGTTGGCTAAATTTTGAGCCTTTACTGAACATGTGTGAACTGCAATTTTTTTCAGAGATGTGCACGAGCTAGAGAGCTAACTAAAATCACTCTGAAGTGTTTAGCCTCAACTCAAGCCTCTCTCAGCACCTAGTGCTGACCCAAATGTGCATGCAGCATCCCCACAGAGATACTGAGCAGGCTCCAGCCCAGGACAACAGCATCTCAAAAGGATCTTTCTTCTCTGTAACAGCTGCTCCCACCTGCTCCCGGCCAAGCATCAAAACTAAGAGGAGGGAGCCTCTCTCTCCTAAGTTCTCAATGATCCTACTACTGGCACCGAGCCCATGTGGAGGACAAGCCATCTGACTCAAATGCGGAGGGAACAAGAGCCAGACCAGGAGTGTGGGGGATACTGAGGGAAAAGATTACATTGTGACAATGAGTCTGGTGAAACAGGATCTGGGAAAGGGAGGGGCAGGGATTGTAACTGGCAATTGGAGAGGGAAGACTGGGACTAGGAACCAGGGGGAGGGCATAGAGAGGAGGGGAAACAGATCTCACAAGACAACTGGGTCTGGCAGGACAAGGAGGCTGGGATTAGGTGTGAGGAGAGGGAAAGACTGGGAGTTGTGGGGACTTAGAGAGGGCAAGGAGACTGGGGCTAGGTCTACACTACGGGGGGTCAACCTAAGATATGCAACTTCAGCTACATGAATAGCGTAGCTGAAGTTGCGTATTTTAGGTCGACTTACCTGGCTGTGAGGACAGCAGCAAGTCGACCGCTGCCGCGCCGCCGTCGACTCCGCTTCCACCTCTTGCCACGGTGGATTTCCGGAGTGGACGGCAGAGCCATCAGGGATCGATTTTTATCGCGTCTTCACTAGACGCAATAAGTCGATCCCCAATAGATCGATTGCTACCCGCCGATCCAGCGGGTAGTGAAGACGTGCCCTAAGATGAGAAGCCTGAGGAGTGGGGCTCAGTAAGTGAGATGAATGGGATGGAAGAGAATCAAGTGGTAGGGAAGAGACAGGACTGGGAATGCAACAGGGACAGGTTGGAGGGGACAGGGCAGAAGGGCTCAAGCCTGGGGGGAAAAAACAGAAAAAAAGATCTGTGCTCATGTGATGGGGTGTATAGACCCCCCCACGGACAGCCAGGAAAATGTTAACAGATTGACCAGTTACTCCTCCAATTGCAACTAGGGGGCCAATTAGCAACAGCTGGCATAAAAAGCCACAGCTCAGGTCTCGATGACACTACAGCAGCACAGCTACAGCGCTGCAGCTGTCCTGCTGTAGTGCCCTAGTGCAGGCATTGCTAGAGCAATGGAAGGGATTTTCCTGTCCTTGTGGTCAATCCACCCCCTTGAGAGGTGGTATTCTTTAGTCGACCTACGGTGTCTATACCAGGGCTTTGGTCAACTTAACTACATCTCTTTTCACCCCTCAGCCATGTAACTGAGTTGACATACGTTTTAGGTGTAGACCAGGCTTCTGACAGAGGAGGGCCATTGCCAGAGAAGCGGAGAGTGCCCTTGAGGAAGCTCCTCAGTACCTGGCTGGGAAGAAGCCATAGGAGAGGACAGAACTCCAGAATGGGACTAGTGATGCCCACAGCCCAGTGAGAGAGACAGATAAACAGGGGAAAGGGAGGAGTAGCCCAGGGAAGTGGCAAGGGATTGTACGCAGAACACCTTCGTTGTCTAACATAGGGTCTCTGGTCCACAACCCAGAGGTGAGGGCAGAGCAGGGTCGGGCCTGGGTCCGCTCTCTCACACCACCCCCAGCAACAGGGTTAGCCTCACAACTAAAAGAGGCAGAGACTGATGAGTCAGAGATTGGGGATGAAGGTCTGGCATAAGGGCCATTAGACTTTGGGTTTTTCTGTGTAGACATTTCTGTTATCCCAGAAATGGAGACTGAACATGAAGGGCCAGGCCAAGGAAGCTGCAGATGGCTACAGCACCAGATGACAGACAGCAAGGGGCACTGGAGCAGAAGACCCCTGCAATGTCACATCCTAGCATAAGGAGGTGCTCTGGCATTGAGTTTGCCCCAAGACAGCCCACTAAAATACACTCCCTGCCAAAGCCTGGAATGGAACCCAAGATTTCAGGGTCCCATTTCCCTCTGCTGTCAGCAAATATCCACAAAACCCACTGGCAAAGTATGTATTTCATTCCTCTCTAGGGCAGATCCACACAGAGGAGGACAATCTACTATTGCTATTAGTTACTCTATTAGTTCAAGTGACACATGTCTGTGTGATGGATCTGAACATAAGAATGGTCATACTGGTTCAGACCAAAGATCCATCTAGCCCACTATCCTGTCTTCTGACAGCAGCCAATGCCAGGTGCCCCAGAGAGAATGAACAGAACAGATAATTGTCAAGTGATCCATCCCATTGCCCAGTCCCAGCTTCTGGCAAACAGAGGCTAGGGACACCATCCCTGTCCATCCTGGCTAATAGCCATTTATGGACCTATGCTCCATGAGCTTATCTAGTTCTTTTTTTAATCCTGTTATAGTCTTGGCCTTCACAACATCCTCTGGCAAGGAGTTCCACAGGTTGACTGTCCATTGTGTGAAAAAATACTTTTGTTTTAAACCTACTGCCTATTCATTTCATTTGGTGACCCCAGTTCTCGTGTTATGAGAGAGTAAACAACACTTCCTTATTTACTTTCTTCACACCAGTCATGATTTTATAGACCTCTATCATATCCCCCCTTAGTAGTCTCTTTTCCAAGCTGAAAAAGTCCCTGTCTTATTAATCTCTCCTCATATGGAAGCTATTCCATACCCCTAATAATTTGTTGCACTTTTCTGAACCTTTTCCAATTCCAATATTGGTTTTGAGATGGGGCAACCACATCTGCACGCAGTATTCAAGATGTGGGCGTACCGTGGATTTATATAGAGGCAATTTGATATTTTCTGTCTTATTATCTATCCCTTTCTTAAAGATTCCCAACATTCTGTTCGCTTTTTTGACTGCCCCTGCACATTGAGTGGCTGTTTTCAGAGAACTATCAACAATGACTCCAAGATCTCTCTCGAGTGAGAACAGCTAATTTAGACCCCATTATTTTATAGGTATAGTTGGGATTATGTTTTCCAGTGTCCATTACTTTGCATTTTTCAACAATTAATTTCATCTGCCATTTTGTCACCCAGTTTTGTGAGATCCTTCACAGTCTGCTTTGGACTTAACTATCTTGAGTAGTTTTGCATCATCTGCAAATTTTGCCACATCATTGTTTATACCTTTTCTCTTTATGATAATTTGTGAATCTGTTGAATAGGACTGGTTCCAGTACAGACCCCGGGGGGACACCACTATTTACCTCTCTCCATTCTGAAAACTGACCATTTACTCCAACCCTTTGTTTCCTATCTTTTAACCAGTTACCGATCCATGAAAGGACCTTCCCTCTTATCCCATGACAGCTTAGTTTGCTTAAGAGCCTTTGGCGAGGGACCTTGTCAAAGGCTTTCTGAAAATCTAAGTACATTATATCCACTGGTTCCCCCTTGTCCACATGCTTGTTGAGCCCCTCAAAGAATTCTAGTAGATTGGTGAAGCATGATTTCTTTTATAAAAACCATGTTGACTCTTCCCCAACAAATTATGCTCATCTGTGTGTCTGACAATTTTGTTCTTTACTACAGTTTCATGTTCTTTACTATAGTGTCACTAAAGATTCCAATCCTGCTGATGACCAATGTGGGAGTCAATATGCTGGCACATGATCTCTATTTTTTTTAAGTTTGCTTTTTTAAGAATCTTTGAAATTACACACAAAAACCCTAGGTTAAACAGAATGTTCCGGTTGAAGAGCTGAGCAGTCAAAAAGTTAGGAAATGCCAGAATTAAGGCTGCCCATGCAACCTTAATTCACCCCGCTTGTGCATATGCATTATGATAAACTCTTTAATTACATGATCACATACTCTCCCTCCCCCCCCCCCCACCCAAGACCCCTGCCTCATTCAGTACACAGGATGAACCTGCTCTGAGGATGAATCAGGGTTGTGTAGTAAAGGAAGCTGTTGACTGTAGAATCCCTGCCTCATTTGCTGTAGAGTTCAGAAGGTGAGTAGTGAATGAGGGAGGCGGTTGCAGGAGAGAACAGCAGGTCTTGTTAGTTAAGCAGGCTGAATGCTGCTTTGGAGAATTAGATTCTATCCCGGCCTCTACTGCAGAGTTCCTGCATGATGCTAGGCAAGTAACTTAAACCAAATTTGTCAGAAGTGGTCACTAACTGCATGATCCTCATTTTCAAGATGCCCAACTAGAGACCCTGGGGTCCAATATGCGGGAGTGCTGAGCACTCCCACTGCAATTGAAGTCAACGGGAGCTGTGCTTGAAATATATAGACTACTATAGAATACCGAGCACTTTGCAAACTCCTATCCTATGCATCTCAGATTGAGCACCCAAAATCAGTACATACTTTTGATTTTAATCTCTGTACCTCAGCTCCCCATCTTTAAAAATGGGGATACCACCAACCCCATAGTTCATAGGGGGTTTGTGAACATAAATTAATGTTTGTGAAGCACATGCATACTATAATGGTGAGTGCCACAGAAAAGCTCTTGAGGAAATTCATAATTCTGTCTTCAGAGAAGGATTTGAATCAGGATGGATTTGATTTCAATCAAATTGATTTAAAATCATGATTTAAATCATTAGTCAAGAAGACTTGATTTAATCATGGATTTCTACATAAAAGTGCATTCTTGTGGTTGTTATAACCTTAATACATATTCTTCACAACTCAGAGATAGATGAGATAGAGGAGACCCAAACTGGGTCTCTTTTACGGCCTGCTGCCATTATAGATTTTCCCTTCTAGCAAGAGAATGGTATGGTAGATCTCAAATCAATGAAGGCTACACTCAGAAAGACCTCATAACTTCTGGAATATGCTGCTCAAACAGTTTCGCTTTTGTTTCTACTGCCTGTCCCTCCCTTCTCACATATATCTCCAGACTTCTCCTTGTACAGATCTATTGCACCTCCAACGATCTTCTATTAATTGAACTTTTTGAAACTCTGCACTTTTAGAGAGCGGAAAGGGACTGACTCTGTACACAAATTTGCAGAGGGACAATAGGGTTGAGGTCTGTTATTTTTCACCTCTCTATTATTTATTTAAAAACATTTCTGCTGTTAACAAGTATGTTATCTCTGGAGACACAAATCCACAATTTGAGAACTGCAAAACTAAGCATCTCTGATGGTATCTTCTAGATTTAGCACTGAGTCCCATTGGGCAGATAGAAAGATTAACCTAAATAATCTATACAGAAGCCCATGGAACCGCATAAAATTGGGTCCCTAATCCATGAACTATTGGAACTCATTTACAAAACTTTTCTTAAACATTACATGAATATATCGTCTCATACTATAGAATTAGAATTTATAATCCCTATTCCATGATGAGATATCTTTGAGCTATAATATATCTTTAGATATGCTTTTTGAGGAAAAAAACCTGTTATCAAAAAAATCCAATTTAAATTTTAAAAAAATCTGATTTTTTTTTAAATAATTGATTTTTATCCACCACGGTTTGAATGGTGTGCAGTAAATAAGGCCTAGGACATCCTGTGCACTGAAAAATGCAAGAGGATGAGAATGAGGAAGAAAAAATAATCTGATCAAGTCACTAAAGACTGTACCATAATGCATATGCACAAGGAGACTGAATTAATGTAGCCTGGGTAACCTTAATTCTCCCATTTCTTAATATTTGACTGTTTCACTTTTCACCCTTAATGTTCTTTTAATGTAGTTTTTGGTGTATAATTTTACTTATTGCATGTAATTATATTTGAAGTATTAAGAGGCTGCAACTTGTTAAAGAACATCAAGGGAAAACTGACTGATATTAACTTGAATGGCTCAGATCATGAGGCTATTTTTAATTTTATACTTCCTGAATATAGTTTTCACGCCACTGTCCTTGTGGATATTTGACTACTTCTTCGTGGGGGGGGAGGGGGGGGGGAGAGAAAGATGTTTAAACAAATGTATAATTTGGTTATCAACAGGAAAAGTTATCAATTTGTGTCAGCATTGATATTATTGATAAAATAGGAGTGTATACAGAAGAAACAGAATCAATGTACACAGTATCTAATTGTAACAATATGGAGTCCTCTAAATAAGTAAAGAGAAATTAGGAAAAAGCCACACTGTGCTGGAATTTCACATGATAAACAGCAGTAACACCAACCCAAATTCCTCTTGATAATCAAACTGCGTGTCTGTCTTGACATAAACATAACATATTAGTACACTGTGGTTTTTTCTTAATGGCCTTTTTAGCAGCAGTCTTCCCCTACGTTGTTTAAGAAATCTGTAGATTGTCTATGAATAAAAAGAACAGAAGAATTACTCTCTCCTTCTTAGCCTGCATCACCTTCTACAGCAGGGATCGTCAACCTTTGGCACACAGCACGCCAGGGTAAGCACCCTGGCCGGCCGGGCCGGTTTGTTTACCTGCTACATCCTCAGGTTTGGCCGATTGCGGCTCCCACTGGCCGCGGTTCGCCGCTCCAGGCCAATGGGGACTGCGGGAAGTGGCACAGGCCAAGGGACGTGCTGGCCGCAGCTTCCCACAGCCCCCATTTGCCTGGAGCAGCGAACCATGGCCAGTGGGAGCCGCGATCAGCCGAACGTGCGGATGCGGCAGGTAAACAAACCAGCCCGGCCTGCCAAGGTGCTTACCCTGGTGGGCCACGGGCCAAAGGTTGCCGATCCCTGTTCTACAGCTTGAACTCAGAGCTCTAGCAAAACCAAACCATCTTAGCTCACCCACAAAAAGTTCATGGATAGAGTCAAACTCCAAATTATTCTCTCATCAACGAACAAGCCAAAGAATAGAAGAAATCATGATACACTGCAGCCATCCACTAACTAATGCCTTGGCACTCTAGTACCAAAGCATCTCTCTACCTCTACCCCCACATCCACCCAAAAGTTATTCATGTTTCTCTGACTGCAAAAGCAGCAGAGGGAAGGTAAGAAACTCTGGCATCAGTAACAAAACATACGAGCAAACCAGCATAAGGAAGTTTGAGTAGTCTAGGCCTTGGACATGAAAGAGGCTAGCAGAGCCCACTCCTCATTTGTCATAGCAGCTGCTAAATCACACCCCCAGAACTTTGCCAGTTTGCAAATTGCTTGGTCATCCCAGATCATCTCCACAGTACTCCATAACCTATCACCTTTTGCTGTAAGAAACTATCAAGCTGTTGCACTAGAAAAACAACATGCACCCAGAGAACACCAGGAACTGCACACTGAACACAGGCCCTGTAACACAATAGCCTCCCCTCTCTCAAATTTTGGCCCATTTATTCAACAGGAAGCAATGCAGGAAATCTAAGCCACCACCTGTGATTCCAATCAATGCCCTTCCTGTCTGGTGAGAGAGATCTAAGAGCATCTGGGGATCCTATTAACAGAAATAGTCAACACCTCTTTTGATGAGGGGGAAAAAAGAAAAATTTACCACCCACCCTAAAGCCAGCAATAGTCCATCCAGTACTCAACGTAACTCATTAACTGCCTCCCAGTGTTTAGCCTCCTCTTTTAAGCAAGCTGACTGAGAAAAGTCTACTACTCAACATAGCTACTGCCAGTACCCTGCATCTCTCCCAGTCAGGTCAGCCCACAGGAGAGAGACACTCCACATGTCAGCACAACCAACATGCACTCAAGGATAATCATCTCCTGGCCACAGACAGGACCATATGTTCATTCTGACATTGCTGGATCTCTCTGCGAGATGTTCATCAAATGCTGCCATCCTGCCCTAGAAATGCAGCAGGAAAACACTAGAGTACCTCCTTTTCTCTCAGACCGTACCCAGATGTGCAACAGCTCCACTGCCTTCAGAGCTCTCACCTGTGGAGTCCCATAAGGGTCTATCTTCTCCCTCATCTCATTTAAGATTTATGAGAATGTGCTAGGGAAGATCAAGAGACAACAGAGCCTCTCTCTCTCTCTGTCAGTTGAGCCTATGCCTTCTTTACAACTAATATCTAATATTCCCTGGATGGATGAGCCAGACCCAGGCAAAGTGGTGATGAAGCTGGAGAGGCCAGAAAGTCCTAGAAGAACATAACATTACCATATTGTCAACCTCCTTCAAAGATGTCTGCCCTGTGATCATCAAGGAGTTTTTGGTCTGGGGTTCTTCCACACTTCTGTCTGCTACTAGATACTCTCGAGGGTGCAGGAAGGAGATGGATAAGGTCAAAAAGATTCCACATTCTGTCTGATTCTTGACTTGGTCATACTGATCCATAATGTATTTGTGACTTCTAAGCTGGATCTTCGCATTACACTGCGCCTATGAATGAAAACAGCCACCCTTATTCAGTTACAGTTTTGCTAAGGAGTGCTCTGCTCTGTATGTTATTTCCCCATTAAATGGAGAGTCAAGTTCAAGGTTTTGGTTCTTATCTGCAAAGTTCTCCATGGGATTGGCCCAAGCTACCTAAGGAACCATCTCACTAAGATTTTACCATCACACAGCTACATTCCACTTGAACAACAGTACAAGTTTAAGAGACATGAGAGCAGGAGATAGGGCTTTCTTGGCAACCAGGCTGCAACTGTGAAAGTCACTCCCCAGCTGTATTAGGAATCACCCTGAATCTTGCCTCATTCAAATCAAAATGTAAAACAGGTTTCTTTGATCAATCAGTCTCACAACACATCCACAACCAACTCACAACAATAAACAATCACAAAGAAAAAGGAGATCCCAACTAGGTTATAAAGCTGGAAAAATAAGAGTTCCTTCCTTTTGTCTTTATTAGGCTACATAATTCACTCTATACCAGGATCATTACCATGGCATAAATTCCTCAGAAAGGTCAGTTCTATTTCTTTGTAGAGGGTGATGTACAATTGTGTACCAATTGACTCAAGTCTTATCTGAGAGTCATGATTGGTACCACCGGAAGGTTGTTTAGGACATCAGTGTCCCATATCTACCAAAACCAGCAACTAGTGTCAAAATAGCTGACCAAAGTTATCAACTGACCCTGATCTAAAAACCAGCAAGAGATTTTTGCCTAGAGCTGGATGAAATATTTTGGGCAGAATTTTTCAGCCCCTCCCCCCCTCCCCCCAAAAAGGCAGATTCAGAGACACTAAAATGTTCCCCAAATTGTTTGTGTAGAATTATAAAATTCTGGAAGTCAAAATGAAACATTTTGTTCTTTGGTTCAAATCAACTTTTCATTATAAATTTTCCTCAGTTTTCTGAAGAACTTTAAATGCTCAAAAATGAAAAAACACCGTTTGACCTAAAATGATTTTTTTTTTTTTTTAACTTTTTGGGATAGTCAGTGAATCAAAAAAAAAATCCATTATTTGCACGGCTCTATTTATGTCCCCTGATAAGCAACATTGAAAGAGGGCCAGAGATCAAGTCTACTCTAGTAAGTCACTGTTGTCCAAATGTATCTGGCATTGAATAGAAACCATCTTCTCAATTGCCTTACCAAAAAAAATAATCCACCACTTGACATTCAATGGGATTAACAAGCATCCCAACACAGAGATGATTTCCTGAAAAGGGGTGGACCTGTGCATGTTAAGAAGTGTATGGTCTCACTAAAAACAAACACATAAAACCACTAACACAATTGGTAATACTCAGTAATACACAGAACCCTGGACAAAGTGAATGCAGTGTTTCATTAACATTTTGCTATATTTGAGATGAGTATTTATTAAAAGATGCCAGAATTCCAAAACCACTTTAAAAAAAAAACAAAAAAAAACCTCAAAAACACACTTTGCAGTCTCCTTTAGAAGATCACACCTCTGAAGAAAAATATGGAGTTTTGGTTCCTTATTTATAAAACCTATTAAATGTTGTATGCAGACTTAGAGAAAACACTATCTAATTAAAAGATTCACTAAATTTTAAGTGATATTTGATATACCTGTAGACTGTTATCTAGAGCTTCTTAGAGAGACAAGACAAGACATACTATTAGTGTCCACAGCTTCCTTGAGTACACTTTCTGCTTTGTTTCTGACCAAAGCTAAGGAAAGCATACTTCATAAAATTAATGGCTGATCATTCAAGCAACATACTTCAATCCTTATTTTTGCCATTTGGATAGGTTCAAAATATCTGTCTACAGCTGATAACTTACAACACAATTAAATATCAAAGAATTTCTATTTCATTTTGTGGGATATTTTAAAACTAACAACTGATACTTGCATCTTTGAATTTAGTCCAAGGAAACTCACTTCACCTTCTCACATTGCTGATGATATCAAATACATCCTGATTTTAAATCCTCTGCCATCCATGATAGATTTACTGCCACCCTATGTAGCTCTTTAGGATCAAAGAGGATCCTGTGAAGCTCAGGCAGCGTGTCTCTACTCAGGCTGTGCTTCCAAAACAACCACTTTTGGAATGTAGAGGAGGGGGAAAAGAAACATACCTTTCTAAGAACTTTGCACAAGGACAGTTAATTATATTAGATACCTAGATCTTTAAAGACCAAACAAATGTGGAGGGTAATTATATACTACCCACAAATATGCATAAACATATCTATAAGATTGTCCAGGTAGTCTATAGAACTGTCATTCAGAAAGAAGACTATTAGAAATATATTCAGGTAGAGTGCTAAAGATGAGAAGAGAAGATTTTTCCTCTGTATCAAACAGACTCCATCCCCACCATAGTTACAGCACATACATCATGCAAGCAGTACCAGTATCTAGGCATTGCTAAGCAACACCTCTCTGCTTCAGGATTTGGAAAAGGGAAATTGATGCAGAAGCCATTGAAAAAAGGAGATGCTACTTGAAGTTGGGTGTGGAAATCTCACACAAACAGGCCAATTTTCCTCATACACAATGAAAAGTGCAGAAAATATTAAAAAGAGGAAAAAAGCACATCATAAGGGAGACAAAAGGAGGGCAAAGAAAAAAAGGGAGGGAAAGAGGTGATCAAGGACAGTGTGACAGAGACTAGAACAATGTCTGAATGTGAAATTGTGACGGGTTGGATCACAGAAACCCTCCTGGGAGCTGCCACCAGATGTGTCAAGACTACTTTTGCCCCCTGTTTTCCCTGCCAGCTCAGGACTCCAGCACCCTGTCTTGCTAAGCCAGACACTCCCATCTGCTCCAACAAAGACCCAGGGTCTGAATTACTTGCCCCAAAGCTGCAGGTTTACCTGAAAACAGCTCACAGAAGTGTGCTTGTCTTTAGCACTCAGATGCCCAACTCCCAATGGGGTCTAAACCCAAATAAATCCGTTTTACCCTGTATAAAGCTTATGCAGGGTAAACTCAAATTGTTCACCCTCTATAACACTGATAGAGAGAGATGCACAGTTGTTTGCTTCCCCCAGGTATTAATACATACTCTGAGTTAATTAATAAGTAAAAAGTGATTTTATTAAATACAGAAAATAGGATTTAAGTGGTTCCAAGTAGTAACAGACAGAACAAAGTAAGTCACCAAGCAAAATAAAATAAAATGCGCCTATCTGTGTCTAAACAAACTGAATACAGATAATCTCACCCTCAGAGATGCTTCAGTAAGTTTTTTCCTCAGACTGGACACCTTCCAGGCCTGGGCACAATTCATTCCCCTGGTACAGCTCTTGTTCCAGCTTAGGTGGTAGCTAGGGGATTCTTCATGATGGCTTCTCTCCTCCTTTTGTTCTGTTCTACCCCTTTATATATCTTTTGCATAAGGCGGGAACCCTTTGTCCCTCTGGGTTTCCACCCCCACACACACTGGAAAAGCACCAGGTTAAAGATGGATTCCAGTTCAGGTGACATGATCACATGTCACTGCAAGACTTCATTACCCACTTGCCAGCACACACATATACAGGAAGACTCACAGGTAAAACACAGCCATCTGCAGACAATGGTCCTGGTTAATGGGAGTCATCAAGATTCCAAACCACCATTAATGGCTCACACTTTGCATAATTACAATAGGCCCTCAGAGTTATATTTTATATTTCTAGTTTCAGATACAAGAGTGGTACATTTCTACAAATAGGATGATCACACTCAGTAGATTATGAGCTTTGTAATAATAACACAAGAGACCTTTGCATGAAGCATATCCCAATTACATTATATTCACTTATCATATTTTTATAAAACCATATAGACTGCACAACGTCACAGAAATCTTTCCTACTAAGGTGAAGAATTAAGAAAACACACCACACTTTTTTCATCTAAGTTATGTCGAAAATGGATTTGAGCAAGGAATGCAAAACATCAGAAATTTCATACTGTAATTATTCAATGAAACCAATGAAATTAAACACTGAATTTTAATTGGCCTTTATATTCTAATTTCATCTAGACTAAACTTTTCAGGACAGTGAATGTGTTTCGTTTGTGGCCTGATTCTGCAAACACTTATGACAGTTTCTTTACCCACATGAGTAGTTCCATTCAAGTCTTCTTGTTATAGCTTTTCCCTCATATTTTCTCATACTATGAAAAAGTTCATAATGAAAAATGTGGTATAAAACCTTGAAATCATTTCTTTTTAAAAAAACAGCTTTAAGCCATGGCAAAGCACCCATTCAGCTGCAGCTGCTACGTGTCAGTAAACCATGCACCAACAGCCTGCTAATGCTTGTTCTGTTGTATATGTAACTGTAGAAATAATCTGTGTGTACACTGTTTGGACACAGGTGCCAAATTTTGCACCATTCTACACCTGACATTTTAGACAATTTAATCAGCTAATTTGCATATTTGCAAATAACCTGGTGATACTTAGAAACCTATGCTTGTTGTCAGCACACCCTATCCCAAGCAGCGGTGGGAAGGTAGGGACATGGAGCTGTGCAAAACATGGCAGCTGTAGCTGGGACAGATGGGTCAGTGTTGAAGGGTAAATGGGTGGGTTCTTGAGGATGATAAGCTGCCTGGTGGAGTTCAAACAGGAAGCTGAGGAAGGCAGCTGGATGCACGGCCGCAGGAGGGTGGCAAGCCTGACAAAGCTCATAGCAGGGCTAGGAAGCCTGGAACCTTCACCTATTACCATCCAACATCTTTTCCCAGCTGCTATTTTGCATCTGGGATGCACCATGAGAAGCAGCAGACCTAGATGAGAAGTCCTCAGAATTGCCTGCACCTGCCCACAGCTCAGCTGGATGCATGTGACTCAAAGATACAGGCAAGTGAGACACATGAATTTGGCAGCCCAGTCACGAGCAAGATGTGAGAAAGTTAGCCGCCCAGTCCTTTGCAATTTGTCTTTTAGAGCCTGATCTCTCTGTGACCTTCACATGAGCCTCCCTTTAGTTCTGCCTACCTATAAACAGTTCCTTCTGGAAGCCATGAGACAGACAAGGTGTCATTTCCTATTGATTATACCTGAATAAGGTACCTAACCATGGATCCTGCTCTGCAGCTGTTTCCCGGCTGACAACAACGAACCCTTAATTGTACTTACATTAGGTGAAAAGATGATTTATCTACTTCTATTCTGCTCAGAGTACTTGTACTAAGAGGCTCGTTAAATCTAAATGAGTCAAAGGTCCCACTCCCTCATTTTAGGTGGCACAGCTGAATTATGCAGCATTGTTAACTGATTTGAAGTCATTTGATAAACTGCACAGCTCTATCCCCTGGTCCCAAAAGATGAGTGCAGGGGATAGAGAATGAGGAGCTGTCAATGGCTTTTAAATCACGGAAAAGCAGAGCTCCATTCCTGGGGGATTTAGGAGCAGTGTAGCTGGGGAAGGCATTTCAGACAGCAGTTAGGCCTCTTCTGCCTTTCATGCCACTGCAAGTCACACAGACCCCCTTCTTGTGAAGCTCCTAAAATGACAGGCATCTAGATTGTCACGAAAATGGCTTTTTTTTTTTTTATAAAGATTCATGGAGACATGAACAGATTTATGCAGCCACCTTCTAAGATAACTTCTGTGCCTATTTGCATGGCCTTAGTCACATTATAAATGTGACCCATTTTGTGCATAGCCAATCTGTTGGATTTTAAAATATTTTTTAATATACTCCATATTATGCTTACAAAAAGATGCACAAAATGCCTTTATAGTATGCAAACTTTGCAAGTCCACAGGAGGATTCTTGGAAGGTAACCAGCAAGGAGAGACTTTTCCCTCTTACACAGCACTATGTCATAATTCTGTTACCCATTTTAGCCCAAGCCTTTAGCCAATATTCAGAGCCTTGTAAGTTACCTTAATTTTGAAATATTTATGACAGTCATGTATTCCTCCTTTAATACAATCCTGTTTATTTACAAAGAATGTACACAAAGTCCTGTTTCTCTGAACACAGCAGAAATGAAACAGAAGGAAGTTTCTTTGCTCACAATTCCAACCTCTTTCAAGCTAGCACTCTGCATAAAAATCTTTATTGGCTCTCCCTCAGGGCCACATTACCAGTGCTTTCCTTGACATTGCCTTGGCTTTTCTACTGCCTTCTGTTTGCTTCTCACTCATGGACACATACAACTGAATTAAATAACCAGTTCCTGTGTTTGCTTTCAGTCCCCAGGAAAGACCCCAGTGGCTGAGGTGTCTTTCCTGGGGACTGAAATCGAGCCTATGATTTGGGCAGTGGCTTCTATTGTTTCAGCTATTACTAAACAAAAAAAGAGGGATATAACTGCTCCCTCATTTAGCCTCCCATTCAGGCTATCACACGCACCAGCTTCAGCAAGGCTTGTGACTGCCCATAGATCAAAGACATGCTTGCTGAGAATCCCCAATCTCCAGCATAACAACCACCTTCCAGTTCTAGTCATAGGAGAAGAAACTATAGACTTTGTATGCTATTGAATCTGGTTGGTAGAAATTAGTACTAAGTAGCCAAATTTGTGATCTCAAAGCCCTGGTGTTTCCAAGCAACTAAAGACTAAAGTCTCAGTGGTTAAATTTCTCCTGGGTCATTAGGAGAAAGCCTGCCTTGGATTGCAAGGATGACTGACAAATGCTGGAAATCCGCACAAGTATGACAAGGAAAATTCAAGTTTTGTCGTCTTTGATTTCTCTATGGCTCTGGGCGTAAAGTATATGGAAAAGAATATCTAAGAGAGCCCATAATATCGCAGGAAGGGAAGCCTAAATTTTAGGCCTAATCAGTGTCACATGCAAAAGGGAAACAAAAAGCTCAGAAGCAGGTAGGACTCTGCAGGTCCTTATTTGAATGGAGTTTTACTCTTAACAGGGTTTTAAACAAATGTCTTCCTTCAAGCATGTCCCTTCCTCACAAAGCACAGTTTATAACAGTAATGGGAGGAATAAAAAAATAAAACGTGGGATACAACTGGCAGGCTGAGTGACCGCTGTCCCAGGGCTGTGGTTTGAGGATCAGAGATGCCTGCAGGCACATCATTCTGCTCTCTCCCCAAATTTAATTTAAATGAAATAGGAAGGGGTTCAAATTCACATGCAGGGGGAAGGAATCTTATCCATTTTAATGCCCTTCAATTTACAGGAAGAAAATTTGCAGGGAGAACTGGGTGAACAGAGACACATCTGTGATCCTGAGGTATCTGGCAACCTAAACTGGGCAAACCAAAACCTCAGAATTCAGTCACACACTGTAGCCTCATTTTGGAGAGGCTGGATATATTTTTCCTTCAGTATTAGAGGAAGTTCTAGAGGAAAATAAATCTTCATTTGTAAGCATATTCAATTTAACATTTTAAGCAAAGTCAAACTTTGATCCAGTGTACCTTAACTGTGCTCCCTTTGGCTCACCTTTACAGCTCAGTGTGTGTTTATGCTATCTTCACGAGATTTTTAAAAAATGATGAAAAGTTCAGGAGTATTAAAAAAAAAAAAGCATCTGTAATATATCTTTTAGACAAAGTGGGTGTTAACCACTGTGGATTGATTTAAATCAGCAAGCAGAAACCTTGATTTAAATTATAATTCTAATTTTGGTTTGCATTTGTACTTTTTCAATTCTTTACCTAAAGAAAGCAGCCAATGAGAATGAACTCAACACAATTAAAACATTTTGCAACTAAATATTGCACCTTTACACTAAATTAGGTACTTTTTGCTAACGAGGACACAGTAAATCTATAGACATTTAAATACCTCAACATAAAAAATGTAAAAATCGGAATAAATGTAATTGTAGTAGGAAGAGAGCCTGAGATATAAGCCCTTGTATTAGAGGCCTACTATGAGGCAAGACCTGCTCACAGAATCTGGCAAGAACAGGGCTAATATTGCATTTTATTATTGTAAAATTATTCAGTCCTGTAATACTTATCCAAAACCCAGTGAAATATAAGGAGAGTATTTCCAGCTATTATGTAAACTATAATTTCAAAGAGTCTAAATTTAAAAGAGAAACAATTTCTTTAGTTTCTCTTTTAAAAATGTGACCAAGTAATCCAGTTTTCTTAATCTAAGATGTTCACAGCATTTTGTTGCAGTTGTTTCCAAGGGCCCAATCCTGCTGTGAGCTCTGTACAAATGCAACCTGCTGCCTGTACAATCGCACTGAAGCTAACATAGTTCTAATGGGGCTCAAGGCAGGCACCACACATATTACAGGAGCAAGGTCTAAAGTTAGTATTTTGTCCTAATTGCCTCCAAAAACAGTATTTTTCCTTTAAAAAAAAAAGTGAGCATTTTGCTTTATGATCAGGATTATCATAGTTAATGTAAAAAAATGTAACCACCTTACCAGATAAGTGTGTTGAATACTTCACAAAGAAGCCATTTTCCTTGGTCCTGGCCACAAAGGTTAGAGTACTCAAGTTCTGTAGAAACAATGAGGAGTCCTTGTGGCACCTTAGAGACTAACAAATTTCTTTGTGCATAAGTTCTGTAGAGTTACACATTTAAAACTGCTTTTCCCTCCTCAAGTAACCTTAAGTATTTTACATATGAATATGAACATTTAGTTTGAAAGCAGGGGAAGGTGCTGTTCCTACTGATAAAGCCTTTCAGAGAGACACTGCTAAAGAAAATCTTTCCACTCCCAGAGCAAACAAGTATCCTTGTAGTTAAATGATTAATCCAGAAAAAAAAAGCATAAGGTATATGTTGGAGTAACTCTACAAAGGCGATGTGGAAGCAATTTTTACAAAAAAATATGAGGAGAGAATATTTTCAACCAGAAAAGTAAACTCTTTAGAAATCTAGGAAAGATTCTATATTAAGGTAACTTATGCAATTTTATAAGGGTTTTACTTATTCAGAAGATGGTCAAAAGGTAAACATGACCATGGCAGTAACTAAAAGCATTAATTCAATGGTATTCTAAAGAGGTTTGAGTGAGAGTTCTGCAAAATGTAGATGAACCTTAGTTTTCTATAGCAACTAGATTGTAGAATAAATTGTTCACACCAGAATATTTGAAAATATCTGTCAATTCTAAACATACATCAGTCTGTGTACCCTATTTTTTAAGCCTTGCAATAATTTATTGAGCTCTACCAGCTGTTAACAGTCAGGGGAATAACATTTGGTGTTCATTTTGCTCAAGAACGGTAATACAATACTGAAGAGACCCTAAGGTTACATCTATGCAGCAAAAAACACCAAAACAAAACACGGCAGCAAGTCTCAGAGCCCAGGTCAACTGACTCGGTCTTGCACTACAGGGCTAAAAACAGCAGTGTAGATGTTTGGGCTCAGGCTGGAGCCCGAGCTCCAAAATTCGGCAAGTGGGGGAGGGTCTCAGAGCCCAGGCTCCAGACTCAATATCCACGCTATTTTTATCCTTGCACCAGAAGCCCAAGTCAATTGATTTGAGCTCTGATTAAGACTCACTGCCATGGAGTTTCTTTGCTCTGTAAATGCACTCTAACATAGTAGACTGTTGCTGCAAGGTACTACAACAAAGAAACTACATATTGCACCAAGGCAGAGGCTTGCCAGCCCCACTTTCTCATCTCCCCAACAGCACTGGGCACTAGGAACAGCTGCATTCTACCCACCCCACATGGGGCAGCCAGATCTGCAGGAGCCTTCCAGGGGAAGCCTATACATGGTCCCAACTCCCCTGGAATGTCTCCAGTCACCAACAGCACCAGGTGCACACCGCAACTATCTGACCATATTCTTCTTCTTCACCGTGTCACCACCATCCACCCACCCCCACATACTCTCTCACTCCACTATTCACATAAACAAGTTAAAATAAAGTTACTTTGCTAGCAGAATTATTGAGGATATTTACACTGCAAAGCACCATATGATCACATTCTGGTCACCTCCATCCTTTCCATAACAAAGGGTTTGGAATACAATTTGTCATCTTATGTTTAAAATTTAATACAGTTTTTTGGAGGCAAGAACCATGTCTTTGGTCTGTCTGAAGTACCCAGCACACTGGGGGAGGTAGATAAATAAGAATGATAAAAAGTTGTTCCAAACTCACAGAATGGGAAACTGGGAATCTGCCTTGCTGGAAAAAAAGCGTAATGCCAAAGTTACCCATGACTATTCAACCTTTTCTAAGACTCCTCTTACAGCAAGAACTATGACACAAGGTAGTGAAGGGAAGGTCTTTTATCAGACTAGCTGCACAGAGTTCTTCCTCAGGTCTGGAGAAAGGAACAAGAGGGTATGTCTACACTGCAATAAAAGACCCCTGGCACAGATGCATCTGGCCCGGGTCAGATGATTCGGGCTCGGGCTGCAGAGCTAAAGAACTGCAGGTGTTCTGGCTTGGGTTGGAATTAGAGCTCTGAAACCCTGTGATGAGGGGTAGGTCTCAAAGTCGAGGCTCCACCCTGAGCGGGAACATCTGCACTGCTATTTTTAGCCCTGCAGCCTGAGTCAACTGACCCAGCTCTGAGACTTGGTATCACAAGTCTTTTATTGCAGATGTACCCAGAGTGTCTGAGCCAAATACAAGCATAAGGGTTTCACACATGCTGTAGGAGATCACTTAAAATGGAAAGGGCATTTAAGGTTTAGCAGGCAGCAGGTTGTCTTGCAAACTGTTGTAATGAGCCATAAAACCAGCATCTCTGTTAAGTCCATGGTTGTTAGCATCCAGCAGTTACCAATTTAAGTTCCCAGGCCCATCTTTTGAAGGTTTTGTGCAGGTTTCCTTTGAGAATGAGGACTGAGAGGTCAGCTATGGAGTGACTGCTTTGTGAAACGTGTTTGCCCATGGGTGATAGAAAAATGATAAAAGACCAAAAACACCCTGTGTAAGTTCATTTGAGAGCATAGTGATTGTCTGGCTTCACCCACATAATAGTTGATGGGGCATTTGATGCACTGGATGAGATATACCACATGTTCTGATAGGCATGTGGAAGACCAATGGATCTTGAAAGGTACATTGATGGGGGTATTAAGTATCAGAGCAATGGGGCTATGTCTGCAGTTTTGCATCAGTTGTTCTGCCAGTTTGCTGCTGCTTTGAACTGGTGTGTTCTCATCTGTGGGGAGCTTGCTTCTGATCAGGAGGTTGGGGGAGGGGGTTGTCTGAAGGCCAGAAGAGGGGGTTCAGGAAAGATTTCTCTATTTAAAGAATTAAGTTTGAGATACAGGCAGTAGAGCTATCTTAGGCTCCTGCAGTATTTCCTTGAGAAAGAAAAATTTTTGCCTCAAACTCCAGTATACAAAGCCACCTCAAACTTCCCTTGTTTTGGCAGAACACGCAGTACCATTTAGGCAGCTCTCTCAGTAGACTCGTTCGGGTAGGAGTCTTAAAGTTATACAAAGTTAAAAGTGGTAGGAGGAGTAATAATCAGCAAGAAACAAAAGCTGAAGCTCTTGGTTTTGCCCTGTAGGTCCTACATGGTCTTTGCTGTTGCTTTAAAAAAAAAAAAAAAATTAACACTACCATTGGGCTTGTCTGAAAGTTCTCAAATGATCACATCAGTATAAACATACACCCCTCTTTCAAACATATTGTTTTGTGAAGGCCTTGAAGTTCAAAGATTTGTTACAGAAAGTAAAACAAAAACTTAACACCTTACAAAATAAAACTCATGTCGTTCCAACACAATTCTGACTTTTAGCTTCCCCTTCTGTCTATCATGTCCAGTATTATTTTTTGAAGGTGGGGAGGGGAGACACACTTTATGTCTTCATTTGTTCTCTAAAATGTACAGACTCAATGCAGGAGAAATCACTGTGGATCTACTTCTTACTGATAGGGAGAAATGGATTGAGACTGGGAATAAATGGGAAGTTTGGAGCCATTAACCAGGAGCTACTTAACTCAGCATAGCAAGTACTGAGTTCTATGAGTAATTACGTTTCAAGAAAGCAAATTTTAGAGAATTAAAAAAAAAAAATCTAATAAGCATGGTTTCAAGTGAGGAAACATTAAAATCCACAAGGGAAGAAAAGGCTGGGGAATCAAAAAGAACAAAATTAAGTCACACACAATTCCTCTGAAAAATACAATGAACAAGAAGTAGCTGCTGTAGCTTTCATAGGCGGTGCCCAAAGAGCTATGGGTAAGAAACTTACAACTACTGCACTGTTCTGGAAATGGATAATAGGGAGCAGAAATAAAGATATCAAAGAAGACTTGAGGAATTCCAAGGCACATTAGTAAGGGGAATGGAGACGGGGAGATACAACAGACTCGACAACTATTTCAAGGATGTAAGCATCAAATAGAGTGTGGAATTTAAAGCGGCATGAAGATGTACAGTATTTTATGAGTGCTCGGATAAAATAAAGGAAAATTTATTTAGGCGCAATATTAGGAACAATTTTTTCACAGTGACAGCTAAATTATGGAATAGCTTTTCTAAAGGAAGGGATGGCAATTGCATCATTTAGAGTACTTTAAACAAGCTCAAACATAGCTGTAATTTTGTACAGAACACTCCTGTTTCGGCAGAGGGATAGATTAGAACCAGATGACGAACTAATGCCTTTTATATGACCAACTCCAATACTCTCTGGCCCAAGTCTCCTACTTCCGTTAGTGAGATTATGGGGATGTAAAGAATATGAATCTGGAAAGAGAACTTCACCCATCAGTCAATGAGCAAAAACATGGGCAGACATAAGGCCATAATTAGGGCTGCAGATTTATCACCGCATTTTTAATTAAAAATCAGGGAACAGTCATAATAAATGAAGTGAAAGTTGGGGTTTACTAAATTTACCATGAATGCTCCCTGATTTTTTTTTTTAAATGTCCTCCTCGTCACCATGCAGCAGCACACTCACCCTAATTGCACCCTCCAGCGGGGACGCCAATGGCCTGTGGGGCTGGACCCAAGTCCCCTCCTCCAACTGTTGCAACCCAGGGTGCAGGGTCGTAGCACCCCTCAGGTTTGGCCCCACCTGACCCTGTCATGACAGGGGGGGGTCAGGCAGGCCAAACCTGACAAGCACTGCAACCCGGTGCTCTAGGTTGCAAAATCACTCACGGAAGGCTGGCCCACCTGCCCTCCCCCAGCATAATGGAGAGTTGGGTGGACCAAACCTGACCAGCACCATGACCTGATACTCCAGGTCACAACGCCCGGCTCAGGGAGCCAGGCCCAGCCCCATAGGACATAGGAGCGGTCTCCGCCGAGTGAATCAGACACAGAAAACAGTCACAGGCAAATGGGGAAATCATACTATCCATTAGTTTTTTTGCACATCATGACAAACCTGCAGCCTCACAATTCATTAGTGTCTGCCCTAATTAAAGATAATAGGCCCTCATTAATATGGTATATGTAGTCCGTCAGTTCGACGATGTTTTCGTGCTCTCTCTTTTTGTGGATTCTGGAGTGACTGAGGTTCAAAGTGTGACGCGCATGCTCATAAGCAGATTGGGCAGACAAAGTCATTGGTGAGCATCTTGGTAGCTATAGCAGTACTATGACGCTTTTCCCTTGCAGCTAACAATTGATTATTTCAGTCCTCTTCAAAGGCTTGGAAAGCTCTGAGTGTTGTGTGTTGCCATGCTGATCTATTTAACACAGCCTTCTCGAGATCATCTGGTTTTATTGCACCAAATTGTATGCTGTTCTTGATGCTGTCCTTGTAGCGCTTTTTTGGGGTAGCCTTAATTCCTATGTCCTTGTGCCAATTCTCCATAGAAAATTTTTCTGGGGAGTCGATATTCAGGCATCCTAATGATGTGTCCAACCCAGCGTAGTTGGGCTTTTATCAGCATGGCCTTGAGGCTTGTGGCATTTGACTTTTGGAGAACCTCCAGGTTGGTAATTTTGTCCTGCCAGTGGAGCCCCATAATAGCACACAGAGACCACATATGGAAGGCATTTAGCTGTTTGATATGTCATTTGTATGGTGTCCAGGCCTCTCAGCCATAGAGGAGAGATGTGAGCACAAAAGCATTATAAAGTTTTATTTTTGTTGAGAGGGTCATGTTGTGGGATTTCAGGACTTTGTTACATAGCTTTCCTAATGACTGAGAAGATTTCTGTATCCTCTTTGTGATCGCTTTGTCTTGAGATCAATCACTGGAGATGTTGCTGCTGCGACAGGTAAAACTGTCAACTTGCTTTACTTGGATTCCACTAATGGATATGCTAGGGGATATGGCACAGAGTGGTGAAGATGGATTGATGCAACACCACAGTTTTCTCCAGGCTGATTGCGAAGCCAAACAATTTTGATGCTTCAGTGAAACGATCTATGATGCACTGGAGAGCTCCCTCTGGGTATGCTAGGAGGGCACAATCATCCGCAAAGAGTGCTTCTCTTAGTAGTAGTTCTGTTACTTTTGTTTTTGCTTTAAGCCTTATAAGACTGAAGACTGAGCCGTCGTGTCTGAATCTGATGTATATGCCTGTTAAGCTCGTTTGTAACATGGTTGAGAACTTGGGTGAAGAAGAGGTTAAACAGTACAGGGGCAAGGACACAGCCATGTTTGACTCCATTTGAAATGGGAAAAGTGTCAATGAGATCTCCATTAAAAAGTACCTGAACTTGCATCCTCTCATGAAATAAACAAATGATCTTTACCAGTTTTGGTGGGCAACCAAGTTTGCTGCGGATCATCCATAATCTCTCTCTATTGACTGTATCAAATGCTTTTGTCAGATCAATGAAGACACTGAACAGATCCATGTTTTGTTAGATACACTTTTCCTTGTATTTGCCTACCACTGAAAATTACGTCTATAGTGCTATGACCAGGTCTGAATCCGCACTGAGTCTCAGGTAGATTGGCTTCTGAGACAGATGAAATCAGTCGGTTCAGGAGGACATGAGAAAAGATGTTTCCAGCGACAGATAACTACTGTGGGATATCTCTTCTATCTTAGACCATTTTGCTGCCCTTATTTTTAAATAAAGGAATAATTATGGTATCTTTGAAGACCTGTGGCATTTCTTTGTTGTCCCAGATGTCAGTAAGGATCTTCTGGAGTAGTTTTACCACCTTTGGACCCGCAGATTTATATAGTTCTGCCAGTATTCCATCTCTACCCGAGGACTTTCCTGAGCTCATCATACTGATTGCCTTTTCTATTTCTTCAAGTGAGGGTGGTGAGTACAGGTAGTCCTGAATAGGCTTTTGAGGCATCTGATTAATAGCACTTGTTTCAATTGAGGATGGCCAGTTCGGTAGTTGGCTGAAATGTTCAACCCATCTCTGTTCCATGCCATGTTTGTCTTTGATGACTGTCCTGCCATCAGCCGTCATGAGCGAACCTGTGCCCCCCTTTAAGGTCCAAAGACTAGTGTCAAGAAATCAAAGAACTTCTCTGTTTCATTTATTTCCACATACATTTGAGAGTCTTCTGTTACCTTCTCCCACCATTTCTCTTGTATTAAACATAGTTGTCTTTGTGCCTTGCTTTGCAGATGTTTGACTCTGCCTCTCTTTGAGGTAGACGGAGTATCATTTTGCCAGATTTGGAAAGTCTCATTTTTTCTTTCAAGGGTACTGCGATTTCCTCATCATTTTCATCAAACCAATCACAGTGAGCCCGTTTCATCCATCCGAGGATGTCAGTTGCAGTTTTTTGTACTGTCTCTCTGAATTCCTCCCATGAGACAGGGTTATAACCAAGGTTGGTTTCTAGTGCACTTTGTAGCGTGTCTCAATACGATTCTTGGTTTAGGTTTGCAATATCAGGGGACATTGATTGTTTTGGGGCGTTTCAGGGGTGTGGGTACAATGTATAGATTCAGTATTTACCTAATCATTCTATGATCCATCCAACATTCTGCTCATGGCTCTGGTGATCCTGACATCCCTTATGTCACATTATTGGACAATAATCTATTAGATGCCACTGTTTGGATCGGGTGCATCCATGTAGTTTTATATTTGTCTGCCTGTCTGAAGACGATATTTGTAATTTCAGGCTATGTTCTGCACACTTGCTTAGGAGTAGGAGACCATTTTCATTCATTTTTCCCATGCCGTTTTTTCCAGTGACACCTTGCCAGTTGTTATCTTTACCTACTCTTGCATTGAAATCTCCTAGGATGATTAGTTTGTAACTTTGTGGTGTTGACTTGATGAGAGAGTTGAGATCAGAGTAGAACTGTTCCTTAGCATCATCAGGGCTTATTAAGGTGAGTGCATATGCATTGATGATGGTAGCAAATGGCGACTTATTTAGTGGTAATCGGAGTTTCATGAGTCTTTCGTTAATGCCTACTGGAAAGTCTTCAAGACAAACTCTTGCAATGTCTTGATGGCAATTCCCACTCCATGGATTCTATCTTCATGTGTTTTTTTTTTTCCCCCCTTCCAAAAGAAGGTGCAACCCCCAGCCGGTTCTTTAATAAAGCCCTTGTCTGCAATCTAGTTTCACTGAGTGCTGCAATGTCAAACCGCGCCAGCTCTTTTGAAAGAAAAGCTGTTCTTCTGTCAAATCGAGAAGTATCATCTTTGTCTCTCATAGTCCTGATGTTCCAAGCAGCAAACTTTAGTGCTTTTTTAGTTATCTTTGGTTTTCGTCCACACTGAGGATGATCCGCCACCTGCAGTAAGCTAGCAGGATTTAATTTGGGCAGGCAATGTTTGAGGCACCTTTTCTAGCCCCTTCCTTTACAAAGGGAGAGCAGCGCAATCCTAAAAAGGGCTTTTCAGTCACCTAAGGTGTTGCCAAGCTTCCCTGCTGCCCTTGGGTCAGGGATGAGCGACCAATGTCCCAGGACACCTGTGTGCAGGCTTGTGACGATGACTGCCAGTAATCATCTCCATCTGTCACCTTGCCGCTCCCCCATCACCACAGGACTTTTGAAGAGAGATGTGCATGAATGACGTGTGCATGAGGTTGATTAAAATGGGAGAGTTGTTGCACTGGGACAATCCCATTCTCTCGGCTGCTGAAGCTTGGCCCGGTGGCACAAAGGCTGTTACAACTGGAGGCTTCTTTAGCTGCAGTGGATAGCCATGTAGTGTCCCCTCATATCTTTTGCCTTCCACAACATGTTGCTGCACTGCTTTTCAAGCCATTGGACCAATATATGGTCTCTTTCCCCTTGGCTACTGGAACAGTCTTTGTTTGCTTGTGAGGGCAATCCCCTAAATAACAGTCAGTTTCCACACTTCCGGTTACCCTCATTAATATCTAAACTATTATCCTTTCTGTTAGAGTAACAAAACACATTGCCTCAAATATCTGTAAAAAATAGTCCAGAGGGGTTCCCTTTAATGCAAAGGGAATGACAGGAGGAAGCCAGGACACCAACAACTCTTTGACAGGAGACTTATCTAGTAGAATAATTCTTCTGTATGATCAAAAAGTGTTTGGTAATATCCTGAAAGATACTTCCTACAAGGAATATAATACATCATTTGAAGCTGGCATTCTGTGATGTTCACAGCAGGATTTTTTAACCACGAGGTACTCCAGAATAAGTGAAAAGAAAAAAGCTTCAACAAAACCAAAAAGATTACTATGCAATAATGAGTTTGCTATCTTATATCCTTCTAAATTACACACAGGACAAGAATACAGCTTGAGCCCTGATGCTCAAACACAACATCTAAATTATATTTAAAAAATGGAGTTTAATTTTACGTAGACATTCAAACCCTTGATATCCCTCCTAGATTTTTAGGTGAGAGAAAGCTGGAGGATCAAAAATGTTAGGTTCTCATAATACTCTTCCAGTGTTAACATTTGTTAAAAATAAACTGCGTGTTTCTAAAATGGCAAAAGCTTTTAGCTATAAAATTACTAAAACCCAACAAAAAGTAAACAAATTGAAAGCTGCTTCCATCAAATTAATCTCTTCAATTTTTTAAGAGTTAAAAGTAGGTACTATAGATAAATACTGTAGAAACGTGCCATAGGCCGCAATAACATTAGAAAGAAAATGTATGCTGGTTCCAAATCAATAATTTTTATATATATTGTGTGTGTCTGTATATTATATATATATATATATATATATATATATATATATATATATATATATATATATACATATATATATATATATACATACACACACACACACACACACACAGTAGAACCTCAGAGTTACAAACACCTCTGGAATGGAGGTTGTTCATAACTCTGAACAAAACATTATGGCTCTTCTTTCAAAAGTTTACAACTGAAAATTGACTTATTACAGTTTTGAAACTTTACTATGCAGAAGAAAAATGCTGTTTCCCCCCCCCCCCCTTTTTGGGGGTGGGAGTGTCTCTCCTGTTGCCTGCATACTTCCAGTTCCAAATGAGGTGTGTGGTTGACTGATCAGTCCTTAATGCTGGTGTTTGTAACTCTGTACTGTACTTCAAGAAAGAAAAACATACCACATGACTAGCCAAGTTAGGCAACATCAAATAATTCTAATGACATGAAAACTCGTGAGGGCAGAACGTGTCATATCATCAGAACTCCTGGTCTCTGTTAACAACTCTCAAGCTCTGAACCATTTCATGTTCTTTATAGTTCTTGGCTCACACTACTTTAGTAAGAAAAATTAAAAATCCTTTTACTCATGTAGATATGGTGATTAATTATATTTTCTGAAGTTAAGGTCTCTTAAGAACTGTATTGTTAGATTTCCCTTTGCTCATCAAGCATCATAAAATTAAAAATGTATAATGGCTGCCTCCCAGAACTATAAACAAAAGCACTCACTACGTGCAGGTATGCTTTGATTTGTATTTTAAGTTAGAACCTTAGCTTATATCACACTCTTCCCACTTCCCAACCCCAAAAAAACAAAAACTGTCAGCTGTGGGGGAGTCAGTCAAAAAATAAACTTCTGCAAATTGTAGGGAGAGGGAGGAAGTGTGAAGAAACACAAATGGATTCCTGTTACCTTAGTTGCAAGATAATTATATACTGGGTAATCCCCACACAGTTTCAAAATATTCAAAAGGTCAAGATTTCATTTTTGCTTTTCATTTGCAACCGTCAATTCTTATTCCCTAGGGAAAGCTGCATGACGCTCCCCCACAGCACACACGGTTTATATGTTGATTTAAGGATTATAGCCATTCGGGCACATACAGCCATCAGGCACTATTAATCCAGCCCACAAGGATGAGCTGTGTAATGTCCTCAGTACACCTAAAACAGAAAAACAGCTTAAAGAAATCCAGGTGAAAAAAAATTAACAAGCAGCCTTCATAGGCTATTTTACACATTTTAAAACTCCACAGACGTGTCACCAACAAAATAGTTCCATTGAATTAACATTCACCAAAGGATTCATTTCAAATCCCTTTCATTATGTGACTAATTTAAAAATAGAACTCCTTTCTTCTAATGCATTAGTACACTGATGCAGAACACAGTTTAGCAGTACTGAAAGCAACAGGCTGAAAAGTGAACCTTTGTGCACACGACTTGTTTTTAAAGAGGAAATATTCTGAATGACCCAGAGAGTACCAAGATGTTTCCACCATGAACCCAGAAACTACATATACAATAAAGTATAATCCTCAAGACAATAAGCCCAAACTATTGCTATTCCTCTCTCAAGTCTCCAAGAGCATGAAGAATTTGATTAAGCTTCCCCAACATGAAATGACTAAATAAACACTATAAATTAAACAAAACTATGCTGATGTACTGATGATCTAGTTGCAATTACTTCCAACTGATCTGAGTTATTATTGTGCCCTCAAAGCTTTAAACCTCACAGAAAAAAGGTCATGCTTTACTGGAGGAAAACCAAAGAAAGAGTTGTGAAACTTGTCTTAAACTCATTCAAAAGTGACCAAACTAGCTTTTCTTTCTGACAGGTTCTTATTAAATTTAGCTCTGAAGTCTACTTCAGAAACACAGCTACTCTAGGATTTGTCAGTAACAAATGTGTTTGCCCTTAGATGTAATTTGATCATTAGTTAAAAAACACTAATTATAAATAACTACATCATGTTTTCTCTCATGCACAAACCAGAGACATGGGAGGGGGGGAGGAATTTGAGAGTTTTTTCTAGTTAGTATCATATAACCAAACTCTCATGCGTTTCATGTCCTGTAACTAGGGCTGTCAATTAATCGCAGTTAACTCACGCGATTAACTCAAAAATTGTAGTTTTAATCGCACTGTTAAACAATAGAATTCCAACTGAAATTTATTAAATTTTAGATTCAGAGTAGCAGCCGTGTTAGTCTGTATCCGCATGTTTTTCTACATTTTCAAATATATTGATTTTAATTACAACACAGAATATGAAGTATACACTGCTCGCTTTATATTTTTATTACAAATATTTGCACTGTAAAAAATGATAACAGTATTTTTCAATTCACCTCATACAAGTACTGTAGTGCAATCTCTTTATCGTGAAAGTGCAACTTAAAAATGTAGATTTTTTTTTCTGTGTTACATAATTGCACTTCAAAACAAAACAGTGTAGAACTTTAGAGCCTACAAGTCCACTCAGTCCTACTTCTTGTTCAGCCAACAGCTAAGACAAACAAGTTTGTTTACATTTATGGGAGATAATGCTGCCCGCTTATTTACAATGCCACTAGAAAGTGAGAATAGGCATTCACATGGGACTTTTGTAGCCAGCATTGCAAGGTGCCAGATATGCTAAACATTTGTATGCCTCTTCATGCTTCTGCCACCATTCCAGAGGACATGCTTTCATGCTGATGATGCTTGCTAAAAAAATAATGCTTTAATTAAATTTGTGACTGAACTCCTTGGGGGGACAATTCCATGTCTCCCGCTCTGTGTTTTACCTGCATTTTGCCATATATTTCATGTTATAGCAGTCTTGGATCATGACCCAGCACATGTTCGTTTTAAGAACACTTTCACTGCAGATTTGACAAAATGCAAAGATGGTACCAATGTGAGATTTATAAGGACAGATACAGCACTCAATCCAAGGTTTAAGAATCTGAAGTGCCTTCCAAAAATCTGAGGGGGACGAAGTGTGGAGAATGCTTTCAGATGTCTTAAAAGAGCAACATTCCGATGCAGAAACTACAGAACCCAAACCATCAAAAAAGAAAATCAATCTTCTGTTGGTGGCATCTGACTCAGATGATGAAAATGCATTGGTCCGCACTGTTTTGAATCATTATCAAGCAGAACCCATCATCAGCATGGGCGCATGTCCTCTGGAACGGTGGTTGAAGCATGAAGGGACATATGAATCATTAACGCATCTGGCATGTAAATATCTTGCAATGCCAGCTACAACAGTGCCATACAAATGCCAGTTGTCACTTTCAGGTGACATTGTAAACAAGAAACGGGCAGCATTATCTCCTGCAAACGTGAACAAACTTATTTGTCTGAGCAATTGGGTGAACAAGAAGTAGGACTGAGCAGACTTGTAGGCTCTAAAGTTTTACATTGTACAAAAAACCTGCATTCAAAAATAAAACATAGTTCTACATTTGTAAGTTCAACTTTTATGATAAAAAGATTGCACTACAGTACCTGTAATGGGGGAACTGAAAAATACTATTTCTTTTGCTTTTTTTACAGTGCAAATATTTATAATAAAAAATATAAAGTGAGCACTATATATTTTGTATTCTGGATTGTAATTAAAATCAATATATTTGAAAATACAGAAAACATCCAAAATATTTAAATAAATGGTATTCTATTATTGTTCAGCAGTGTGATTAGTCGCCATTAATTTTTTAATCGCTTGACAGCTCTACCTGTAACAATTTCCAAGTAGAGCCAAATAATCATTTCATTGCATGGGGCAGCACAAGAAAGCAAGTATTCACAAATAAACTAGGATACACACATCACAGTTCATGTTACAACTGCACCTGTATTTCCCCTCTATAGTTCCCCCTCAAGGGCACCCACTTTAGGCTCCCAGCTCCTCAGCCATCACCTCTCTTGGGCACAGATATGTCTCTCTCCCTCCTTACCAGGGTATTTCCAGGCTGCATAGCTGGCTGCCTATACTGTGAATTCCCCAGCAAAGTCATAGTGCCTAAGCAGGCTTGCTTTACTTTTCCCCTTTGAGACAGTAAACAATGAAATTGCCAAATTTAAGTTACCAGCCAGCTTTTTCTCAGAAAGCACATTGAATCTTAAGGTAAAAGCATTACAGAGCGAAAATATTTAGATCAATGAAGCTACACACATGCTAATAAATTTACCAGAGATTAATCCCAACAAGGGCTCTGACCAGTGAACAGTCCTTCAAACCCCACCCCAGGGGTTTTCCTTTGATTACCAGTTCATCACTCCTTAGGCTCAGAGCAAGAACACTCATAAATCTGAGAGTCCCTTCTTTATACAGTATGTTTTTTTAAACCTGCCCTCAGCAGAAAAAGGTGCCTCTGTCAGGGCAAAGCTTCAAAAGGCTGAATTCTTGCATAACCAGTGTAGACATTTTGCATACCCCTGTTCCTACAGATCTCCTGGAAATCAATTTAACTTTAAAAGTTCATTCTCATCTCAGCCCACTGTTTCGAATAGTCCTTTGAAACCCACAACACTTCCCAAGGTTTACATTAGTCATGTCTCCTAGACAAGTTACATACAATCCCACAATAACTCAAACATTTGCATTTGAATATAATAAGCTCCTAAAATACTTAAACTTAATTCACTAGGATTTGTCCAGGATATTGCAGGAAAGTTGCCATACCGGTCAGAACATTTACTTTAATTCAGGTATACTTGGTCCTGCCTCAATGCAGGGGGCTGGATTAGATGACCTATCAAAATCTCTTCCAGTCCTATATTTCTGTGATTCTATTAAGGGAAAACACAAAGTAGAAACTCTTAATCCCCTTCTGGAATTTTCCTGTAGGAAAATTCAGGGAGTCCTTATAGATTTTCAAGTATCCTCTGAGTGTCTTTTTATTATACTAGCTCTAATTAATTCTTCATGTATTAATTTCCTTAAGCTAAATCTAATTTTACTTTTAAAGTACAGAACTATTCTTTTGACTTTTTTTCCCCTCCAACTTCTCCAATTCACCAGCATTAGCGGTGGCAAATCACACTTCCCTCACTAAGCAACAATTGTATTCAGATCACGTATTTTAAAATTTACTGTCTCCTTCATTTGTATTGTGAGCCTGGCACATAGTTGTTTGGGATTGGGAGGATCTTTTTTTTTTTTTTTTTTTTTTTTTAAAATCACACTAGTTTCCCTAAAAGATTTCTTAAATATGTTTATTAGTTTTCTACCCAGAATTTTCTTTTTCATGGCCCACATCTAAAGCTGTAATTCTGATTTCTGAGGGCCAACAATATTGAAGTGTATGGAATTTTTTTTCTTTCTTTTTTTTTTTTTTTTTTTTTTTTTAAAAGAGAGAGAGAGAGAGCTGTAGAGAAATACAATGTGTGTTGTTTCTAAGGGGGTTTTCTTGGCTATATAAATTTCTTGTGATAGCTCTGAATATCCTCCAAGTTTACTTGAAAGACAGGAATTGTCATACAGTAAGACTAAGAACATCCTAGCAGACAAGACAAATTCTTGCAGATATCATCCCTAGCCTAGAGATCAAGAGGTGTGCAGCCCTCCCAGCTATTTTTACATGACAGTGGAATGAAAATGTAGTCCTAATATTCAATGTTCAATCACCTCACCCATTTCTTTGCCCTTGAATTACTCTTGTTTTATTTTTTCCCATTTGGTCACTATTCTAGTCTCCTGATATTAAAGTTTCTAGGGGTTACTTTAAAGAGAGGTGTAGTCCCAAATAGCTCACTCTTTACAGCAGAAGAAAGGGCAATTCTAGAATTTATGGACTGATACAGCTCACTGCACGCAACAGGAAACTTTCCACTGACAGCAAAGGGAGCTGAATCAAGCCCAGCCTTGTGTGTTTAAGAGCAATGCTGTGTTTGGTTTCAAGTCCTTTGCATGAACAGGTGATGGCTGCTCTCTAGGCTGACACATTGGGGTTTGAATCAGGGCCCTCCAGAGGTAAAAGCATGAACTATATTATATTCCCCCTGAATCAGCACAGACGGGGACCTGTAACATGCACTTACCAGGGATTACACGTCCAAATTCTCCTTTTTTGCTCTAAACTGAAGGAACAAGACAAAGTATCTTTGCCTCACTTGCAGAATCGGGGGGGGGGGGGAGGGGGGGGAGAGGGGGATGATTCTGACCTCTTTTGCATACCCACACCCCTCCTCTATGATTCTGGTAAACTATTTATATCCACTGTTTGAAATGCACAGCTAGTCCATACCTTAGTAAACAATTAGGTAAGGTGTAACCTTGCTCTACTCCATCATATATTTTCTCTGCAGTCATAGAGATTGGAATAGCTTTATTTTATTTGTTTTTCCAAGTGGAAAACCACCGTCAAGTATCAGCTGCTAGTTGTTCCTCCAAAACCTGTTTGACCCCTGGTGCCTCACTGCAGGTAGAAACATTCCTGGGTCTTTTGTCTAGTGCCTTAGCATATATTTATGCTGTCCAAATTAAAGCAGGAATTACATACAATGCATTGTCTTTTCTTCGTTTGGCTTCGGTCACTGGCCTTGTCTCCAGTAAGGAAATTAGTACAGGTGTAGTTATATCACTGTATTTAACCAGAACAAACCCTAATGTGAACACATTGGTCTAGTGCAGCTTACTTTGGTACTTTACCAGATCAAGCTGTACCAGTGCTGAAGGTCTAGGTTAGGGCTTTGCCCCCCTGTAATGGCATTGGGTGCAAAATTCCTTAATGTCAACAAGGCCTTTGGTAGGGCTTCCTCTTCTGGCAAGCCTTTGTTAGTACTGGGTTCAGTTTCTTCTTAGGAAGAAAAATTAAATCATTTGGAAGTGAAATCTTACAGGCCCCAAGCCTTTCCTGAATAGCCACATTACCACCTCTCAAGTTTTGATCAAATAGATTCCTTTTAGGTATTGTTCAGCTTGTGACTTATTTCTCAATTCAAATGAATTAAATACAGAAAAGCGAGTAGTGCTCTCTTACAATGCCTTTTTTTTTTTTAAATAGCAGAATCACTTGACTATTCGCTTTCATTAGGCTAGCAGCCCACCTGCTTTGTCCCTTTGTTCTTAAAGCTACTGTTGAACCAAGCAGAGAATATCCTGAAAATGCCTCAAGAAATAGGATATTTAATGCTCCCTTTCCATTATTTAGCAGATAAAAGGGAGGATCTGAAAAATGTTTATGTTCAGTTTTCCAGTATTACTTATTTTTCATAGCATTCAAAATTATATTAGACATTTCACAAAGAACATGAAGATGTCCCCAGCCCTAAAACATTTACAATAAAAATTTTATACAACACACAAGTGAACGCCATTAAACTGTAGAGACACTAGAATGCAAGAAGATTAAAATTATAGCAACACAATCATATACACCTCTACCTTGATACAACACTGTCCTCGGGAGCCAAAAAATCTTACCGTGTTATAGGTGAAACCACGTTATTTTGAACTTGCTTTGATCCATCGGAGTGCGTAGCCCCGCCCCCCTGGAGCACTGCTTTACCGTGTTATATCCAAATTCATGTTATATCGGGTCACGTTATATCGGGATAGAGGTGTAGCTAGCTTTGCTATGTATATATTCCAGTGGTTATGTTATATATAAAATAATACATATTAAAGAAATATTTAAGATAAATATTACTGATTCACTTATTGTAGGCATCATAAGAGATTAATTTTCAGGCCACAAAATTACCAAGTTATATATACACTATTTTCAAGCTTCAAACTAAACTACTACTAAGGCCCTGCATCATGGAGCGTTACCAGCACTCCTAGCTATCTTTGAGACACCACTGACTTCCTGAGGAAACTACAATCCATCAGTGATCTTCCAGAAGCCACCATCCTGGCCGCTATGGATGTAGAAGCCCTCTATACCAACATTCCACATGAAGATGGACTACACGCCGTCAGGAGCAGTATCCCCAATAATGTCACGGCAAACCTGGTGGCTGAACTTTGTGACTTTGGTCTTCATCCACAACTATTTCACATTTAGGAACAATGTATACCTTCAAGTCAGCGGGCACTGCTATGGGTACCCGCATGGCCCCACAGTATGCCAACATTTTTATGGCTGACTTAGAACAATGCTTCCTCAGCTCTCGTCCCCTAACGCCCCTACTCTACTTGCGCTACATTGATGACATCTTCATCAACTGGACCCATGGAAAAGAAGTCCTTGAGGAATTCCACCATGATTTCATCCATTTCCATCCCACCAACAACCTCAGCCTGGACCAGTCCACACAAGAAATCCGCTTCCTGGACACTACAGGGCTAATAAGCGATGGTCACATAACCACCACCTTATACAGGAAACCTACTGACCGCTATACTTACCTACATGACTCCAGCTTTCATCCAGACCACATCACGCAATCCATTGTCTACAGCCAAGCTCTAAAATACAACCACATTTGCTCCAATCCCTCAGACAGAGACAAACACCTACAAGATCTCTATTGTCGGAGAAAAACACAGTTCTCACTTTTTGTTTGGGTACAGCAAGTCAGATGCTTTATTTCTCTCACACTATCAAGCATTCTTAAAACTACAATACCCACCCCTCCTGAAGTGAAGAAACAGATTGACAGAGCCAGAAGAATACCCAGAAGTCACCTACTCCAGGACAAACCCAACAAAGAAAGTAACAGAACGCCACTAGCCATCACCTTCAGCCCCCAACTAAAACCTCTCCAACGCATCATCAAGGATCTACAACCTATTCCGAAGGACAATCCCTCATTCTCACAAATCTTGGGAGCCAGGCCAGTCCTTGCTTACAGACAGCCCCCCAACCTGAAGCAAATACTCACCAGCAACCACACACCACACAACAAAAACACTAACCCAGGAACCTATCCTTGCAACAAAACCTGTTCCCAACTCTGTCCACATATCTATTCAAGGGACACCATCATAGGACCTAATCACATCAGCCACAGTATCAGAGGCTCGTTCACCTGCACATCTACCAATCTGATATATGCCATCATGTACCAGCAATGCCCCTCTACCATGTACATTGGCCAAACCGGATAGTCTCTACACAAAAGAATAAATGGACACAAATCAGACGTCAAGAATTATAACATTCAAAAACCAGTCGGAGAACTATTCAACCTCCCTGGTCATTCAATTACAGACCTCAAAGTCGCAACACTCCAACAAAAAAAACTTCAAAAACAGACTCCAACAAGAAACCGCTGAATTTGAATTAATTTGCAAACTGGACACCATTAAATTAGGCTTGAATAAAGACTGGGAGTGAATGGGTCATTACACAAAGTAAAACTATTGCCCCATGCTAATTTTTTCCCCTACTGTTACTCACATCTTCTTGTCAACTGTTGGTACTGGTCCATCCTAATTATCACTACAAAAAGTTTTTTTTCTCCTGCTGATAATAGCCCACCTTAATCGATTAGTCTCGTTATAGCTGGTATGGCAACATCCATTTTTTCACGTTGTGTGTGTGATATATATATCTATCTTCCTACTGTATTTTCCACTACATGCATCTGATGAAGTGGATTTTAGCCCACTAAAGCTTATACCCAAATAAATTTGTTAGTCTCTAAGGTGCCACAAGTACTCCTTGTTCTTTTTGCTGATACAGACCAACACAGCTACCATTCTGAAACCTCTAGAACCTGCTGGTTTCACTGGAGCTCCAAACACAACCATCTGTACACCAAAATGCTACACTTTGAAAGTCTGGGGTCTATGCTTGCAATTCCCAAACCCCACTACCCAACAATTAGTTAAAAAGTCACTGCACAAACTGGTATAAGGCGACTATATGAGACAGAGGGGATAGAAAACTGTGAAGAACCATCTAAAACCAGAGCTTTTCAGTTTTTTCTCCTTCTTGACAACATCCACATAAACTTCTTTTTTTGGAGGGGGGAGGGGAGAGCAATTGGGGGGGGGAGGGGAGCCTAGGCATCACATTTTCCTTTTGTTTAAAAGGAAAGTGTAAAGGAGACCAGTGCATTATGGAAAAATTCTGTTCAATATTTATTCTTATCACTCTTCTTTCTTACACTGTTTACGATCTAGACTCTCCACAGAATGGAATAAGGTAAATCATTAGCAGATGGCATTTTCCATTAATTTAATTTTACATTGAAACCCTGACATACCAACTCATGCTATTATTTGTTTTCCATATAATGTTTTGGGATTAATTAAGTTAATTATCAGCACATTATCTTTTGGTTTTCCGTTTTAAAATGCTGTTAAACAATATTTTTTCACTTATACTTTGTGCAAAACAAACAGGGTACACCTACATAATTCAGGATGTGTACTCCTAGACTAAAGGCCATAGAATCATAGAACTGGAAGGGACCTCGAGAGGTCATCTAGTCCAGTCCCCTGCACTCAAGGCAGGACTAAGTATTATCTAGACCATCCCTGACAGGTGTTTGGCCAACCTGCTCTTAAAAATCCCCAATGTTGGAGATTCCACAACCTCCCTAGGCAATTTATTCCAGTGCTGCACCGCTCTGACAGTTAGGAAGTTTTTCCTAATGTCCAATCTAAACCGCCTTTGCTGCAATTTAAGCCCAATGCTTCTTGTCCTATCCTCAGAGGTTAAGAACAACAATTTTTCTCCCTCCTCCTTGTAACAACCTTTTATGTATTTGAAAACTTATGTCCCCTCTCAGTCTGCTCTTCTCCAGACTAAACAAACCCATTTTTTTCTATCTTCCCTCACAGGTCATGTTTTCTAGACCTTTAGTCATTTTTGTTGCTCTTCTCTGGACTTTCTCCAATTTGTCCACATCTTCCCTGAAATGTGGCACTCAGAACTGGACACAATACTCCAGTTGAGGCCTAATCAACGCAGAGTAGAGCGGAAGAATTACTTCTCGTGTCTTACAATAATCCTGCTTATACATCCCAGAATGATGTTTCTTTTTTTGCAACAGTTACACGGTTGACTCATATTTAGCTTGTGATCCACTATGACCCCCAGATCCCTTTCCGCAGTACTCCTTCCTAGACAGTCATTGCCCATTTTGTGTGTGCGCAACTGATTGTTCCTTCCTAAGTGGAGTACTTTGCATTTATCCTTATTGAATTTCATCCTATTTACTTCAGACCATTTCTCCAGTTTGTTCAGATCATTTTGAATTTTAATCCTATCCTCCAAAACACTTGCAACCCCTCCTAGCTTGGTATCATCCACAAACTTTATAAGTGTACTCTCTATGCCATTATCTAAATCGTTGATGAAGATATTGAACAGAATTGGACCCAGAACAGATCCCTGCGGGACCCCACTCATTATAGCCTTCCAGCATGACTGTGAACCACGGATAATTACTCTCTGAGAATGACTTTCCAACCAATTATGCACCCACCTTATAATAGTTCCATCTAAGTTGTATTTCTCTAGTTTGTTTATGAGACGGTCATGCGAGACAGCCATGACTATGTCTTCCCCTGTTCGTACACCACAGAGTACACAGACTGGGTTTTGTAAATCATGGTATTATTTCTAGCATTTGTAGATTGTGAATAATATCTCAAATTAAAACAGTCTGAAAGCCAACAAGGCTTATTCATTAATGACGAGGCTCATATGACAAATCTGCTGCAAGGTTTCTATAGTAACACCTTGTGACTGAAGAAGTGTTAGTGGGCGTCTATCACAAGCTATCTGTTCATTCTGAAAAAGCTCACCATGAATTGTGCAACGTTTCCTTTTTACTTCTACGTTATCAGCCAGTGAGAGCATGAGCCTGAAAGGGCAATTTAAAAAGTAAAACACGACATTAGAAACATGGGCATAGCCTTTGCTCTTAGTACTTTCATTATGGTAATTTCAGCACCACACAACCTGCATACATTTATTTTGGCCTCAAAGCAAAGTCAACAGAATATATGGATGAAAAATGAGAATGAAATCAAAGTTTCTACCCATTTTTGAATAGTTCTACTAAATTATTTCACTTGCAACTATTCCTCAAGACCAGCGATATAATAAATCAGAAAATACAAACTGCAAAAATCTATCCAAAATATACATTTGTTTTAGATTTCAAAACTCCAGGGTTTTGTTTGGTTCATTCCATTCTATATATCATAATTATCTATAGACAATACTGATTTTATTTTATAGAATTCACGGACACTCATTTTCACAAGTTTGAGCAACCACAACTCCAAATGAAGTCAATAAAAGCAGAGGTGGCACCTCTGAAAAATCAGGCCCTTTAACTTTATCTTGGACTACATTTTAGTTAGCTATTACACAAGACAGATGTTTTTTCTCTTCCCAAAGCCCTTTTTTCAGTCTAAAAAACTAAAACAACTTTTCGTTTCTGGTTTCAGACGATGCTTAGTTTTAAACTCTACTTCCTAAATTCCCTAAATAAGCATATCATGTTTTCATTTTCATAACCTTTAATCAGAGGTGCTGGAATTAGGGGTGCGGCAGCACCCCCTGGTTTGAGGTGATTTCCATTATATACAGGGCTTACAGTTTTGTTCAACCCCACTATAAAAGTTGTTCCAGCACCTATGCCTTTAACCAGCATGACTTTATTACAGCGAAGGTCAAAATTCCCATATGCAGTGGACCCCTGCCCCCATACGCATTAGATGAAGAGGCTGACCTAACTGACTAATTCATCTGCATTTCCGTGGGCCAAACTTAATGACATTTTGCACAAATTTAAAGCTGACTGAGCCTGATGACCTTTATAAGCACCGGTAATTAGTCCCTCAATGGCTTCTTCACCACCAGCAAAGTGAACTTCTCCTTCAGCTCAACCTTAATTCAATAGTCCATTCACAAACTTTAAATGTCAGAATCTGGTAAACACCCACAACCCCTGAAAACTATAAACCTTGACCTTTCAGTGAACTAAATCTACCATATTATCAAGATTTATTTCTCACCTTAAAATTTGTGTTTAGATAATGCCAGGCCCAAGATAATATAGAACTGCTAACTGTCTTGATTTCCAAAATGAAGGCATGATTTTATTTGTAAAGTAAAATTAATCTGACCTAACATCAGGGTTGGGGGGAAATTTTACGATGGTACACTAAAACTGTCTTCTTAATATCTTTGTAAACCTACTATTCCATTAAGGAAAAAAACTTGTTCACTGTCATCTCTAATTGGTATACTATTCTTTGAACATTTAAACGTCATAAGAGCTTGGTTACTAGTAGCTTGTTTTAAAAAGGTACGTTATTCATTGTGTAACCTTTATCTCAACTTCAAAGGGGACATTTTCAACTTGAAATTAAGTAATTTCAAAATAGTTAGTTTCTTACCCTACCAATTTGTGGTTTTAAAGTCACATACTCTTGTTGTTTATGTGGGTCACTACCTTTCCATTATAATAATACTTGGTGTTACTTGTAACAATACTAGATAATATAAATCTCTTATTTCTGTCAAAAGAATTTAACTTAAGTGTGAAAGACAGGAGCTAAAAAGATATTTGGACAGAGTGCTGAAACTTTCAGATATAGTCTCTCTCTCCTAGGACATTAATCATGTACTTTTAACATGATCTTTAATAACTTCCACTGAACCTTTTGCTACTTATCAAAAGAATCTTTGTTTTAAAAAAAAAGGCTATTTTCCACATCCCCTCATGCAATTCTACTATCTGATCCTGCAGTAAAGGTATAATTGAGAATTTAATTCACAAACACAAGGCAAAAATAGGTAAACTATGTCTTGTTCAGAACAAGAGAAGAGAATGCTACTTGATAAGGGGGCAGAATAAAGTGAGGTCACCTAACAGCCTGGTCCCCAGATACCCACATCTTGAAATGAGGTTCAGTCCACAGAAACCACAAACCCCAGCATGCAATGCTCTCTACCTTCGGCTGCACAAAGCACTAACTTGCTTCACCTTAGTTCAATCTGGGGAGGACTTCAAGATTCTGGCATATGGCCAATATAGAACCACAGCTGAGCAGATCTTGTATAATCTGACCAATTATAAAACAAAGTATCCGCCACACCTCAGCTGGATACTGAAATGTTGAAGAAAGCTTCATTAGAACAGACAGCAGATTTATTAAAACAGATTTTTGAGCGTTTTTTTTTTAAATGTACTCTAAGAATTTTATTTTGGTTGGATTAACTCCAATATCAACTGCTTCCTGTAAAAATAAATTGGAAGCAATACAAGGAGAAAAACTCTGCATATCTAGGAGATAAAAATAATAATAAAACAGCTGAGTGATACCCTTCCCTAAACAGTTATCTTTTCATCCCCCCAGGGACTAATCTACTTGAAGGCAAGTTTGTAAAGAGACCATAATTGAAAAACACTAAACATTCCATTTATTTTACTTCAGCAATAAAACAGCCAAGTACTACAGAGCTCCTAGGAGTTTGTTTTGTTGTTGTTTTTAAACAACAACCATAAAGATGAAACCCTATTGCTCACAAATGACAGTTTAAAGAACCTCAATTTTTCACTAACATAAGAAACTAAACGCTGCTCATATGGAAATGAGCTCCTTTTACTTAAACATTCCTTGGACAGTTAACACACTATTAACATTGTTCAGAAACAGTACAGAAAAATAAACTTCATCTCTAATTTTGAAACTGGAGGAAGTTCTGGCTATAAATTATTCCAGAACTAGTGGGAAAGGAGGCCGCTGAAGTCACCATGTATTGTATTGCTACCTGCAGGTGACCATTTTGCCTTTTACCGTATATGAGATTTATCTGCACTCCTGTTATGTGTTTGCTCAAGAAGACATGTGGGAGCGGGGAACCAGAGGGTTAAAACACAACACTAGATACTTGGTGAATGTCAAGCCTGCTTTAACACACACATGCTTCCCAGTCCCAGGCATGGCCATGAATGGTGCCACTTGGGCTGGATGTGCAGATATATGATAGGCAGGGCCGCCCAGAGGAAGGGGCAAGTGGAGCAATTTGCGCCGAGGCCCCCACAAGAATGTCGGAGGCTCCCCCCTGCCTCCGCCTTCCCCCATCCCCCAGCGCACCGCATCCAGAAGCGGCCTTGGATGGCGCTGCAGCCGTGTGGCCTGAGCTCCTCCTGCTCAGAGCCGTGTGGTGAGGGGGCGGGGCTCCGAGTTCCCGGCCCAGCAGGGGGAGTTCAGGTCCCGTGGAGCCACACCGCTGCAGCGCTGTCCAGGGCCGCTCCTGGACATGACACGCTGAGGCGCCAGGAGAGGGGGGAGGTGGGAGTAAGCAGCATGGTAAGCCCCTCTGAGCCGAGCACCCCCGACACCCCCACCACACACAGCCCTGACCCTTAGCTCTGAGCCCACCCCTCTGAGCCAGGCACCCCCGACCCCATCCCCTGCAGCCCTGGCCCCCAGCTCTGAGCACAGCCCCTCTGAGCCAGGCACCCCCTGACCCCATCCCCCCATAGCCCTGACCCCCAGCTCCAAGCCCAGACCCTGTGAGACAAGCACCACCCCCCCCCCCCCCGACCCAGAGCCCAGCTCCCCACCCAGCCCTGGGCAACAGCAGCGCCACCCCCAGGCAGCGACAGCCCATTGGCACCAACCATCACCCAGCGACAGCCCATTATGTAATTGCAAATATATACATACCATTAAAGCATTTAATGATTTTAAATAATGTATTTTGTGTATTTTCAAATTATTACAAATTAATTTTGCCTGTATTTCACTGGTTATTTTTTACATTTCCAAATACATGTTACTATAGTATTGCAACTTTTTTTTTTAATGGAAGGGGCCCCCTGAATCCTCTGGACAGCCCTGATGATAGGCGGTGACGCCTATCACACCGAGGATTTGGGAAGAGGGTGGGAAGGCCTTTCAATAAAGACACCAAAGCGCCTTGCTCCCTGAGGGAGCCTCCCTACACGGGTCGCGCTGCTCCCGGAGCGGGGCTCTGAACGCGCCCCTCTCGCAGTCAATTGTCTACGTGAAAGCGGCTCTGCCCCCGTCGGTCCGACCCCCCAGCTACCGGGGAGCGCCCCCCGCTCAGCCCGACCCCCGAGCACATCCCGCCAGGCTGGCAGCAGCTCCGCGCCCGCTCCGGGACAAGAGGGAGGAGGGTGTCCCAAAGGGCCCCGCATCCCGGGGCTGCAGCCACTGGGGCTCGCACCCACGCACAGCCCCGGACAGCCGCCCCCTCCTCCCACGAACAACTTCCCCGCAACGGGAGCAACCAAAAGGCACCAACTTCTGCTCCGGCCGCAGCCCGGCGCCCGGGGCTGAGCAACTGCGCGCCGGCGGGGCCCCCCGCGGATCGCAGGGGCTGCGTCTCTCCCCCGCGGCCAGCGCCCCGCTGCAGGCACCGGCTAGGGGCGGGGGCGAGGAGGCTCTTTCCACCCACCCCGCAGCGGTCGGTCCACACACCCGCCGGGGCCGCTCGGTGCAGTCGCTCCCCCCACCCCCAGCAGCCCATTGTTCCCCGGGCGGCTCTCACCGTGCGCGGCGTTGGGGCTGCTCGGCTCCCGCTCGCTAGGCTCCCTCTGGCTGGCGCAGGAGGAGTCGGGCTCGGCCGCCGAAGGTCCGAGCCATTAAAGGCTCCGCGGGGAGGCGGCGGGGGCAGGGCAGCAGGGGGACAGCTGAATCAGGGGCGCCATGTCCGCCTGGCTGGCTCGGCACTGAGAGGGCGGCGGCGGCCGGGCGCGGGGGAGCGGGAGGGACCGGAGCTCCGCTGCCTCCTACGGACCGGGGGAAGCGGGAACTGGACGCCGCTCGCTGCTGCCGCTACCCCTCCCCTAAACCTGCCCCCTCCCGGAGGGGGAAGTGGAGAGAGGGAGCCGCCGGCTGGAGGAGGAGGAGGAGGCGGCCGAGAGCCCCCTCCAGCGTTCAGCAGCGCGCCCTGCCTGCCACCGCCGCTCCTCTCCGCCCCTGGCGCGGCAGCCCGGAGCCCTCAGCGCCCGGCGGCAGCTGCCTCTTGCCGCCCGCCTGCTATTGGCGGGCTCAGCTGGTTCCTGAGCAGCTGGACGCTCTAGAGTCCAAAGTGTCCGTCTCCCCTCAGCCCTCCCCGGGCATCCAAGGGGGTGGGGAAGGCTCCCGGCTCCGTGCCAACGTTGGCTCTGTGCCCCTCCCCCCCCTGGAGAAGAAGGTAGCGGAGAAGAGGTTAAATGGGGATTAACTCCAGGGCCGCGGTAACAAAGGGCCCGTCGCACGGGAAAGGCGGTGTGAATGGAAGGGCTGGGGCGGGTAACAAAGCAGGTTTCCAAGCCATCCCCTGCCTGCAAGGAAAGCACTTTTTGAGGGGGACAGGGGTTGGTCCGTGAGTAAGGGCACGGGGGTTGATGGTCAATGAGCCATCTCTGAACACATTTAGCTCCTTTAGAAGAATATCGATTTAGGCACCTGCGGGTTTGAGCGTTTGTCTTTTCAGATTGTTGACCTAGAATAGCTACAAAAGTCGGGGCACCAATATGTAAGGGCTAGTGCTCGAGGGAGGAGATCCAGAGTTTAGACCTCAGGCCCATCTGCTCAGAAGAGGGGTTGAGGGTTGCTAAGGCAGAACAGTTGCCCTTGCGTGGGGCGGGGCGGGGGGACTATCCTCCAGAGCAAACCCTACAGCCTGTTAAAAATAGATACTCTAGTTCCTGGTGACTCCCCACATACATTGTTTCAATAGATCCATGCAAATCTAGGAACCCATTAAAAGCACTAGCTTTTAACACTAAAAGAAGGCCACACACTTCAATGCATGAACAGATAAATGCCAAATTTATCAAGAGGCATGGCCCCACTCCATTATTCCCTAAATGCCTGTCTGGATTAGTCAAAGGCTTCAAAGAAACAGAAGAGGATGGATGTAGGGGTAATATACTCACATTTTCCATTTGCTGGTAAGTAACCTACTTTTTCTCCCTCATTAAATAACTTAAACAGATCACTAATTCTATAGACCTAACAAGTAGTAACAATCTAGACTTAAAAGGGGACTAAGAGCGCTCCCAAAGAGGCCTCCAATCTAGCTACTGACTTGTGAGGGGAATGTTAGTACAAGTATGTGTGACTATTATGCATATTTTGGAAAGGGAGTAAATACACAAAAGATTCCTATCCCTGGCAGAAAGGGCTGTTAAGGCTAGCTGCCTGCAAATAGTAGTTCTTAATATAGAGAACACAATCCATTTAGATGGCCTCTGCCCTGAGGTGGATTTCATAGATTCCAAGGCTTGAAGTCTGACTGCTTGTCTACCACCGGCCATTTACTTTCCCAAAATAATTCCTAGAGCATGTATTTTAGAGAAAAATCCAACCTTGATTTAAAAATTGTCAATGATGGAGAATCCATTATGACCTTTGGTAAATTGTTCCAATGGTTAATTAATCTCACCCTTAGGTTGCTCTTATCAGTGACCTGTCCTCTTCATTATTTACCACTCCCCCAGTTTGTGTGCAATCTGCAAACTTTTATCAGGGATCATTTTATATTTTCTTCTAAATCAGCGTTTCTCAAACTGGGATCCGTGAGGGTACTCCAGGGGGTCTGAGAGTCATGTCTGAGGCCGCCAGCGCCGCTGATCAACTCCTCCTCTTCCCTCCCAGCACCTCCTGCACACTGCTGAACAGCAGTTCTGCGGTGTGCAGGAGGCACTGGGAGGGAGGAGGAGGAGGAGCAGGGATGGGGCATGCACAGGGGAGGGCCGGAAAGAGGTGGGATGGGGGTAGGTCAGGGGCATAGCCTGGGTGAGCCAGGGCCAACCCACTTAGCATCCAGGCCCAGCCCCAACTCTGCTCTGGCCCCAGTGCTTGCTCCACTCCACCCACGTGTCCGGCACTCCTGCCAGGGAGTGGGGTCAGGGCACGGGCGTGTGCTCCGCTCTGCCTTGCCTGACGCGCCTTCTGGAGCCGGGCAGGAGGAGCGGGGCAAGCCCCCGTGTCCTGACCCCACTCCCAGGGTAGAGCGCTGGTGGGTGGAGTAAGCCCCTACACCCCAACTAGAGCACTAGGCAGGAGGGCGGAATGGGGCAAGCTCCTGCATCCTGAACCCACTCCCAGGCTGGAGTGCTGGTGGGGTGGGTGGAGCGGACCAAGCCCCCATGCTCCTACCCCACCCCCCAGCAGGAGCACTGGGTGGAACGGGTGGGGGCATGGGCGCACACATTTTTCCTGGGCCCTGAGTTGCCCCAATGGCTAATCTGTCACTGGAAGAAGGGCAGCCAGCAGCAGTAGAGGAGATCTTCAAAAAAGGTGGGCCCACTGCCTGGGGGACCTGGAGCGCAGGCTCCCTTCCAGGTCCCACCGCGCTGGAGAGTAGCATCTCCTCCCGGAGCTGGGTGCATGCCCAGAGCCCCAGGGAGCCCCTGGCCAAATGGTCTATCCATTGCCCCCCGCAAGACTGGCTGCAGGGGATGGGGGGCTCCCAACCCCCCATAATTGCCTGCCCACCAGACGTCAAGGCCCACCCAAATATCCCATGCTGGCTGTGCCAGTGGGATGGGGCCTTGGAGGAGTGGGAGGAGGGCCTGGGGCTAAGCAGGGGACTTGAGGGTCCATAAAAAATTTTAAATCAAAATGGGGATCCTTGGCTTGCTAAAGTTTGAGAACCGCGGTTCTAAATCATTAATGTAAATGTCCTTGGAACCTCTCGTTCCACCCATAGACTCCATTTCTATATGTCAGACTTGCAGCTGCTCCAGCGATAACGGTCTGAATCATAGCGCCAAGATCTAACAGTTAGGGACAGAAGGCTGGGTACAACTCACCATCTGTCAAGCCTAGGATAGCCATCACGTAACTAGAGCACCCTTTAGATTTCATTCAGTGCTTTTTAGGCTACTCTGCCGTCCCTGGAAGATGCAGAGAAGTCAGCAGGGAGACATTGCAGTTAGGCTCAAGGAGTTCTAACACCCCTCTAAAAAAATGGCCACGAGGAAGATGGAGCTGAGATGGAGATCATTGCTCACGACTCCTCAAATTTTGACCAGAAAAAAATCCCCTCCGGCAGATGTGAAGGCAAGAGCTGTAAAACCCACTGACCGCACACTGCTGCAGAGACAGAGAAACTAGAAGCAAGCAGAAGCTGAGGGGGTGTGGCTAGACTCTGCAGTTCTAAAATTCAAATCCACCTCCATGAGCTGCAGAAAGAGGAGAGCATCAAGACATCAAACCTAGACATCAAGAATTGTGGGAAACTGTATGCAAAAAGCATCATGTCAGACAAGTGGGTCCACACCACAGTAATGGAGAGATTTATCTAAATCACTTTCTTCCCTTTTCCCCATCCTTCTTCAGGGATCCATCTCATGAGACCATATTATTTCAAGAAGTACAGGCTCTTGTGGAAGTGGGAGCATGGGACAGTTTTTACCCCTATGTTAACCCCTTTTAGAGGATTATGATGAAACTTGTACAAAATATGCCTTGTGAGGTGTCATGTGAAAACTCATGATTTGCTGATCATTATTTTCTTGGTAAAATGTGTGACAACATTGTATGTAATAAAGTTATAACATTCCACTGTGTGATATTACTGAGACATGTTCCAACATGTCCTCGTGAACAGTCACAAACCAGTTCCCCGGAGACAAAAAGCTAGCCAATGCCTCAGCCAGGTGTCAATGAGATCAAATGGACCATCACCTGATTAAGTGGATACACTCCAGCAGGAGAAAAGGTGTGAGCAAATAAAACAAAAATCTACATTGTGACAGAAGTAACTTGAGATTCCTGTCCACCTAGACTTCGTTTCCTGAACCTCCACTGGAAATGATTCTTGTGCAAGAGAAATGACTGTAAGGGGACAGAGCTGATGCCCCAAACCATCTCTCCCTTTCTCTATACCAATGGCATTAATACTACCTGAAGAAGAAAGGAAGCAGCATTGGACTGGAGGAAGACCCTGACAAAGTCAGCCAGTAAGACTGTTGGCAATTGTGGTGAGAAAGCCTTTTGCTTTGAATTCACTTATGTATTAATTGTGTTGTGCCTTTTATTTCTTTGTAACCAATTGTGACTTTTATGTCCATTACTTGTAATCAATTAAAATCTTTCTATAGTTAATACATTTGTTTTATCTAAACCAACATGTTTGGATTGAAATGTTTGGGGAACTCCACTTAGGGCCTCCCTTTTTCCAGTCCCTCTGGAAGGCTCACAATTCTCCAATTGTTTCTCCTTGATCTTTCCTCAAGATTATTAACTTTCTCCTACAGTGCTCCAATAATCCTTTCCTGTTGCTCTGAGATATATTATTTTCTCAAGACTAAACATGCCTAGTTTTTTTTAACCTTTCCTCATAGGTAAAGTTTTCTAAACCTTTTATCATTTTTGTTGCTCTCCATTTTGTCCCCTTCTTTTCTAAAGTATGGCACCTAGAAATAGATCTAGCACTCCAGCTGAGGCCTCCCCCGTGCCAAGTAGAGCAGGAGAATTACCACCCGTTAAAACACCCCAGAATGATATTAGCCTTTTTGCAACTGTATCACATTGTTGACTCATTTAATTTGCAGTTCAATATCCACCTTAGATCTTTTTCAGTAGTACTACCTCCTAGGCACTTATTCACATTTTGTAGTTGTACATTTGATTTTTCCTTCCTCAGTAACATACATTGCTCGTCTTTACAAAATTTCATCTTGTTGATTTCTGACCAATTCTTCAAATTGTCAATGTTTTTGAATTCTAATCCTGTCCTTCACAGTGCTTGCAACCCCTCCAAGCTTGGTGTCAACTGGAAATTTTATAAACATCCTCTCCACTTCAAGTCATTGTGAAAATATTGACTAGTACCAGACCCACAACTGACCCTTGTGGGACCCCATTAGATAAGCCTTCTCAGTTTGACAGCAAATAAATGGTGGTCCATCAAGTTGTGATGCAGATGTGTATTCCAAGTAGGTGTGTGCATGCACCAAACATTTTTACTTAGCAGTGCCCACTTCCTGGCTATATAAGGTGGGGCCATTCTGATCCCCCTCAGTTCTTTCACACCAAACATCCAGAGGAAGGCTCCAACACACAGGATAGAGGGTCATAGACTACACGTCTGCATCACATCTCAAAGAATCAGTTACAGTAGGTAACCATTTATTCTTCGAGTAGATGTAGATGTGTATTTCAAGTAGGTTACTAGCGAGCAGTATCCCTATCTAGAGGCAGAGCTCAGAGTCTACCCGAGTAAGGATTGCACACCACTCTTGCAACATTAGCATCTGCTCTGGAAAAAACAGTGATTGTGTAATGGTCCATAAATGCATGTACAGATGACCACGTGGCTTCCCTACAAGATGTCCAATATGGAAATATCCGTGAGGAATGCCACCAAGATAGCCTGTGCTGTTGTTAAATGTGACCGTATCTGCTGAGGAGACTTAGCCAACCCTATCATATGCAGCCTTAATACGAGACATTATCCATCTAGAGATGTTCTGCACAAAGACTGCTTGACCCTTCATGCAGTCCACATGAGATATGAACAGGAGAGGTGAAGCACAAAACTATTCAGTCCTATTCAGATAGAAGGCTAGACAGCATCTAATGTCTAGCATATGGAGGTGTTGCTCCTCCAGGTAGGAACGCAGCTTGGGAAAAAATAAAGGCAAATATACCGCCTGGTTCAAATGAAACAGAGACCACCTTGGGTACAAACTTTGGGTGTGGCAACAGGAAAGGACTATTAAAGACTGTCCAACAGATCCTACATAGAATGGCCTACTTGGCTAAGTGGAAAATGTTTTCCATATAGTCCTTGGCCCCATGGGACCCATTCAGCGGAGGCTTCCATCCAGGAAACCTTGGAGTTTCTGTTACAACTTCAGGAATCAGGATTAGCATTTAGTTCCCTGAGAGTGCACGTGGCAGTAATATCAGCGTTTCATCCACCTTTCCAAGGAAAATTGGTTTCTACAATGCCATGGTGACAAGATTTCTGAAAGGACTTCTCTGCCTGCATCCTCCAGTCCAAGAGCCGTGTACAGTAGAACCTTAGAGTTACAGACACCTCGGGAATGGAGGTTGTTCATAACGCTGAACAAGCCGTTATAGGATGTTTCTCAAGGCGGACTGCTTGGAGCGGGGCCTCAGAGCTCTTCAGTGGCTGCCCAGCTAATGGGGGTGGGGACAGGCAGCTGGTTGTAGCCCCTTGGCTGCAAGAGTGATGACTGAGGCATCCTGGGACACCACAGTATCAGTGGGCACACAGTGCAGGCTGTGGCCCTTTAAAACTGAGCTGCTGCTCCAGAGCGCAGTGTGCAGGCAGGAGCTCGGGGTCCAAGTCCAGCAGCTTACACTCCAGGCCAGGTTTCAGTAGCATCTCGGGAAGTTTCTTTCCCCGGGCTCTGAGCTTACAAGCTTGTTCCCCTCCCAGCCAGGGGGGAGGGAGGGGAAAAACAACATTCACTGACCTCCTACTGTAAATGACTGTCCCGCGCTGTGGCAAGTGGAGGGAAGGGGTGGGAACAGGCAACCCAGATGCGCCAACTTTAAGATGCAATACAGGCACAGTACTTGCTGGTTTGTTTGTTTTTGTCTCCGCTGCTTCCTGATAGACACCATGGGAACTGGAAGTAAGATGAGTGTCACTTTCAGTACAGTAGAACCTCAAAGATATGAACATCAGAGTTACAGACTGACTGGTCAATCTCCTACTATGAAGTAAAGATATTTCCTGTGACTCAGTAGAACAGCCACGTAGAAGTAGGTGTCTTGAAGATCCAGACACAGTCCAGTCATTCTGAGACAAAACAAGGTGGAAAGCAGATAAGAATGACCATGCAGAACCTCACGTATTCAATGAACTCCTTGAGTCTGCAGAAGTAGAGTATGGGCCTCATCCCACCCTTGGATTTCGATATCAGGAAATACCAGGAGTAGAACGCATGAACTCGGTGTTTTTGCAGAATCTCCACCACCACTCCCATCACGAGCAGAGAGTTGACCTGCTCGATAAGAAATGTCTCGTGAGAGAGATCTGTGAAGAGGGACAGGAAGGGGGAGTAGAGAGGGGCGTGGAGAGGAACTGGATGGTATAGCCCAATCTGACAGTGTCTAGGACCCAGGTGTTAGATGATATCAAGACCCAGGCATTTGTAAAAGCCTGTCCCTGAAAGAACAGGGGGATGACAAGGGAGGAAGGAGGACAACTGGAAAAGTGCTCTGGACCGAGTTAAAATGGATGCCAACTCAGTGGATACCAAAGGAGTGCAGTGTGACTGGGCCTAGAGCTCAAGTGCTTCCTCTTGTTAGACTTATCCTTCTTCATAGGGTAGTCTCGGTGTCTTGGGAGGAAGGGTTGCATAAAGGGGTCTGTGACCTGTATGGCTGCTGTTGCTATAGTCTGTAATGGCATTTCTGCGTAGGTGGAGTATACACCCCCCCCCCCCGAGACTTTAAAATAGCCCTCGAGTCCTTAAAGGAACGCAGGGTTTCATCATTCTTGTCCGAAAGCAAGGTTCGGCCACTGAACAGCAAGTCCTCAATAGCTTACTAGACCTCTAGCATGATTCCCGAGTTCTGGAGCCAGGAAGCCCTCATAGTAAATTGCCGAGGCCATGGCTCTGGCTGAAGTGACCGCTGTAACAAGGGCAGATGGCAGAGATGTTTTAGCCACTAAGCAACCCTCTGCAACCAATGCCTGAAACTCATCCCAGGAAGCCTTGGGCAACTGTTCCTCAAATTTGGCCATAGTGGACTAATTCAGGAAGTCATATTTGGCCAGCAGGCGTGGTCAGCATGTGAAACCCCCATTCAGGGAGGCTAGACCCCCTGCTCGACCCCTGCTCTGACTCTTCTACCCGAGGCCCTGCCTGCTGGAGCCAGAGGAACCCCGATTGGCCTGGCCAAGCTGCCCTGGCCAGCCCCAGCCCCACCCAAGCTGCCTGGGGCCACCCAACCTAGGCCCTGCCCCAAGCCCCAGGGCTGCCTGCCCCAAGCCTCGGGACCACCTGTCCAAGCCACCCACCCAAGGTGCCCTGAGCCCCAGCCCACGCCACCTCAACCTCAGCACACGCCACCCCGATCCCCTGCCGGCTTTGGGGGAGAGATGGAGTGATGGTGGGAAGAGGAGCAGTGTGGGTCACGGGGGAAGAGCAAGATGCGGGAGCGGGGCCTTGGGGTGGAGCATGGGCAGGGTCATGGCATGGGTTTTGGGAGGCTTAGCCTCCCCTGGCCTGTTATACCTGCCACCCATGCGAGCAGGACTTGCTGGTGCACAATTATCATCTGTAGCGATGATGTGTATATCTTTCTGCCTAGAAGGTCCAGGCACTTCCAATCTCTGTCCTTGGAGGAGGACTTGAACCTGCCCTGATGGTCCCTGTCATTTACCACTGTGACCACTAGGGAGTTGAGGGCTGGGTCGGAATAAAATCCTTCATACCCCAGTACAGGCACAAAATAGTGTTTCCTCAAGTGCTTGGCCACCGGCAGTACCAAAGTACTCAAGGAGCAACTCATTAATTAACCCCGCTGGCCCAGGGACAAAGGGCTGGAGAATATCCATGAGTTTATGAGTATTCTCCTGGAGAAACTCTTCCTGAATACCCAGGAATGAGGCCACCAGACATAAAAGGTCTTGATATGCCTTGAAGTCTCTGGGACGAACCAGGCAACACCGCATCGTCTGGGGAGGAGGACAAGGCTGTTGGTTGAGGCAGCATCTCCAGCTAGGGAAACTCTGGTGACTCCACAGGAAGGGGAACTGCAGGCATCTGGACTTGTGGCTGGTCCACAGCCACCAATGCCGCATGAGCAGTCAATCTCGCACTTGACTTGGATGACGAGCGAGACCTCCAGGAACAAGCGGCTTCCCAATGACAGTAAGGCAGCCACCGGTATGGATAAGGCATTGGTGGCCAGTAGGGTCAACCACCAGGCCAGGGACCTCCATCCCAGCCTCAGGGTGCATATGCCAACTTTGGTAGCAGTGTTGGTACACTGGTGGCCTCCGGACGCCCTAAGGTGAAGTGGAGTGGGAGGACAAGGAGCTCAACTCTGAAGCAGAGGAGTCCTGGGACCTTGGAGACATGTGAAGGGCAACTCCAGAGGGAACCAACAGGCAATCTGACTCACCCGGAGCCCAGAATGAGGTCAGGATCAGCATCCCCAATGTCATCAGCACTACCAGTACTGAAAAGATTGGTGCCACAGGCAAGGTCGGTCCTGGTGCAAATGAGGGTACTGGAGCACGCATGTGCTTCAATGTGGAGGGCGGTTTCAACCTCCATGGAACCATCTGCAGCTGAAGAAGGGCCTTGTACCAAAGAACCTTGTCCTATCTCAGGAACCATGTCCATACTAACCCAGGAAGGGGTGTTTCATGGTGCGGTGCCAAGACTTTGGCAATACACTCCAACTGAGGGGTCATCACAAGGCGCCAGCCTCACAAAGTCTTGGACCAGTGGTGAGGATGGAACCGAAAGGCAGAGTAGGTCCGCCGAAGCCTGGTACGCTGATGCCACTGACACGGTCAGTACTGGCATTGCTTCCATTGATACCGGATGCCTGGAGGCTGGAACCAGAGTCGATGGTATGGGGTGTCTGCCCTCCCTATCCTGTACCAAGGGAAGGTCAGAGGCACCCATGCTAGTCCATGCTCTTCATAGGGGAGACAGAAGAGTTGCCCCGGGACCTGGAGCACTCCTTATTAGTCTTATATGACCTCTTCTTTGGCACCGATGATGTAGAATGACTCCCGCACCTTTTCAGAGAGGCCCCTGCCCTGGAACTGAAGCTTAGCACTCTCTGAGCCAGATAGTGATCTGTGGCCTGAAGAAAGCCTCCGTACCAGGTCAGGCTTCATGACCTACTGAAGCATGTGTTGCTTAAGGCGAAAGTCCCGTACCACCTGAGTCCTCTTCTTGAATGATCTACAAATCGAACAGCCCTCCTTAAAGTGGGCTTTGCGAAGGCAGAGCAAGCACCGCATGTGGGGGTCACCGTTAGGAATTAGCACTCCACACGAAGGGCAATGCTTGAACTCTGGTGGGGGTATCACCGGGGAGCACAACCACTGACACTATACTATATACACTATAACTTTTAACTAATACTACTGACTAACTATTAACTATGTACAATAAAAACCTAGGCTAAGAGATAAATTGCAAGGTTGTGAAGCAGCAATCACACAGAGCTCCGACTCCAGCAGACAGGCGTTGAGAAGGAACTGAGTACTTGGGGTGGTGCCACCTCATACAGCCAAGAGAGGGGCTACAGGCATGAGGTGCGAGCACCACCCCTCTACAGGTATTGCTTGGCAAAAGTCTCCAGCTCTGGCTTGCAGGGAGTACACGTACCTACTTGGAATACACATCTGCATCAACTCCAAGAACCACCCTTCGATTTTCTTCCCTTTGGACCTTACTCTGAGTTTGTAAAACCTGCTTTTTTTGAAGTTGCTTATCCTTATTCTGCTGGTTTTACTCCTTCCTTTCCATAATATCATGAGATGTATCATTTAATGAACGCTTTCACCCAAATTGCCTTCCAACTTCAGATCTGCTACCAATTCTTTCCTGTTGGTCAGAATCAAATCTAAAATTAACCGTCCCCTCATTATTTCCTCTACCTTCTGAAACAAAAAGTTTTCCAATACATTTTAAGAACTTATTGGAAATGTGTTTTGACATTTTCCAACAGATATGTGTGGGTAGTTAAACTCCCCCATTACTACCAGGTCTTCTGTTTTGGATATTTCTGTTATTTGTTCTAGAAATGGCTCATCCATCTCCTTTTCCTGGTTTTATGATCTATAGTAGACCCCCTACTATGACATCACCCCTATTTTTTTTAACCCTTATCTTTGCCCAGAGACTTTCAACTGAGTATGCATTATTCATAGTTTAATAACATTCACAATGTGCTAGGCACTGTTTACAAGGGAGGATTAATTTGAATAACCAATTTTAAAATCACGATTTAAATCAAGCAGGAAATCTTGATTTAAAAATCAGATTTTAATCATGTTTTGCAATTGTACTTTAGGTATTTTCCTAAAGAAATGTAGATTTGTATTAGTTGGTAACCATTAAACATGTTGCTTTGCAACTAAATGTAGCCTTTAAATGAAATTTGGTGCTTCTTTGTGGGAAACAGGATATACTACATCTATATACATTTATTTAAGCAATTATATAGCTTAACATACATTTATTCAGATTCTTAATTTTTACATTTGTATGATCTTAGAAAATAATGAATGATGAATTTCTTATTTACTAGATTAATTTTTACAAGTATTTTAGTGATTTAAATTTTACAAGTGATTTCCATTCTAGTTTAATGGAAATTTGAATTCAATCAAAAATGCACAAAACCAGCATTTTTATTAGTTAAATAAAACTACCTTAAATGTTCTGGATACCCAAGAAAAAAAATGTAGCAAAACATTTTGCATTTAAAATTGAACTGATTTATTGAACAGAGAAAGTATTATCTCTAGTTAGTGAAGTGAACTGATTGTTCCTGGTCACCATGTCCTTCAAGATACTAGAATTACATCCTCTTACACCTAGTTTTGTTCTTATGTTGGAAGAGAAAAACAAGCTCTCGAAGGCCTCGTCTACACTATGCGGCTAAATTGGCGCAGCTGCTATCAATGCCGCAGTGTCAATTTAGCGGGTCTGGTGAAGAACCGATAAGTTGATGGGAGAGCACTCTCTGGTCAACTTACTTAATCCACCTCAATGAGAGATGGAAGGTATGTTGACGGGAGAGCATCTCCCATCAACATAGAGAGGTGTAGATACCGCTTTAAGTCAATGTACGTTACGTCAACTTAAATTATGTAACTTACGTAACTTAACTAGTGGAACTTACATCGACTTGTAGCATTTGTCTAGACTAGACATTAGTCTACTCCTAATTGCTTTCTTAACTTCGAATGAACTAGTCATTGCACTGAACTACTTGAACGAACAGACTTCCAGAGGAGGCTAACTGCTGTCAAAAGCTGGCTTAGCACTTCAACAAATTCTAGTTCCAGGTACGTTGGCAGTGACTTCCCCCAGTTCAGTAGTTGGACTTTCTTTAAAAAAAACCAACCAACCAACCAACCAACCAACCAACCAAAGCTCTTTGGCGGCAAGCATGTACTGCTTAATATTGATTTTTTATTTAATCTAAATGATTTTAATAGATTATAGTAAATTTAGGCCTTAACACACATTGTCAATTTCAAATTTAAATTTTAAATAGGTTTATTTTTAAAAGTAAATCTGTATTTAAATAAAATCTGATTGCAATCAAGAAATCCAATTTAAATTACAAAACGGACTTTTATCCACTATCAACACACAAATGTTTTCTCCTGTAGCCAGTTGCTCTCTTAAACATATGCCATGAAAACTAGTGAAATGACAAGATGCACATCAGGGGTTACTGTACTACAAATAATTTCACATAACACTAAATCAGGATCAGGGCCATACTGTGCTAGGCACTGTACAAACAGAAAGAGACAGTCCATGCTCAAAAGAGTTTACAATCTAGACAAGACAGATAAAAGGTGGAGGTTGGAAAGATTTAACAGAAGCAGAATCATTAGGATAAATAGGTGAAAGATACCATGTTAGTTCCTTGATGCCTTTAAGATTATAGGTCAGGCTGCCTGCCCTGGCCCCCTGCAGCTCCTGGAAGCGGCTGGCACCACATCCTTGCTGCCCCTGGAGGAGAGGGGGGCAGAGGGCTCCACCGCGCGCTGCTCTCGCCTGCAGGCATCGCCCCCCCCCCCGCAGCTCCCATTGGCCGGGAATGCAGAACCGCGGCCAATGGGAGCTTCGGGGGTGGTACCCGCAGGCGAGGACAGCGAGTGGTGGAGCCGCCTGCCCCACCCCACCCCATGGAGCCACTGCCGGACATGCTTGCAACTTCCAGGAGCGGCGTGCATCCAGAACAGGCAGGGAGCCTACCTTAGCCCCGCTGCACACTGCTGCCACCCCAGAAACGCTCAAGGTAAGTGGCGCCAGGCCAGAGCCTGCACCCCAAATCCCTCCTGCACCCCAACCCCCTGCCCTGAGCCCTCGCTGCACCCTGCACCCCAACCACCTGCTCTGAGCCCCTTCCTGCACACCACACCCCCTCCCGCATCCCAACCCCGTGCCCCAGTCTTACATTCATGGTCCTGCATACAATTTCCCCACCCAGATGTGGCCCTCGGGCCAAAAAATTTGCCCACCCCTGCCTTAAAACCTCTCTCCAAGTTCATACCCACCACTAAGGTGCACATCCTTAACTTCCTCCCTCATTCTGAGGAAGATGGGAGTCCACCTGAGCATTGACAACAGCGTGGAGCGTAGGAATCATAGAAGATTAGGGTTGGAAGAGACCTCAGGAGTCATCTAGTCCAACCCCCTGCTTAAAGCAGGGCCAACCCCAACTAAATCATCCCAGCCAGGGCTTTGTCAAGCTGGGCCTTAAAAACCTCTAAGGATGGAGATTCCACTACTTCCCTAGTAACCAATTCCAGTGTTTTACCATCCTTCTAGTAAAATAGTTTTCCCTAATATCCAACCTAGACCTTCACTGCAACTTGAAAACATTGCTTCTTGTTTTGTCATCTGCCACCACTGAGAACAGCTGAGCTCCATCCTCTTTGGAACCCCCCTTCAGGTAGTTGAAGGCTACTATCAAATCCCACCTTGCTCTTCTCTTCTGCAGACTAAATAAGCCCAGTTCCCTCAGCCTCTCCTCATAAGTCATGTGCACCAGCGCCCTAATAATTTTCATTGCCCTCCGCTGGACTCTCTCCAATTTGTCCACATCCTTTCTGTAGTGGGGGGCCCTAAACTGGACACAATACTACAGATGTGGCCTCACCAATGCCGAATAGAGGGGAATAATCACTTTCCTTGATCTGCTGGCAGTGCTCCTACTAATGCAACCCAATATGCCATTAACCTTCTTGGCAACAAGGACACACTGCTGACTCATATCCAGATTCTCGTCCACTGTAATCCCCAGGTCCTTTTCTGCAGAACTGCCGCTTAGCCAGTCAGTCCCCGGCCTGTAGCAGTGCATGGGATTCTTCCATCCTAAGTGTAGGACTCTGTACTTGTCCTTGTTGAACCCTATCAGATTTCTTTTAGACCAATCCTCCAATTTGTCTAGGTCACTTTGGACCCTATCCCTACCTTCCAGTGTAGTAACTCTCCTCCCAGCTTAGTGTCATCCACAAAGTTGCTGAAGGTGCAGTCTATGCTATCACCCAGATCATTAAGGAAGATGTTGAACAAAACCGGCCCCAGGACCGACCCCTGGGGCACTCAGCTTGATACCAGCTGCCAACTAGACATTGAGCCGTTGATCACTTCCCATTGAGTTTTCTAGCCAGTTTTCTATCCACCTTATAGTCCATTCATCCAATCCATACTACTTTAACTTGCTGGCAAGAATACTGTGGGAGACCATATCAAAAGCTTTGCTAACATCATGATACATCATGTCCACCGCTTTCCCCATATCCACAGAGCCAGTTCTCTCATCATAGAAGGCAATCAGGTTGGTCAAGCATGACTTGCCCTTGGTGAATCCATGTTGATTGTTCCTGATCACCTTCCTCTCCTCCAAGTGCTTCAAAATGGATTCTTTGAGGAACTGCTCCATGATTTTTCCAGGGACTGAGGTGAGGCTGACTGGTCTGTAGTGCCCTGGATTCTCCTTCTTCCCTTTTTTTTAAAGATGGGCATTATATTTGCCTTTTTCCAATCACCACGAGTTCTCAGAGATAATGGCCAATGGCTCTGCAATCAAAACAGCCAACTCCCTCAGCACCCTCGGATGCATTAGATCTGGACCCATGGACTTGTGCATGTCCATCTTTTATAAATAGTCCTTAACCTAGGAGCTGGTCCCCATAGAAGTGGTTATTTCACTTACTCCTCAGACTAGCTGTTGAGCAGGAAATCCAAAATGACAATTCCTTTTTTATCCAATAGATAACAAACAAGTCAGTACTTAAAACTAGATGGCACTCCAGCTAGGATGGTGGAATTTGGAATTCATGCAAGGCAATTTGAGGCAGTTTCCCAAGGAGCTTCATTAGTATCTTCTCTTCTTGGCTCCTTGGGCTTTGTCTAGACTAGAAAAAGAGGACAAGCTTTGGTTGGGCTAAAATAGATATAAAATAGGCTACTTCTCCTAGTATAGTTGCAGGGTACTCCCTTTAGTTTGATTCAACAATTTAACTTGACCTACTAAAAAAGTTGAGCTAAAGGTATTAGGAAACCCTGATATAAACTTGGCCTTTTCCCTAGTCAAGATAAGGCCTTTATGAGGCTGATCCCGCAACAGTCTGTACCTTGATAGAAGCAGAGAGTAAATCCAATATTATAGCAGATGCATTAATTCAGGTCACAAATTGTTACTTGCAGAATTTACACTTGTTCTTTTTGTGCCTATGTCTAATCAATACAACCCATTTTTCTGCTACTTTTCTGTAATAATTCTCCTTGTGCTTTTCTGTAAGTATCCTTTGAAAGATGTTCACTACCCTGCACAGGCACCTCTGAAGCAGACAAAAGCTAACTTAGCCCTGGTGTAAAAAAGGTTTCTCATAGGCACAGTTTCAGAAAACGGGACAAATGTTTCCTTCATTCAGACTTCTACCTTTTCCATTCTGAATGGACACAAGCCAGGGACTGAATTAGCAAGCTTTTTAAATACAAGTGACAAGTCTAATGTTCAATTGTATTATCTCCATCTACTGGCCAGAAGGAACTATACTTGTCTAGCAGAGAAGTAAAATGTAACCATCTGAAACTTTCCAGAATATCCATGCTCTGTCTTGGAACAGGCATTGCTAGTTTAATCTTGACTAAGACAAGTTTATTATTTTGCTTATTTCAGAGATATTAGCTTCCCAACAGGTGGTTTTGCATTTTAATTATTTTTAAGAACTTTATTGCCATTTCAAAAAAGATAAAACATCGATATGGGATATTTGGTTCACCATGAACTTGTGAAAATGGATGGGTTTAGTTATGGTAATTCAGACAAGTGTGGATACTGTTGAAATATTCCCCATTTGAAGTTTTTAATACTCATGTATATCACTTTTATTCAAAGTTTTGTTGAAAATTTCATAAAGAAAGTTTTAAAATTGGTATATGAACTGAATAATGAACTGTTATGTTAAGTCTATTACAGCATGTAACATCACACAGCATACTGGCTTTAGGTGAAATTTTGTGAAGAATGCACTAAGGTGGCCAATATTAAAACATTTCAGTCACTGGTTAGAAAACGTACATATTTTTAAAAGGGACATTAAAGAGAAGGGATTTAGTACTTTTTTTTTTTCGTCTTGTCCGCAAAGGAATCTGGTCATTGCATTAGACAAGCAGCTAGACTGCAGGTACACCAGATCAGCATCAGGTGGCACTTCATATCTGAACTAGCCCGTCGCCAATTAGAGTAGCCTCAGGGCAGCTTTGATTTGTACCAGTGGATAGTGATTCCCCAAGGAGCCACTCTTCCAACTGGCATCATACTCACCTAAGCCAGAGGAGCCACGAGGATTCCGCAAAGGAAATCAATCCTCAGCTGCGGCCTCAAGGCACCTTTGAGTACCCTTGCACTGGTGGGAGCAACACAAACAGGATTTAAGATGGGTAAGGGATCTGGCCCAAGCACTGTGTCAACTCAGTATTGTTAAATTTCAGCATCAAATGTTAAACAAAATAAGCTAAGCTATTATATAAAATAGTCACAAACATCCACATTCACCAGATGCCTAAATGTTTTTAAGTTAAGTATGTTACCAATGCTGAACTGGAAAGTTACTTTGATTAGTGCTAAGATTTGGTGATGAGAAAATAGATTTGGAATTCTGATAAATCCAAAAGTTCAGACAAATGGGAGTAAGTGAAAGATGGTGGTGGTGGTGGGGGGTGTGTGTGTGAAGAGATCTTATTCTCCACTGTCATACCTTGGAAAAAAACCTGTTTGGCCATCTTTAATTTTAGTATTTGTGGTGGTTTCTTAATCCAAAGGTAATTTCAAAACTTCAGTAATCAGGGCTTTGGAGCGGAGCCCGGAGCAGCTCGGGAGCAGTGGAGCTGCAGGTTTTTGCCTGGTGCTGGAGCGGAACCGGAGCACAGCTCCAAAGCCCTGGAAAAATGACTGACATTAGTAAACCCTAACATTACAAATTAGTGAAGCACAGCAGATCCAGAAGATTACTTTTCCTTGGAAATACAGCTACCTTACAAAATGTTACATGCTGTTTAACAATAGTAAGCTACTTGTAATGCCTTTACATGTTGTCATTTTATATCCCTATATTTATCACTTTGCAATAAGAACTTTAATTTTTATATACTAAAATGTAACAATACATTGTCAGTATTCTTCCATTTTTTACATTTGTAGCCAAGTTTTCTGCCTTATCTGTCCATACGAAAAGGAATTGTCAGATTAGTGTAAGTACATATGACTAAATTTTGTAGACTAAAAGTTCACATTCACTTATCTAGATCAATGTGTTACATTTTAGAGATTTGACACTACCACTAATGGGAGTTACAAGAACGACTTTACAGGTGTACATTTACTGAATGAATCAAACCTCTTATCTAATAAAATGGAGAATGTTACCTCAGTCTTTCTGGAATTGATCTTCCCCCACGCTCAAACTTTGGGGCTGCACCTCTTCCTGTATATACAGAAGGTAGCTCAGTTTTGCTCATTTTGCATCTGCCTGGTGTGTGCTTCCAAAGCTGTATACAAACACTGGATGAGTGGTAACTAAATAGACAATAGGAAGGGAGCAGGTAGGCTTTCAACATCTAAGTTCTGACGAAGTGACACAAGCATTGGCAGCATGGGAGATAAAAATTCCACAGGCCTCCCTTTTTCCAGCCCCTCTGGGAGACCCACAATTCTCAGACTGTTTCTTCTTCATCTTCAAGATTATTATTTGTTATTTAATTATACACCTCTACCTCGATATAATGCTGTCCTCAGGAGCCAAAAAATCTTACCGCGTTATAGGTGAAACCGCGTTATATTGAACTTGCTTTGATCCACCGGAGTGCGCAGCCCCACCTCCCCGGAGCACTGTTTTACCACATTATATCCGAATTCGTGTTATATCAAGGTAGCAGTGTATATAGATTCTGAAGAGATAGACATACATTTCTTGAGTGGGGCAGACAAGAGAAGTCAGTCTCAGAAAGGAAACTGGACTTTTTTCCATTGTTGATTGTGAAACATTCCCAAATCTGAAACATAGCAAGCAATAAAGAGATATTCATAGAGTTATCCAAAAATGCTACTGCTGGGGATTAGCAGTCAAGCCTCTGGTGTTTATTTTTAAAATTATTGCATGATCAAATGGCAGGTACTGTAGATTTTCTTGGTAGTAGCTGATGTCCTTTCTGCTCAAGAGTCTGCTCTGGAATTTTTTTTCTTCCCCCAGCTCTTTAGGCTTTGGGTAAAACAAAGCAATTATTTTCAAGTAGAAGGAAAAGCTGGCCATGGCAATAAGTGTCTCTGGAGTATGAAGTACCACCTTATTCAGTAAGGTACAAGCAGTGTTTTCAGAGCCTCGTCTTGCTTATTGTGATTGGGCTCAGGAAGAATATTTTATGGAGAAGAAATACAGGGAAATTGATTCTATCTATGCAAATTGGATGGATCGTGAGAGTTTGTAGCAATGTAGGCAGGTTTCATGTTCACTGTTAGTTTGGACTAATTTTTCCCTAAGGAACCTTGATATCACTAGCTGATTTTCCAAATATTTGGATGAGGCTGTATTTGATATTGGTTAGCATCAAAACTGAGATGCAAGAGTGGGAATCCTTAGGCCTAGCCACAGCTGTAAGAAATCCAGAAGAGCGGGACTGCCTCTCTCCTTAGGGCGGACCTTTTTATTTTGACATCAGCAGGAGAATCTTGTCCATACTCTTGTGTTGGCCAAAAGGGTAGAAGGCCTATGGGAGGCTACATACTACTTTGGAAAAGTATGCTAACTTGGTTAGGGCTTACTGCTCAATAGCTGTGAGGTTCAGCTAACTTGAGTTGGGATCCTGCAGGCAAAGATGGATTTAGTCTGTGGCAGCCCTATAGGTCTGATTATTGACCTATAGGTCATGCTCTTGAGCAATTTGGGTGACCTGAATGATGGATTTTTGATAAGCAATTTAGTCATCTGTGAAGCAGAATCTGTTCCCAGTGATTTGTCTTCCCTAGTGAGCTTTCACTGGATACAAATAGGTCAAGCTGAGATAGCCTAGCTCACAGGATATTAATGGAAAACTTGGTTCAAGAGCCACTATGCATTGTCTTTTGATACTTAGCCAGTCCTGTTTGTGATCAGTCTCTTATGTGGATCATCTGATGGAGGCCAGATAAGCTGCTGCTTTTTGTATTCCCTTGCTGGTTTATGTATGCCACAGTTGTTCTGTTGTGACTGCATAAGGAAGTGCTCCTTCCTCAGGAGATTCCGGAAGTCAGTATGGCAAGACTGACTGCTCTTATCTCTAGCATGTTGCTCTGAAACATGCCTGGACCTTGACCATATCCACTACATATTGTGGAGCTCAAGTACAACTCGCCATCCTGAAAAACTGGAATTCACAGTCAGTAGCTTGATGTCTAGACCCTGTCATTACATGGGCTTCCTGCTTCTGCCACTTAAGGATCTGAAATAATTTTAGATGACTTGACTTCACTTCCCTTGTATTTTGCACTGGGAATAATTCCAGGTGTACAAAAAAAAGTCTTATTTATCTGTGGTCTTCATGCATTACATCACAAGAACAAGATTTGCAGGGGGAAAATGGATGAATTATACTTGGTAACTGACATTTGTTACATTTCCTGCTTTGGGAATACTGAGCTTGGAGAAGACAATTTTTGGGGGGTTCTAGGATTCTCAAATTCCAGGACTGAACTGAATTTTTAACTTTGAAAGTTTCCTGTTCCTCCCTAAAGACTTCACCCAAGGAATAGGAAGGAATATTAAGGGATAGTTACCAAGACAAAATTTAAGTATATGGGAGGAGAATGAGCAGCTTTTCACTTCTGAAGTGATATGGGAAAAGGGTTGCAGGGATTTTGATGTCCTTGTGGCCAAATCAAGCTGATGTCAGGTGGATGTGGCAGCTACACATGCTTTCTAGCCTAATCCCCTGGCCCTGACAAAATGAGGGTCAACAACCTGAAAGCAATTGCAGCAGAGCTCCCCTTGTGTGACTCCTGAGGTCTTTTTACTCTGCTTGGCCTGCTCTGCTATCATAGGGAGGGGGAAAGGAAAGAAAGGAGCGCAGGAGTAAACACTCCCCGAAACTCACAATTTGGTCCCTTATTTATGGGTAAAAAAGATTTTATTCACTCCTGCTTGAAAAGTCTGCTTTAAAGTTAGTATGGAATAGCCTGGGAACAAGTACTTAACCACTGATTTTTGCACTTCCAGAAAAAAGGTAGCTTAAGAACAAAAGGGTTATGTTCCAAACCTGGACTCTCATAGACAACTGTCAAATATTGGGTGCATTTCACAAGAGATTTAGCTCAAATGTCTGAGATTGTGGGAAGAACTGAGAATCTAGAAATGAATAAATGCTGAACACACACCAAAGGCCAGACCGACATAACCAAAGACTATTTTTGTAGCCAGATATTTGTACTTTTGAGACAAATCAGATTTACTAGGAAAGACAAGGTGAGCGAGATAATATTTTATCGGACCAACTTTTCATGGAGTGAGAGAGACGCTTTTGAGCCACACAGAGCTTTTATTCAGATCTCAGTGTGACTTGAAAGCTCATCTCTCTCACCAACAGAAGTTGGTGCAATAAAAGATATTACCTCACGTACCTTGCCTCTCTAATATCCTGGGACTGACATGGCTACAACTACACTGGATACAGATTTACTGAAATATTTTCCACAGCAATGGGTGCAAATCCCCTCATGTCCATTTTCCAGTGTGAACTCCTTGAAAAGTAACTGGAGCAGTACTCAAATGAAAAAAATTTAATGAGGAAAATTGGGATCATCACAAACTATATACTCAAACAGAATAGGGTTCTGATAGAATATGTAGTTTGTAACCAGTAATTTTATCTGTCCATAGGCAGATCTGCACACTTAGCAGTAGCATGGTTAGTCATTTGTGTTTTCAAAAAAAATCATTGACTTCTCAGTCAGGATTGAAATGACAAATTTTGCCATGAAAATGGAGCTACTTTAAACATTGATTTTGGGTAGAATTTTCTTACACGGGTACAACAAGTTATATTTTGATGTATAGTTGTGTTTTAACAGTTTGAGGGCTTATTCATAATAGAAATTGATTTTATAATTAAAGGTTAAGATTTTGGCACAAGGATTTTTATTAAAATTCCTGGGCAGCACACTGGCAACAAACAATAAATCATGGAAGCCGGAGCCCTGCCGCTGCGGGGGACTGACTGCCCGAGCCAGAGCTGAAACTGAAAGTCATGGAAGTCTGTTAAAGTCTTAAAATCTGTGACAAAAATCGTATCCTTATTCGTAATATAGAGGGCAGCTTTCTTCCTCTCTCGTTAAGCATCAAACTTGTACTCTTCCATTTCACTTAATGCATTTACACAGTACCTTTTAAGAGACTGCTGCAAATCACTTAGTGAAAAGTCTTTAATTCTTAGCTTAGCTTTCTGATCTAAGCAGAAGTTTAATATTTATAGAAAAATGTTAGTACAAACTGCAAAGTGTTCACACTGAAGTTTAAATTAGAAATAAGATTTTAGAAAAACTGTATATCTGAAACAGCAAGCCATATATTGCTAGTACGAGATGAACCAATAAAACATTCATACACGAATTTTCTCCTTTCAGGATAGGCTACCAATTATAGCTCCACAAATGTAACTGCATGTATTTAATTTAATATTACTGAAAGTTTGCTTGGCTATCACAGACCTGTTGTACATCCGCAACTGGAACAATATTAGCTAACTTTTCATAAATTACAAATATGCAACTGGATCTGAAAATGAAACAGCTTATGGTAAAGATATGTAAACTCACTGTACCCAAGGCTCATGTCACTAAATTTGAATTCTACACAGTATGTAGTTCTTTGAATCAGAAAAAAGTTGAATGGTTAAAATCTAAGAAACAAGAAAGAATGAAGTGTGAGTTAGACAAATTGTACAGAACATTTCAAACATCTTAAAATTATGACTTGTAACATTTGTTCTTGTATCTTTTCATAGGAGGAAGTTGAATGAATAAGAACCACACAGCACTGAACTTTTACACAAGCTTCTTATTGTATTTGAATGTCATTTATTGAGGAGTGAATGAGATACTGCCAGACATGCCAAAGACACTTCACATTCAAGGGCTGGAAGCTGAACAGCTTTTCTCATTGAGTCACTAAACAAGCCTTTTTTGGAAAACAGTGACATCAATGAGGTCTTCATGCTTGACATTCGTCTTCAATTTTTCATCTTTTGATCTAGTGGTTTGCTGGGTAGAAGGGCACTTTCTACCCTAAAAAAGACTCACTCCAATTAATACAATTAACACTAGATGTATAGAAATGTTATCTGCTATAATGTACATTACTGCGGAATAACTGGTCTTAAAGCTGTTTTTTAATTCATTATATCTAATGAGAAAATTCAACTTGTCTCCTTTTCACCATCATACAGGTGGCTTATACCATTAGAAAAATACTCTTCAGTGCTATTGTAGGGTTTACAGGGATCTTCTTCAGTGTTGTGGGATAGAAATTGATTTAAACACCACTCTGAAAGAGTGCTTCTTCGTGCTGCCACTGCCTGTAGATTGCAAAAGAATGGCCTACACGCTCTACAGTTCTTTTTTGCTCAAAAACAAAACAAAGAAACCTAAACAATAGGGTAAATGTTTATTTGGAGTTAGTTTTCTTGCAGATGATAATTAAGGCCCTTCAAGCGGAGTTCAGGAGCTCCTGTATAGCAGCCTGTTGGTCTGCATTGAGCTGTGATATGCATTCTGTCCATAGTCCTCCAGAGGTCTGGAAAACAAATGAAAAATAAAGGTATCTTTACTGAATATAGACTTAGCAATCATACGTCAGCCATTTATGTTCATTAGTCTTTCAAAGTCAACATCCATTGAGCCTATATACTTTAGGAGAGGGATGGGCAACTTACAGGTAAATAGAGGAGCCTCAAAAACCCTTTGGCAAGTGAGATGTTTTGGGGGAGGGGAGGGGAGAAGAGAAGATGTAGATGTAGGGTCTCTACCGCCAGGGGTAGTGGGAGGCCCTAGAGGGAGTTTGGGAGGGAGCCTGGCCTGCACTCACCCTGCCATGACTACTTCTGTCTCACTGTGCTGGATCTGGCTCCCCACTTGGGCCCAATGGCTCTCGCTGCAGCATCACAGGACATGTGCACTGTCCCACCCCATCTCCTTCCTGCCCCAAGCTGGACTGTGGCAGGCAAAATAAAATGATCTGGCAGGCTGGATGTGAACTCCCCCCCCCCCCCCCGCCCCCCCAAAAACTGCCCATCCCTGTTCTAGGTTATGCCAAAGAGAACAGACAACGTCCTTGCCCACACTTAAACTTATATCAGCTTAACAAAAGCTTTTTAAAAAACGATTTAGTTAAACTGGTGCAAGTCTGCATGTAGACAAGGCTTAAGTAATTGGTTTGAAATTCCTAGCGACTCCCTAGAATTAAAAAAGTACAAATCACAGCAGGCTAGATGCAGCCCTTCATTCTTCTAAAGGTAAGTAGCATGACAATTTGTTCTCTTTTGAATAGGGCTATAAACAGGTTATTTATTCTGCCTAACCATGGATAAATCACATGGTACTTTCAGAAGAGCAGTGGTATCCTTAGCCATAATTTTTCATCTCCACACTGGTGTGTAGCACACTATTTTGCTTGTCACCACGAAGGTGATTTATTTTAATGGTACCAAATATATTTTGAAGGTATCATAATCCTTCCAAATAAAGGCACTCAAATAAGCAGGAAATATTTATTCAGCACAGCAGTCAGAGGTTTTGAAGCAGGGGCTAAACTTGTCTCAGTATGGCAAAGAAGGTCAAGCTGATATTTATTGCAGATAACTGGTTTACATCTCTACAGCGACTTTTGCTACTTATTTAAAATCTCATTTAATGTCTTTAAACAAGCTGTTAAAGTTAACAGATTTACATTTGATACATTTTAACATCAGTTCTACATTGAAGGTCTTAATTTAGTCTTTTCACACCATATTTAAAAAAGGATCCATTGCGTCCAATGACAAAGAAATGTAAAGACATGGTGTACTGTGAGATTCAGTGTTCTAAAGACAATCTAACAAATAAATACAGGCCTTTATTTTATTAGTTTTGGTACATTAGGTATTTTCCATAGGCAATGAGATTCTGACATTTAAGTTCTGCAGTACTCCCAGATAAACGGGAAGTTTTTAATTTTAACATTGCCATTCTCAATCAGATATCATTGCCTCAAGCAGCCTACATGTCCCTCTTACTCCTGGGAGAATTCTGCACCACTGCACAATGCGAAAGTTGCACAGAATTAATGTTTTGCACACAATTTCCTTCCCCCCCCCCCCCCCACAGAATTGGTGTTGCAGAGCTGCTGGCTGCCACTGGACCCAGCAGAGCCCAGCTCGCAAATAGAATACACTGCTGGGGCAAGAGGGACGGAGCTGAAGAGTTCCCAGCAGCTGCAGTTCCTGGCATGCCCAGAAGGAAGGAGGCAGTGTGCAGGAAATTCCATACAAGCCCAGGACCCAGCATCAGGCTGTTTCTCCCTCTGGATCCCTGGGGGGGGGTGGGTGGGTGTGTGTGTGTGTGTGTGTGTGTGTGTGTGTGTGTGTGTGTGTGTGTGTGTGTGTGTGTGTGTGTGTGTGTGTGTGTGTGTGTGTGTGTGTGTGTGTGTGTGTGTGTGTGTGTGTGTGTGTGTGTGTGTGTGTGTGTGTGTGTGAGAAGAGGAGTGACTGGGCTCTGTGGGGGGATGGGTGCAGGTATCTGGCCCTGCAGCTAGGCTCTTGGGAGAGAGGGGCTGTGGGGTGTCTAGGTCGGGGGGCCCTGTGACTGGGCTCTGGAGGCATGTGAATGTCTGGCCCTGTGGCTGGTCTCTGGGGGGGATGAGGGTGTCTGGCCTCACAGCTGGGCTCAGGTGCGGGGAAGGGGCAGAGACGGAGGAACTGGGTTGTTGTAGAGTTTCTTTAACTCTACTCCTGTGGGAATTTTCTTTATCATCTGTATTGTTACAGGAATACTTCCTGACAGGTATTTGGTAATTTATTTCAAAAAAATTGAAAGTGGCATGAATATATAGTGTTATTTTGACAAAAAATATGCAAAACGTTAAAATATTGTACACAATTTTTTTTTTGTATGCAGAATTCCCCTGGGAGTAACCTCTGTTCATGCTGTTCATTGCTCTTCCACCAGTTTCCACAGGGGGGCAGCTAGCAACTTTGCAAGTTTACTTAGAGATGCAATTTCTTGATAAAGTAGGGCCACTTTATTTCCCCATAATTCTGAAGGTGGAAGAACCGCCTTCCATTCAAAGCCTTGCTTCATCAATCAGTTCTATTATAATAAAAAGTTCATCTTTGCCATCTGAGGATGGGCTGGACAAGGCTATTGGCATAGAATAATTAAGATTTATGGCTGGGGGTGATGGCAGAGAATTTAATGTGAATTTTATATTTTGTACAGGTCAACCAGAGTTTGAAGGAGGTGCTTCTATTATCTAAAAAAAACTAAAATAAATACATTTCAGTACTGCCCTCCTTCTATTACCCCCATCTTATAGCACTACTTAATCTGTAGGTTTTGCTTTTTTTTTTTTTTTTTTTTTTTTTTAAATGCCCTTACACAAGCAGTTTCCATTGAAACCCACAATGCAGTCAATGACATTGTATAGTAGAGGTAGCAGACAGCTCAGCTCAACTCAGTCTCCTCCAAAATAGAATTTACAAGATTCTTCTTGAATGAGCCTGTGTACCCTTGTCCTGTAGCTGCCCAACTTCTGGGTCATTTTAATATATTTTGCATGAAATCCAAAAGTTTATATTTAGAAATTAAGAAGTGTAGTTCAAATCTGAGAAAAGGTAAAGGAAGCTAAAGGGAGTTATGTAAAAGGTAAACCATGCAATTGTTCCAAGTGTTTACATTTTTTATGAACGCTTCAAAAATTATATGGATCATAAAAAGAGAGACACCCTCTAGTTCAAGTACCTTACATAGTGTTATCGAGATTAATCTGGATTGCTGCACTGAATTTGCATAATCTAATATATTAGGAATCCATTTGGAATATTTCTTCTTGGATGAACACTGGTTGCAGCATCATGTTTATTACAGAGAATAGGTTCTGAACACTAGTTTTACAATTCCTGCATCTCACAGAGCAAACTAGAACGATTCCCTTTACAACAAAATAAATTTGCATTCACCTGCACTTGACGAACAACATTAGCCAACCGTTTAGTACATGGATCTTCATGTTTAATTGCTTCATGAATTTCACCATCCGCAATTATACTGAATATTCTGGGAAGATTAGAGTTGTTGTGACCAAGGACAATTGGGTTGTTACTGATGGAGATCAAAAAAGTATACAGGTTACAAAATATGCCAGTGTTAGCATTCTAATTAAAAAGATAAATGTAGATTTTGTGTATGTAAGTTAACTGCTTTTCAAGACATTCCCGATTTTTAGAACTGCACATTCATACCTGAAGTTATTCAGCATCATTAAATGCATCCTGTTCTAGAAGGAAGTTCTATTTTTGTAATTTTAAGATCTGGCTAATTTGAACATTCCTTATTTATAAAGTTTGGCTACACTATCAGAAAAGTTATGTGCCTTAGATAGCCTTCAGCAAAGCAAGCCAGCCCACTGTGTGTTGGAAGTTTAATACTGTTATGTTGGGAAAAGCAGGAACTGGAGCACTGTGGTAGGGAAGGCTTTGTATATTTTAAACTGATTTACTCCCTCCCTCCCAGAACTGATGTAAAGTGGTACTGACTGGCTCCAAAGGGAGAGCCAACCATTCCTCCTATAGAGTGAGGAATGCCATAATACAAGGACTTTGAAATATGAAAAGGGTTAGTGCTAGTCAATCAAAGGAGTTGAGAAGATTAAAGGGAGTTATGTAAAAAAGTCAGGGAGAATAAGACAGACCCAAATGGTATTGAAGGCAGCTGACAGGTCTAACAGTATCAGCGTGGGCACCCAATTATCCATCACCAGGATATCTACCAATGCCACCAGTACCATTTTGGTTTCAAACCCTGGTTTATACGAAGCATCATTAGATTTGATCCTTTTAGATACTCCGTGAGTTCCCATCACAATCTGCTTTAAGATCTAATCATAGGGCTGGAAGAGACCTCGAGTCCAGCCCCCTGCGCTGAGGAACAAACAACCCCCTACACTTAGGCAGGACCAAATAAGCCTAGGCCATCCCTGGCAGGTTTGTCCAACATGTTCTTAAAAACCTCCAATAACGGGGGTACTACAATCACCCTTGGAAGCCTTTTCCAGTGCTTAACTACCCTTTAGTTAGAAAGCTTTTCCTAATCTTCAACCTAAATTTCCATTGCTGCAGATTAAACCCATAACTTCTTGTCCTACCTTCAGTGGATATGGAAAACAATTGATCACCATCCTCTTTATAACAGCCCTTAGCATATTTAAAGACTGTTCTCAGGGCCCCCCATAGTCTTCTTTTCTCAATACTATACATGCCCAGCCCCTTTCTTTTTAAAAACTTTTCCTTATAGGTCTGGTTTTCTAAACTTTTCATCATTTTTGTTGCTCTCCTCTGGATTCTAATTGTCCACATCTTTCCTAAAGTGTGACACCCAGAACTCACTCTACTCCAACTGAGGCCTCACCAGTGCCGAGTCAAATGGGACAATTACCTCCACCGTCTTACTTACAAACACACCTCTTAATAGACCCCAGAATATCAGCCTTTTTCACAACTGAATCACACTGTTGACTCATATTAAATTTGTGATCCACTATAACCGATTCTTTTCGGCAGTACTACCACCTTACCAGTTAATTCCCTATTTTGTAGTTGTGTATTTGATTTTTCCTTAAGTATAGTACTTTGCCCTTGTCTTTATTGAATTTCATCTTTTTGATTTCAGACCAATTCTTCAATTTATCAATGTTCTTTTGAACTCTAATCCTGTCCTCCAAAATGCTTGCAATCCCTCCCAGCTTGGTGTCATCGGCAAATTTTATAAATATAACCTTCCCTTCAAGTCATTAATGAAAATATTGACTAGTACTGGACCCAGGACTGACCCCTGCAGGACCCCACTAGATATGCTCCCCCCCCACAGCAGTGTGATACCAAACCACTGATAATACTCTGAGTGAAGTCTTTCAATCAGTTATCTAGTAAATTCATCTAGAGTGCATTTCCCTAGTTTGCTTATGAGAATGTCACATTGGACTGTATTGAAAGCCTTACTAAAAATCAAGATACATTATGTCTACTGCTTCCCCACCCCCATCCTGTAGGCCAGTGTTTCTCAACCTTTTTGATACCAGGGACTGGCTTACTGCCTTCCTAAACTGTGCCAGGGAGACCTCAGGGACTAGCACTGGTCCATGGACCAGTTGTTGAGAAACACTGCTTCTAGGCCATTAACCCCGTAAAAGAATTAAATGGATTTGGTATGACTTATCCTCTAGATGCTTACAAACTAATTGTTGAATATTTGTGTCAGTATCTTTCTAGGTATTAAGTTAGGCTGACTGGTCTATAATTCTGTGGGTCCTCTTTGTTCCCCTTTTTTAAATGATAGGTACTATATATTTGCCCTTCTCCAATTCTCTGGGACTTAAACTGTCCTCTGGGACCTCACCCACCCTCCATGAGTTCTCAAAGATAACTGCTAACAGTTCTGAGATTGCTGCAGCTAGTTCCTTAAGTACCCTCAATGAATTTCATCAGCCCCTGCCAACTTGATTACATTGAATTTATCTAACTTATCTCTGCCATTGCAGAGATGCTAAATTAATTCTTTGCATCACTCCACTGCAGAGGAATGTAAAGGAGATTCCCACACCTGAGCCATTCTTTTTAAGTGACAAATTTGAGGAACTGTCCCAGACTGAGGTATCAATAGAGGTGATTTTGGAACAAATTGATAAGTTAAATAGTAATAAGTGAGCAGAACCAGATGGTATTCACCCAAGATTTCTCAAGGAAATCAAATATGAAATTGCAGAACTACCGACTATGGTATGTAACCTATTGCATCAGATAACTGGAGGACAGATCATGTAACTAATTTTTATAAAAGACTCTAGAGGTGATCCTGGCAATTACAGGCTGGTAAGCCTGACTTCAGTATCAGGCAAACTGGCTGAAGCTATAGTAAAGGAAAGAATTATCAGGCACATAGATGAACACAACAAGTTGGGGAAGAGTCAACATGGCTTTTGTAAAAGGAAGTCATGCCTCACCAATCTATTAGAATTCTCAAAATGTCAACAAGCATGTGGATAAAGGTGATTCAGTGCATATAGTGTACTTGGACTTTCTGAAAGCCTTTGACTAGGTCCCACACTAAAAGCTCTTGAGTAAAGTAAGCAGTCATGAGATAAGAGGTAAGGTTCTCTCATGGATCAGTAATTAGTTAAAAAATAAGAAACAAAAGGGCAGGAAAGAGGAAATAATGGAAATAAGGTAAATAGCAGGGGCCCTCAAAAATCTGTACTGGGACCACTACTGTTCAACATTCATAAGTGATCTGGAAAATGGAGTGAACAGTGAGGTGGCAAAATTTGAAAACTACACAAAATTCCTCAAGATAATTAAATCCAAAACTGACTGCAAAAAGCTACCAAGGGATTGCCTAAAACTGGGTGAATGGAGCAAAAAAGTTGCAGATGAAATTCAATGTTGATAAATTCAAAGTAACACACATTGGAAAACAATCCTGATGATACATTCAAAATGGAGTCTAAATTACCATATGCTCGTTCATAAGCAGAATATTTTTGGTAAAAAAGTGACGCATCAAAGAGCAGGGGTCAGCTTATAAACGCATCTACACCAAAATTTGATTATTTTAAAAACTCTAGGCAATCACTGAATATCTAATACACTGTCGTTTTGTTTACCTGGAACGTCTGCAGGCATGGAGCCCCTTGGCGCTCTGTGGCCGCGGTTCGCCGTTCCCAGCCAATAGGAGCTGCGGAAAGCGGCGCGCCATTGGCTGGGAACGGCAAACCGCGGACACTGGGAGCTGAGGTGCTCCGTGCCTGTGAACGCTCCAGGTAAACAAAACGTCCAGGCCTGCTAGCGGCTTACCTTAACGGGCCAGGAGCCAAAGTTTGCCAACCCCTGAAATATAGGGTCAGCTTATGAAAGAGTCGTACAGTTTTTGTTATTTTTACCTAACCATCTTGGGGGGGGGGGGGGGGTCGGCCTATAAATGAACGGGCTAATGAATAAGTATATATGGTAGTTATTTAGCCTCAAGTTAGAGCTTGGAGTCACTGTGGATAGTTCTCTAAAAATATCTGTTCAATGTGCAGTGGCAGTCAAAAAAGCTAACAATTTTAGGAACTCTTAGGAAAGGGATAGACTATAACACAGGAAACAAAGCTGCTATATAAATCCATGGTATGTTCACATCTTGAATACTGTGTGCAGTTCCAGTTGTCCCATCTCAAAAACGATATATTAGAATCACAAAAAGTACAGAGAAGGACAACAAAAATGATTAGGGGTATGGAACAGCTTCCATCTGAGGAGAGATGAAAAAGACTGGAACTGTTCAGCTTGGAAAAGAGATGACTAAGGGAGATATGATAGAAGTCTATATAATCATGAATGGTGGGGAGAAAGGGGAAGGGAGAAAAGGGAAGAGTTATATACCCCTTCACATAACATAAGAATCAAGGGTCACCCAATGAAATTAATAGGCAGCAGATTTAAAACAAACATAAGGAAGTACTTCTTCAAGCAACGCGGTGAACTAGTTGAACTCATTGCCAGAGGAGGTTGTGAAGGCCAAATGTGTAACTGGGTTCAAAAAAGAATTAGGTAAGTTTGTGGAGGATAAGTCCATCAATGCCTACTAGCCAAGATGGTCAGGGACAACCCCATGCTCCAGGTGTTCCTAAACCACTAACTGCCATAAGCTGAGACTGGACAACAGGGGATGGATCACGTGATAATTGCTCTGTTTTGTTCATTCCCTCTCAAGCATCTGGCACTGGCCACTGTTGGAAGACAGGATACCAAGCTGGATGGCAATTAGTCTGACCCACTATGACCATTTTTATGTTCTTAAATATTCTTTAACCCCTTCTTTCCCTATTTTGGCTTGTGTTCCTTCCATCTTGTTGTTAATATTAACTGTGTTGAGTATCTGGTCACTATTAACCTTTCTAGTGAAGAATGACGCAAAACAGCATTAAATACGTCAGCTTCCTGATGTCATCAGTTATTAGCTCTCCTTCCCTGCTATGCAGAAAACCTACACTTTCCTTCATTCTTCTCTTGCTCCTAATGTATTTAAAGAATCTCTTCTTATTGCCTTTAAGGTGTAACTCATTGTATGCTTATCCTTTCTTTGTCCCTACATGCTTATGCTATTCTTTTGTTCTCCTCAGCAATTTGTCCATGTTTCCACTTTTTGTAGGATTCCATTTTGTTTTGATTAAGGTGGAGAATTCAGGTAGCAAGTTTTTAGCTATATCAGAAGTTGGGAGATTTATCAGTGATAGATGATAAATGATTTCTTGATTGCTAACCTTACACTGATCAGCATGAGGTTGAAGGTCTCTGTGTTTTCCCAGTTTTGTGACAGAATAAAGTAGTCAACACTGAATGCACAGATTGTGGGCTGCCTAGTGATCTCTGAAAAGAAGTCTACATATCACCCAATGGTCAAAACTTTCCAGAAGATTCTGGGCTTTCATACAGTTTATAAGCATTTCCAAGACTGGATATCTATATTGACAACACTGGAAGGAGAGAGAACCTATTTAAGTAGTATTAAAATTCACTGTAGGACTTCATTGATTGCCAATACTTCAGAACTGCACTAAGGAAGACACCACCACTGTACTCTAAAACTGGACTATTTGCATTGTTTCACTGTTCTTACACAGCTGCTCCAGGAACACCTGAAAGATCCCGCAGCTGTCCAACCCCTTCCGATTTCATCATGGATATTTTTAGTAAAAGTCAGAGACAGGGTCACCGGCTTCCATTAATTTTTCTTTATTGCCTGTGACCTGTCCGTGACTTTCACTAAAAATATCCATGACAAAATCTTAGCCTTACTAATGGAATATGAAAGAACGGCATTAGTTTTCATGTTCAAGATAATGTGTATACATCTGCTAGAGAAATAAAAATGAGTATAAGTCCCACTATTAGAGAATGTGTACAAGAAAAATAAGCAGACTACAAGTATGCTTATTTTATGCATTATATCAAGGTACATTTTCACCTTACCTCTCAATTAAGTCACACAGGTAATTGAAAGTATGAACAGCTTCTTCTTTGTCTTCATGTAGTGGAAGCCATGATAACCAGTGTGGCAGGACTTCCTCAACATTTACACAATCAGGTTTGAACTTCATGATCTTCCCTACAGCTGAAATACAGTTCTCTGTTGCATTGACGTTCTCTTTGGTTTTGGCATCTGGTGACTGAATAACTCTCACCAGCAATGGAAGGGCCTCTGTAAAAGTGCAAAATTAGGAAAAAACCTCATGTATAACCAAGTTAAATGCTTGCACTTGAGCAACAATAGTGTTGCACACTAGGGCACTAAACCTCTTGCAGACACACAACTTCAGATATGGGTAGTTTAAAAAATTGAGTCAAATGCAGTTTCAAATAATTCATCTGTTTAAGTCTCCCCACTTTTTTTGTGGCTTTCCAATCTTTACATTTTAAAGAGGATTTCTCCCCCGCTGCCTTGTTGCTGTGTGAAAGGCATAAAAAATGTACTGACTATGTAAAAAGCACACAAAACTGATTGACTATTCAAGGGAAGCAATGAAACTGTCAGCTGCCAAACATACAAAGTTAACCTGAACAGTAATAAAACATTGTCTATAGCCCTTCAGCTGTGGTAATGTTACTTGTAATGGGTAGAAATTTTTTAGCTATTTTTAAATTTACAGTCTCAAAATAGCTTAGTAAAAGTATATAAATGGCAAAGTTCGATTAGATCATCATTTCTCAAATGGGAGTCCTCGAGGGTACTCCAATAGGTACGCGGGCCCTGTCGATTAACTCCTCCTCCACCCTCCCAGTGCCTCCTGCATGCCACTGAACAGCTGTTCCCAACATGCAGGAGGCACTGGCATGGGGCACGCTTGGGGGAGAGGGGAAAGAAGCAGGGAAGAGGAGGGGCCTGGGTGGAGCGGAGCTGGGAAGAAGCGGGGTGGGGGTAAGAGCCTTGGTGGAAGGGCTGGAGTGGGGGCTGAGCAGAGGGCTTGGGAGTCCCCGAAAAATTTTAAATCAAAATGGGGGTCCTCGGGTTGCTAAAGTTTGAGAACCACTCAACTAGATTAAAAACCTGATGACTCAGAATACATATTGAGCAAGAGAATATATGTATTTGTTATGTGTATGCATATGCACGTTACATATATGCACTTCCTAAAATAGGCAATAAAAAAAGTTCAGAAGGGCCAAATTATCCTGTCTGCTAAATCCATTTTACACCACCCAGATGACAAGCAGAAATATACTTGCCTGAAAAGGCTAGAGAAGGTGGTTACTTTGTACAGTAACTAGCGTTCAAAATGTTTTGTCCCTATGGACATTTCAGGATGTGCATGTGCCCACGCATGCTTGATTGGAGATGTAATCAGCAGTGCCTGAGGGTCCGCACTTGTGTACTACATATCCTCATGCTCCAGTGTAAGGGTATATAGGGAAAAGCAGACCCACTGCAGCTCCAATTCCTTCTCAACTACGAAGTCCAAAAGAATGACTGAAGCAGAGGGCAAGGAGGGTAGACAGTAGTTTGTCCCTGTGGGTGCTCCACCTGAGAAGTCCAATTACTGTAATTACAATCTAATTAAACCTGTCCCTTGATCAGTTATCCCTGTGGTGCTCCACTGCAGGAGATTCTCAAGCAGTACATCAATTATGGAGCAGGCTGCTCAGGAGGTGGATTCAGTATGGAACATAGACCAGAGTCACCAAAAGTTACGCTGGCTCTGGAAGCATGCAAAACAGCATAGTGCTGGAAAAACATATGCATTGATGACCAGGTTGCAGCTTTGCAAATATCCAAGATGAACACTTTCTTCACTAAGGCTACAGAGGTAGACTGGGCTTTGGTGGAATAAGCAATCACTAGGACAATGATGTACCTCTGAGGCATTGTAACAGATTAATAAGCATCCCAACACCCATTTAAACAGCCTTTGGGAGGAGATTGGGTCCTCTTTCATTCATTCTGTGATAGTGATGAAAAGTCTAGGAGAAGCCCTGAAGGGCTTAGTCCTGTCAAGGTAAAAAGCTGGAGCTCTTCTTATGTCTAGTATATGGAGATTAGCTTCTTCTCTCGAAGAGTGAGGGCTGGGACAAGACACTGATAGATGAGTGTCCTGATTAACATGGAACTCTGAAGATTACCTTACGTAGGAAATGAGGATAGGAATGTAATGTCACCATGTCATGATGAATACCATGTACAGTAGGTCAGCCATAAGGGCCCAAAGCTCTCCTAGCCAAGGTGATGGCTATAGGAAAGATCTTGAAAGATAAATGTGACTAGAGTGGCCTCTTGTGGGATTCCACTTGCCCCAAGCTGTAAAGTCTTGAAAGTGGAATGGAACTCCCACACAGACTTTTTGTCCCCAACACCTGTTGAGAGAAGTTGAGGACCATCTGGGGTATTGATACCCAATTGGATAAACTGTTTACTCCATGTGTAAACTGCTCTTAACCAGGCTGAAGACAATGGGAGTGTAGTCTTGCCAACAGTGTTACAACAGGGTACAGGCTGCTATGTGGCCCAGGAATTGAAGGCAAGCCTTTTGCTGTGGTGTGCAGGCTCTGTTACATTGTAAAAACAACACTGGACTTTGTAACGAACCTGCCTGTGGGAAAGCATGCTCTGAAGGTAATGGAGTCCAGAGTGGCCCCTATGAAGTATATTTGTTTTGTGTGTTTCATCGTAGACTCTTCTCCATCGAGGCAGAGACCCAAAGAGTGGAACAGTGATAGGGCCTTGTTGGTTGCTGACTGTACCTTCAGAAAAAAGGGATCTATCAGAAAGCCAGTCATCCAGACAGGAAAAAGACAAATATCCCCATCTGATGGCAATGGGCTACAATAGCTAAGAGAACTTGGATAAAGGCCCTTAAGGTGGTGGAAAGGCCAAAAAGATAGGACACAGTATTGGTAGTGGTCCCTGCCAATCTCAAAACAAAGGAAACACCTGCGTGAGGGGTATATATAGGAAAATAAGCATCGTGAAGATCAAGGGAGACAAATCAATCTTCTAGATCCAGAGGGAATTATTACTGAGAGTTACCATTCTGAAACACTGCGAGAGGATGAAGGTTTTCAATGTCCTGTCTCCAACATCCATTCTTCTTGGGGACTAAGAAGTACTTCTTTTCTGATGAAGTCCAATGGAACAGGTTTGATCGCCCCCATAGTTAGAAGGGATATTGTCTGTTTTAGGACAGCCCCATAAGAAGCGTACCTGAAGTGGGATGGAAAGGGAGGATGGGGAAGAGGGAGTTGAACTGAATGGAACAGCCCACTGGAAATACCTCCAGGATCCATCTGTCAGAGGTGATAAGTTCTCAGGCAGGCAGGAAATGGGAAAGGAGCACCATAGGGCTGTTGAGGGGGGATTGGTATAACATATGATCTGAAATGGGAGACAGGTCATGACTCTTGACCAAGTGGTCAAAACAACTGTTTTGAGAAAGTAACTGACTTATGTAACTGGAGGATAGCCCTTTCTTAAAGAATCTGGGCTTCTTTCTGAGAGGTTCCACAAGTCTCATGGGCTATAGTGGACTGGGCAAGCCTGTGGAGCTGCCTTTCCAGCATACTGAATTTTCTTTTTGCTGCAGGTGTGTAGACATTGAGGGATTGCAATGATGCCCAGCAGTCTTTTTGTGAATGGAGGGACCTGTCTGTAATGTTACTAAACAGCTTAAGACGCAGGAGGGAAGGTTCTCCAGTGTTTTGTACTTTTTGGAGTAGGTTGGAGGATTGGAACCAAAAACTCAACACATGACTATAGCAGTAGCTATATAGTGCATAGCTGCATTGGCAGCATTGAGTGAGGCCTTGGCAATCATCTGGCTTTCTGTAATGGGGGTTTGAAACTACTCCTCCTAGTCCTGTGGCAGAAGTTCAATAAAATGCAAGAACTTAGAATATTTTGGGAAATCATATTTTGCTATCAGGGCTTGGTAGCTGGCTACTCTGAATTGCAAAGTGGCAGAGGAGTAACTCTTCCAGCTAAAACGGTCTAGCCATCTCAGCTCCTTGTCAGACGGCATTGATCTAGACAATGGTGTTGTCTGTTCCTTTTGTTAACACCATCAACAACCAAATAGTTGGGGGTTCAGTGGGAGAAGGTACTTTGAGCCCTTGGGGGTGAATATAATATCTTTTCATCAAGCCTCTTACAAGTGGGTGGTATGGTAGCTGGAGTTTACCACACTACATGGGCTGGTGACATCAGTGTTGTTGATGGGCAAGGTGATTTTGCCTTGGAGAATGTCCTGAAAGAAATGCTGAAGTTCCTGCATCTCTTCTAGCAAGATTTGTAAGGCCTCTGCAATCCTTTTCATAAATTCCTGGAAGGCCCTGAAATCATCTGCATGGGAAGGGGAGATAATTCCTTCTCCTCACTAGACGCATCTGTGGGAAGGGGGTGTTGGCCACTTCTGCACCTGGCTCCTGCTCCTCTGGAGAATCCCCCTGTGGGATAAGACTTGGTGTTGGTGGTTGCTGTTCCCTAATGTGCACTCTGACATGAGAGTATCCTTTAAAACTGCACACCTTAGGAGGCCCACAGTTTCCAATAAGTCCACTGGGGTTAGATGTAAGGAAAAGGGGGTAGTACTCCAAGATCGTTCCTGCCAGTGTTACCAAGTGCATCTCCTGCTGGGAGCGTCTTCCTCATGATATACCCCAAAAGAGGAAAGGTAGAACTGGAAGTTGGAGGAACCCTGAAGTGATACCTAACAATCAGTGCAAGTACCATCAGAAGGGCAAGGTGTTGGTACCAGTGGTCGTGTTGGTACTGGGAGCCAGTGAGGGACCAATAACATGAGAAGGGATTCAGACTCTTCCGAGAGCCAAACATCTTCATGGGAGAGGAACCTAGATGGTAATGGATCTGGATAGCGTTCCTCAGGAGTCAGCACATTGGGAGGTACCAGAGACTGTACTGAAGACTTGGGCACCTAGGTGTTAAAGGAGTTCTTATGCTTCAGAGGCACTGAGTCCAGTACCGATGATACTCCTGTTAGTTGCTGGCTGGCTGGTTTCTAGGTACTCAGAGAACTCTTTTGAACCTGTACTGGGGTCTCTGTTCCAGAGGGGGATAGAAGATACAGTTCTCATACCAGGATGGAGTTTGAGAAGGTGACTTCCCCCTCCTTTTGTTTTTTGTTCTGGAGAATAGGGTCTTTTTTTGGTGTTCTGGAAGACTCTGAAGGGCCCCCATGGTCACTGTGGTGCTCTGAGCAGCTGAAACTGATGTACCAGGGAAGGATTGGGGGGGGGGGGAGGGAGGGAGCACCTCAGATCCTGCAGATCTCAAAGAAGGTTTTATAAGGAGTTTTACTCTAGCCTCCTCAGCTTAAATTTGCCTTTGAATGCAGTGCAGATCTTACATTTGGAAGGGACATTGAGTCTTTCCAAGACAGCAGAGGCAGCCAGAATGCCTGTTGCTGCAGGAGAAAGCCCTGTGGGCAGGTCTGACAGTGCTTGAAGCCTGGAGTCTTGGGCATAACTGGTTAGGAAAGGCTGCAGATTGAGGCCTATGCTGAATGAGTTTCCTAACAAGTTATGTTGAATGATAGGCCCAAGTTGTGGGAAAAAGGAAGAGAAGGGACACGACCCCCCACAAATTGTGCTTAATATTTTAAAAAGAAAATACTAAAGTAAAGAACAAATAAGAAAAAATTAGCAAGTTACCCACATAGCTAAGTGGAAACCCAACGCTCCATCTTGAGCCATAAACAGTTGAGCAGGAATCGGGAGTGGCAGTGGGTCCACTCTTCCCTATATACCCTTCCTTCAGAGTACGAGAATGTGTAGGGTGAAGGAGCAGACCCATGGATGCTGCTGACAAAATCTCCCACAAAAGTGCATGGGCAAATGCACGTCCTGAACTGGAGCACCCATAGGGACAATTAGTTGAAGAATGAACAGTCATCTTCAGTAACTGTGTTCACGTGAATTCCACTTCTGGTGCACATGCACCCCAAACATATGACAAATTGTTTTTAGCTACCAGTGTCTGTTGGGACTGTGCCTGCATCTTGGATGTTTGCATGGCCCCCCACCACAGAGCATAAAAACGGAGCAGGCCCAACAATTCCTCAGTTCCATTGCCAGTAGTACAGCATACTGTAGCTATAGCATTCTGTAGAAGCAGGTAAGTAGAGTGAGTTGTGGAATCCATCTGGACAACACATCTTGAAGAGCTAGTTACTGAAGACCATCAAACTTTACTTCCAAGTGATTTTCAGCATGGATTCCTCTTCTAGTGACTAGCAAGCAGTTACCTAAGAATTCTGAGGTAGGTCTGGGAGTCCTATTTAAACAAAAATTGTAGCACTGCTCTACCAAAAAGGACATCTGATCTTGAAGCATCAACTAAGGAACAGTGCTAGATAAAAGTGTGGACTGATTCCCTGTAGCCATCTTGCAAATTTCTGAAATAGGAATGCTTCTTAAGGAGGTTGCCTGATCCCTGATGGAATAGGCTTTAACCTGCCTGGGTGGCACTCACATTAGCTACCACATTCTAAGACAGTTAGATACTTACATAGACAACCTTTGGGTGGAAAAAGCTTGACCCTTAATACTGTCTGCAAAGGCTACAGTCTGGGGGAGCTCCTGAAGAGTCTTGTGCTATCCAGATCATATGAAAGAGCCCAGACTACATCCATAGTGTGCAATTTAGCTTCCCCCCCAAAGCAGGTCTTGGGAAAGAAAAATCAGTTGATTAATCTTCCAGTTAAGTGAAAACTGGAAACAATCTTAGGCTGCACCCCAAGTTACTTCCAAAGAGTCACCTTAACTTTATGGAACACTGTAGAAGGTAGATCAGCCATAAGGCCCTGAATTTCCCCTATCCTATGAGCTGATGTTATTTATAAGCTGTCATGGGATAAGAGGGAAGGTCCTCTCATGGATTGGTAACTGGTTAAAAGATAGCAAACAATGGGTAGGAATAAATGGTCAGTTTTCAGAATGGAGAGGTAAATAGTGGTATCCCCAAGGGGTCTATACTGGGACCAGTTCATTACAACGTATTCATAAATGATCTGGAAAAAGGGGTAAACAAAAGGGGCAAAATTTGCAGATATAAAACTACAAGATAGGTAAGGTCCAGGCAGACTGTGAAGAGCTACAAAAGGATCTCTGAAAACCTGGTGCCTGGGCAACAAAGTGGCAGATGAAATTCAATGTTGATAAATGAAAAGTAATCAACATTGAAAAACAATCCCAACTACACATATAAAATGATGGGGTGTAAATTAGCGGTTACCACTCAAGAAAGATCTTGGGAGTCATTGTGGATAGTTCTCTGAAAACATCCACTCAATGTGCAGCAGCAGTCAAAAAAGCAAACAGAATGTTGGGAATCATTAAGAAAGAGATAGATAAAACAGAAAATATACCGTCTATATAAATCCATGGTACGCCCACATCTGGAATACTGCATGCAGACATGGTCGCCCCATCTCAAAAAGATATATTGGAATTGGAAAAGGTTCAGAAAAGGGCAACAAAAATTAGTAGGGGTATGGAATGGCTTCTGTATGAGAAGAGATAAATAAGACTGGGACTTTTCAGCTTGGAAAAGAGACTTCTAAGGGGGGATATGATAGAGGTCTATAAAATCATGACCGGTATGGAGAAAGTAAATAATTATTTACTCCTCCTCCTAACACAAGAACTAAGGGTCACCAAGTGAAATTCATAAGCAGCAGGTTTAAACAAACTAAAGGAAGTATTTTTTCACTCAACGCAGTCAGTCTGTGGAACAGTTTGCCAGAGAATGTTGTGCAGGCCAAGACTATAAAAGGATTAAAAAAAGAACTAGATAAGTTCATGGAGGATAGATCCATCAACGGCTATCAGCCAGGATGGGCAGGGATGGTGTCCCTAGCCTCTGCCAGAAGCTGGGAATGGGCGACAGGGGATGGATCACTTGATGATTACCTGTTCTGTTTATTCCCTCTGAGGCACCTGGCATTGGCCACTTTTGGAAGACGGGATCCTGGGCTTGATGGACCTTTGGTCGGACCCAGTATGGCCGCTGTTATGATCATTTATACTAAAGATGCAGCATTCACAGACAGGAAGTAAAAAGGTAAAGCTGCTAAGGGCTCAAAAGGGGGTCTAAGCACAGCCCCAGACAATCTGCTAGCCAAAAAGAATGTGAGCTGACATATATGGGGTGCGTGCACACTGGAAGTAGAAGCCATGGGGACAATCACTCAAAGAACTTCACCAGCACAAATGAAGCCAACATAATTGTCTTCTGCGCCACATGCCCCATGCCTATTTCCCTTCCCAGCAGAGGAAGTATGGAAGAGGCAAGAAGGCGTAGCCAATCGGTTAGTTTTATCATCCATTTATCATTGTACTTCGTGTTATGGTCCACTCATATAGATGCATAGATTCTAAGACTGGAAAGGACATCGAGAGGTCATCAAGTCCAGTCCCCTGCCCTCATGGCAGGACTAAATGTCTAGACCATCCCTGATAGACATTTATCTAACCCACTCTTAAATATCTCCAGAGATGGAGATTCCACAACCTCCCTAGGCAATTTATTCCAGTGTTTAGCTAAAGTTCCTAACTGTCAGGGTGGTTAATGTCCAACCTAAACCTCCCTTGCTGCAGTTTAAGCCCATTGCTTCTTGTTCTATCCTTAGAGGCCAAGATGAACAAGTTTTCTCCCTCCTCCTCATGACACCCTTTTAGATACCTGAAAACTGCTATCATGTCCCCTCTCAGTCTTCTCTTTTCCAAACTAAAGAAACCCAATTCTTTCAGCCTTCCTTCATAGGTCATTTTCTCTAGACCATTAATCATTCTTGTTGCTCTTCTCTGGACCCTCTCCAATTTCTCCACTTCTTTCTTGAAATGAGATACCCAGAACTGGACACAATACTCCAGTTGAGGCCTAACCAGTGCAGAGTAGAGCGGAAGAATGACTTCTCGTGTCTTGCTCACAACACACCTGTTAATGCATCCCAGAATCATGTTTGGTTTTTTTGCAACAGCAGCACACTGTTGACTCATATTTAGTTTGTGGTCCACTATAACCAGTGGTGAGCTGGAGCCAATTCGCACCGGTTCGCACAAACTAGTTAAATTTTGAAGCAGTTTTAGAACCAGTTATTAACCCGCTTCCCTGCGAGCAGGCGCTGCAGCTTTGATGGGCTCTGGCCGGGAAGTGATGTAATTCCTGCTCCGGCTGCCAGGGGTGCTGCACTGCAGGAGCCATGTGGGCTTCCACCTGGCCCTGTTGCTGCTGCTCCCCTGACCCCTGGGGCTCCCGCTGCTGCCTGGTAGGTCCCCAGTTGCTCTGCTGGGCCTGGGCTGAGTCCTGTTGCTCGGGCTGCTCGGAACCGCTCTCCCCGTGAGTACCTGCCACCCTGCCCGCAGCCAGCCCCTGCCCTGTCTCCAGCCAACCCCTGCCAAACCCCCCTGCCCGAAGCCAGCCAGCCCTGCACTCCTCTGTCACCAGACAGCCCCACACACCCCCACCCTGCGGCCCTGCCCGAAACCAGCCAGCCCCACACCCCCACACCCTGCCTGCAGCCAGCCCTTACCTCCAGTCAGTCCCAGCCCTGCCTCCAGCCAGCCCCCTCCCCCCCGTCTCCAGCCAACCCTGCACCTTCCTGTCTCCAGCCAGCCCCACACCCCCTGCCTCCAGCTAGCCCTGCCCCATGCCCGTCTGCAGCCAGCCCCATGTCCACTGGTGCCCTGCAGTTCCCAGGGCAGTAACCCTGCACACCTGCTTCAATGAGGGGGGCAGGGAGCAGCTGGGACCCACACATGTGCACACCCTAGGGTGACCAGACAGCAAGTGTGAAAAATCAGGACCGGGGGGGGGAGGGAGGAGGGTAACAGGAGCCTAAATAAGAAAAAAAGACCCAAAAAATCAGGACTGTCCCTATAAAAATCGGGACATCTGGTCACCGTAGCACACCCCCAGGGAGTGACGGAGACCCACACACGTGAAACGGAGCTCATTTCTAGTTCAGGCCCATCTTTTTTAAAAAGAAAAGAACTTTAGGTAGGGTTAACATACATCCGTATTTTCCTGGACATGTCAGGCTTTTTGGTTCTTAAATCACTGTCCGGGACGAATTTTTTAAATTTAAAAATTCCTCCTGGGAAAATATGGACGTATGGTAACCCTATTGGTACAAAAAATACATACTGTGGCACATCCCTTAAAATCAGAACTTTTTATAGGGAACCGGTTGTTAAGACTTTGGCAGCTCATCACTGACTATAACCCCTAAATCCCTTTCTGCCGTACTCACTCCTTCCTAGACAGTCTCTTCCCATTCTGTATGTGTGAAACTGATTGTTCCTTCCTAAGTGGAGGACTAAGCATTTGTCTTTATTAAACTTCATCCTGTTTACCTCAGACCATTTCTTCAATTTGTCCAGATCATTTTGAATTATAATCCTATCCTCCAAAGCAGTTGCAATCCCTCCCAGTTTGGTATAATCTGCAAATTTAATAAGCATACTTTCTATGCCAATATCTAAATTGTTGATGAAGATGTTGAACAGAGCCGATCCCAAAACAAACCCCTGTGGAACCCCACTTTTTATACCTTTCCAGCAGGGAAACCATTAATAACTACTCTCTGGGTATGGTTATTCAGTCAGTTATGCACCCACCTTATAGTAGCCTCATCTAAGTTGTATTTGCCTAATTTATCGATAAGAGTATCATGCGAGACCATATCAAATGCCTTACTAAAGTCTAGGTATACCACATCCACCGCTTTTCCCTCATCCACAAGACTCATTATCCTGACAAAGAAAGCTATCAGATTGGTTTGACATGATTTGTTCTTTACAAATACATACTGGCTATTCCCTATCACCTTACCACCTTCCAAGGGGTTGCAGATGATTTCCTTAATTACTTGTTCCATTATCTTCCCTGGCACAGAAGTTAAACTAACTGGTCTGTAGTTTCCTGGGTTGTTTTTATTTCCCTTTTTATAGATGGGCACTATATTTGCTCTTTTCCAGTCTTCTGGAATCTTTCCCGTCTCCCATGATTTTCCAAAGATAATAACTAGAGGCTCAGATACCTCCTCTATTAGCTCCTGGAGTATTTTAGCGTAGCTAAGGGGGGGAGCAGGGCAGCGGCCGCTCTCCCACCAAGCACAAGTGTCACCTTTTTAATTTCTTTGCGCCTTTTTAATTTTTACTCACCCGGCGGCGCTTTTACTGACTGGGCAGCGCTCTGGGTCTTCGGCGGCGTGTCCTTCACTCGCTCCGGGTGTGTTCGGCGGCACCAAAGGACCTGCCACAGAAATGCCGTTGAAGACCTGAGGAGCGAGTGAAGGACCTGCCGCTGAACTGCCACCGAAGATTCGGAGCGCCGCCCTGTCAGTAAAAGCGCCGCTGGGTGAGTAAGAGCACCGCAGTGGGTGGCGCCTTTTTTGGTGATCGCTCCCCCTGTTCGCTACACCTGGCTACGCCACTGACTCTAGGATGCATTTCATCAGGCCCTGGTGACTTGCAGGCATCTAACTTTCCTAAGTGATTTTTAAACTTATTCTTTTTTTATTTTATCTTCTAAACCTACCCCCTTCCCACTAGCATTCACTATATTAGGCACTCCTTCAGACTTCTCTGTGAAGACCGAAACAAAGAAGTCATTAAGCATCTCTGCCATTTTCAAGTTTCCTGTTACTGTTTCTCCCTCCTCACTGAGCAGTGGGCCTTCCTTGTCCTTGGTCTTCCTCTTGCTTCTAATGCATTGATAAAAAGTCTTCTAGTTTCCCTTTATTCCTGTAGCTAGTTTGAGCTCATTTTGTGCCTTTGCCTTTCTAATCTTGTCCCTGCATTCCTGTGTTGTTTGCCTATATTCATCCTTTCTAATTTGTCCTAATTTCCACTTTTTATGACGACTTCTTTTTACTTTTAGACCATGCAAGATCTTGTGGTTAAGCCACATTTTCTATCTTTCCTACCCAGCAGAACACCTTGCTTTTGGGCCCTTAATAGTATACATTTGAAAAACTGCCAACTCTCCTCAGTTGTTTTTCCCCCTCAGTCTTGATTCCCATGGGACCTTACCTATCAGCTCTGAGCTTACCAAAATCCGCCTTCCTGAAATCCATTGTCTCTATTTTGCTTTATTATGCTATTTCATATATAATCAATGTACGTAAAATAGATGTAAGTACAAGATTGACAAGTATTTAGGAATGATGATTGTGTATTAGGTATATAAGTACAGCACGGCTGGGATGCAAGGCCTAGAGTCTGAGGCTTGTAAGATTTTAGCTTAAGCCTATGACCTGGTATGGCTAAGAATGCTTGACATGAGAGGGTGACCTAGGAATAATCCTATGCCAGTAAAGTTACAAGATTACTGTAAAAGATGTTCCAACAGGTGATGTTACAGAAGAATAGACTGCAATGGACAATTGTCCAAGACCACAAGATACCTGATTATTATGGAACATCCTGCTCTGACCTCAGGTTACTATGGACACATGTTGTGCATAGATGCTAATAAGAATAAGGGGAAACTAAGAAACAAACTATGAAAAACAGGCCATCCCAATATTCATGGGGTGGGGAAGTACAGATAAGGAAAAGAGCATATGCATAAGGCATTAGGTGTGGTCAGAACAACAATATAAGAGGTTTCCTGGTTGGGTAAAAGTAGGAAGACCCCAAGGGTTGTGCCCGCCGTGGCTTCCCGCCGCCCCCATTGGTCTCGAGCGGCAAACCACGGCTGATCCTGCAGACGTGGCAGGTAAACAAACTGGCCCAGCCCACTAGGGGGCTTACCCTGGCGAGCCGCATGCCACAGGTTGCCGACCCCTGGGGTAATTCAGATCTATAATTTTAGAGAAAAATAGCGCCTTAAGCAATTAAATTAGACTATCTAAACTTCTACAAATCCCTCAGAAGTGCCTACACTTGCTTCTGGAATCAGTCCCTATTATAATAAAGCAGCTAGTGAAATCTGTGGACAATGGATACAAGATTCAATATTTAAAATCCTTAGAAACTAAACTGACAACCCTTTTAGCACTACAGGGACTAGCCTGCTGTTTGTTAGTGGTTCATGTTACATTATTACAGTTTGAATTAAAGCTTTGTGCCTACTCTAAATTTATCAGTTCTTCAGTCTAGAAATATTGCTCTCAATCAGTTGTGTATAAATAGTAATATAGGTCTAAATATAGCTTTCTAGCCAACTCCTTCAAATATTTGAAGGTACCAAACGTCACATGTTCATATTTGGGTCACAAATGTTTAAGGAGAGGTGACACTTTTTAATCTCGTGTCCCATTTCTGTTCAATATCCCTAATGCACATGCCCAATAGTCACGAAGTGTCAGCTTTGTGTGGCCTTTAGACTGGACATTAACCCTTCCTACCAATACTTTCCCCAGAGCCACAGTGTATTCCCCCTTTATTTTATTCTAATAGTCACCAATAAAAATGGAATTTTTTGGACACATTGATCCTTACAAGTAGTTATCCCATAGGAGAATGAATGCATTTTTAGACAGGCAAATCTTAAATTCAGGAAAGGGTTTAGTGTTTGGCGATGAACATTAAAAAATTAACTGTCTTTGGGCAGGCCCATATTTTTACCATTTACAGGAGTTATTAATTTAATGTAGAGTGGATGAACAGCACTGTTTGCATATATTCACTAAACCTAGAAAAGATTCTCACTTCGAATACCTCTCTTCAGTCAAGTCCACCTCAAACCAAGTTATACCCAGCAGTCATGGCTTCATCTTTAAGCCTGGTCACATTAGGATGTGAAATTAACATTCCATTAAAGTGCATGCAGAGGTTCAGCTCTCTCATGGTGCAACTGTTTCAAACTACTACGGCAGACTCTCCAAAACAGAACTACACTATATGAAAAAGGCTGCAAGTTTGTCACAAAGGTCACAGATTCCATGACTTTCTGTGACTTCTGCAGCGGCTGGTGCGCCTGGCTCAGGGACAGCTCAGGCAGCCCCTGCGCCAGACGCACCAGACGCTGCAGTCTCAGGCCCCCACAGCAAAGTTTGGGTGCAGGAGGGGGTTGGGGCACCGAACAGGGTGAGGTAGGCAGGCTCTAGGCAACATACCTGGGGGCCTCCCCAGAAGCGGCGACATCCCCTTCACTCAGCTGCTAGCTGGAGAGTGCTGGCTTGGCAGCTCTCATTGGCTGGGAACCGCAGCCAATGGGAGCTCCAGGGATAGTGCCTGCACGAGGAGGCAGCGTGCAGAGCTACCTGCCTACACCTCCGCCTAGCAGCTGAGTGAGGGGGATGTTACCTGGGGGGCTTCCCAGAAGTGGTACGTGCCACCCAGAGCCTGCCTCACCTCATCTGGTGCCCCAACCCCTTCCCACATCCAAACGCTGTTGCTGCTGGGGGAGAGGCGCGGAGCTAGGTAGGGAGCTTGCGGCCCTGCCAATCCCCACGCAGCACCAACGGGGGTCCCAGGCCATGCGTTGCCACCCACTCCCCCCCCCCCCCCCCGGCCACCAAAGGAGCCAGGCCGCCCTCCCCCAGCACCCATGGGGCCCCCAGGCAGCCCCCTCCCCCCAAGTTTTATTCATTGGTATTTTTAGTAAAAGTCATGGACAGGTCACAGGCCATAAATTTTTGTTTACTGTCCATGACTTACTAAAATACCTGTGACTAAAACGTAGCCTTATTTATGAACATGTGCCGATTTTAGAACCGAAACTCAGTGACCTATCTGGGCCACAGACTTAAATATAGTGGTACCTTTTAAGAGTATATCATTCCAGCTTGCTTTGGGACTTGCTTCTCCCCTCACCATTCTACGATCATATTTAGTTGCTGATTTCATAGTTTGCTTCCAGATTTGTTCCCTGCAGCCTATTTTCCTTGTTCTCCTCCTACCCTATTCATCTTGAATTTCCAGTGCTTGAGTCTTTCCTCTCCATAACACAACCACCCTGCCATTGATCAGGGTCTCCCAGATTCCAATCTTTGGTCTACTCTTGGGCCCAAAATGTCCAAACCAAAACCAGGTGCTGCAGCTGCATAATCTGTTGTGGAGTCTGACAAATCTCTACGTGCAATTCCAAAGCCACAACAGGAACAATGTCTGGACCAAACAGTAGATAAATATTTATTACAAAGAGACGAGCTGAAAACATGAATTTCTAATACTATAGCAAAAATCTATGGAAATACTAAATCCTTGGAAATCCAGATTCTTATGCAAACAATTTTCATTATGCCTAGTTACAGCATGATTTTTCCACTGCAGCATACTTATTAATTTTAAAATTAATTGTATTTAATACATCTTGAAATACCTAACACTTAGTGTTTGTGAACTATAATGAAGTAAAAATAAAGAACCAATCTACTCAAATATACTAGGCCAGGGGTAGGCAACCTTTCAGAAGTGGTGTGCTGAGTCTTCATTTATTCACTTTAATTTAAGGTTTTGCGTGCCGGTAATACATTTTAACTTTTTTTTTTTAGAAGGGGTCTCTCTCTAAGTTTATATTATATAACTAAACTATTTTGTATGTAAAGTAAACAAGGTTTTCAAAATGTTTAAGAAGCTTCATTTAAAATTAAATTAAAATGCTGATCTTACGCCGCCAGCCTGCTCAGCCTGCTGGGTGGGGGGTTCAGGGCAGAGGGCTGGGTATTGGGGGGGGGGACTCAAGGTCAGGGCAGAAGGCTGGGTGTGGGGGGGACTCAAGGTCAGGGCAAAGGGCTGGGGTGTGTGTGTGGAGGTTCAGGGCAGAAGGCTGGGGTGTGTGTGGAGATGAGAGCAGAAGGCTGGGTGTTGGGGCAACTCGAGGTCAGGGCAGAGGGCTGGGGCTATGGGGGTGCAGGGCAGAGGGCTGGGGCTGTGGGGGTGCAGGGCAGAGGGATGGGTGTGTGTTGGGATGGGGAGGTGCAGGGCAGAAGGCTGGGGTGCTCGGCTCGTAGGGATGCTCCCAGCCCCCTGCCCTGAGCGGCTCAAGGCAGGGGGCAGGAAGGGATATGACCTGTTCCACCCCCTTCCCCCAGGCCCGTCCCTACCTCTCTCTGCCTGCTCTACGGAGCAGCCAGCACGCCGCACTCTGCTCTGCTCCTCTAGGAGGAGGAGGAGGGGCCGGAATGCACCACGTTGTGGGAAGAAACGGGGGGGGGGGGGTGTGGCTGCCGCAGGACCAAGCTTCTGCTTCCTGCCCCCCGCAGGGGAGAGCAGTGGGCGGGGGGGCTGAGTGGGGCTGGGACCCCCTCCCCACCGCTCTCCCCTGCAGGGGCAGGAGGCAGAAGCTTGATCCTGTGGCAGCCAAGCTTCCCCCTCCCCCTTCTTCCCACAGCGTGGTGCATTCTGGCCCTTCCTCCTCCTCTCAGTGGGCAGCAGCGTGCCACTCAGAATCGGCACCTGTGCTGTAGAATGCCGACCCCTGTACTAGGCCAACTCAAACTGAAGGGAAAGCCAGATATCTGCAGGGGTGATGTGACTGATTGCCAAAAAGGATCAGTTTCCAAATAGTGTACAAAGAATAAGGATAAAAGATTAATAAAAATTTAAAGTCCAAGATATGGAAATACTATTGATTTTCAGCAAGCATTATTCATTAAAAGGCAGCCAAAAGGAACCTTTGGCAGAAAGTTTGGTTCCTTAGTTTTGGAACTAAGACCAAGGAGGTTCTGCGCCCAACTCACTCCTTACTGATTCTTGGGTCACAACAAAGGTCATCTGACAGATTCACATATCTTTCTTCCACCTTTAACGATTTTCTAATACTTGAAATTAGAAAGAATGCAGTTTATAGGCACTTCTTTATCATTACTACTTCTCCCTGAGGGCTATAGGACGGAGAATTTCATGAACAATGATGTAAGTTATACAGTAATTGTCTGTTGATAAGTGAAGTTGATATGCAAAATATCTTCTGGCCCATTCCTACTGAAATATTCAGAGCCAATTGTCATTCTGTCCATACTACATTATTTTTGTTATCTAAACCAATGAATTATCAGATTTCATTTAAGTGTCTTGTCTAAGAACAGATATTTGAAGAAGCTGATAAATGAAACACAAAAACACACTATCCCTATACTACAGCACCACTTTCTCCATACCAGAGCACCTTAAAAATTAACCTAACTGGCTCTGGTGTGAAGAGCACCAGAAGCTAGTATTTATTGGTTATGATTGTTTCAGTTGTAGCTCAACCTTCTAAATTCAAAATGCAGCTAGAGTTAGAGAGCAGAAATTCAGAAAAAAAGCACCTGTGATAAGTATAAAGTATTAAAACTGCTTTAAGTCACAAATGTTAGATTCCTCTGCTTCACATACGAGGAAAGTGCAGGTTACTTCAATCATTTTTAAGGCCCCCTCCTTATTACATGTTTCTGAACAACTTCTTCAGACATACAAAGCAGAGGGCTCAATCTTGCTTTTAGACACATGTAGCTGCATCCATCTTCTATAAAATCAGTTAGTGTACAAGTCAGTTTTTTATTGAATATACACTTGTGCTTATTTAAGAGCAAAATGTTGCTTAGTGAATGCGTTCTTTTACACTTTTCAATACAAATGTGTGCTGCAAACAAAAATGTGACAAATCTGGATAGCTTAGGTCAGCTCTTCTCTCCCTTCCTCTTTTTTTCTTAAATACTGATCACCACCCTCCCCGAAACACTCACTGGCATTTTATTCCATTACCGGAGATAAGAGAATATGATCATTCATTAACATGGAGTTGGTATTTCCTGGCAGAATCTCATGGTTAGCATAAGGATTACAATCTCTGGAGTTAGTTTTACAGGAATAGAAAGAAATGCATGAATATACATACCTGTGCAAAAAGGACGATAGCTCTCCCCACCAAACTGTGCCATAACTCCAACACCATAAGCAGCTGCTTGCCTAACCTCTGGGCTGTTGTCACATATTGACTGTAGCATTGGCCTCAGGAAGTATTCAGCATATTTGAATGAGGATGGGCTGCAGTGCTCTACGATGTCATCAAAAATGCATAACCCCCACTGTCTGTCTGGCCATGGCCTATGTGGACACTACATAAAAAAAAAAAATTTCTAAGCCACCTCAGAATGTAACTGTTAATCAACTGCCATGATGCATACAAAAAGATGAATGATTATATCAAAATGAAATGTTCATAATTGCGGAATTTAAGCTCCATTTCAAGTGCTACATGGGTTGACCTGAATTTAATCTTTACAGAGGAATTTGTTCCTCTAATGACACTGATTGCAACACCACAAAGACAAAATCAAAAGTAACTTTTGCTGTTTGAGGAGAGCAGTTAGACCAGTGGTCTCCAACCTTTTCATGCCCAAGATCACTTTTTGAATCGAAGGGCAACCCAGGATCTACCCTGCCCCCCCACACTCCACCCCACCCCCCGTCGCTCGTTCTCCCCCACCCTCACTCACTTTCACAGGGGTGGGGTAAGGGTTCGAGAGGGGGTACTGGCTCTGGACTGGGGATTTCGCAGTGTGAGGGGGGGCTCTGGGCTGAGCCTGGGGTAGAGGTGCAGAAAGGGGTGGGGGTGCAAGCTCTACGATGGAGTTTGGGTGCAGGAGTGGGCTCCAGGCTGGGGCAGAGCATTGGGGGGGTGCAGGCTCTGGGAGGGGGCTTGGGGTACAAGAGGGAGTTCAGGGTGCAGGCGGGGGCATGGGGTGCTGGCTCCAGGAGGGGGCTCAGGGCGGGGAGTTGGTGCAGCCTCCCACGGGGCAGCACTTACCTCTGGCAGCTCCTGGTTGGTGGCGGGCACAGCGAGGCTAAGACGGGGGCAGCACACCACTCCCGGAAGGGGCCAACACACCCCTGCGGGGAGGGGGGGGAGAGGGGGGAAGGGAGGAGGGGAGAAGGGCAGGGGCACATGACTCACGCTCTGCCCCTTTCTGCAAGCACCGCCCCTGCAGCCAGGAGAGCTGCAGGGGCGGTGTTTGCAGGCAGGAGCAGCGCGCAGAGGGAGACCCCTACCTCCAACCTGCACTGGCTGCTTCCGGGAGCAGCATGGGGCCAGGATAGGGAGTCTGCTTTAGTGGCAGCCACCGGAGATCATGATCGACTGGGAGATCCTCTAGGATTGACCAGTCGATCGCCATCGATCTGTTGTTGACCACTGAGTTAGACTAATAAATGAAATCAGAGGACTATGTTGAATATAGGAATTTTATACCCCCTCATCTCATGCCTAACTATTCCCTCTAACTCCCCTTCTCATCCTTTTTTGGGTCTTGTTCCATTAAAGTTCCTTCTACCTGGTGCACTTCCTCTTTCAAATATCTCTCAAATACTTCTGTGAAGCTTATCAGCAATAATTTATGACAGAAGGGTTAGTAAAAAAACAAATGCACTGCTGTGTGATAAAGCACCAGGTGACAAATTTGTTTGATTGTATTTGTCTAGACTATAAATTTCTTGGGGGAGAGCATGCCTATGTTTTGTACAAGGCACTCAGTGCTCTAAAAATAATTTGCCATGCCAGCATGAGATCTTATCCATGTACCATAACAAATCAGATTTAAATGGAAAGAATCCAAGATACTTACAATTAAATTGACAATTAGTGGTAGTAGTTGTTCAAACCATAGCAACACTTTCTCCTGGTAGCTGCTGAATATTGAGTGCAAGATATCTGACACTTTAGTCAGAATATAAACATCACTGTCATCCTAAGAAGAAAAAATAGCAATAATATCATTAGTATCCTTTCTGATCAGCAATCTCTTAGAAGATAGAAACCATATCAAATATTAAGACTTCTGAATTTTGAACCAAAGCAATTTAGACACTGATAACTAGACACAAATAACTCAGAAAGATTTATACCACTATGGAGTGTCTATGCTGCAGAGCTACTTCACCTTAGTTCCCAACTATGTTACATCAGAAGGGTTTGTTGCAGAAGTGAGAGAGTAACAATGCACCATCAAAAGTGGAAAAATACAGAACATTTTACTTTGACATCAGCCACTTTGCACCATGGAATCAAATCTGGTTGTTTCCCTATGCAACCCCCTTGGAAGAGGACCTTTCCTATAGCTTCCTGATGTCTCAACAGTCTTTACACTGACATTTATATTATAACCTGTTTTCTACTCCGAGCTCTTCCTTCCTTCTGCTACAACAATCTGGACAATCTGAATCATCTTATTGTCCCCCTGCATAGTGCATCTTTACCCTCCAAAATTACAGTCAATTAAAGGGCATAATCCTGCAGACTTTCACACACAACTCCTACCAACTTAAATGGGACTTATGTGAGGATTGAAGAATTGGCCCTAGCAAGATCCCCTCTGACTCCTTTTGGGAGTTCAATTATTCTCAGTATGGTTGCTTTAATCAGTGCTCCATTCCTATTCTACTCGTTACAGCCATAGCAGACAGAAAGCAAAATGCCAACAGCGTCTAGCCTCTGATGGCCACACTACTAGCATACCAGTATTTTCACATCTCACACAGCATGACAAGCTGCCCTGCAGTAGAAAGTGGGGATTGCAACTTCAGGCCACTTCTGCACTGCCATGCTATAACCAAAGTCCAAAATAAACTTTGGTATGCACGTTAACTCACTCATGTTACTTTAAAAATTATTATTTTTAAAATCACTATGAAATAAAGGTACAAAGGGAATTGTAAGGAGAGGTTACTTACCTTGTACAGTAATTGAAGTTCTTGGAGATGTGCCCCACTAAGGAGGCTCTGCTTCAGGACATGTGTGTACCCATGAACTCTTGACTGGAATTTTTCTAGTGTTCATACATATTCTCTAGATATGCTTGTGCTCTGATATAAGGGGATGAGACCCTCAGCTACTCCAGTTCCTTCTCAATCACGAAAGTCCAGTGAGAAGACTGATGCAGAAGGGAAGGAGGGCAGGTAGTGGAGGTCCCATAGGAACACATCTCAAAAAACTCCACTTTCTGTACCATGTAAATTACCTCTCCAAGTAGTGTCTGTATGGGTTTTCCACTTCAAGAGATTCCCAAGCAGTACCCTCAATTACAGAGGAGATAGATTCAGTATAAACCATAAAACAGCATCATCAAAAGTTGTATCAGCGCTGGAAGTAGGCATGAGAGCACAGTGCTAAGAAAACATGTGCACTAAAGACTACAAGGACTGCCCTGCAGATGTCTGAGATGGGAAGGTTTTTCAGAAAGGCCACAGCTAGGCTGAGCCCTGGTGGAGTGGGCAATCACGCTAGGAGGGGAAGAGGTTTCATAAATAGATTAAGAAGCATCCCAAAAACCATTTAGACAGTGTTTGGGTGGAGATTGGGTGCCCTATCATTAGTTCTGCGATTGAGAGAAAAAGCCATGGGGAAGTCCTGAAGTGCTTCGTTCTGTTGAGGTAAATGATAGAGCTCTTCTTACATCTAGTGTATACAGGCTCAGTTCCCTCAAAGAGTGAGGCTTGGGATAAAATACCAGTAAGTGAATCTCCTGATTAATGTGGAAACCTAAAGAAACTTAAGGTAGGAAGCGAGAGTGTGGACACCACTTAGCAACAGAATACAGCGTGTGGTGGATAAGCCATCAGGAATCCCAGCTCCTCCAACCCACCCGGCTGAGATAGCTGCTATAAAGAACACAGTTTGGAGGGCCAAATGGAGGGCTCCCCATAGGTTCAAATGGGGGTTTCCTCATCACAATAAGGACTAAGTTGAGGTCCCATGGTGGAATGGGTTTCTTAACAAGAGGAAAAGTGTAGAACAGACCCCTAATGAACCTCGTTGTGGTTGGGTGGATAAAGAATAAAAATCCCTCAATGGGTGTGGGTGTGCGTATGGGGGAGAGAGAGAGAGAGAAGCTGATGGCAGCCACATGAACTTAAACTGAACTCAGCAATAATTCTGAATTTTTTTTAATTTAGCAGGTAATTGCAAGTACATCAGACAAGATTCGAGAGGAGGTATAGATCAGGGGCTGCATCAAGCCTGAGAGTTTCCACTTCTGTAGATAAATTTTTCTTTTTAGTGGGTTTTCTATTATTAAGTAGTACTCTTTGTATCTCTAGTGCGAAGTTTTGTTCTACACCAAAAAATCATCTAATAGCCATGTCTTGAGGTGAAGCACTGAGAGGTTGGGGCAGGAGATGGATCTTGACTCTTGAGTGAGAAGATCCACTGTCAGGAGAAGGGGATCCTCTGTCAGACATGAACCAACTCTGCGAATCATACCTGTATCTTGGCCACGATGATGTTAGAAGGATGGCTTCTGTTTCAACTTATTCAGGACCTTGAGCAGTAATGGCTTTCGGGGCAAGCATATAGCAATACATGAGGCCAAAGGATGACTACGGTGTTGCATCGAATTGGGGCTTTGCCTTCCCCTCAAACAGTCGTCTGCACATCGCTTGGGATGCTGATACAAAGAGATTTATCTCCAGATGACCCCAGGTATGACATCTTTCAGAATACCGCGTTGTTCAGCTCCCACCTGTGATAGCGGTTGAAATGCCTGCTGAGGGAATCTACCACTATTTTGAAGTCCTGGTAGTGAAACAGAGATCTGTAGGTGGTGTGATATGGATTCAGCACCGAAGGGCTAGAATCTTGCTCCTCCTTGACGACTGATATAATACACTACTGCTTTGCTATCCAGAATTATTCTGATCGGGTGCTCTTGATGTTGAGTAGAAGAGTAATGGACCTCTTTGAGCTCTAATATGTTGATATGCAGGATCACCTTCTGCAGGTTCCATTTGGCGAGCTGTGAAGTCATGAAGTGCATAACCCAGCCCAGCAGGAAGGCACCTGTAGTGATGATCCTTGGGGGTGGGAGGCTGTGAGAACATAACTCCCATGCATACTTTTGAGAGAATCTTTTCACCAATTAAGAGAATGAAGGACCTCTGAGGTATGGACACAGTTTTGACTTGAGTAGACTTTTTTGGAGGGTGTCGATAGTTCTCAGCCAGGCGTGAAGACACCAAGAGTGTAGTCTTGCTAAGTGGCAGAGGTGGATTAAGGTTTCCTGGGGTCCTGGGCCAGAGCAAGTGTGTTTGGGGGGGTAGGAGGACGGTCTACCCCACCCCTTGCACCTTCAGTCCCATACCCGTTCTGCCCCTTCTCTGGGGCCCATGCCTGTTCACCCACAGTCCCCCCATTGTACGCCCCCGCCACAGCAGCTCTCCACAACCCATTTGCTCCTTTCTGCACCCTCCTCCCCCCACTGCAGCCCCAAGAATGGAGCCAAAGTTCCTCCAGTCCCATGGCCACAGCTAGGGTCCAGGTGCCGGGGCTTCCCCTGCGCTTCTGTGGGGGACCAGGTCGGAGCACTGGGGCTACTCCTGCCCTGCCTGTCCTGCGGCTTCTGCCAGGGAGGGGTCAGGGAGCACTGGGGGCTTCTGCTGCCCAGCAGCGGATTTTTCTCTGGGGCCCCTGGGCACAGGCCAGTGGCTAATCTGCCACTGCTAAGTGGATCACAAACGTACAGGCTGCCATATGGCCCAGGAATTGAAGGCAAGCCCTTGCTGTGGTTTGCGGGTTCTGTTGTACACCTCTACCCAGATATAATGTGACCTGATATATCCAAATTTGTGTTCTAACTCAGTAAAGCAGTGCTCCAGGGGAATGGGGCTGCGCGCTCCGATGGATCAAAGCAAGTTCGATAGAACGCGGTTTCACCTATAACACGGTAAGATTTTTTGGGTCCCGAGGACAGCATTATATCGAGGTAGAGGTGTATTGTCAAAATGAGGCTGGACATCATAGCGGCATTCAGTGAAGTTTTGAAAAACACTTGTGACTGTCTGGCCATCCATTAGGAGGGCTTGAAATTGTTTCACCTGTAGCATGTGTTCAATAAAAGATGTACTCTTTGAATAACTTGTAAAATCATATTTTGCCATCAGGGCTTGGTAATTGGCTAATCTGAATTGCAGAGAGGCCAAGGAGTAGCTTTTACAATCCAGAATGGCCAGCCATTTTAGCTCGTCAGATAGTGTTGAACAGGACCAACCGTGCCTATTTTGTTCGTTAATGGCCTCAGCCACCAGGGGGCTAGGTATAGGATGGGAGAAAAGAATTCTCCAAGCTTCTGGGCGGTATATAATGTGTGTCAGCTCATTTATACATGTGTGACAAATTCTAGCTACCATGCCACCTCATATGGGCTGGGGCCAGCAGAGCATCATTGATGGGCAAAGTGATTTTGCTCCGAGATATATGTAGAATGTTCTTGTATCTCCTCAAACAGGAGATACAAGAACATTTGTTTTATAAGATCTTGAAAGGCCTTGAAATTATCAGCCTAAGATGGTGAGGGAGACATAACAGCCTCATCTAGTGAGGAAGAGGATTTGTGGGAAGGTGGTATTTCTGCTTCTCCAGCCAGCTCTTGCTCCTCTGTAAGTTCCCCCTATGGAGCAGGACTTGAGGATGTCAGTTGTTTTTGGCATGCCCTCCTACAAGAAGTGACCCTGTAGAGCTGATCACCATAAGGGGCCCTTGGGTTCCAATAAGCCAACTCTCATGGGGCATAAGGGAAGAGGGCAGGACCCCAAAGTTGCTGGGTGTAATTTCTTCCTTGGGATGCACCTTAAGGGAGGGAGGCTAGAAGAGAAAGGAGGAGGAGCCTTGGACACCTCTGAATCAGATTAAGTGCCCGCAGCAGTGTCCATCGGAGGGGCAAGTGGTACTGGTACCAGCAGTTTATCAAGTCAGTACTGGGGACTGGAAAGGGTCTGGTTACTGCATCTGGAGGCCAAGACTCAATTGGGCAGCAAGACTGTATTGGAGGATAGGGGTACCAGCTGAAAGTCCCTCTCAGTACCCTCAAATTGTGAGAGGCCGTTGACCGTGTTGGTACCAGAGGATGAATTACTGTGGATGGCAGGACTGGAGGGCAAGTGGACTCCAGAAGATAAGTTGGTACCAGCGAGAACTCTTTCAGTATCCCTCAGTAAAAGCAATTTGAGTTCTTCCAGGATCTGAAGGTCCTCATGGAAAAGGAGCCAGGATGGCACCAGAGAATCAGGAGAATGACCCTTGGGACTCAGCATATATAATGTGGTACAGGAGAGGGTACTGAAGTGCAATCCATATTCCCATCTCAGCTGGGTACATAAGACTGTATCAACAACAGTTTCAGCTCCGCTTTAAAATTCATTTGCTTTGAAGGTACGGAGTCCAGTGCTGACACCACTCTAGATTGTTTACCAATGGCTTCTCAGTATGCAATGTGGTCTTTTTAGCTGATGCTGCAGTCTTGTGACCAGAGTGGGTAAGAGCCTCACCAATTCCTGAGTCTGTCTTCATGTCCTGGCACAGATCAAGACTTTTCCTTGCTCTTATCCTGCTCTGTAAAATGGGGTCTTTTTTTTTTTTTGGAGTCTGGATGGTTCTGAAGGACCCCAGGGTTTGCTTACCATAGCAACTGTGATGCACCAGGCTGCTCTGAACAACCAAATCCAATGTATAAAGGTGGTGGTTTGGACCCCAGGGTCTCAGAGAATGCTCCATCAACAGGAGTTTTAGTCTCATCTCCAACTTTTTTGATCCGCTTTTAACTCCTGAGTAGATCGTACATTTGGCGGGGACACGAGTCTCTCCCAGGCAGTGGAGACATATTGAATGCCTGTCACTGCAAGGAAAAGGCCTATGGCAGGCCTGGCAGAGTTTGAAGCCTGGGATCTTGGGCATAACTCAGGGGTTCTCAAACTATGTTGTCAGAAGGTCATGGTGCAATGAAGTTTGAGAACCGCTGGCATAACTCACTACTTGTGGCTGTGGACTGAGGTCTGAAAGAATAAAAATATCCCAGATTGGGCAAATAAAAGAAGGAAAGGTGGAACTCCACAAAAGCACAAAGCTGTGTTAAATAAACAAATTCAAAAAAACATATAAAATAAAAGAATGACAGAATGAACAAACAATAAGAGCAGCAAGTCACTGGCTAGCTACAGCTAACAGTGCACTGCTCTGTCTCAAGCCACAGGCAACTGAGAAACAACTGGAGCAGCAGCAGATCTGTCCCACCCATTCACCAGAGCCCAAAGATATCTATGATGCAGGTGTGGACCCAGGGATCAAAAGTGTATGGGCACACACACATCCTGAAGTGGAGTAACCATATGGACACTATTCAAAGAAGAAGTTAATGTGCTTAGTAAGATTACTCTATTTAAGTCATTCCTCTCATGACAAGTTCATGGGAACAATTTTACGTCAGGTTATTTTTCTTGGTAAAAAGAAAAAAAAAAGTGTTCTATATATTTTGAAATGACAAGGTGTATAGCAGTAACTCTTAGTAAACGTAACTCACATTTGCTTTCCAATGAATTTCAGTAGCTATGAAAATATAGCAATGCTGAATGTTAAAATATTTTCCTTACAGATTTCATACATCACAGAATGATTATGTACAGTAACGGATTTTTCTCAAAATAACCATGTATGTCCATCCATATTCTTGGGAGAAGTGCATCCCTGGCACATGATTTTGGAAACTTCTATCAAGTACTGTCTAATGAGACCACTTGCATCCCATTGTTTAGTTGTGAGAATTTAAGAGAGGGCATGGACCCCAACCACTCTCAGTTCCTTCAATTAACTGAATAGCCCGAACAAGAGAGAGACTAGTTGGAATGGGCTGAGGTGTGTGGATCCATATGGACATTTTCCAAAAATCAGTCATTAGGGTAAGACACCACTTTTTCGCCTTCAAGAACTGCTCATATGGCTCCCCAGTTCTGGAAATTAACAAGCAGTTGTGACCTTCCAGGTGGTGTGAGAGAAATTAGTAGCTGAAGTCACTGCAGGACTGCTCTCAAACTGGGCACAGATCTAGGAGGACAAATTGAGGAAATAAGGCTTTCATAAATGTGTCTGGAGCGCAAAGTAGGAATCGTACATTTTTTGAGAGAGACATTGTAAAGGCGCATTTTGGAAACTTTTAAAACTGTGATGTGCCCCTAAGCTCAAAACAGTGGATCTATGAGCATTAGTATGATTAATTAATTGGTCCTGTGGTAACATCTCTGAGCCCCAATCATGCACCAGGATCTTACTGTGCTAGGCACTGTAGAAACAGAACAAAGACTATATTCATACACTGGAGGGAGAATGCAGAACAAGCTTTGTAACCACACAATGAATTAAAATTCATGATCCATGCTTTGAAAAGGTGAAAAGCTGAACTGGCAGCTAGATGAACAGTCAAAACTTTCATTAAGTTCACTATTAGGTACTCAAAAATTAGAAAGGATGGAGGACCACCTCTAGTCCATTCTTTTCTAAGAAAGTAGAATCTTTCCACGACTTCATTCATCAAAGAAGTTTTCCATGTAGAATGTTTCCTGCTTTCCAATATAATCTTTTGGACTCCCCTCTGTAGAGTTCCCAATCTAGTGCCCAACTAACCCAGAAGCTAAACCAGGGGCGGGCAAACTGTTTGGCCTGAGGGCTGCATCAGGTTTCCAAAATTGTATGGAGGACCGGTTAGCGGAGGCTGTGCCTCCCCAAACAACCAGGCGTGGCCCGGCCCCAGCCCCTATCCAACCCCCCCTTTTCCTGCTCCACTGACAGCGCCCGGAACCCCTGCCCCTGACTGCCTCCCACCACCTCCACCTCTCATTCCTGACTGCGCCCCCCCCCCCAGCCCCCATTCAACCCGTTCCCCACTCTGACCACCCCGACCCCTATCCACAACCCCGCCCCCTGACCACCACCCCGAACTCCCCTGCCCTCTATCCAACCCCCTCTGCTTCCTGCCCCCTTACTGTGCTCCCTGGAGCACTGGCGGCTGGCAGCGCTACAGCTGTGCCGTCCAGAGCACCAAGAGAGGCAGCTGCGCCGCCCGGCTGGAGCCAGCCATGCCACTGCGCAGCACTGAGCACCAGGTCAGGCCCGGGCTCTGCAGCTGCACTGCCCGGCAAGAGCTCGCAGCACCGCCACCCAGAGCATTGCACCAGTGGCGCAGTGAGCTGAGGCTGCGGGAGAGGGGGAACAGCAGGGGAGGGGCCGGGGCTAGCCTCCCAGGGCAGGAGCTCAGGAGCCAGGCAGGAGGGTCCCATGGGCTGGATATGGCCCGCAGATGGTAGTTTTCCCACCTATGAGCTAAACTGTTAGCTTGAAATGGAAATACAGGTGGAAAAATCTTACTCTGATAGTGAAGTGATCTGGTAGATTGGGATGCATAACTTGTGGTTCCAATATGTACCAATACACGTTTTCTGCTTCTTCATCCAGCTAGAGACCAAATGTCCTGGTACTGAGAATGTCCTAGTACTGAGAAACAGACAGTCAGGACTCTTAGCCCTGCTTATCAGGACTTGGCACTGGAGGGACTTTAGTACCAACCTTCATGCTCTCCTTTGAACATGGAGAGTTTTGGGAATTACAGCACTGCCTCTGTCAGGCCTTAAGCAGCCATCTTCAGTGATTAGGTCTAAGTCAAAGGCCCTTTAAATGTTAACTGTTCTGGGTGTTAGATACAGGCTTGGTTGACTAAACCCTAGGAGCTTCCTCCATCAGAAATAGTTAGATGTTTCCTTCCCAATACTTTCGGGTTCTATAGTCTCCACCCAGGGACTGATGACAGCTAACAATCATCAGCAACACATATGATGACACTGAAGGAGGCAAATTGCTTGCAGCCTACCTGACCTTGAGTCATGCTGTTGCTTGGGTTAGCAACACCACGCAGGCCCAAAAAGCACAAAGATGAAAAAGCAGGACAACTGGGCTGAACCTTGGACAATACTTGGAATAGAACAATGATTGAAAAAGTATTAAAAAGCAATCCGATTTAGAAGAGGAAAGCTCTTCAAAAGAGGAAATAAGGAAAAGCTCTGCTCTAAACCTGTTCCATCAGCAGTTAGGATATATCTTCAAGTTCCAGCACATGGTGTAGCACCAATGGACAATGCTTGTTAGAAACTTCTGAGGAAACATGTCAAAGATGCACTTCTCCAATACTGGGGATCCATATGGGCAAGTCTCAAAGGATTTGGTGTTGTTTGTTTCAATTCAGCAGCATGTCACTGTGGTGTAATGTCTGTCTCCACATAGCTGCTGCTCTGTGGAATTTGAAAGTGTCTAAAAAAAAATTTTTTTTTTTTTAAACAAACAAAAAAGAAATAACTTACTTCATCTTGTAATGACTCTTCAACTTGTTCATCATAGTCTTCATCTTGTCTTTTCACTAAATTAAAAGGAGTAAGTGCAAACTGTACGGTTTAGAAGTTTTCTCTAGGACCCACTCCTGCAAAAGCGCAGGAACAGTTGATAAAAATGCAGTAATGGATAAAAGAGGACCCCAGAAACAGTTGCAGGGTGAAGCACTCAGGACCTTCTGTCAGAGTGCCTGAAGGAGACATTGGGCAAGTAAGGAAAATGCACTGAACAGATTAGGAGCAAGTATGTGAGGGAGCATGGGAGAAGGGCAACCTTGGTCTGGGAAAAGCGAATAGACCAGAAAAGCAGGGAAAAAGGATACTAAAAACAGTCATTGCTGTAGGATTGGGAGGTTGTCACAGATTTAAGGCCAGAAGGGACAATTCTGATCTAGTCCAGTGTTTCTCAAACTGGTGCAGAGAAAGCCCCTGGCGGGCCGGTTTGTTTACCTGCCCAGTCCGCAGGTCTGGCCAATTGCAGCTCCCACTGGCCGCAGTTCGCTGCTCCAGGCCAATGGGAGCTGCTGGAAGTGGCGCAGGCCGAGGGATGTGCTGGCCGCCACTTCCGGCAGCTCCCATTGGCCTGTAGTGGCGAACCACGGCCAGTGGGAGCCGCGATCGGCCAGACCTGCAGACGGGGCAGGTAAACAAACCGACCCGCTAGGGACTTTCCCTATACAAGCGGCAACCCCAGTTTGAGAAACACTGATCTAGTCTGACTGTCTTAGAATTTCATCTAGTGATTTCTACATCAACTTCTGATTGAGCTACAACATTTTTGGAAAAGATTTCAAATGATGGAGAATACATCCTTTGGTAAGGTGTTTCAAAGGTCAATTACTAGTACAGTTTGCACCTCATTTCTTGTCTGAATGTATCTAGTTTCAGCTTACTGCTGCTGGATCTCAAGGTGAGGTAACTCAAGAGAGGATAACTCAACAAGCAGTCAATATGAGATGTTTAGAATCTTTGCTCTAGAGAGCTATCTTTAGTGCAAATTATAAAACTTATTCTAATACACAGAAGGTGGCACTAACTTACCCTGTCTTAACTCTTGATTTTTAAAGTGCTCTTCTAGTTTTCCTTTCAATATTCCTCCAAGTTCTTCAAAATGTTCATTGTTAAGGCATCCATCTCCCATTACCTCAATGCACTAGTGAAATACAGTATGTTCAAAATAGAAGTTTTTAACATTAAACACTACTCAAATAGTGGCAGTGAAATTTTAACATATTGAAAACACTGACTAGAGCTATACTTCAGATTACCACTGACAAAGTAGCAAACTTTTTTTTTAAAAGAATTTTCATATTAATTCTAGGCTTATAAAATTGAGGAACTGACATTTTACAGGTTAGACCCACATTATAAGTAAAAATTGTTTAGCGTTTTTTCTAGACTTTTGTTTGATATTCAGTATTAATGTTTTTAAATAAATGTTATCTATGCAAGTGAAAAATTGTGTTCCCTAATCCAGAAAAAATTACGTTTATAAGATTCAATAGACATTTTCAATAATTAGCTATGAAAATTAATCACATTACACTAAGCTAACAAAATATATAGTCAAATGATAGGTATCTCTTGGAAAAATCTCCTGTATTAGTAATTTAAACTTATGGCAAGCACTAAATTTCCTTGACACTAAAAAAAAAATTATAATATATATATTATATATATACACACACACACACACGTTTTCAATAATAATAATGATAATGGTATAAACAGTTCTATGAAGAAAAAAAGATCACCTTTGCAAATGAATGCATTATTTCTGAAAGTACATCTGAATCAGGTTCTGTCCCTATAGCTTTGATAAGCGCATCACACATGAAATGCCACATCTGTGTGAGATATTCTGGCCCACGAACTCTAGCACAGTCAAGGAGAAGAGGCATTGATTCTGCTGCTGCCACACGAACACGTTTGATTATTAAGGAAATACTGGATAATTGAGATCAAACTGAAGTACTTTTATGACATGAGCATCAGGAAACATACTACAAAAAAAGGTACTAAATTCCCATCTTAAACTATGACCAGTCACCCCAAGCTGAAACATACTCATTTTCATAACTACCCAGACATTTAATCAAAGAGACTGGATGTAAAAAAGTTATGTTTGCCATATAAAAGTTTTAAAGATTTACAATGTAAACTAAGGTTGAAGAAGAGCTATCTAAGCATTTCCTTGGCTTCTTGATTCATGCTGCAACTAACATTTACTTATTTAATTTTCTTTTAAAGAACTAAAAAAGCCATATTTGCCAAAGGAACTGGACTAGCTTAGAAAGATAACATGACAAATATTTTTTATGCCTAACTGACTGTGCTGGTACCTGTACTATTTACCTGACAAGCACCAAAGTATTGGAGAAATACATAAATTTAAATATAGCACATTTTTGCCAAAGCTAACAGCCTCCTTTAATGGTGCAATTTGAATAAAGCTATGATCTAGAAGCACAACAACATATGCTAAATATTGAGGTTGTAAAAATTGTCCTTGCCCATTGTGGCAAGACTAGTAAACAGCTACCAAAATAATACTTCAACGTTGTTTTGGACATTTCCCCACCCTATTTACTTCTTCCTCACTCTCTGAGTTATATTATGGAGGCTTTTCATCAGATAAGAGCTGAAGGCAGACATTTAGGGATAGTCAGTGCTGCTTTTTAGTTGGACGAACTAAATACAGAGGCGAGTGCATACTGTAAGATTAGGAAGTTAAGACCCAAACTCTAATTTGCATATGTACTGAAACTAGACGCCCAAGCCAACGGACAAAGAATTTAAATAATTGGTCAAAGTAGTATTTATTGCTGGACTGACACCTTGTTTGCAATGGATCAGGTTGGAGAAATTTAAACTCCCGATTTATACAATACTGAAAGTGAGGTTAGCTATAGAGACACCTTCCCGATACTAGAATAAAACACTGTTGAACTTTCTCCATATTCATGGAAAGATGACTAGCACAGCTGAAGTTTTGAGTTTTTCAGAAGTAAAACTGCTAGTTAATCTCTATTGTTTTTATATTAAAAAGGATATCATCATGGAAATAGAATTTCAACAAAGGAACCATCAGTTTTACAACTTGCTCTGTGTACTCCACAAATCCTTCTTTTAATTCCTTAGCATAGCAAACCTGAAACAAAAAAGGTAATTTTAACGTTATCAGCACTAGGTAAAAAGCATTACTACTAAAATTTTTAAATTATGAAATGTTCAAGGAGGATAGTAGACAACCAGATTAAGGTCAGAGATAATGGAAAAGCCACGTTAGAATGCATTTATTTACCACTTTCTCATATTATTTGGAAAGAGCCAGATGGCAGAGTATATTTTTTCACTAGTGGCTGAATATCTTAGACTAAATGTGTATACTTTATGATACGTAATAGAAAATTCTTTTTCTAGGGCTCCTTTTGCTGACATCTGAAAGGACTCATTACATTTGTCCCAAGGCTTAATTTTTATAAAAGTTAACAGAACTTAAGACCAATAGAAAACAAGTTTCCGTATTTTTAAGTCATCTGCAGAGTCTGAAACCTAAACTGCAGCAATATGAACCTAAAAATGAAAACTACTTAAATTTGAATGCGAGCACTAAGTTGAGGATGAATGAGTTATCTTTGGCCACAAAAAAGTTTGCCCAACCACACCCTAGTACTGCAAGAATAAAATACTTATATATATGGGATTCAGATTTAATCATTATTGACTTTTAACTATTAATTTAATTCCATAGAAAACCTAGCAAGAAGTAGCTGACCAAGATTTCCCATTACCCACCAGCATCTGGCATGCAGTTGCTTTTTCTTCAAGGCCTGCAGTTTTAATTCCAAAACTTTGCTGGTCTCCTAGGTTTACAAATTCCCAACCATCATCGTCACTCATATTCTCCATATCTTGGGCTGTTGTAGAAAGAAAAAAAAAGTTCTACAAATGCTGCCAAATCTTTTATTTCAAAGATTTTTCAAAACAAAGTAATCGTTATAACCTACTGTCTAGTAGAGCAACTTCAGGCTTAATTGACGCAGTCTTCATTAAAGGCCCCATGACGACAGGAAGGTACTGCTGAAATTCTTTTCCAAGGATTTTGCACATTCTAGCCCATGCAGAGATCATGTAAGATATCTGTGAGAGCAGTTTTAAAACTCACATAAGCACACTCATCATTACCCGTTTCAATGTATATTAAAACAAAATGGGAGGAAATGCACCGCAGTATATAACAAGTGGTTAAAAATCTATCGTGGTCAGATTACTGGATCACAATTACCGAGGATATAGACAAAGACAAGGAAATACTATACATTTTGATCCTTTCCTCAAGATGCTATAGTTGAATGTCCATTGCCTAAGAGCCACAAAGCACTCTGTTTTCGAAAACATTGCCTCCTGCCACAACATTGATGTGATCTGCTGTTAGGAAACCCATGTTAATTCCTTTATTGCCAGTCAGCTATAATATCTGGTTTCAATCTCAAATTACAGCCTTCATGAAAAAAACATGGTCAAGCCACTTATGTAGGACCCAACTTACCAATGTGGAGTCTACCATCTACATCTGACTACTAGGACATCATAAGGCTCAACAACTTTAAAGTGGCTAATAATTATGGCCTACTGTATCATCACTCTAGCATCCCACTATCTATGCTAGAGACTAATAGCAACCACACAACTTGGAGCATACAGAATCTGATCCAAGAGGGACAGACTTTACAAACTGGATCTATCTCAATTAACTACATCTTCATAACCCTAACCAACCAAATTTTCACTCTACCTGCTGGAATGAGGGCTGCTCCTCCAACCTCAGTTACAGACTGCCCTCTACTAGCCACCTTCAGGGTCTTTAGAAATTCACCCCACAGCTGTACTGCCCCATCTTCACCCAAATAGGGGTTACCATAGCCTTGAACAAATAGTCAATATGGGTATGTTGGAACTACAGAAAGGCAGACTGGAATAATTACACTAAGCTCATTGACCAATATACAGTCTATCACGTATAACATCTCAATAGATCAAGCTTCCTCAAAAGTTTACCAAAGCCATCTTTGAAGCTGCCTCCAAGAACATCCCACGTGGCTGCCAGAAAGCCTATATAGCATGTCTGACAAAGAATGTGCAGACCTACTTAAACAGTTAACTGACCAACATCACTAGAGCAGACAAAGATAAAATTTGAGAGGTCAATAAAAGAAAAAGAGTGGCACCACTACAAGGAATCTCTTCAGTTGGACCAAGACAAAAACTTTCAGACATTCTCCAGGAAAGAAATAAGAAAGGCACTAAAATAAATGAACACATGGAAAGCCTGCAGCTTTTGAAAACGTATCACCAGAACTACAACATGGGAAGAAAAGCCAACACTGCCTGTCCAGCTTCATGTCCCATGTCATATAGGAGAACGATACTTGAGATACATCAAAAAGCTAAGGTGACAACTTTACCAAAGCCTGGTAAAGCCCACTCTTCAGCGGCTAGCTATCATCCAATATCACTCAAGCTGTAGCTATAAACTCTTGGAGTGGATGATGCTTTAGAGAATTATGCCTATGACAGAACAACTTTTGAGTGATGATTCCAACCAAATGGAAGCACTTGTGGACCAAATGGAAGTACTCACTATGTACAGTGAGAATGGATTTCAAGAGCAGAAAAGTGGAGCTGTCCTTTTTTTAACCTTACAGCAGCCTAGGACACCATCTGGCACGCTGGTTTGCTGTACAAAGTGTCAAGAGTGCTTCCTAGATGGATTGTCATGGCAACTGAGCTGATGGCCTGAGGTAGACATTTTCAGGTAGCTCTGGGCCACAAAACCCAGCACCTAGAGATTACAAAAGAATGGACTCCCACAAGGCTTGGTGCTGGCACCAACTTTATTTAATGTACCCATCAATGACCTACTAAATACCATCTCCAGGTGGTTTATGGGCATTGATCTTGATCATGGAAATGAAAACCAAGTACATCAAAGACCATGTCAACATGTTTCCATTTACAGCATGCTCAGAGCCAACCTGAGCTTAAACATCTTTTTGAATGGTCAGTGGTTGGCATGTGATCCAAAGCCAGTGTATCTAGAGGTCGAGGTCTCACACACACACCCCCGACCAACCAAAGTAGCTCAAAACATCAAGAGCAAAAACTAAACTGGTAGGGTCTATCTGGGGATCTAGTATGCTAACACTGAATAATTTGGGGCTCACTCTCTGCTATTCAGCTGGAGAACATTGTGCCCCAGTTTGGTTAAATTCTGTACACACTAAATTAACAGAAAAGAGCTTAATCGTTCCATGAGAATTGTTACAGGCACATTGAAGCCAACAGAAATTTTGTATGTTACCAGTCCTAGTCAATATTTATCCTCCTGACAACCAGCATCAGAATGCAACCAACAAACTGATCACCAAGGTACAGCAAATGCCACACTTGACACTGTTCAGGAATATCTGGGATGCACCCTGCCACTAACTGTGCAACAGAAATCCTATCTGGACAGTGCTGCACACACTCCATTGAGATCAGCTCACTGAATCTGACAGAATGGAAGAAAGACTGTCACTACCAGGAACTCCCACATAACCATGCTGTATGAAGAGCTACCTGATTTTGGGCTTCCATACCACCTCTGGAACCAAGCTTACTAGGTTCAGGTGTTGCATGGTTCACTGTGCCAAGAAAGCTTATGCTTGGGACATCCAAGGCAGTCCACTGTGCATCTGTGGAGGATGCTGTATAAATGCTGGATAGTTGCTTTTTTCATGTTGGATTCCAGGGAGGTTTTCCCAAGATGAACACTGCTGACTCGCAGGACAATGATTGTCTCAAGGACACAGCTATTTTGTTTGTTTTAAACCTGGTCTTGCCCATACACAATTGCTATGTTTTATCTATATATTGCCAAACTGCACAAAATGCAGCTCAAAGCAAAGAAAAATCAATTTTACCAGTAAGTGGTTCTATAAAGACATAGCTGTTATACATCACCACACATGAATCTATACCCTCAGCAAAGCATTGACTAGGAAATCCTTTATCTTCAAGCTCCCAATCTGCTGGCTCTAGCACAGAGCAGTGCTCACGCAGTGGAACCACTTTGGCCCTCAGGGTCTCCAATAGTAAGTTTCTCTCAAAGAAAATTATGTAATTTGCAAAGTTAAGATTTACTGAAGCGTCAACTCCAAAAAAGGTACATAAGTAGTGATCTATTGTATGTGTGTTTCAAAGGAACTAATTTTCAGATACTCATGAAGAGACAAGATCCAGAAAAAAAAAAAAACCCACCAACAACAACTCCTCAAAATACAGAACATGTAACTAGGTAATAGAGTGTAGCAGACCATAAAAACAGAGGTACAGAATGACTCAAGGAAATTAATCAAGTTTTGCACTGAACAGTATTTTTTTATGATATAGGAAGAATGAACAGGAGAGCATCTCAAATAGATGGGGTTTAAATATAACATTTTATTAATCCGATGTCTATGAGCTGCAAAAAACCCCCACCAAAAACAGCTTACCTTCAATATACTGCTGGAAAGTCAAAATAATCTTTTAACCCCCACTGACAAGTGAAGACAGACAGTTTGCATGGGGGCACAGAGGTATACAAAAGCTACGATGGGACCCTTCTCTTCAATTGGCATGGCCTTTTCGGGAATATTTTGAAGAGCTGAACCTTTATCTTTGCTAGAACATCTGTGCAAACCCCCTGCCATCTCCTGTCTTGACTACTTTAACTTCCTCTTGTCCCTGTAATACCAATATTGCCCCACTCTAATTCACCCTGAAATGATTCTTCTCAGCAAGGCACACTTCTGAGGTGATAGAGACCGCTATAAACAGCTAATAAGATCAAACCAAAAAAACTTGACCTGCCAGAGACTGTTTTGGACCCTTTTGCCCTCTTCAACTGTTTATCTAGTGTGGGTATACCAGTTTTGCTCATGCAAACTATTTTTTTTAAAAAGAGTAAAATTTTAGTTTAGAGATTTATCTGTCCCAATGTGCAAAGAGAACTGACACTGCCAAACAGAAACGTATCCAGAAAAGTCTTAAACAGTATGGCAGGAAAGCAACGGACCCAACAAACTTGCACAGTAGAGTAAAGGTCCACAGACTGAAAGCAGCTGTGACAGAATCCTCACATCTCCCAAAAGTCTCTTCATAAATGGAGCCCCTCTGCTTGCTTCGATTGGCAAGCTCAGCCATAGGGAGAGGGGCAATAAATGGATGAAGGAGGTCAGAGGGTAGCCAAAAGGATAGGGTGGGGAAAAGATTTTGCTAGCTGCCATCTCAAAATCATCCTTTAAAGCTAGGGCTACAATAGATAAGATAGGGGTGAACTGCTGCTCGCACTGCCATAGGCAGAAAATCTGGTACAAGGATGAAAGAAATTAAGACCAGAAGATATTTTCTTCCTGACAAGTTTTAGTAATAATGGTGCTGTTGAGAAAATGCAGCACAATCGAGCTAAATTTTATTCTACTTTGTGCATCAACAAGTTAGTCTGCTATGGTCAAACTACAATATTAGTGGTGTAGAAGTGATATGAAAAATGACCACTTGGGTTTTCAGATCTCAAGTAGAATTTGCAGTATTACCAGTTAGAAAAAAAAAAACCTAATGATATAGGTTGAGCAATTTGATATGGAAGTTAAATACAAATCTTAATTCATTTGTGGTCATTTTCACAGTTACTATTTTATTGTGGTTTTACTATTTACAATAAGAATATAGTTAATGGCTCCAGTGCTAAAGAGACAATCCATTACAGAGACTCATATGCTGAAGTCTGATGCTGGCACTCCATGTACCATTCCCTGCATTGCAAGTCAGGTTTCTTAAGTTCCTCGATTCTCAAATCCTTTAATTTTAAGGAATTTCACTTTTCAACCACCTCTACACTAGGAAGATCCCATGCATTGTAGTGGACTTAGGAGAGTGGTTCTGTGGCAAAAAGATCTGAACGGCTAATTTTTTTAAGAAGCAGTTACACACTTCTATGTTGCATGTGACACTTCAGAAATTTTCTATAAAAAAGGCAAGAGGATAAAGGACATTAAATATTAGGCATCAACAGATATTTGTTACAAGTGAGCATCTTCTGACATACCTGGGGGTCATCATCTTCCAGATCACTGAAGTCTGTCTGCGTCTTCAGCAACAGCTGCATCACATCTGATGCATCCTGCATAAACTAGAAATAAAATACACCCACATGTGAAATTTCATATCAAACAGCGCTGTTTTGCTGTTGAGGCACATAAGTTATTCATTGTTTTTAGAAGAATTTAACTTAAAAAGTAAAAATTCCTACAACAGTATAAGATAGCAATATTTTCTTGAGCAATCTTCCACTGAAGATGTGAACCTTAGCTATGGTCAAGCTCTAAGGCAGTGGTTCTCAGCCAATCAGCACACAGCTGCGGCCCACATGACATCCTCAAGGCCGTAACTAGGGCGGGGCAGGAGGGGTACTTGCCCCATGTGCAGAGACTGTGGGGGGGGGCTGAATGCAAAAATGGGGTGTCAAAGGATCAGACCCAGCATCAGCCCTGCTGGCAGGATCAGGCCCAGTAGCATCAGGCCACCCCCAGCAGGATCAGGATCAGGATCAGCAGCATCAGCAGGAGGCCACAGTGCTCAGAGCCTCCCCCACCCCACAGGATTAAGGGTCCCGTGACTCCGACTGGAGCAGGCTCCCCGGCACTAGGACTGCAGTAGCAGGTGGGCAGGGCGGGCTGCACAGCTGAGGTAGGAGACCAGCAGGCACGGGGAGGAGGGTGCAATTAGTGCATGGGGACAGACTAGGTGGGGGGGGGGGGGGGGACGGGACTGGTGGCAGTCCCTGGATGGGGGGCTAAATATTGGGGCACAGTCCATGGATAAGATGGGGCAAGTGCTAGGAGGCAGGACTTGGAGGGGTCTGGGTGCTGGGGGCAGTTGCTTGGTGCCAGGAGGCAGTCCCTAGGTGGGGGTCTGGGTACATAGGAGGGCAGTCCCTGAATGGGGCCGGTCTGCCCTGCACATGCAACCCTGTCTTTGCCAGGCAAGCATGTGTGCCAGCCCAGTGTTTTGGGGGTTGGTGGGGGAGAATAATCCCTGGCTGAGGGGGCCCCTGCACCGGGAAGGGCTTCCCATCTTTGTAGGCAGGCTCTGCAGCCACAATGCCAGCAGCAGCACAGAAGTGAAGGTGGCAATACTCCATGCCATGCCACCCTTCCAGTAAATTCATTAACAATTAATGTTTTGACTTATTTTGCTAATTTAAAATGTTCTTGGTAGATATTTGCCTGTGTTGAAATGAAAGGTACTATATCAATTTGAATCGTATTGTTGTCATAACAAATAAAAAAAAATTAGTAAGATGTACATGTACTATATATAGTGTGGATGTGGCCCACATAACACAGAGCTGCATATGCAGCCCACAATGGTAAATAGGTTGAGAACCAATGCTCTAAAGCAGGGATCGGCAACCTTTGGCACGCGGCTCGCCAGGGTAAGCATCCTGGGTGGGCCGGGCCAGTTTTACCTGCCGCATCCGCAGGTTGGGCCGATCGCGACTCTCACTGGCCGCGGTTTGCCACTCCAGGCCAATGGGGGCTGTGGGAAGCGGCACAGGCCAAGGGATATGCTGGCCGCAGCTTCCCACTGCCCCCCATTGGCCTAGAGCGGCAAACCGCGGCCAGTGGGAGCCGCGATCGGCCCAACCTGCAGACATGGCAGGTAAACAAACCAGCCCGGCCTGCCAGGGTGCTTACCCTGGCAAGCCGCGTGCCAAAGGTTGCTGATCCCTGCTCTAACATAAAGCTAGAAGGAGAAGCCAACTGCAGAGAGCACATTGGATAGGGAGGCATGAGACTCAAGTTCTATTACAAATCACCATATGGTCTTAGACAAATTAATCTGTACCTCATTTTTCTTGCAGATGGGGATAGTATTTATGCCCCTTTATGAAGTGGATTGAAAACGAAGATAAAAAGCACTTATAATTCTAATTCTTAGCATTTATACAGAAAGACACGGGGAGTCAAACTTCCTAGGAGTGTTTTTCCTGTCTATTCTGATTTCACTCCAGAATCAGAAGCTAGCAGCACTAGCTAGTCTGACATAATTCAGGATGTTTACATCTTGAGTGCAGAGAATATACACACAACCTACAGCACATTCTATCCCTATACTGAACTCATCACCATACTATCTGAGCAACTTCTAGTAGTGCTTTAAGCAACATGACTACGTCATGTTTGTGTTCTCAGCCGCTCCCCACGTTATCCACCCAATTCAAGGAATACAATATAATTGCAGTTATCTGAAAATCTTTGTTATTTAAATCCAGTTTCCCCCATATAGCCCTGTTAGTTAACAGCACTTCCGTTTATCCAACTGCCCAGATATCCAAAAAATTTCAACTGTCCCTTAGGCCATTTGGATAAACAGGAGTGTACTGTATACTATTCCTACACTCCTTCCCATCCCCTTGCCCCATAATTCATTGCTGCAACTTCACTGTCAGTTTCATCTGGGTTCTTACATAAAGAATCATAGCAAACTGCAAACCAGTTCTGGTGGCACTACTAGAAGTGCATGGAAAGCTAGGAAAGTTAATGTTTTCAGATACTTGCTTTAAAAACCCAACATCAAACTAAGCTTCATATGCCAATATTTTAAATTAAGGTATTTAATAAGGGCCAGGAAACAGAAAGAGAAAATGTGATTTGCTCCCTTTTCCCAAGGTTACAAAGCCTTCTTTCTTATCTTCCTTTTAGAACCCTGGATTTATGCAATAGGAAAGCTCCAACCACACATCAGGCCATGTCAGACAAAGCTGCCTATCCATAAGAATCAGGGTCTAGCATTATGGAGAATATATCATACTTCTGAATCTAGCAAAGACTAAAGTACAAGGTAGTAATCTTTGAAATACAGAACAAAAGACCAACATGAGGCACAGAACTAAAACCATTCAAACGAAGCCAGCTGAAATATTTATTTACCTCCCCAGTTAAAGGAACAAATCTGAAGGTTGAGCAGTCAGTGAAGGAAATGCAACATACTATTATGTGGAAAGGCTTTTAAAAAAAATAGATTCTCTTTGACTCGACAGTTAACAGTATACATCTTAAAGACTTACCTTTTCCTTACCAACGGCAAGGCCAATTAGGCTGATGCATTCAATAGTTTTTCCTCTTAAAAGTCTAAGTTCCTTCTGTACAGCATTCTCAACAATGTGTTTTAGAGAGGGCATAAATAAGTCATAGTAGGGAACAAATTTCTCCTCTGCTGTATCTGCAACTGATGCAATGGAAGTCACAACTTGTTCCAAAACCAGCTTAGTGCCTTTCTGTATTAACTTTGGGATTAAAAAAAAAGAAAAAGATGGTTTGTCTCTAAAACTTACGCCACTTACAATTTCAATTAAATTTTGTCCCATCCCCAAATGTGGCGTATGTACAGATTATAATTCTGATAAAATATTGTTATAGTCTACACATCACTATTCACAATGTTCGGTTTTTTATACTAATGGGTACTGAATGCAAATTTCATATCAGCTGTTTTACAAGAGTCAAATAATTACTGTAGGATAATAAATGGGTTTTGCAAACTTGACTGAAGACTTTAACAAAGCAATATCATTAAGCATATTATACCTCCTGTAATTTAATCACCATGGTGGAATGAAGATGCTTCACTAGATTATCCAGATAGGGAATAAGCAGTGATTTCGGACAATCTTCAGTAAAGTTAATGAGTGCAGCAGCTGCATGAGCCTGAACACGCTGGTTGCCTTGATCTTCCATGGTTTGCAGAAGAGCTGCAATTACCTACAACAGATAGTTTATGTTCAAAACAAGTTTCCAAATGGAACAAAAATTTATCTTGGCTTGTGTATTACTTGCCTTCTCGTGGAATTTCTTTTGGAAACCAGGGGCAAAGTCTGTAGCCATTTGTCCAACTGCATTACAGGCTGCGTATCTCACTCTTGGATGCTGAAATAACATTCCCCTCAAATAGTAAGTGTTTATAAAAGCAGAAGTTAAATGACAAATTTTGACCAATCAACTGCATTAAACTTACAGGATCCTGGAGGAAAAGTAAAACGAAGTTAACTATCTCATTTAGAATTCCCTCCATCTGTTGATGACAGCCTTCTCCAATAGCTGACAGAGCCATCAAACCAGCATGCCTGTATTTCCAATCAGCTGTGTAAGAAGACATTACATGGAAAATAAGGTATCCATTTTGGAAAATAAGAATAGGGAAAGACCGGAATACAGAAGGTCTCATTTTTAAATTGTAAAAACATGTCTGGATACTTTATCTATATATGTCAAAACTGCTCCCACCCAACCCCTGCATGTACCCAGACATCCTTTTCTTCTGGATAGTTTGAGGAAATGGGGGACAAACCCTTCTGCCCAAAACTGAACACAGAAATTCTAAGCTATTGATGCCTCATCCCTAGTGCTAGTGTCTGGAAATAGTTAAATAAGTCAACTAGGAACATTTCAGGAAAATACATCTTCCATCTTGCTACCAGTGATTTCCATACTCTTGTGCTTGCCCCTCTTCTTCAGTGTTTGAAAAAAAGAAAAAAAAAAAAAAAATCTAGGTAAGAACACTGAACATTCCAATTTAAAGACTAACAAAGAATTCCCCTCCTCCCCCCACACACCAACTTTCTAATGTCATCATGTAGCCTATTCAATCCTCCTAATACGTTTATCAAAGGATTGGCCAATTTTTTAAAAAAATTGAAGCCTAAGGTTAAATATGGATTTAGGAATTTAACTTTCACTCTTTTTAAAATGTTTGGCCTATTAGCCTGACTGACACCTGACCTCCATCTCTCCTTAACAACTTTACTTTAGAGTGGAGAATTGCATTAGCAATACCCTTTTGCCCACAGTGATCTTCCTTGTACCACAACAAAGAGGGTTTGAAAATAAAACATACAAGGAAAGATACAGCCAAATCTGTAAATATCCTACTCTCTTTCCCTGCTTTGCTGTGGGAAGAAGGTAGACAAAGACTCCTCCTCACATCAAAAGTCAAGAATTTTGAATTAGTGATACCAGGTCTCCACTGCTACAACTTGTAAAGGGCACTTCGGCTCTTACTACCATGATCCCTAATGCTACTCACATACATCTGCTGAATTATGAGGTAGTTTGGGATCGTATGAAGGTCAGTTTTTGCTACTAGCTGTAAAGTAGTGTACCATATACTCCACAGTACTGTAGCACAAGAGAAAAGAGCTGCCTGCAGCTCTCCCATCCCAAATAAATTAGTCAAGTAAAAAATGTTTAATTACTTCAACATCTGGCTTTTTTTTTTTTTTTTTTTTTTTTTTAAAATCCCTGTACTCTGGTCAGACATATTATAGTGAGGTAAAGTGGACTATCCACTCCCACTACTCCACTGTTTCATAAACCCCAGTAGTCTAGATGGCTGATCTTTCTTCTATACTGTAGAAAATCTAAAGGATAATGTAAATATAGTAATTGCGTAGTACCAACCCACCACTCAAAGGATTGCCCTAAACAGTCAACACAAAAGTTTCCAACTCCTGCAAAATTAACCAATACACCAACACCATGGATTGGCATCCGAGTTGCAGCTTGCTTCATTATAAGCGAAAGATTGTATGATTTGCATCATACAGCTAGGCTAGAAAGTGCTAGTTCTGATAGTGGATGCTGGGAAGCAGCAGTTACAGTGCTTCTATTTTTGCTGCTGCTCAAGTTCACTGCTTTTTCCTAATTCATGAAGATCACATTGTATGTCTTCCTTCCAACTCACTGCTATTAGTATGCATGCCTGCATGCATTCATTCATGTGATGTCAGGAGAGCTGATACCTCAGCCTGTTGGGGCTCACATTCTGGCATCCCACCCCCTGAGGAGAAAACTTACAACCTTTAATTTATGTAAGGAAGGTTTGAGAGAAAAGACTGGAATTTTACCTCTAAAAAAGAGAAACAAAAATTCTTTGCAATTCATCTTTAACAGTTGATTAAATAAGATATTATTTTTGAAGTTTTAATATCAGAAAACCTTGCTGTCTCTCCTCTATTCCCTACCTGCAAATAAGAGCCCTTCCCTCCTATTAGCCTACCAATGCCACTTCACCAAATAAATATTGCAACAGGTTCTCCTTCCCAGCAGAGCACACGCCTCATGTGCCTCACCTGTCACTATCACTCAACCCAGATTGCTGCATCCTTGCTTAATGGAAGGATCAGGGCATACTGACTAGCAAGTCAGGTGAGAATGAGTGCTTCCAACTCTTATGAGACCCAGCCCCCAAACTCCAAGGGGCTACATAAAGATTCTAGGTACCTGCCACTTCTGAAGGTATTGAACAGCAAAGGATTAATCAGTTTCCAAAGTATCCAAGTAGTTTTCTACAATTAATAACTTTCATTTCAGAAATTGAACAGCACAAGAAGGCTGCTAGTGGTTTGTGACTTAGATCACATTCATAGAAAACATAGAATATCAGGGTTGGAAGGGACCTCAGGAGGTCATCTAGTCCAACCCCCTGCTCAAAGCAGGACCAATCCCCAGACAGATTTTTGCCCCAGATCCCTAAATAGCCCCCTCAAGGATTGAATTTACAACCCTGGGTTTAGCAGGCCAATGCTCAAACCACATCTAGTGTTGCACACTATGGCTGTACACCTTGATGTGGAGTGTTACCTACGGAGATAAAAAGTTTGTTATCAGGGTGGAAAAAACAAGAATGGATTTCAGATGTGTTCTGACTGGTGTTAATGTTATTAAAGTAGGAGAGGATACACAGAGATCTGGGCCTTCTTCAACCCCTATACCTGGCTGTCCAAATCAAATTTAGCATGCCTTCTAAGGTGCAATATACCCAAATGTGCAAAATATGATTAATGAGCAATCCAGTTGCACAATCAAACATTATGGATACTTAGAAGTGAGGAGAAGATAGATGGCTGGCCAGGGTGTATGGAGGTACTACTATACTATATAGTATACCATACTACTATAAGGTGGATCAGTATGTCAAAACCCAGCTTGTCCACCATAGTGGTTACTACTGTATTTCAGTGTGTGATTTGTTCTTATCCATGTATGAGCTCTGCACCTTAATGTGTTTTCAAAAAAAATCAGTGTGATTTTAATGCTTGCGAAAGAAGTAGGATTAAGACGCCTGCAGACTAGAGTCCTGTAAAGTTAGAGGATTGGAAGAGGCAGTTTACAATGCCTCACAATGCCTTAGCAAGATGCCCAAACTCTAAACTGGAGGGACTGTCTCTAAAAAAGATAAAAGAGAAGTCGGTATCCAAAATAACCTTTGGTGTTGTCTGCAGAGGATGCCAGAAGTGTCAATTACCAATTGTGACAATCTGTAGCACATTTATCTAGTCAAACTCATCCTCATTATTCTACTGAATTAGTGGGAAATGCCATACTGCTCATATGCAGTGGGTATTTCTAAAACTCAGAAGTCCTATATAAATCAAAATTCTTCAATGTAACAGACATTTTGCCTCATTTATAACTAAATCCAGAGAAAGTCTGATGTTTTAAAGGGAAGCTGTTGGAGTTACTTCACTACTTTTAATAAAATAGTTCCTCTATGCTTGATCTCCGAAAGCAGAACACATTCATCACATTAGATAGATTTTTGAAATTCATTTTGGAAAAAAAATAAATTAAATTACAAGTCTATCTACAATATGAACAGTTTTATATGCACCTATTAATAATACGAAAGGATAATTAACAGAAAGCGCTACGTAGCTGAACAAGGCTTTACAAAAATAATTATACAAGCTAAGACTCGAAAACAATGCATCAAGTTACTTACGATTCTGGAGCATTTGCATAATATGTTCTTTAATCATAGGCAGAACAAGTTTCCCTCCAAGGCCACATGCCATTCTGTCCAATGCACTCTCACCAGCAACTGCATTGCTAAAGTTAGTGTTTAAAAAAAATGTCATGATTAATTCAAAGTCTAGGGTAAAAAGACAACAGGTCCAACAGTTCATTTGAAAAGTGTATGAGGAAATACACTTTTTCCATCTCTGAATGTGAATGATCCCTGCAAGCAAATAAGTTTGAATGCTGAAAGATATAAATGCTTATATTTGGAGTCTTTCAATTATAAAGCAACATTTATTTACACCCAAAGCTAGTTATTCAATGAGATATATATCTATATATAGATATAAATAAACAAACTTCTACGTCTGCTCACCCTCCCCTTTAGCATTGTTCCTGTCCAAGAATAAACTGCTTCTGATCCTTTTCCTTCCAACATTAGTAATGTAATTCTAGACCTCTAAATTATTTTCTGCCAGTTGTGGTGCCAACTTATATCACAAGGCTTCTATTTTCACTTCCACTATCTGTAAAAAGGAGAAATGTGTGTGCTGCTGCTGGTAGTGGTGGACAAGCAGAGTGTGGGAGTGGAGGATGCAAACAAGCTGCCTCCCCATCTTGCAAACACCCAGGTCATCTGTATGCTATGGGGTTTCTTTTAATTGAGATAGCTGGTTTGTCAAATACCTGTCAAAATCATCATCTTCAAGCTCATCTGCATTTGCCCAATCTTCATCTTCTTCTAAGTCAACCATCATTGCTAACATCTGAGGAACTAAATACAAAATGAAAATCTGACAGTCATCCCAATTAAGTTACAGTATACTAAAGTAACATTTAATCTATAGCGCTGAATGAGTTTAGGAGAGGACATTCTTCAGAACATTTTGCTTCATACAGAACATTCATGCAGTAAAAGTAATGGAATAGAAATTAGGAATACCCTTTCATTACCAAAAATAAATTACAACCAAGTTCTTCTGAAGAAATTTAATTTGCAAAGGTCAAGATTACAATGATAAAGTAAAGGCTGCCAACATCCATTAGAAAGGTTTAGAAATATTTGACAAACATGGCATTAGAGTTAAGATGTGCTTGGACTGATTTATTGAAGCTTTGACAAGGAATCCTCCAAATTTTGGCTGATAAAGTCTGATGACTGACTACAGAAGACCATTTCCCTGTTTTTCTGCCCTCCATGAGGAGCTCTGGGTGCACAGACAGTATACCTGGCATAGATAAAAACTCAACAACAAAAAAAAGCTATTGACTGAAATATGGCAAACAGACCAGTAAGTAATTCTCAATGGCTGTACATATTTAGATGACACAGGTCTAATCTTCATCTTGACAACCTGATCACCTGTTTTGGATCCCAGGTGTGTAGCCCTTCTGTTCTGCCTTGTCTTCTTTTTGCACAAACAAGATATAAGCCCTTTAGAAATGGGCTTTTCCCTCTGAAAGTACCTTGGAACTTTCAGAAGAGCTCAAGATATGAAGAACCTTGGACGCTTAATCCATCAATTGTCAACTTGCCCATCCCTGCGTTTGAAAAATGAAAGTTTACTTTGTAAATATGGAACCTTAGCTTCTAAATAGCTACACCCTCATCACCACAGTATCCGAGTGTCTTCCATTAAACAACATGACTAACTTCTGTCACTTGTTGTTCTGCCTCTCAGGATAATTGTGTGTGCAATGTAATGTTTGGTAGGGTTTTTATTTGTTTTTACACTATGTACATGTGGCTATATGTTTATATTAAAGAAGGCAAGAAATGTGCCTTGCAATTTGAGTAAGTAGTAGTATGTCTGTGGGGACTTCTGCCCTAAGGGCTATCAAACTGCGGGACCCAAAGGAACCTGCGGGGGCGGGGTGCAGTGGGGCCCAGGCCAGCCCCAATAGGAGGCAGGGAGGGAGCACCACTCACACCTTCCCTGCCCCCAGCTCTGCTCCAGTCCCACCGACAGGCACAACCCTGGCTCCTGGCCCTCCTCCCAGTCTCGGCTCTTTTCCCCGCCTAGGGCCAAGGCTGGGGCAGGAGCGGAGCCGCACCTGGCCGACGGCCCAGCTGTTGGCCCCCACTGCAGCCAGCTGCAGTTCTGCTCAGCCCCTGGCCACGGCTCCAGCTCCACTCCCAGCCCCAGCCTCCTTACCCCTAGCTGGGTCTCCCCCCAAGTCCCAGTGGAGCAGGAACAGGGGTGGGGGGGCACAACCCCTCAAAAGTTTGGGGACCACTGCCTTAGGGAGTTAGTTACAGTCTTAGACCAGCTGCTGAGAAAGCTCTCTTGCATTGATGAACATCACTCATAGTAAAAAGTTCAATTGTGCCCAAGGAGCAGTTTTCAACCATAGTCCTCATCCTGGAGCTTTATGCCACTTTCTAGAAAGGCTGGGCCCAGGTCATTTCATGCCTTGAAGATAAGAACCATGACCTTAAACTTTACTTTATATTGTATGGAAGCCAGCATAGAACACACAAAACTTGTTTCATGTGCTCACAGTAGCCTGTGTTGCTGAGGAGGCATGCTGTGGCATTCCATACTTGCTAGTGTTTTGTAAGGCTGATAGCTTTATACCTAAGTATATACTGCATTGCTGTGGTCCACAGAGGTGGTGATGCAGGAGTGTACACCAAGGCCAGGTCAACATCCACCAGGATGGGACAGTCTCCTAGCCAACTGTTTTACAAGAGAAGTTGACTTGACATAACTCGCAGCCATCTTGTGTACTTAGCCCCATGGGCTGGAAGCAAGGACACCAGGTAGGATTAATTCAGCCTTGCTTAGGCAGACAAGACAGTTGCACAAACTGAAGAGTGTTACTAACAGGATATTTACAGTGAAAGGACAGAAAACAGACCTACATTTGGGTATCTGCATTTGTAAATTTCTTGCTGAAGTTGCTTGGCTGATAAGTAGAATAATGAATTATTATTTGCAGATGCTAGGGAAATTGTTAACCTATTATGAGTTACGTGCTTGGTCTAAAGAGAACCTATAAGAAGTTTAGTTAGAGAGTGTACTTTGGAGAAGCTTGGGAGAAGTCGGAGAAGATTTCTATGAGCTAGGAGACTGACACCTAACTCCCCAGTGGCTAGGAGAAAGTTTGGGCACTGGAAACTTGTTGCTGCAACTTGATACCACCTCAGGCTTTGGGTAACTATAATCTGAGGTGCTTCTAACCTAGACTATTGCTAGTTTTGATATGTGCTTTATACTCAATAAAAACAAGGATTGTTGGGTGGAAGCACTCGTGTGTACCAATAATTTATCAGACAGAGGTGCTGAGTCCCCCACTGACTTATTTCCTGACACTGCCTGGAAAACAGATTAGTTACCACAGCTTTGGGTTCAGATAGCCCCGGGTAACAAATAGAGATGGCAGAAAGCATTACTTGCTGATGATGCTGTGAGAGAACTTGGCAAAGAACCCAGGAGCACTCAGACTATGTACTGAGTTAACCAATTGTGGATCTGTACAGTAAGCCAGAAGAAATTGCACTGTGTCTGCAAAATTCTCAAAGTGCTTTACTCTGCCCACCAAGATAACCTCTTGCATACCCAAGCAAAGTTTGAATGTGACGGACTATCAGAAGCCTATGTGGGAAGGCACTACAAATAAGCTGCTTCAAAGGATTATACCTGAGATGATAGGCTTTTCAAGCACACATATGCATGACTTGTAAGCATACAGATGCAGTAGTGGGGAGGCTCTTATACACCACTGTTCAAATCCAGTTAAAATCAGAATCTCAACCACACATTGTCACTGGCACCAAGACTCAGATTCCAAAAACCTGGAAGAGTACAAATGACTCTAGCGAATGGTTTAAAACATTTACGCCTACTGAGAATAGTAACATTTAATATAAAGGACTCCTGAAAAACACCTCTATAAAAGACTTGCTTTTCATGCACATTATGTAGAAGTCTTTGACCGCCACAGTTTTTTTCTTCTAGATATATAGGTAAAGACAGTAAAAAATTAGGATTGGCTGTCTTCCTAGATGATTAACATCTCTTAAAAACAGTTACGAGCATAAAGCATTGCTTTTCGAACTTGCAGGAGAATGAAATAGCAAGTTGCCTTTATGTAATTTCCAGGGACTTAGCATATGGTGCACCAAAGTCTATTCAACTACTACTGTGTGGAAAAAAAAAAAAAAACCTTTCAGAGAGCATGACTTGTTTATTTCAATACTCTGTCTGCTCACAAAAGAATCTGACAGGTGGAGCAAAATGCATTTTTTAGTTATCCATATAAAAACAGTACTCTGTTGTTGGGTTGTCCAGCCAAGAAAGTTATTTTTAGTGTCCAAAAATGTGTGCCACGCTTTAGAGAGGCATAGTACCTGTCTTGGAGAGTTTACAATCTAGATTTGAATCAGTATTTTGGATTGAAACTTAACCCCATATTTAAGCGTCTGAATAAACTGCTTGATTCTCAAAGATGCAGCATAACCACAACTCCCATTAACATTAACTGGGAACCAGGCGCCCTTAGCACTTGGAAAAATGAGGCCACTTAGGTGCCTAAACAGAAACTGTGAATTTAGGACTTTAAATAGTTCGGTATCCATAGTTGGGTTTGTATAGTGTGAAAGTTTGGACTGTATCTTGTGACTGCTAAGTAAAAACACATCAAATGCTTTCCCCAATATCACTTTCTCTGTAAGCATTTGCTGTAGTTGCTATAGAAGTGTTATGCAGCTGCAGACTGGAGGCGTTCACAAAATCATGAGCGAGAAGGCAAAACATCTCAAACTTGCCAAGAAGTGGCCTTCACCAAGAGTTCTGGGAAATTGATTTAGGTACTTGCAGATGTTGATAAATGTTTTGCAACACTGAAAGTCTAGTGAGGTTATTGTGCTAGTTAACACGTAGGACATTGGTTTACATTTTAAAAAGGAGGCAAGTTATTTAATAGATAGATAACAGGAGCAGTTTACTTACTAGCTTGTGCAACAATGTTGGTATGTCTTCTCAGCATAGCAGCAGCAGTTTCTGATAGCGTCACTATTACTTCCAGGGCCAGTTGACGTTGCATGTTATTGAGATTGGTGTCTCCACACAACTGCCAGGATTAAAGATTAAAGCTGAATGGTTAGACCAGAAGTTTAACAAATGAAAATTTGCTCTTTGTAATTTCCAGATTTACCTTCAGGCTTAGTTGTAATGTTGGTTCTAAGTGTGGACGTAAATATTTCGGAACAGTATCTGCAATCTCTACAAGGGATTTTAGAACGGAGTCATCATTTTGGTAACAGGAGTCATTTACAGCCTATAAGAAAATTAGGATGAAATTAAAATATTTGCTTTTTACTGATGCTACAAAAACACTGGATTATGAAGAGATTCTGCAAAAACATTAATTCAGGCTGTTTACTGGAGTTCAAGATTATGGGGTCTATTTCTTCTATGTGTGACTAACTCCCGCTGGTGTAAATATAATCTATAATCATGGTTGTAACAACATTTCATATCCTTCCCACTAGCCAATCAGCAGAATGAACTTCAACAGCCGCAGAATTCTTTTCCAACTGCCTCCAAAGGTCATCCACAACTATCCCAACACTTCTCATCTGCTATTTATAACCAGGGATCTACATATTCTGTTTACCATAGCCATAGAATCCATCCTTACCACAAAACTGTGGACTAGAATGAGTTTTCAATTACAAATATGTAACCATCCCTTAAGGTTGCAAAGGAAATCTTGAAATCATGAACCACATGCAATCAATATAGTGTTTGCTGAATCTTGAGAAGGCCTCAAATTGAAGCTCTGAGGAGTAAACTGCACATATGCATCCAAATAGGCTGTTTGCCATCTTTAGTTTTCAGACCTATCTGTGCCTATTTTAACTATTTTACTGCTTAACATTTTAGTATGAACAGGATGATTCCCACAATTCCTTCTTGCTTCTTTCTAGCTGCCAAAAGTCCTAATTGTATCATACTCAGCTACTAAAACAATTATGTTGTCAAAACAAAATTTGTCAGGCAACTGAAATTCTTGAGTAAAAAACTGATTTCAGTATCAAACAGGAGTTCCTGTATTCATTTCCACAGTTAAAACACGCTCAATTTTTCATTTAAAATTAAGCTGCTACAGAATTTCTAGTTTGCTGCAGAAGATAGGAATCTTGGCAGAAAATTTAGGTTCAGCTTATCAGAGTAAAGGAGGCTATGTTTATAGCTTCCACTGCCTCCAGCAACAAGCCATCCTCCTGACCCTAGCAACAAAGGTTACCTTAATGTTCTTATCCTACTCTGAACTCACTATGGCTGCTACAAACACTGTACCAAACAAACATGCTATTACCTGCTTCCTTTTATAAAACCATCTGTACCACACTACCTGCCCAAGTAGAGCTCAATCTACTCCACTTAGCTTTTCCCAAAACTATATACTCTTTAACCCCAACTCTTGCACAGCTTTATCCCTTTCAAAACAAACATAAGCCAACTTGAATCATAGATGAGTCTCCACTCTGATCCTCTAGAGCCAGAAGGGACCAAAAGAACATTTGGTTTGACCTGTAAATCACAGGCCACTGAATTTTACCCAGTTAATCCCGTATTGAGCCCCACAGCTTCTGTTTGACTAAAGCACATCTTCTAGAAAGGCATCTAGTCTTGATTTAAGACGTCAAAGACATAGAATCCACCGTTTCCCTTCATATTTTGTTCTAATGGCTAATTTCTTTCACTGTTAACTGACATTTCTAATTTGAATTTGTCTGGCTTCAGCTTCCAGCCACTGGCTCTTGTTATGCCTTTCTCTGCTAGATTAAAGAGCTCTTTAATACCTGGTATTTTCTCTCAGTAAAGGTTTTTCATATACAAATCAAGTCCTCTCTCAAGCTTATTGATAAACTAAATAGATTGAGCTCCTTAAGTCTCAAAGAATTTTTTTTTCCCCTCAAGCCCACAAGTCATTTTTGTGGCTCTTTTCTGAACCCTCTCCAATTTTTCAACATCCTTTTAAAAATATGGACATCAGAACTGAATACAGTATTCCAGTATCAATCTCACCAGTGCCAGAAAGATAAAATCATTTCCCTACTCCAACTCACTACTCCCCTATTTATACATCCAAGGATTACATTAGCCTTTTTGCCACAACCTTGTATTAGAAGCTCATGTTCAGTTGCTTTTCTGCTATGACCCCTAAATCTTTCCCAGAGTCACTGCTTTCTAGGATCCACTCCTTGTTCCTACATGTATGACCCTGCACTTGGCTCTATTAAATAATTTGTATGAATTGGCCGACCTTGCCAAGTTATCTAGATTGCTCTGTATGACTGACTTATCCTCATTTATCAATCTGTGAGCCATCAGCAAATGTTATTGGCAGCGATTTCATATTTTCTTCCAGATAATTGAAAGACTCAAACAGTATTGGTCCTAGAACCAATTCCTGCAACATTCCACAAGGAACACACCCATCTGATGACAATTCCTATTGCCAATTAGTTTGAGATGGTCCGTTTTTCATTTAGCGTATACTTTGATGTTGCATAGTTCTAGGGTTTTTTAAAATCAGAATGTTCCACAATACTAAGTAAAACATCTTACAAAGAAGTCTATATATTAACCAAACTTGTAATCTCATCAAAAAATGAAATCAGGTTTGACAAACCTATTTCTCATAAATTCATGTTGATTAGCATTAATTATATTCTCAACATTTACTTCTTTGTTCACTGACTACCAGGTCAGTTTTCATTATTTTGCCTGGAATTGATGTTAGAATAACGGCCCTATGACTACCTAGGTTATCGTGCCTGCCCTTTCTGAATAACAGCACACAACATTAGTATTTTGCCTGTCTTCCAGAATTTCCTAGATTTCCAAGATTTATTAAAAGTGATCACTGAGCCAGAGATCTCTCCAGCCAACTCTGAGTAATCTTGTATGCAATTTATTTGAACCTCCTGATTTAAAAATATTTATCCTTAGCAGATGTTTAACATCCTGCTTTACTATTTACAATTTCATAATCTTGCGTTTTCTTATAATATACGATTGAGCATAGTTCTTTTTTAAAGATGTACACCAGCAAAGACTCTACAATAAATTAATTTCATTCATTTTTACTGCTCAAATGTTACCATAACATTTAAGATATTGACCTCATTAAAATAAACTATGATTTTCCATAGAAATTTAGTTATAAAGATAAAGTGTTTTATCTTAGACCCTATTTATTATTTGTGTTACAATAGCACCCAATATGTATTTGAGGGTGGGCAAACAATGAAAGTCTCTGTGCCAAAGAACTTACAGTTTCAGGCTAGGTCGACATTACAGCTTATGTCGGCATAATTTATGTCGCTCGGGGTGTGACTAAATCAACTCCGAGTGATGTAAGTTAAACTGACATAACCACTGGTGTGGACAACGCTATGTCGGCAGCTTCTCCTGCCTACATAGCTACCTCCACTCGCGGAGGTGGTTTTATTATGCCAACGGGAGAACTCTCTCCCATCTGCATAGAATGTCTTCACTAGACGCACCACATCAGCTATGTGTAGACATGCCCTAAGTGAACAACAAAAAAGATTGGGAAGAGGAAACGATTTGGCACATATGATCAATGTGGAACACACAAGAATTCACAAGCCACTAAGGAGTTTACAAATCAATGGCTTGTGCTCACGTTAGGCAAATATAGGTGACAGTGATAAGACACCTTCTGTGTGGTTTCTTACCTGCAAGATTCCAGGTAGCAAGTCTGCAAAATGTTTCAGAAGAGGAAGATTGTGCTCATTAGCAAGTACAAATGCAGCTGCAGCCCTTGCAGACAGCATCCTAACCTAGACGGAAGGGGGGAGAAAAAGGCTGTTTCAGGCTAAGATTAGAGTTTGTAATGGTATAGACACATTTGAGTTCTTTCATATTTGATATGGTTTTTAAACTAGCTGCAAATATGTCACACCAGAGCCACTGTAGGAAAGGCTACATTTTAGATTCACTTTTAGTTTGTAAATATAATAAACTTTTCTAAGTGGATGGGTTTTTCACCAAGGGCTTCAATAATCTCATTCATCAGAAATCTTGCCACAAACAATCTCTTTCCTTCATTACTGTATTTGATCATCTTTACAACACCCCTGTGAGGTAGTATTATTCACCATTTTTACAGAGGGGGAACTGAAAGACAAAGGGTAAAATTTTTAAAACCAAGTAAGTGACTTAGTAGGCTAAGTCCCGTTTTAAAAGTGATGTAGGCATTTAAGAGGTAAGTCTGAAGGAAAGTGAATCTGACTTACTTCCAACATGACTTAGGCACTTTTGAAAATGTTACCCTTCTGGGACTTGCTCAGGGTCAGGAAGAAAATTTATGGCAGAGCAGGGAACTGAACCCCAGTCCACAGAGTCCTAAACTAGCACCCTAATTATGGTATCATCCTCCCCTCTTATGATTCTATAGACGGAGAACATGTGTATTACCGTTGGATGCTCCTGATCTTGCATACATTGAACCAACATCCGCTTAATGACCTCTAAATAGTGTTGTTGTTGATTCCCAAAAATCCCAGGAAAGTTCCTAAAGATGACGAAGAATACCTGCATTAACCCATTTTAGATAGGTTTAAGACCTTAACAGATTGCAAATGAAGCGTTAAGATACACTTAAAATCAGTAACAAATACCCTACCCTCTTTTCTCGGTGTCAAGTAAAATGCCATATATCAGAATATAAACAGGATGCATAATCAGTTGTAAACTAGTACAGTTTCTCCTATCTTGCATTTCTTACAAGCATTGATTTAGCTAAAAACCCCAGTGCACTAACTGAGGTCCAGAAGCATACCAAAAAATATGCAGAGCAGCCTCACGCAGTCCCACATTCTGAGAGCTGACGGAATCAAATAAGAACTTCAGACCTTCTGGCCACTGGTTATTGCCATCCTCATCTAGAAAAAAAAAGTCAAAGTTTACAGGGAAAATAAATTTTAGGGTGGTTTAAGTTTCAAATACAACTTACAGCAGTTAATATATTAGGATATCAGTTGTGCAAAGCCTTTGCATGTTCTTCTGGCATTCAACTAAATCAGAACTGTGAGCAGAATTTAAGTTAGTTGAAATTAAGAGCAGCATTTCAACAGGAGCAAACTGGTGCATATTCAGACTTAGTAAAAAGAAAACAACAGTACATTTAAAAGTCATTACATTTTTTTCAAATAAAATTCCAAACAAAATTAAATCGCATATGTATAAAGGCCATACCATAAAATACTCCAGGAATGTAAGAAAGGTTAAAAAAAGGAGATGAGTATCTGACTAGCAAAAACCACCGAGGTACAGAGATCAGCATTTACTCTTATGAAAAAACATTCACATATAAGAAGAACTAATTCAATAAAGTCTCTGGTGCACAACTGTAAGAGTCAAGGAAGTGAAACTTAAGAAAACCTTACCAAATCCCAATTATGTTTCCTTAACTGTGCCATCTGAAGTTGCCTCTACAAGGATAACTAGGGCCCTACCAAATTCATGGTCCATTCTAGTCAATTTCACACCCATAGGATTTCATGTTTTCAGATGTTTACATCTGAAATTTCAGAGTTCTGTAACAGTGGGAGTCCTGACCCAAAAAGCGGTAGGGGTGGGGGGGGTCCACAAAACTGTTATAGGGAGGTTGCCACCCTAACTTCTATACTGCTTTCAGAGCTGGGCTCTAAAGGCAGCAGCCATGGAGCTTCCTGGAGATGGGTCTAATCCCCCGTGCTGCTGCGAGCACCCCAGCCAGGGGCTCCAAGCTGCTAGTCTGGGCTGGGGAGGGACAGGACTTGCTCTTCCACTGCACAGCCACTCTCAGAGGTGAGATCAGACCCACCTCCAAATACTTCCCCCTGCTACAGGAAGTTCTGCATCTGGGCAACAGCCCTGGAGCTTCCTGCAAGAGGGTAGCTGGAGGTGGATCTGATCTCCCCCCGAAAGTGGCTACACAGGAGAAGAGCAAGTCCTGTCCCTCCCCACCCTGGGAACTATTCGCTGGTGCCCAGGGAACGTTAGGAGCTCCCCGCTCGGGCATACCCAGCTATGCTCCTCCTCCAACCCTCCAATAGCTATATTTCATGGGGGAGGGCTTATTTCACAGTCCGTGACATGTTTTTCATGGCCGTGATCTTGGTAGGACCCTATAGATAATAAAGAGCAACATAGCACAAACTCAGATCATTATGTTTTGTTTTAAAGCTGCAATATTTAATATTTAACCATTTTACTTACACTTCTGTCTAGACTTGCTTTCTTTTAAAAAAGTTAGCTACTGTACTTTGAAATTCTACTTGAGATTAGGAAGCAAAATACAACGCAGATATTTACATATAGGTATCTACATATAGGTAGTGACCATTGCATATACATAACATACCTATTAAATTCCTGGCCAGCTCAGCAACAATGTCACAGATTTTTTTCCTCATACTAGACTGTGTTTCCATCTGAATAATCAACAGCAGTTCACTTTTGATGGCAGTTTGAACATCTGGTGAAAGAGCTGGATAGACTTCCTCAAACGCAGAGGACAACAGGCGTCGTAGAAGGACAGCTGCCATTTGTCTAGCCTATTGCAAAAAGATATTGTATATATTACTATGTTTTCCTTGGAAGAAATCTCATAAGCAAGATATTGTTCTACTCCTACGAAATGTTACACTTTTATACGCAACAATCTGTTTGATAAGCCATTTAATCAAATTATTTACTTGGAAAGAGGATAAGGTGCGTACATAGTTTAGATGATGTACATTTTTCAAAAGTAAAAACTATCTCATCAATCCTTTCTAAAATGCAGCACTGTCTTTTCACACAGATTTTAGGTTTTTTTAAACTAAAACAGATGTGTCCTAATCGCCCCAAAAAGGTGATTTTACATGATGCGTCTCAGCAAATTTTGTACTCTTTTCCCACAAGAACATATTAATTTTGATATTCAGATCCAAACATCCCACTCATTTGCACTCCAATATTCTTCCCCAAAAAATCTTTAGCCATTTTCTTAACTTTAAGCACATGCTTAAATCCCATTGAGTGAGCTCAATCAAAAGCCTATATAACTTCAAGGTCACTGTGAAATGTGAGCAAAAATGACAATAGAAGACAAGTGCTAGTGTATGCAGAGGAATACAAGTTCTGTTAAATGAAAGGAGCTTTGATTATGTTTAGTGAGTAACACAGTAGCTGAATATTCTGTAAAGCAGTGGTTATCAATCTGTGTTCTGCGGACTCCTGGGGGTCCACAGACGATGTCTAGGTTGTCATTACCATAGAACAGTGGTTTTCAACCTGTGGTATTTTAAATTTCCAAAGGGGTCCACAACTCCATTTGAAATTTTTTTAGGGATCCGCAAATGAAAAAACTACTGCTGTGAAGCAATCTCAGTTATCCCAAGGAGTGATGAAAGAACTGTGAACTTATTAAAGTTTGTTCACAGATGGCAGGTTTACCCCACAAAACATCAACACAAGTAGAAATGTATCAATTTTATTAAGACCACCCGGATCAATGGCTGCAGCAGGGTTCTTTTTCTGCTCTTTCTGGTTTGGGGAAGCAGATAAATTTATTTTTCCTTAATATGTATTTTTCAATTATGCCAAAAGTATCTCAGTATGGATAATTTATATTTTTTATAAATAAAAAAATATTAAAATATCTGATTTTGGTGTAGAAAGAAGAAAAAGGTGATATCTAGATAAGATGGGAAGGGGGAAAAGGAAGGCAGCTATCAATCAAGGCAAAGGGCAGAAGTCTCCTTAAAACCTACCAGAGAATTCATTGTGCATATTTAATCAGTGAGGTGCTCAAATATTATGGTGATGAGAGAATCATACAAAATACATTGGAAAGTCAGTCAATTGGTAATAATGAAATTAAATACCTATTTGACCATGGTCAAATGTTGCAAACATTCCAGCAAGAATACCCTGATGGGGGCACTGGTCTATCTTTTTGATTGCATCCTGGCGCCACCTTTTACCAAGTCTACTTAAATGTTTTGATCACTCATTTTACTAAATGCTAATGGCACCTGCTGGGAACTAACTGAAACTGGAGCATCTTGATTGGCTAGAATCTTCCAAAACAAACATTATATGTATGTATATCTTTATTTTTGTAACAGGCCATCAGTATACATGGTAGTTTACAAAGCACTTTAAACAAGTTAAAATACACCGTCCCTGTCCTGAAGATCTTATAATCCGAACTGAATAGACAAAGATAAAGAAATTAACTCAACACAGTCATAGGAATAGTATCAACATGGGGGGAAGGGGGGAAGAGGAGGGGGAAAGGGGAGGAGGAAGGGGCACACTAGGCACTCTGGGATAGAATTACTTTGACTTGGATCTGTGCACTGCAGTGTGGATGCCAGAGCCCTAGGCTTGAGCATGGGTCAGAAAATCCTTAACCTACGGTTAGAATGCAGTGTAGACACTCAAGCCCGGGGTTCCCTGACCCAGGTCAGCTGTCTTGAGTCTCACTAACCTTAGGCTTACATTGCTGTGTAGACATACCCTATGTGATCTGGGAGTCCATAGTTTCCTAGGACACAGGGGAAACATGCCCAAAAATATTGATTGGCTACTGGTTGAACTACAAGGGATACTTCATAATCCAGAAAGCATTCCAGCAATAGAGACATTATAATGGCATAATAAATTACACAAAGTCAGGAAACCTAAAATCATTTGTATGGAAATTTTACTAGACATGGAAAAACTGTTAAAGCTAACCGTAAGTGTTCTGCTCTGAGTACATGATACCTTGATAAAAACGGAGAAACTTGTTGATCTCTTATGAGGTGTCCACCTACTGCCAAAGACAGATACTGCAGTCAAACAGCAAGAAAGGGAAACCTAGTCTGCAGCAGAATTTTCTTCCGTGCATTCTCCTACTTCATCTTCAGCAGTAGCATCATGAACAATGTCTTCTGAAGAAGATAATGAGATAGTGACAAAAAGCAAAGCTAATCCCATTTCTTCATCTTCTAATAAGAACTTTGCTACTTCATCTGCTTCAGCATTAAAAACTACCACCCAGTGGAAAATTCTTCAGATGTTCATCAAATTGATATTAAAAAGTTTTTTGGTCCCATCACCAGAAAAACAAACTTGAACATATGTTTGCTAGAGGTATTTAGATTTGCAGTACACCATTTCATATATAGTTGAAACTCCGTACGCTAAATTTTTTTCAATTTACAAAGCATCGAGTAGGACATGGCTTGCAGGAAGTCTTCTGAATGCCAAAAGGGCAGTGTGAAAAAGTTAGTGCTCTTCTTGAGTAAGCTCCTCGCGTCTCTAGTAGCTGATGGATGGAGCAAAATTCACTACTTCATGTTAACTCCACATCCAGTGTTTTACTCACTCCAATGCACAACTGAGCTTCACCACACAGCCCAATATATTGCTGACCAATTTAAATATATAACAAGAGTTGGAAGGATTAGATTTTTATCAATGTGAGTAAACATTGATTTCACCAAACACATCAATGAAAAATATTTCCATTGATAATAATCAACATCTACAGATAGGCAAAGAAAGAAAAATGCTGCTTAAGAACTTAGAGACAGTCATTAAATTATTGCCTCACCTGCCCATGATTTCCCACAACTGCAAACATTTAAACTGATTAAAAAAATTTTTTAAAAAGTGTTTAAACCCAAAATTTCATACAACTGTGAAACTGCAAATGGATAAAAATACTGAAAAAAAAATCAAGATCAATATTATCCAACGTTTATAAAAAACAAAATTGAATTCTGCCAAAATAATGAATGACTTGGATCCCTGGAAGGTTATTTTGGTTGTGACTAACAATGCCACAGACATCAAAGTTTCCTGGGCATTGTAGATAGAGTATCCACGCCTTGCGTTATGGATTTGCTGCCCATACGATGCAGCTTTCATTGATTATGTTGCAGATCTGAAAATTTTCTCATTACATGTAAAAAGTCAAAAGCATTGCCAATTTTTCCAAAAACAAATGAGTGCCGCAGCCATTTCTGAGCAACATTTAATACAGCACTTGCTGTATCATACTTGAGGGGCATCTTCTATTAAATGTATCAAAAATCTTCAAATATGCAAGAAAATTTCAGTCAGCCACTGCTAAAGAAAGGGCGGCCAGGTGTTACCCCAGAGTAATCTGCACTGACATTCTTGTCAATCTTTCGGATGCACAACTCAAAATTCACTTCATTGCTTGAACGCGTAGCACAGTCTATTCAGAATATGAAATGATCGTTCTGCATTGTCTGATGCAAAGAACAAGCTCCTGAACATTAAGAAACATCTGTGAGAATACTGAGCGAAGTCCACTTACAAAAGCTGAAAACAGATAGACAAAATGAGATCATAGAAAATCCAGTGATCACTCTGGCACAAATGCTGCCTATCTTCTTGATCCATGCTTCCAGGGCCAAAACCTTGCTGATAATGACTGATTCAGCATATGACTTCATTGCAGCTGTTGCATATTTTCCAAGGATATATAAACGAACAAACAATTCTGACAGAGGCAGCAAATTATAAAACAAGCAGCAGCCCATTAAGTAATAAGACAACGTGGAGTGCTGTCCCAGGAGTTGAATCAAAACAGTTTGCTCCATGACAGTGAAAAAGGTTGTGTCCCTGCACTGTAGCTACAGTGGCATAAGTTATTTTAGTCCTTGTGTGCTACTGCACATGCAAAAACAATTGGATGGTTTGGGGAATCATACTTTCAAAACCTAGAAATAAACTGGAAGCTGGCAACAGTGTTTCAGGACTAAAAAGGCAAGCTGGGTGAGGTAATACCTTTTATTGGACCTACTTTTGCTGGTGAGTGAAGCTTTCAAGATACAAAGAGCTCTTCCCCTGGTCTGGGATAGGTACTAGGAGTATCACAGCTAAATACAAGACTGAATAGATAGTTTAGCATAAGCAATTAGCATGTATTCTAAGGGAACGTTCAAGGTGAAGTGACCGGTAACACCCCTGCAGTCATAGGACAAAAAAAAAAGGGGGGCTTAGTTGGTTAGATTGTTGTAAGAAGCCATAAATCCACTTGTGGCACTCTGTACCTCAAAGCAGCACTCTGGAACCCCCATATTCATGCCATCATATAGTTATGCTATATTTCATACAAAGTATGCTATGTATGATACCATATGAAAGGTCATGATCTGATGGAGCCCATTGTTCTTCCCAAATATGTATATCATTAGTGTGTATCAAGTTATGGTATTTTGCTGCATGGTTGTTACTGAAATAGGTTGTAAGATTGTTAGGGACATACAAAAAAGGCAAACCGCTCCCAGAGCAGGTCTCAATGACCATTAATCAGCAGGGGAGTTGTAATAAATGGATTTACAATTCAATGATAGTTGCAGAAGACCAGGGGGACTGCTCAACCCAGTCACTCAGCAAAACCCGCCAGGACACATCTGGGCAAGTGTCTTCTAGGTACATGAACTAAGGATATAAAATAGGGAACAAAGCAACATTCCTTTGCCTTTCTCCTCCCCAACCTATGCTGGAAGCAACAAGAACCCTGAAAAGACAAAAACTTCGTCTGAGGAGATTGATCCAGGCTTCTTGGAGAAGTCTGTATTAAGAACTAACATCTGGGGGGTGAGAAAACTGCTTGCTCTAAATACTGCCTAATCTAATAAATTTTAAGATTTAGACTATGTACTTACTTTTTTCTTCTTTGGTAATTATCTGACCTTTTATGCCTACCACTTGTAATCAATTACAGTCTATCTTTCTGTAGTTAAATTTGTTTTATATTTTACCTAAAACTGGTTTGGTTGAAGTTCGTGGGAAATCTCAGCTCAGGTACAAAGGCTGGTACATGTCCTCTCCACATTGAGGGAGGAGTGGGCTGGGTAATAAACTTACGCCGGTCAGGCTTCTGACAAGGGCAAGACGGCATAGTCCGCAGAATGCCATGCTAGGGAGCGGGGGGGAATTGGCAGGTGCCTTTCTTGGTGTTTCAGGAGTGCTTTGGGAGCATTCATGCAATCTAACTGGGTGTGGGGCTCCACATGCTCTTGTGTTGAGTGATAGAAGCACCTGTAGGAGTTTGCTGCTTGTCACTAACAAAGCATTGTGAGAGAGCCCAGGCTGGAGAGTTAAGGGAGCACAGAGGTACCCCAGTGCCAGGTTGTACCCCGGGGATCCCATCACATCAGTGTCTTTATTTAAGGCCATGATTTAGTGTCATGCAAGGTTATGAATTTAAGCTGCCAGGCTTGTCTTTTGAAAGTGTTGTGCAGGGTTCCTTTGGGGATGAGGACTGACAGGGTAGATATAGAGAGATCACTTTCAACTTGTCTCTCTAATATCCTCGGACTGACAAAGTTACAATACAATACCAAAGTTACAAAAACCACTGTACATATCAAGACTAGATTAAGATTAGAAAAGAAAACGACAGATGAAGAGTTGACTGAATATGCATCAAATGGAGGGGATTCTGATAAAGATACTGATGAAGCAAGATATTGATGATAATGTAAAGCAAGATAATTTAAGGGTTGCTCTGCTGCCCACCTAACATAAGTGCATTTAGAAATGACTCTTATAGTTGCTCTGTGTTTTATTTCTGTTTAGATTTCTTTTCCCCTTCTAATTGTTCAGCCTTAAATAAAGTTCACATGTAAATACTAAACTAACATTGCTAAAAAAGGTAAAATTCTTTCACTTTTTAGAAAGTAATTTCACTGTGCTTCACATTTTTCTCAACTGAAATAACTCAGTTGAGTAATTTGTTTTTTGTAATTAGGCATAAGTATCTAAAGCTAAACCTATTGGAGATAATAAAGTTTTTTTCCCCTTATTGTTGTTCTAATAAATTAGTTCTTTAAAATCCTTTACTATTACTGACACAAGACATTGTTTGTCCAATATTTGACGGGTCAACTGACCAATTATTTTCGAACTGGTCAAGTGTTCAACCCTACAAATACATAACGCAAAGATAAATTAATAAAGAAAGATAAAGCCAAAATAAATATCTAGCTCATAACTCTTTTCATAAAGTAGATCTCAAACCTCCTTTATAAAGATATAAACATTTTAAAGATGGGGAAACTGAGGCGTAAGGTCACACCACCAGGCCAGTGGCAGAACCAGGAACAGAATCCAGGTCTCCCAAGTCCCAGTCTAGTGCTTTGCCCCACACTGCTTCAGAAATAAGCTACTATGTTGATGGGTGCTAGAGACACTCCTAAAATAGAATTAATGAGTTACTACATTGCTCATTCATGCATGCAACTAGACAGGACCCAATTTCGATTCACAGACATCATCCACATTCATTGGGGAATCTGACAAGAATTTCAGGCAGGTGTATATTTCATAACTCAATCCATGTTCTGTAAAGGAAAACATCCACAAATCCATAACTGGATCAAACAAAATCCTGCCATGGACCCTGCCTGTTGATCCAGTATTCTAAGATTAGCAACTAGGGATATTGTGAAACCAGTAATCCAAGATCTGTTAGTCAACAGAGTGCACAATGAGGAGGACTTATGAAATATTCATCCCCTTTAAAAAAAGAAAGAGTGATTACTAGTACCAGCAGGATCAAAGATGAAACTAAAGAGGAAGCTGGCACAAACGCGCACAGGGAAAAAGAGGGGGAGGAAGAAGGTGGGCCTGAATGTTCTAAATAACAAATGGGGGCAGGACCCCCCTAAATATTTTAATTTTTTTCTTTAAAAATGTCAGCATACTATTTAAAGGGCTTCACAGTAATTTTTAAAATATCTGTCAATTACAAATCTAACTTAGTTGCCTCACTTTTAAATGGACCCTATTTCTCATTCTATTGTTCTTTAACTGTTTTCAACCATCATTTGTTTTTTTAAAAACAAATTACTTTTTGTAGTTAAGCAAAAGTTATATGTACCCTCAACTCTACACTAAAATTTGATAAATAGCTACCTTAGAAGATACTAAACATGGATTCAAAATAATCAGGACATTATACATAGCTTTGAAGATCTAAAGGACTAACATTAGCTAATTAATGTTCACAACATCCCTTAGAGAGTGGAAGGATTATTCTTATTTTACAGGTGGGGCATAGTGCTGTTGCTCACCCAAAGGCCACAAGGTTGGTCAGCATCAGGACTCTGGAGTTCCTGAAAACCCCAGACCACCCTGATTCTTGCCAATTTATCTTTTATTAAATTAGAGATTTGAAAAGCAATAAAATAATATTTTGTGGAGAATGTAATCAAGTGGGACTTTATAAGCATAAGTTTAGACAAACAACATGAAAGCTGCTCAATCTGCAGAAATTCTCTAATTATATATACAAATATGGCATCTAGAGCCCAAGACAACTTTCTGAAGGAAAAGATTGCAAAGTACCTCATTTTCCCTGACAGATATAAATACATAAAAGAGGGTTCCATAATTTTCTGAAATTAGAAGACATCTCTGAAGCACAAGGCTTTACGCATCTCTGATCTTGGACAAGAATTAAGCATTCTCAGCTTTATGCAGCTAGCAACCAGCAATAACAGATTCAGACTCATAAAACGCTTAATTCTTGTCCAAGATCAGAGGTGCTTAATATTGAGAGAGCTTGTAAAAGGAAGAAGGTGTTTTGGCATCTGGGAGATAAGCAGTATCATTAAAGACTTGATGTATTTAAGCTGTAAGGGAAAAATGAGATGTATATAAAGGGGATCATTGCCTGACTAAGATAACACTGCTGCTCTCATGTTTTTCTTCCAATATTTATAGAGGAATTTTAAATGATATCAAACATCTTTTTATGATTCAGCAACAACTTTCCAATTAAAGCTCTATATTGAAAAATTAAATACTTTTACATTTCTAAAATGATTTTGAGTTTTTTGATGTTAAGTTAGTGGTTCTCCACTTTACGTGTCCAGGTATCAAAGGATAAGTACTTATAAGATTGATTACCTCTGAACTGCAGGATATTCTGCAATGTGTAAACACTCCCAAACAAAGGGAGTACCTGAGAGAGACACTTTGTAAACTTTTTTACATTAAAGTACATAAGCCAACTTCATTTAGTGTTTGATAGTTACACAAAACCAAGTTCTAAACCAGGGGTCGGCAACCTTTCAGAAGTGGTGTGCCGAGTCTTCAATTATTCACTCTGATTTAAGGTTTTGCGTGCCAGTAATACATTTTAACGTTTTTAGAAGGTCTCTTTCTATAAATCTATAATATATAACTAAACTATTGTTGTGTGTAAAGTAAATAAGGTTTTTAAAATGTTTAAGAAGCTTCATTTAAGATTAAATTAAAATGCAGAATCCCCCAGAGCGGTGGCCAGGACCCGGGCAGTGTGAGTGCCGCTGAAAATCAGCTCGCGTGCCCCCTTCAGCAAAAGTGCCATAGGTTGCCTACCCCTGTTCTAAACTAATGCCAGTCTTTCTGATCGATTATAGAACTATGTTTCCCCAGTAGAGCACAAAATATATGTGAATAGTTAACACTTTAAAAACACCTTTCCCTCATGGTCAGCTACTTTAAAGTAGTCAAACAGAACTTAAGCAGTCTTTCCAAGCAATTCACTTTTTGTCTCAAACATTAGAAATTTCAGCCCAAGGGTTACTTCATTCTAAGGCCCTGTTTTTAAGTGTAATTTGTCAACCATAGATCTAGGTGACCCTATTGTAATATGCACATATAAGTTCATGTAACAAATAAGCTTTTCTAGGAAAAAGGACCATTTGTTATTTCAGCTGAGATAATGTACACGCAGGAAGCAAGGCAGGTACAGGCAGACATTGTAAATCCCCAAAACAGAATTAGTAATTAGGAAACTTAAAAAGACAATGTATAACAAATCCACTGATACATATATACAATGAACTACATATGAATGAAATTTAAACCCAGCTCTTTCTAAATGTGCTGAATTCAGGATGACTCACTATAAAAAAAATAAAAACGCCAGATTTGTCACTCAGTCACTCATCCCTGCAATGAAACAGCTCTCACACACACCCCTCCTTCTCCAAACCCTTACCTCCCCGCCCAGTAACCTTCTGAACACTTTGCAGAATGATTCTTAACACAAACCTCCTCAGCAGCAGCAGCATTCCTGATGGCTTGTAAAAGGAATGTGATCTTAGACTGGCCTGGGATAGTCTCATATGTTTCCTACACAAAGAAAAGAATAGAGGTTACTACCAGCAAGTTACTGCTGGAAAACATACAAAAGGTATTAACATTAAGAACCTTAATTGCTCCAGTTGGAGAATCCAATGCAAATTATTAAATAAAAGGATAGTGCATCATATACATAAAATTAAGTTGACAAAGTACATTGTGACAAATGTAGTAAATATTTGGACTATTTTGTAAAATTAAAAAAGCTTGGCAATATGAAATCTTACCTCCTGAGAGCTGGAAGGAAATTCCCTTACAATACAATCTTTCTGAAAGTGTATATCTCTAACTCAGGCCTGTAATGAAGATTTATTTCAAAGACCTAAATTAAGACTGGGACCAAATATAAAAAGCTTTTGTAGACAGAAGAATAACCCAAGTGTGAATTTTCAATTGATATTTTAGATGTGTGAGCAAGTTTTATTTATAAGAATGCACTTCATCTTTGTAGTAAGATTTTTCAGAAAGAAGGCCTGGTCTACACTGGGGGGGGTGTCGATGTAAGATGCACAACTTCAACTACGGAAATACCATAGCTGAAGTTGACATATCTTATTCCAATTTACCTCACGTCCTCATGGCGCGGGATCGACGGCCGTGGCTCCCCCGTCGACTCCGCTACTGCCGCTCGCTCCGGTGGAGTTCCGGAGTCAACGGGGAGCGCGTTTGGGGATCGACAGATCGCATCTTAACGAGATGTGATATATTGATCCCCGATAAATCGATCGCTACCTGCCGATACGGCGGGTAGTCTGGACGTACCCGAAAAGTTAACAAGTAATCCCTTTAAAATATTTTACCCATTTTTCCACTCAAATTCTAACGAAGTTCACACATATAAACTTTTAGATAACTTCTGCACAAAATACAAACCTGTTCTCATCAACCCCATTCCCAACAAATCTATCTGTGACTCCTCTCCATAACTACAGTCCAATCTCTTGTCCCTTCACTCTAAACCAGTGGTTCTCAAATTTTTTGTATTGGTCACCCCTTTCACAGCAAGCCTCAGAGTGCCATCTCCCTTATAAATTAAAAACACAGCATTTAAATAATGTTCAATATAAAAAATAAGTTGATAACTCTATTTCAAATGAATTTACCTTTTCTCACCGCTTTTAAATTAAGACTAAAACACATTTTTTATTAATTTTTTATAAGCAGAAACTCTTTTAAAAAAAATTACTGTTTAATACTGGGGGAGCTCAAGAAGAAACTGTCATCACTTTTCACAGCAGACTTAGCACCCCATTGCCACCCTTACTTACTTCTATGCTGCTGCTCGAAATGGTGGTGCCTTCAGAGTTGGCCCACTATTCCCCCCACCCACACCATTTGTACTTTGAACTCCTACTGACTTCCCCCTTTCTACAGTAGAACCTCAGAATTATGAGCACCTCGGGAACAGAGGCCGGTTGTAACTCTGAAACGTTCATAACACTGAACAAAACATGGTTGTTCTTTCAAAAGTTTTCAACTGAACATTGACTTAACACAGCTTTGAAACTTTACTACGCAGAAGAAAAATGTTGCTTTTCCTCTTTTTAGTAGTTTACTTTTAACACAGTACTATATTTGCTATTTTTTGTCTCTGCTGCTACCTGATTGTATACTTCTGGTTCCAAATGAGGGGTGTGGTTGACTGGTCAGTTTGGAATTCTGGTTCTACAGAAGTTCTACTGTACTACATTAGGTTCAAGCTTCTTGTCCTCACTTTAATGGCCTTTAAACAACACTATCCCTCCCCTCTTTTTGATTCTTCATACATCTCCCACCCACCTCCATCTCACCAATGCACCAACCTCCACCTCCCCATTTGCCTACTTCACCTACAACCATCTGCATATTTTCTTTCACACCACCCCTTATATGCGCAATGCCCTCCTTGAACTAAAGTGTAAGACCAGTACAAAATCTTTCTCCTTCAGCTAAATAAGTTTATGGAGGGAATGGTTTAATGGGATAACATGATTTTAGTCAAATGAACAGCATGCCATCGCTGGTAAATAGTATCAATGGCCAATGAGGGTCTGGCTGGAGAATGTTGCCTACATGCTCGGGGTTCTACTGATCGCCATATTTGGGGTCGGGAAGGAATTTTCCTCCAGGGTAGATTGGCAGAGGCCCTGGAGGTTTTTCGCCTTCCTCCGCAGCATGGGGCAGGGATCGCTAGCTGGAGGATTCTCTGCTACTTGAAGTCTCTAAACCACAGGATTTGGGGACTTCAACAGCAGAGTCAAGGGAAAGGGTTGGGACAGCATTGTGGCCTGCATCATGCGAGAGGTCAGACTAGATGATCATAATGGTCCCTTCTGACCTTAAAGTCTATGAGTCTAAATCTCCCATTTCTACTATGCTGCTCTAAAAATGCTGCCAACTAAAAACAGGGAGGAAGGTCATGGGAAAAAGAAATCTTTAAATTACTATTGTTTTACTCTTCACATTACTTGTTCATTTAGACTGTGAGCTTTTTATTATTCTATAATCCACATTTGCTGCCTACCCTCCACATCCCAATCATTGGAATATTCCAATGACAATCTTAGATGCAGCAAGACAAATAAGTTAGCAGACTTATCAAATGTAAACTAGAGAGATCCAAATTCTAAGGAAGGCAATATTATGGAGTTTGGTTTGCAGTCAATGAACATAACTGTCCACTATTCTTTGAGACTGGATGAAAGAGGGGAAGGAACCAGTTTTTAGCAAGATGGTTTGAGTCAACTGCATAAGTGTTGCAAAGTATTATAACAGTATGTTATCAGTTTGGGACAATTACATTTTTCCTGAAACTTTGAATTAAATAAGTTTTTAAACCATACACGCTATTCAGAAGACTAACATAGTACCAAGCACCTGGATTTTGCTGTACAACTAATCTCAAGCAGTCCTCGTGCCCTCTTTAAGAGTTTGATTTAAGAGTTTAGTTCTAACAGCTATTACTACTCAGTAGTAACACAGAAGAAAGTCATTAATGACAGGGAAAGTGACTACACAGATTATACGAGGGGAAGGATAGCTCAGTGGTTTGAGCATTGGCCTGCTAAACACAGGGTTGTGAGTTCAATCCTTGAGAGGGCCATTTAGGGAACTGGGGTAAAAAAAATGTGTCTGGGGATTGGTCTTGCTTTGAGCAGGGGGTTGGACTAGATGACCTCCTGAAGTCCCTTCCAACCCTGATATTCTATGATTACTAAATTTTGCATGCTAGTAACTACAAACATGCTAAACATAAGCTTGGTACATTAAAATGTACTTTTCATTTGTAACAATTTTCTAAATATTTATAACACTAACCAGTTAATCCTCAACATTCCTTTGCGATAATTATTCCCATTTGTACAGAGAATGGTAGCATAAAGTTCTCAAGTGACTTGCCTGAGCCACAAAGCAAGTCCATGGCAAAGCTGGTACTAGTACTCAAAAGTTCTAGTTATTCATGATACATCATATACCAGTAAGTGTTCGGTCGTGTATTTTATGAAATAGATTTAATAAGAAGCTTTTGATATAGTCTTTTTTCAGAGTTTACTAGGTTTGCACATTCGCTAAACAGTACCATTCTAAACTAATTTCAAGCCACTGACTACCTGATATTAGTGCAACAAACTTGTAACACCGTATGTAATCACACTTTATTTACAAAGGCTGAAGGTATCTAGGCTGGCTAAATTCTGGAACAATGAATTCTAAGAGAGCAGTGATAGATTCAACAAGCAACTAACCACTAGTTCCGCATTTATTTGAAATGGCCGTCCTTCATATGTTCTGGAATTTAAGAACAAGAATCTGGGGCTCAAGAACAAAAAGGATGTGTGTACTTGTGTCTAAGCTATAAAGACAAATTAAGGATTTGTTCCAAAGAAGATACAGCCAGGGTAATATTATGGTCATATAAGCACATAACTAATTGATATTAATGAGTGTTCTGTATAGAGCAAGAATACACTTGCTCTATACCTTTTCCTGGAATATGCTTAATGTCACTTAAAAATCTACCTATTAGAATTACTCAAAATCTTTACCTTAAAAGTAAGCTAGCTAGAATATGCAAACCAGAAACATCGTTCACTGGAGTAAAATCAAATCATACTACTCTCAATGTATTTTCAGTTACCTGAACTCTTAGTAACCAGTTAGGTTTGCCAACAGTAGATGAATTTGTAACAGTTTGAACTAAAATTAAATGTTGCAAGGCTGAGATCATTATTTTAGGACAGAAATAAATTATGGGTAAATTTATTAGGAAAAAAAATTCTAAAAAATTCACAAGAGAAACATTACTCATTCCCAAGCAAAAGCATATTTGGAGAGAGTATTTTTGGACACAAGTTGATTTTTGAGACAGTACAGATTAAGTCATTAAAAATGTATAAAATCAACTCTGGGAAGAGAAATTTGTTTTAGGAACAAGAAACTAAATATTCATTATCCAACTATTTCCATTATGTCTAGACTAAATAGAGAAACCAAACATCAAGTTCAATGTACCTAAATAAAAAAGTACAGGGTATTACTCTGTTTGTACTGTATTTGAATACAAAAGCAACACATAGTGTTCAACAGTTTGGAATAGTCAGTCACATCAAATAAGTATTTTTGTTTTGATTGACTACACATGTATCGACTGCATATTTGTCAATTCCCACATTAAGTCAAAGCAAACTTTTCACAAAGTAAACTATACAAACCAACAATTTTATTTATCCCTTTCTAAAATGGATTTATTTTATAATTGTTATTATACTATTTCCCACTATCTTTTAATGTGGCTTTAATACATTGTGCAACAAATATACCTTCTCAATTCTTTTTAAACCCAATTAGTGCACAAGTGCAATTTTGCTATACTTTTGGGCATCAAAATGGGAAAAATCAAGTCCCACAATTATGTCTTTGAAGTCTATATTTTACCACTAGATTCCAGAATGGGGGAGCATCATTTGCTGCTTTACTGTAAATCTGGTGGCTTTGCTATCTACAAACAGTTTTCAACTTCAATGAGCTCTTAATATGTATGAACAGAAAGAAAAATAATCATAGACCGTTTTCTTTTTGGTATGTGGGAAAAAACACAATTATTCCTTATGAAAGAATGTGCTGAACTCTGCTGACCGCTAAAGTAATGTAAGAGATAAAAGACCCAGCACAGCCACCCAATGGGAACTCATGGTCTAAACCAGACGCTGGTATTTAATTCAATAGAAGAGAGATTTCCCATTAGGTTGACAATAGTGACTCTTAAGTACTATGGAGGGGGGAGAGGGGAGAGAGAATTAGCCGAGTTTACGAATTACAAAGCATTTTTGCTGAAGTGACACGTGAAAAGTTTTGTCTGATAACGTTCACTATGTAGAAAATGCTTCGCTTAGGAGAACATCACTTAGATGCTACTGGCCCTCCACGGACGACCAATTCTAAAGAGAGGCAAGAGGATTACACCGCAAGAGGGGACCCCAAGAGTTAAGCACGACTCTCACAGGGGCTTCTCCTCGGCACAGAGAGATCCGCGCACTGGGGGGACAGCAGCTGAAGTAAAGCCAAGACCCGGCTGCCGGAAGAGCTCCTGGGTGCAAAGCCCTGGATGGGGCGAGCTGAGCGAATCGCTCCTATTTGCATCGCTCAGCCCGGGCAGAGCCCGGGCCTCATCCTAGCGCACAGCCCCCCGCGGCGCTTCACTGTGTCAGCAGTTACCGCTAACTCCCCTCAACACGCACCCTCCCTCCAAACCTCCCCGCCGCCCCCCTCCACGGGCAGGTCACGGACGCGGGGCTGGGCCGGTACCCGCTCTCGCTGCCCAGCCACGCCGAGGGAGCTGCCCCGCCTCGTATCTGGGGCAGACTCCGGCAGCCGCGGAGCTGAGCAGCCCGGGCAGAGGGTGACCGCCAGGGACACCAACCGCGGAGGCCCCTGGCCCTGCGAGGCCTGAGGGGGGAGCAGCGCGGCCACACACACGCCGGGGGCTGAGGCGGCGGCACAGGCCCCGGGGAGAGGGAAAGGGGGGGCAGACCCTCGGACAGTTGCCATTTGAACCCGCCCCCGAACTAACGGCCGAAACGGCCACCGCGGCCAGAGCGGACCAGCCGCGTCCGCGAGTCACCGCTCCAGTGCTGCTCACACGTGGGGTGGGCCAGCCCCGCTGCCTGCTCCCCTCCGGCGGCTCCGGGAGGCTGACAGGCCGGCGCGGGCGTCCCTTACCTCGGCCTGTTTGCGGACCGTATTGTCCGGGCTCAGCAGGTTGCCCAGGAGGAGATAGAACTGCTGCTGCTCCTGCTCCGCCGCCATTGCTGCGAGAGGGAAAGAGACAGAGACCGGCCGGGCAGGGCAGGAGGGGAGGGGGAGCCGGCCGCGCACCCACTAAAAGAAGGCGGAGCTGCCACAGCCGCGCTCTTGTCCGAGCTTCTCTCACAGCCCGTCCCCCACCGCCCCGCTCCAGAGCGCCCATTGGTTCTAGACCGAAACGGCTTCCTCTCTGATTGGTCCGTGGCCTATATCGAGCTGCTGATTGGGGGAAACCTACCACCCTCTGGTCCGTCTCCTCTTTTGTAATTGGGCTGCTTCGGACGAGGCGAGAGTAGTCATTGGCGGAAGCCTCTGACAGCCCCGTTGTGATTGGTCAATTGTGTGGTTGCGTACTGGAGGGAGGGAGAATAGAGCGTGTAAGCGCTTAATGGGCGGAGGAGAGAGGAGAGGGAAAGCGCGGGAGATGTAGCGCGCCTCCCCCTGTTGTACCACCGCCCTCACTCCAGTGAGGTGCTGACCCCGCCCCCTTCTCTTGGCCTGGGCAGATCTCCGCTGCTGGTCTCTGCCCGTCCTCAGGGATGATGGGTGGGCTGGGACGGGGGGGGGACCCCTAAGGAACGGCCCTCCCTTCCCAACCTCCAGGGAGAGGGGTGGCAGCATCTCTGCCTCCGCAGTGACATCAGGGGTCACATAACCCCCCTTTCCTACCCCTCCCACATGTCTCTGCCCCCCGGGGGCGGGGGTCACACAACCCCACGACCCTACCAGTGTGCCCTCTAATTTTTTATGTCCATGTGTGGAATGAATTTTGTTATGTGCACCATCACCTTCATATTGGTGCACATGACAAAATTCATGTGGTGGGGTGGGGTGGGACCGAGGGGTTTGGCATGTGGAAGGGGGCTCAGGGCTGGAGCAGAGGGTAGGGGGGTGTGGGGGTGTGAGGGCTCTGGCACGGGGCCGGGAATGAGGGGTTCAGGGTGTAGGAGGTGGCTCAGGGTTGTGGCAGAAGGTTGGGTGCAGAGGATGAGGGCTCCAACTAGGGGTGAAGGCTCTAGGGTGGGGCCGGGGGCATGAAAGTTTCGGGAGGGGGCTTGGGCAGAGGGTTGGGTGCAGGCTCTGGGGTGGGGCCAGGGATGAGGGTTTTAGGCTGCCCCAGGGCTGTGGTGGGGAAAGAGGACTCCCCTCAACCCTCTCCTGCCACAGCAGCTTGGGGCCAGGGGAGAGGCACCTCTCCCAGCGGCAGCAGCTCTGGCCAGGCTGGGCTGGGCCGAGAGAGGGGCTCCTCTCCCCAGTAGCTCCAGCAGGCCTCAGGAGGGGCTCCTCTCCCCCGGCAGCAGCAAGTCCAGGGCAGGTCTGCCCTGGGGCCGGCAGGGAGAAGCACCTCTCCCTGCCGCAGCCCTGAGCCCCTGGCGGGGTTTAATAGGCATCTGCGTGGCCGTGCGACTTAGAGGGAACTTAGGTCCCTATCCCCACATTGACTGGGGATCACACAGCTCTGCATCCCTTCCCCTTCCAGTGAGTGGGGGGTCACCAGCCCCATGACCTAACACCCCCAGTGACACCAATTGGGGGTCACACAGCCCTGTGGCCTGTGACAATGACTGGGGATCACACAGCACCATGTCTTTGCCCCCCCCAATGACAGCAACTGTAGGTCACATGGCCCCTTGTCCCAGCGACGGGTTCACACAGCCCCATGTCCTAACCCCCACCATGTGACAGTGACTGGGGGTTACACCGCCCTGAATCCCTACCCTTCCCACAGTGACTGAATGGGGGGTCATAGCTCTACCCACCTAGTGACTAAGTGGGGGGTCAAACAGCACTGTTTCCCTGTCCCCTCTCAGTGACAGTGAACGGGGAGGGTCACACATCCCCAGGGCCGGCTCTAGGTTTTTTGCTGCCCCAAGCAAAAAAAATGTTGGCTGCCCCCCCGCCAACCCCGCACCCTCCTGCCGCCCCAGCCCTGGGTCACTGGTAACTCGCTCCCAGGGCGGGTCATTCAGCAGGAATTTTGGATGTGCACAGAACACAGACAGGATTAGTTCCCATATGGTTACAGAACTGCAGTAAAGTGGAACAATTTTCAGCTTGTGTGATTGAAGGCTATCTGGATGCATATTATAAGACTGTCCTACATAAATGAGGAAAAGTTGAGGTGCCTTTATTATTCTTTTGTTCCATTCTTTGTTTCTATGGGGAATTTGCCAAAGCAATATCACTGTCTTCCTTTTAAACAAATAAAACAAAAACTTAAAAATAAATAATAATAATAATAATAAAAAGCAATGGCTGTTGAAAATAGCAATTCCAGTCCTAATAACCACTGGGAAGCATTTCTTGCTCAATTTATTCTACTTTTTCCTACAGCAAGTTACAGTGGATCAGTATATTTGATTTGGGAGAAATGAAGTAACAGCTGCCCAAATTGAGCTTGAGCACTCCCGAATTTTGAGGGTGTTCAAAACTGGAAGGTAGGTGCTGGATTCCCTTTCTGAATATTAGCTAAATCTGGAAAAGAAAAGTCAATTTCTGCTTCCATGGCTCAGAAGTGGAAATCCTCCTACGTGCCTGGTACTGTATCTAAAGCTGCCCAGTCTAGTAGAGCCTCCCCTCCCTTACTTTTCAGTTTAAATTCTAGTGGGATCCATGTACCTGCCTTGCTAGGCTTCAGATAGAGAGGTGCAATGTCCATTTAGTCCACCCAATTCTTTCTTTGGGGGAGAGCCCAGGGCTGGGGCAGCAGGAGGTGCGGGTGCGGGGTGGGGGGGGAAGAGCCCAGGCTGGGGCGGCAGGAGGTGCAGGTGGGGGCCAGAGCTGGGGCGGCAGGGGTGCGGGTGCGGGGGGGGAGAAGAGCTCAGGGCTGGGGTGGCAGGAGATGCAGGTGGGGGGAAGAGCCCAGGGCTGGGGTGGCAGGAGGTGCGGGTGGGGGGGGGAAGAGCCCAGGGCTGGGACGGCAGGGGGTGCGGGTGGGGGGAGAGCCCAGGGCTGGGGCGGCAGGAGGTGCAGGTGCGGGCCAGAGCCGGGGCAGCAGGGAGTGCGGGGGGGAGAAGAGCCCAGGGCTGGGGTGGCAGGAGATGCGGGTGGGGGGAGAGCCCAGGACTGGGGTGGCAGGAGGTGCGGGTGGGGGCCAGAGCTGGGGCAGCAGGAGGTGCAGGGGGGAGAGAAGAGCCCAGGGCTGGGGTGGCAGGAGGTGCGGGGGGAGGGAGAACAGCCCAGGGCTGGGGTGGCAGGAGGTGCAGGTGGGGGAAGAGCCCAGGGCTGGGGCATCAGGGGGTGCGGGTGGGGGGAGAGCCCAGGGCTGGAGCGGCACAGGGGTGCGGGGGGAGCCCAGGGCTGAGGTAGGGGGCAGCAAAAAACCTAGAGCTGGCTCTGTTCCTACCATTTACAGCAAGCTGTAGCATGAGGTTTCAGTTCTACACTCCTTCCCCCTCCCTTTCCTGTTAATTGTGGCCAAGGGAATGCTGGGAAATGTAATTCTTTCCCTGCTCCAGGGCTGGCTCTATAGGCAGGGAGCTAACCAAGGAACTACAGCTCCCAGGGCTCCCTGTTGGTTCTCAGCTCTCATGCTGGATTCTTGCGCCCCTGCAAATTTGCCGCCCTAAGCACCTACTTGCTTTGCTGGTGCCTAGAGCCGGCCCTGCACATCCCCATGTCCATGCCCTCTCCCAGTGACAGTGACTGGGGGGTCACATGGCCCTATGTCCCTGTCCCCTCTCAATAGTCACTGGCAATCTGTGACCCCTTGGCAAAGGTTCCCCTGTTCTTTGTAAACAGCTCTCACCTCAGACCTGACAAAGTCATTACACCAAACACATATCTTGCAGGATATTTATCCATAAGTGATGTCATGTGAGGTACTTACAGTAAGTTGGTAAATTGTCAAGACACATAATAATTTTGAGAGGTATGTATGGGTAATATTTAAGGAATAAATTAATGTATTTATGTTGAAAGTAGGCTTTATGGACGAGGAGTAGAAATTAGTCACCAGGATGTGATGTACCCATTCACGCAAGAGGGAGATAATGCCAGCTCAACTGACTAGCTTTGGTCCCGCCCATAACTATCACTAGAAAACCATCAGAGGCACCTCCAAACAATCAAAATCTCTTGGACATGAAAAAGGAGCATTACAACAGACAGAGCTTTGTTTTGTCAGTGAAGAAAAACAAAAGGCTGTTTTCAGTAGAACAGAAAAGGAAGCAGCATTCTGGAATCATTAATTGAGGAAACCCCTTGGTGAGCAAGGGTGCTTTCATGAACGTTTGGATTCTGATTCTTGTGAAACCAGACAGCTCTGCAAAAGACAGAACTACTTTATTATAGATGAAAGGGAACTATTGATAAATGTGGATCCACGTTTGCGTTTTATGGTTTTGTTTTGTGTAACCAGTTGTTTTCATCACTCTCTCTCATTTCTAGTTAACTCTTTATCTTTCTTAAATAAACCTACTTGTATTTTATTATACATGCTCACAAGTACTGTGTGGTTTACAAGAATGGTGGTTTAAGGTAAAACTGGCAAATTGGGATACAGTGCACCACTGTGTGCAGAGGCTTTGAAATTTCTTTGAATAGCTAGTGGCAAGCACTGGATATAGAGTGACCAGGTGTCCGGTTTTCGACCAGAACACCTGGTCGAAAAGGGACCTTGGCAGCTCCTGTCAGCACCACTGACCGGGCCATTAAAAGTCCAGTCGGCGGTGCTGCTCGGCTAAGGCAGGCTAGTCCCTACCTGTTCTGAAACCACGCTGCGCCCCGGAAGCAGCCAGCAGCAGGCCTGGCTCCTAGGCTGGGGGGTGCCACCGGGCTCCGTGCGCTGCCTCCACCCCAAGCATCGGCTCTGCACTGCCATTGGCTGGGAACCATTCAATGGGAGCTGGAGGGACAGTGCCTGCGGGCGAGAGCAACATACAGAGCCGCCTGCCAGGGCCGTCCCTAGCTATTTTGGTGCTCTATGCAGCCCCCCCCTTTGGGGGGGGGCTGTGTGGGGCCCCGCCCCAGGTCTCTGCAGGGGGCTGGCCCCAGGCCTCCATGGGGGATGGGGGGAGGGAGGCTGGCCACTTCCTGTGGGAAGTGAGTTTTTTGCACATGGGTAAGGACGGCCCTGCCACCTGAGCTCCTCTCCCTAGGAGCCGGACCTGCTGCTGACCGCTTCCAGGGCACAGCGTGGCCCGTGGTGCCAGGACAGTCAGGAAGCCTGCCTTAGCACCCCCTGCTGAACTGCTGTCCGGGAGCCGCCGGAGATAAGCCCGTGCCCCAATCCCCTGCCCCAGCCCTGAGCCCCTCCAAACCCAGGGCCCCCTCCCACACCCTGAACCCCTCATCCCCAGCCTCACTCCAGAGCCAGCACTCCCAGCCCAGACCCCTCACCTCCTCCCATACCCCAACCCCCTGCCTCAACCTGCAGACCCCTCTCACATTCCGAATCCCCAGCCCCACCCCGCAGCCCCCTTCTGCACCCCAAACCCCTCATCCCCAGCCCCACCCCAGAGCCTGCACCCCCAGCCAGAGCCCTCACCCCCCCTGCACCCAACTCCCTGTCCCAGCCCGAAGCCCCCTCCCGTACCCTGAACCCCTCATTTCTGGCCCCACCCTGGAGCCTGCATCCCCATTTAAGCCCTCACCCCCTCCCACACTCCAACCCCCTGCCCCAGCCCAGTGAAAGTGGTGAGGGTGGGGGAGAGCGAGCCACCGGGGGAGGGAGAATGTAGTGAGCAGGAGGCGGAGCCTCGGGAAAGTGGTGGGGCTAGGGTGTTCAGTTTTGTGCTAATAGAAAGTTGGCAAGCCTCGCTGGATATCATTAATACCATGTCTCCCACATAACTTTCACAAAATCTTCCAAAAAATTAATAACAAGAGTAAAAATATTTAATTGAAAGACACTCAGGAAAGTCTTCCACTCTTTGAAAGGCTGTGACACACACATTACATGAGTGCAGTACATCTACACTAGAAGTTTGCACTGATGTAACTACACTGGACTAGATTCACAAGAGGGACTTAGGTACCTAAATCCAACATTGAGGTGTCACTGGCATTCATAACACCACTGCTCAGCTGTCGCTTAACTCTCTGGGTACCTTCTGCCTGTGGGCATGCACAAAACTGCCTATGTTCTGACACCACCGAGCTCTTTGGCATGTAACTCACACCTAAGCACTGGCAGGACTCACAAACTGCGCATTCCCCCACTTGTCTCACCTTCAGCGTCTAATCCAGTAGGCATGCTCAGAAGTCAGAACCTAAGTTTAGGCTCAGCATTGCCACATCTAAATCTCCCTGTGAATCTAACACAAAGTCTGTATGATCAGCCTGGCTCCTGAAAGGCTACCTGAGGACTATGTCTCCATCTGGGACAATTTCAAATAAATGAGATTTTTAAATGTCTCATAACATACACATCAAATGTCCTCCACCCCCAGGATATAAGACTAACTCGAACGCCTTAAAACTCTTTCAAAATGAAAGAATATCCCTCAACTAAGCGAGGCTTGCAAGGTCTGATTTATTTATTTGGCATCCCTCTATGTTTGGGTATCTTTTGACAAGTTACATGGAAGGTTAGAGATTCACAACGTCCACACATTAGTCCTGATATTAGAATCTGGTTTCTGTTAGTCACCTGCTATCCTTTTTCTTTCAAAACTGAAATATAAAATGCATTTGTTTTTGAATGAGCAAACTGGTCATGGGATACACAAACATAGATTAGGACAGAAATAATACAAAGAGATTAGAAACAAAGATACAAAACTATAAAAGGAGAGTTATTTTGGAAAAATATAAAATAGCACACCTGGAGAAAAGTAATCTGAAACACAAATGTTCTGTGGGAATGGTAAATTTGGGAAGCAGTATTATTGAAAGACACTTACAGATTATACTGTTAGCAAATCAGTATTATATGACAGCAAAAATGACCAATGCAGTTTTGGGTTGCATACACAGAGCCATCACATCTTGGAGTAGGCAGGTGATTTTTACCATTAAGATACTGGCAATCTGGAAGCAGTTCAGAGAAGGGTAACAAACATAAGGCCAGATTGTATTCTCATGTCATATATATATATAGGACATCTTCATTACCTTCAGTGAAAACTGTGCATGCTTATAAGAGGAAAGAATTTGGCCTACAATTAGGGGACTGGAGGGATGCACTTACAAGGGAGGATTAAAAGAGATCAGCAACAATTAAGAAGGCAGATAAGAATTTACCAGTTTGTATAAGAACCAAAAACCTTACAGTGGAGAATTATACAGTGTATTACAAGTGACTAAAACTAGGATGAAATATAGAAAGGGAAATATTTGACTTGATGTTTTGAAGAATTGCACTGAATGAGGCAGGGGACCTGTGGGAAAAAATAGTAGGTGAGCATGTAGTTAAAAGACTTTATCATAATACATACACATACAGTAACTCCTCACTTAACGCTGTAGTTCTGTTCCTGAAAAATGCAACTTTAAGTGAAACGAAAGTTGAAAGTTAAACAAATCCAATTTTCCCATAAGATTTAACGTAAATGCAGTTAGGTTCCAAGAACATTTTGGGGGGGCAGACAAAAGGCATTATATACTGTACAGTACTGTACTGTACTGTGGTTGGGAAATGCCCTGGCTTACCTTACACAGGCACAGCCTGCTGCAGGCAAGGACGCTAGGAAGCAGCAGCAGCAGCAGCAGCTTCCCTGGAGAAGAACAGGCGCTGACTTTGCCGGGGGATGCTCCAGGCCCGCCTCTTCCCATCCCCACTCCACTCCAGGCCCACCTCTTCCCATCCCCACTCCACCTCCTCGCCGGAGCACACCACATCCCTGTTCCTTTCCCTCCCGCCAAAAAAAGTCCTAAGTGCCATCAAATGGGGAGGAGGCAGAGAAGAGGAACTTGTGCAATGCTTCCTTGTAAAGTCATTGCTCTTCCACAGAATCTTACAAGCAGTGGACAGAGCAGGCCACCAAATGACCTTATAAGGGAGCATTGCACAACTTTAAACGAGCATGTTCCCTAATTGAGCAGCAACGTAACTGTGAAACAATGTTAAGCGGGAAGATGTTAAGTGAGGAGTTACTGTAAATTGCAGTTGCACAGGTAACCTTAATTTTGGCATTTCTAAACTTTTGAGTGCTTGACTTTGCGACCTTAATAATGTTCTTTAGTTTGTTAGTGTTTAATTACCTAGTTAAAAATATAACTGAAAAAACAGAAATTAGATTATGTGGTATCATATTGCCACCCACCTTGGTCATCAGCAGAGTTGGAACTTTTAGTTTTCTGTCATTTGAAGGAAAAGAGTGAACTGGTAACAATAGTAGGTTGTCATCTTCTATGTGGACCAACATTAGAGGTGTATGGTACACCTTCTTACTGGGTTTCACAGATATCTGCTGATAGCAGAGGGATGGTGAGACTTAGGAATCTTGCATTCCATTTCAGGCTATTGAGGGGAGTGTGCTCTAGTGGGCACATACCATTCTGTCCCTTCCCTACTAGCTTGACTCCTGCACAACCTTGACTCCTGCACTGTCCTCTCCAACCTGTCCCTGTTCAATCCTATCTCTTCCCCACTCCTGACTCCTTGCCCCAGTCCCATTCCCTCTCCCACACACTACCAGTCCCATTCTCCACTTCTCAGGCCTCTCATCTCAGTCCCAGTCTTTTTACCCAGCTATTCCTAATCCTCACCCCCAGCTCCTTGTCCAGCCAGTCCCAGTTCCCTACCTTCTGGCTCCTTTTCCAATGGGTCTATCTCCCCACCTCTGCCTTCAGTGCCCTCACATCCACTTTCCTTGTCCCCACTGGTTTCCAGCCCCAGACTCCCTTCCCCAGCTCCTTCTCCAGTCTCAGTGTCCTCACCATCATCTCCTTGTCCCTGTCTCTTTGTCCAGATAGTCCCAGTTCTTACCCACATACTGGTTCCTCATCTGATCTGCCTCCCCTCCCCATCACCTCTTTCCCCCTGATCCTCTGATTCCCAGTCCCAGTTTCCACCCTCTGATTTTTCATCAGATCTTACCCCCACACACACACACACATTGGATCCAAGTCCCTCCCCTGTTTCCTTCCCTAGTTCCTCGTTGCAGTTTCCTAGGCCTGCCAGACTCAGTCTCCCCTGCTGGCTGTCAGTCCCAGTCTCCTCATCCAGACACTCAGTCTCCCCCCAGTTCATTTCTGCCCACAGCTCTCAGTCCCAGTCTTCCCACATCCCAGCTCCCAGTGTCCTTCTCCCCCAACCCTGCCAGTCTCCAGTCCCAGTTCCTTCCCGCAGAACCATGTCCCAATCTATTTCTCCCGCCCCAGTCCAGTTCCTGTCCCACCTACATTCAAATCAGACAGCTTCCTCCTTCATGCTGCTTGGTCCCAGAAGTAGGGTAACAAAGAGCACAGGAGATACAAACACCCTGTTCTTAATTCTAGTACTGAACAAACTCCATTCAGCCCCCAGCAGCAATTGCAAGGAAAATCCTGCTAAACCTAGGGCTGAAGCATACACAGGATGCAGGGAATCTTTGGGGAATTTAGTTGCAAAGCTCTAGCAAGTCTCTACTGAGCACCTGTGAACTACAATTTGTCAAAGTCTTATAACTTGGTGAAATTTGGTTGGATTTTCATGGAGATGGCCAAGCCACATCTGACACAAAGGTCACACCATACTACATATCAGGTCCCTGCTCCAAAGTATGGGAGTGCTAGAGCTTCTCAAATAAAAAGTTGCCAGAATTTTTTTAACATGGGCAAAACAATGTATTTTTCTCTAGTCTTGTTCACAGAAATAGCTAAACTATCTTTGCTGAAATTTCCAGGGGGAAAAAAAAGTCTAAGGTAGACACGTGGCATGGAAAGCTTCAGTCCAAATGGTTAGAGTTTGATAAAGATATAAGCAACTGAAAACAGGATGTTATAACGGGAAGTGTCAGGCAACGTTAATAATAGGTGGTATTACCAGTCCCACCTATAATATGCTATAATTAACTTCTAATTAGTTATGTTCTTAATTAGTTCATCTCCTATCATTAATTCTGCCACCTTTCACTTATTAAATTCCATTCTTGTTCATGGTTCTTAGGGTCTGTTAGATGGTGAATACTGAGCAGGGGTGGCAGGGTTTGTATAATTTTTGGTGGTGCCCAGAATGGGTCCAAATCCTGCCCCCCATCCACCTGCCTTGTAAGCCGATATATATATTTTTAAATAATGTAAAAATGTGAGGGCTATGAGGTGGGGCTGGGGATGAGAGGTTTGGGGTGTGAGGGGGGCTCAGGCAGAGGGTTGGGGTGAAGGGGTGAGGCCAGGGATGAGGGGTTCACAGTGCAGGAGTGGGCTCAGGGCTGGGGCAGAGGGTTGGGGTTGCAGGGGGGTGAGGGCTCTGGCTGGGAGTGCGGGCCCTGGGGTGGGGCGGGGCCAGAGATGAGGAGTTTGTGGTGCAGGCAGGCTGCCCCCTGTTGGATCCAGAGAGGAGGACTCCCCCCCAGCCCTCCCCCAGATGGCAGCAGCGAGCTCCAGGAGAGGGGTCCCCTCTCCCCCCAAACCGGCAGCACACTCACCTCACACCACTGTCACTGCACGTGCTCCTAGGGCCCCTCTCAGGAGGTCCAGGAAGGCCCCCCACTTCCCCTGTGGTCGGTACAGGGGGGGAGGGGGACACTGCCATCACATGTGCACCTCCTCCTCTGCTCCTGCCCCTCACTGGGGGTGGGGGATGGGACTGCCCCTTGCCCAGCATTGGGTAGGAGTGGTGACTGCGGGTTGGGGGGTCCCCTGTGCTGGTGGAGGGTCCCGCCGGAAAAGGGAAGGGTCCGTCCATCTGAGGCGGAAGGGCAGGGTCAGGGTCAGCCTGCCCTGGCACTAGTGGTTGGGGGGCGGTAGGCCCCTTCTGCAGCAGTTGATGCCAGGAGCCGGCAGAGCACAGCACAGCGCGGAGCTGCAGGGGGTAGCTACCCGCTGCCCAGGGCGCAGGCAGGGACGTTTTGGGGAGGCACGCGGGGGCAGCAGGTGGGGCTGGGGGAGAGACCTGGCCCAGAACATTGGTGGAGCCGGGTCCCTGTGCCCTGAATTTTGCTGGAGCACGGGGACCACGGGCCCATATAACTCACCGTCCCTGATATGGAGTGGGATTGGCTCTAATCACCGTTCCTTCACTTTTTTTCTTAGAGATTGAAGCTTGTTTTGCCTTTACCAAGACAGCTCTGAGATTCAAACAGTCTAATTAAAACACGATTTTTTTTAATAATAAAAGAGTGAAACTGACATTAACATTAAAGAAACAGTGTGTAGGACATATTGAGCTCTGCATAGTTTCAGACTAATCTTATTAGGCTCAATTTAGGTTTAGACGCAGTGAAATTACAAAAAATAACTATTTTACTTGTGTAGAAAGCACTTTCTTTTTTTCCTAAGCCCTTTAAGCCTCCCTCCCTCTAACTTCTCATGATTCTCTTTGGCCAAATAAGTGTCACAGATGCCATATCTGGTTCAGGTGTTTTAAGTCTTCCCCTCCTCTTAGATCCCAGTCTCTTGGAGGATTGCTGGCTGTATTTTAAAGAACCCTTATTGAGGTTGCAGGAACAAACCATCCTGATTTCTAGAAAGAATAGTAAATATGGCAGGCAACCAGCTTGGCTTAACAGTGAAATGCTTGCTGATCTTAAAAACAAAAAAGAAGCTTACAAGAAGTGGAAGATTGGACAAATGACAAAGGAGGAGTATAAAAATATTGCTAAGGCATGCAAGAGTGAAATCAGGAAGGCCAAATCACACTTGGAGTTGCAGCTAGCAAGAGATGTTAAGAGTAACAAGAAGGTATGTTAGCAACAAGAAGGTCAAGGAAAGTGTGAGGGAGGCAACCTAGTGACAGAGGATGTGGAAAAAGCTAATGTACTCAATGCTTTTTTGCCTCTGTCGTCACGAACAAGGTTAGCTCCCAGACTACTGCACTGGGCAGCACAGCATGGGGAGGAGGTTACCAGCCCTCTGTGGAGAAAAAAGTGGTTCAGGACTATTTAAAAAAGCAGGACGAGCACAAGTCCATGGGGCTGGATGCACTGCATCTGAGGGTGCTAAAGGAATTGGTGGATGTGATTGCAGAGCTATTGGCCATTATCTTTGAAAACTCATGGCGATCGAGGGAGGTCCCGGATGACTGGAAAAAGGTTAATGTAGTGCCCATCTTTAAAAAAAGGGAAGAAGGAGGATCTGGGGAACTACAGGTCAGTCAGCCTCACCTCAGTCCCTGGAAAAATCATGGAGCAGGTCCTCAAGGAATCACAGTGGACGAGAAGCTGGATATGAGTCAACAGTGTGCCCTTGTTGCCAAGAAGGCTAACGGCATTTTGGGCTGTATAAGTAGGGGCATTGCCAGCAGATCAAGGGACGTGATCATTCCCCTCTATTCGACATTGGTGAGGCCTCATCTGGAGTACTGTGTCCAGTTTTGGGCCCCACACTACAAGAAGGATGTGGAAAAATCGGAGAGTCCAGCGGAGGGCAACAAAAATGATTAGGGGGCTGGAGCACATGACTTACAAAAAGAGGCTGAGGGAACTGGGATTGTTTAGTCTGCAGAAGAGAAGAATGAGGGGGGATTTGATAGCTGCTTTCAACTACCTGAAAGGGGGTTCCAAAGAGGATGGATCTAGACTGTTCTCAGTGGTACCAGATGACGGAACAAGGAGTAATGGTCTCAAGTTGCCGTGGGGGAGGTTTAGGTTGGATATTAGGAAAAACGTTTTCACTAGGAGGGTGGTGAAGCACTGGAATGGGTTACCTAGGGAGGTGGTGGAATCTCCTTCCTTAGAGATTTTTAAGGTCAGGCTTGACAAAGCCCTGGCTGGGATGATTTAGTTGGGGATTGGTCCTGCTTTGAGCAGGGGGTTGGACGATGACCTCCTGAGGTCCCTTCCAACCCTAATATTCTATGATTCTATGATTCTTGGAGTGATTATTTTTTTCATTGAAAATGTGACTCAATTAATGGTTATATCAGGCAAACTGGTGGAGTTTACATCAGCATTTTAACAGTGTATTGTTTTGATCAGGTTTACCATTTGTGTAATAGTCTCTGCTCTCTGTACAATGAGTTTTGTATCTTCTAATAACCTTCCACTCGCACCCCCCCCCAAGAAGTTTCAACATCTCAACATCATCTCTGAAAAAATAGCATTCCAAATACCGCTTTGTTCTGGTCTACACCTTTGTTAGCCTAAGGATCAAGGTGTCTGGATCTAAGTTTGCATGTCAACTGACCCCAATTAGAGGTATTAGAGTCAAACTCAGTGGGTTTTTAAAGCAACTGGTTTTAAAATGTTGTATAGTCTTCTCTTACCGGTATTTCTGCTCTATATCACATACAAGTTATTGATCAGTGCATCACACCTACTTTCTATGTAATATCAATAAATATAATATAACATATACAAGCTAATTACCATACACTTGTTTATAATTAGCTTACTACTTATGATTAGTTATCATTAACATTAGTTAATAAAATTTACACTTTGAGGGAAAAAACCCTAGCAAACAATATAATTTATTGTTTTTTTGCTTGTAGTACAAAGAATTCCTTCCACCAGTGAGGAGTGGATGGGGTAACATAATGAGAAGGTAAACAGTATTAAACCCTGTCATAACTATAAAGGGAAGGGTGTAACAGTTGTCCTGTGTACAGTACTATAAAATCCCTCCTGGCCAGAGACTCCAAAATCCTTTTCCCTGTAAAGGGTTAAGAAGCTCAGGTAACCTGGCTGGCATCTGACCGAAAGGACCAATAAGGGGACAAGATACTTTCAAATCTTGGGGGGGGAAGGCTTTTGTTTGTGCTCTTTGTTTTGGTTTTTGTTCGCTCTTGGGACTGAGAGGGACCAAACATCAATTCAGGTTCTCCACATCTTTCTAAACAAGTCTCTCCTATTTCAAACTTGTAAGTAAATAGCCAGGCAAGGCGTGTTAGTTTTCCTTTGTTTTCTCAACTTGTAAATGTACCTTTTACTAGAGTGTTTATCTTTGTTTGCTGTACTTTGAACCTAAGACTAGAGGGGAGTCCTCTGAGCTCTTTAAGTTTGATTACCCTGTAAAGTTATTTTCCATACTGATTTTACAGAGATGATTTTTACCTTTTTCTTTAATTAAAAGCCTTCTTTTTAAGAACCTGATTGATTTTTCCTTGTTTTAAGATCCAAGGGGTTTGGATCTTGATTCACCAGGAGTTGGTGAAAGGAAGGAGGGGGAATGGTTAATTTCTCCTTGTTTTAGATCCAAGGGGGTTGGATCTGTATTCACCAGGAGTTGGTGGGAGAAAGAAGGGGGGATGGTTAATTTCTCCTTGTTTTAAGATCCAAGGGGTTTGAATCTGTATTCACCAGGGAATTGGTGAAGGTCTCTCAAGGCTTCCCAGGGAAGGGAATTAGCTTGAGATGGTGGCAGCGGACCAGAGCTAAGCTGGTAGTTAAGCTTAGAAGTCTTCATGCAGGCCCCCACATTGTACCCTAAAGTTCAAAGTGGGGATACAGCCTTGACAAACCCCGATAATATAATCTTTTGCTAGAGGATAAGATGCCAGAGGAGTTTTGTTGTGGAGCTTTCTCACAGTTGTACTATGACTACAATGAGAGAAAGAAGAAACCAATTGATGGATTACCAAAAAAAGTAAGGTAAGGAAAAGTTGATAAAGCAACTACTGACTGTGTAGATCAGGGGTGGGCAAACTTTTTGCCCTGAGGGCTGCATCGGGTTTCCAAAATTGTATGGAGGGTCAGTTAGCAGAGGCTGTACCTCCCCAAACAGCCAGGTGTGGCCTGTCCCCGCCCCCGATCTGACCCCTCCTGCTTCTCGCCATCTGACGGTCTCCCCCCGGGACTCCTGCCCCATCCAACCCCCCCTGTTCCCTGTCCCCTGACAACCCCCGGAACTCCCGCCCGACTGCCCCCTGCCACCCTATCCAACCCCTCCTCTCGTTCCTGACTGCCCCCCCTGGGAGCCCTGCCCCATCCAACCACCCCTTCTCCCTGACCACCCCCAGAACCCCTGCCCATGACTGCCCCCCACCGCCCCATCCAACCCCTCCTCTCATTCCTCACTGTCCCCTGGGGACCCCTGCCCCATCCAACCACCCCTTCTCCCTGTCCCCTGACTACCCCCAGAACCTCTGCCCCTAGGGTGACCAGACAGCAAATGTGAAAAATCAGGACAGCGGGTGGGGGTCATAGGAGCCTATATAAGAAAAAGACCCAAAAATCGGGACTGTTCCTATAAAATTGGGACAGCTGGTCACCTACTTGCCCCTGACTGCCCCCCGCCATCCCATCCAACCCCCCCTCTCCTTCGTGACTGCCCCCTGGGAACTCCTGCCCCCATTCAACCCCCCTGTTCCCTGCCCTCTGTCCGCCCCGATCCCTATCCATACCCCTGCCCCCTGACCACCACCCCGAACTCTCCTGCCCTGTATCCAACCCCCCGCTCCCTGCCCGCGCTGCCTGGAGCACCGGTGACTGGCGACATTACAGCCATGCCGCCCAGAGCAGCCGTGCCGCCCGGCTGGAGCCAGCCACACCACCACGCAGCACAGAGCACCAGGTCAGGCCCCAGCTCTGCAGCTGCGCTGCCCCAAGAGCTTGCAGTCCTGCCACCCAGAGCATTGCGCCGATGGCAGAGTGAGCTGAGGCCGCGGGGGGGAGGGACAGCAGGGGAAGGGACGGGGGCTAGCCTCCTGGGCCAGGAGCTCAGAGGCTTGGCAGGAGGGTCCCGTGGGCCGTAGTTTGCCCACCTCTGGTGTAGATCCTATTAGTAGGTGAAAAAGTCATCTCAACCAAATTATACTACAGATTGTAAATTCCTGAAAATTGCTCTTGTAACAGCTAGCAGGAGGTTTGGAGATCAGCACACCTTTGATAATAGCTGTAACAGAGTAGTGCTTGTCTGAAGTTGAAGAATGCCACTAATGGTAAATGAGGGCAATTTATGAGCAGCTTACATTATATCTAATGGAAGTTTTCATGGGATTGGATGCATTAGTTCTGAACCTCTTAGTTCATGAAGTTTAATTAGATTTGTGTCTTCCCCAGCATTCTTATTATTCCCATGATAACACTGGATTGAAATGGTTAAAAATGTAGTTGAATAATAAATGAGTGATATCACTTTACAGCAAGAACATTTTAGTCAGACTAACAATGAGGCCTGATTGAAGAGCTCTGTATATATTTTTAAAATTCCTTTTTCTTTAAGATTAGTGAAAGGTGAGAGAAGTCAGATACTAGAAACATACCTGAAAGTTGCCTTCTCAGTCATCTGCGTTCTTTGAAATGCAGAATGACTTTCCTGTAGTTTAATTCTGTCATTTCCTGCTAAAATGGCAATCTCAAGATTCTTTACATAATGTTATTTTTTATGTTAATAAGCAGTGTTTTTGAAAGGTCAGTTTAGTTATTTGAAAAACAAAATTAAGTGATGATGAACTTTTTTTCTTTAAAAGTATTATTGCTCTGCTGTATGTAGATGCTGGGCGCAGATCCCAAGTACTGAAAGGTCAGATTGGGAATATATATACTGAGGTCAGATTTACACTAAAAACTTTTGCTCATATACCAGTGTTGGTTAGGGTTGTGATTTTTGTGATATTTCTAGATCAGCAAAAGCCCTTGTGTAGATGCAGTCATACTGGTATAAAAATGCTTCTGCTGTTATAGCTTATTTCACTCAGGGAACTGGTACAGCTATCTTGGCAAAAGCACTTTTTTTTTTGCCAGTATATGCTGCATATACACACTAGGAGAGTTTGCAAGCAAATAGCTATACTGTAGACTATACTTCAGATTGTGGAAGAATAGCCCCCAATGATTTTAAAGGTTAAACTCTATTGTTGTTCTATTGTTTTCTAAAGCATTAAAACCTGGAGGCAAGTGGAATTGTTTGAATTATTGGATGCCTTTCAAAGGACAACGATATGACCTACATTTGCAGAGATGACAAAGAGTTTGTAAATCCTCAGATACACAAAGACTAATACTCAAAGCCTGTTTGGCAAGTCTTGAGGAGGAACTTTGGTTTTGTTTGGAATGAAACTGGATTTTCCACAAGTTTACCAGTAGGTGGCATTTTTGGAGCAGTCAAAAGTGTTATTTGACCTGTAACAGTTAGGCAGTAGCCTGATTTGATACAGCCAATGCTTAACAGTGATGGTGTGGGAAATACTATGGATAATTTTAGTTCAAATAATAATGGTTCACATTTTCAAGAATTTTATGGCATATTTCTTTTTTTACTTGATGATATCTTCATTACAGCTATTGACAAAGATAATTATATGAAAAATTTGGAAGCCATCTACCAAAAGTTCCAGCTTCAGTATTCGCTGTGGAAAGCTGGTATGGAGGGAGAAAATTTTAAAAAAATAAGGTTTGAGGTATGCAGAGAGCCCTCTGTGCTCTCATATATGAATGTGTTTTATTGTTGTTTTTTAGTGATTTCATATTGACGTACCACCTGTACAAGTGTATTATTTCTGCACTGTGCAGACAATAGGCATGCTGTGTGGGGAAAAAAATCCTTGTATTTTGCTGGAGCAACGGTTGAAAGCAAATCCAGGCTCTAAGTGGAGATGGACAAAAGTTTTTCCAACAAAACTTATTAAAGCCAAAAAGGCAGCAAGCGGATTTGGCAACTCTTGCCAAACTGTTTCAGTTTAAAAAAATCCTAAATAATAATAATAATAGTTCAAAAATGTTTTATTTTTCAATTTAAAAAATTTTGTTTAGAAATTCTTTAATTTTTATTTAAAAAGTTAATAAATGCTCAAAACTGAGGTAAACAAGTAAATTAATGAATATAAAACATAACAATTCAAACAAGAATTTCACTATTCCAGTGTGCTGGGAATGTGGAAAAGGTATGTAAAGTACAGATTAAATTTAAACTATGAAATGATCAAGACATGAGTTAATATAGTCATGATACCTATAAAATTGGTATAGCAGCGGCCAGTACGTCCCTTAGCCCGCACCACTTCCAGCAGCTCCCATTGGCCTGCAGCAGAGAACCGCAGCTACTGGGACCCGCGATCGGCCGAACCTGCGGATACGGCAGGTAAACAAACCGGTCCGGCCCGCCAGGGGCTTTCCCTGCACAAGCGGTGGAACAAGTTTGGGAACCACTGGTCTAAACCTTTTGCACACTGTTCAATTTCTCTTTCATACACTTTATCCAGCAATTTCCCTGTAACATCTGCTCTGTTGGGTGGACTGTATCCTGGTCTTAATGACTGAACCATGTTAGTGAAGTGTGGGTTTTCAATCATACGGAAAGGAGAGTTTGTTGCATAAACAAACCGGGCAATTTTTTCATCAATTACCTCTTTTTGTAATCTGCTGGTTCTTATCTCAAACTTATCTATGGTTGTTTCTGGATGATGGAGATTTTTTTTTTCTTTTTGCTACAGGTGATATACTGTGGCTATGTGACATACATGATGTGACTGAAACACTATCATTGGCAGATAACTCTGAAACTGTAGAAAATGATGGTGATCTTGAAGGTGGATAGTCTTCAGAATCCTGCATGTTGAGGATGGATTCTCCTAAACAAAATAAGTCAATGCAAGTTATTTAATTATTATTACCATACTGCTCATTTTGTATTACTCATTGCATTCACTGACACTCAGTACTACTTTAAAGGTGAAATTGTAAAAGGAAGATCTGCCTATTTCAGCTATTTATCTTTTATCACAACTGCATCTAAAATGATAGTACCATAGAGTAACAACTATATTTTTTGCTCAAACATGAGAATTCAAGAATAGTCCAGAAGGACGACAGGCAGTCCTTAAGAAAGAAGTATGAAATAAAAAAGTTTACCAACCTGAAGATCCTGCATGTTCAGACATGTTCCTTTTATAAGGTTACCATATTTCAACAATCAAAAAAGAGGACGGGAGGAGCCCCGCCCTAGCCCCGCCCCTGTCCTGCCCTAGCCCCGCCCCTGTCCTGCCCTAGCCCCGCCCCTGCCCCTTCCACTCCCTCCCACTTCCTGCCCCCTCAGAACCCCCAACCCTCCCCCCCACGCCTTGTCCCCTGACTGCCCCCTCCTGGGACCCCTGCCCCTAACTGCCCCCCAGGACTCCACCCCCTACCTAAGCCTCCCTGCTCCTTGTCCCCTGACTGCCCCCTCCTGAGACCTTCCCCACATCCTAACTGGCCCCCTAGGACTCTACCCCCTACCTGTCCCCTGACTGCCCCAACCCTTATCCACACCCCCACCCCCAGACAGACCCCTGGGACTCCCACGCCCCATCCAACCACTCCCCACCCCCTGACAGCCCCCCCCAGAACTCCCAAACACCCCCCCCACTCCTTGTCCCCTGACTGCCCCCTCCTGAGACCCCCCCACCTGTACTCTGCCCAAAACCTTACACCCCCCAATCCCCAGACAGCCCCCCCCGAACTCCTGACCCATCCAACCCTCCCCCTGCTCCCTGTCTCTTGACTACCCCCCCAGAACCTCCCTGCCGCTTCTCTGACCCCCGGCCCCCTTACTGTGCTGCAGAGCGGCGCGCTCGACAGCGGGGGAGGGGAGCAGGGTTGGAGCTCCAGACTGCCGGAGGCCGAGGCGACGGCCAGCGATCTGTGAATGCAGGGCGGGGGGAGGGAGGGAGAGGAGGGGAGTGGTCTCAAGTTGCAGGAGAGAGGAGGGGGGAAGTGAAGGAAGGGCTCTGGCTGCCGGAGCCCGTGCGAGTGGCACCATCCGGCCGGCTGCCCTGTAAGCCCTGCACGCTCTGCATGGGGGGCGGGGGAAGTCCGGACATTGACAAATTCCCCCCGGACACTATTTTTAACTGAAAAAAGCCGGACATGTCCGGGGGAATCCGGACGGATGGTAACCCTATCCTTTTATCATCTTCAACGCAGCTTCCTCCTGAGAAGGAACACTTCTCATGATGTTGTTTTATCTGGGCAACCAGGCCTTACATTTCTTTGTTGTGCTGTTTGCATATTGTGTGCATGCCTGTCTTACCCCCAGGTAGAGGAACTTCATTAAAATATTCCCAAACTGGGTCTCTTTTACGGCCTGCTGCCATGATAGGTTTTCCCTTGTAGTGAGAGAATGGTATGGTAGATCTCAAATCAATGAAGGCTACACTCAGAAAGACCTCAAGACTTCTGGAATATGCTGCTCAAACAGTTTCGCTTTTGTTTCTACTGCCTGTCCCTCCCTTCTCACATTTAGCTCCAGACTTCTCCTTGTCCAGATCTATTGCACCCCCAACGATCTTCTGTTAATTGAACTTTTTGAAACTTTGCACTTTTAGAGAGAGGTAAGGGATTGACTTTGTGTACACAAATTTACAGCAGGACAATAGGGTTGAAGTCTGTTATTTCTAACCTCTATATACTATTTATTTAAAAATATTATTGCTATTAACAAGCATGTTATCTCTGGAGACACAAATCTACAGTTTGAGAACTGCAAAACTAAACATCTCTGATGGTATCTTCTAGACTGAGCACTGAGTCCCATTGGGTAGATAGAAAGATTAACCTACATAATCTATACAGAAGCCCCTGGAACCCCATAAGATTGGGTCCCCAATCCATGAACTATTATAACTCATTTACAAAACTTTTCTTAAACATTACATGAATATATTGTCTCATACTCTAGAATTAGAATTTATAATCCCTATTCCATGATGAGATATCTATAACGTATCTTCATTAAAACTACCTTTAGATAGGTTTTTTCCCCTCAAAAAGCATGTTATCCAAAAAATCCATTTTTTTATTTAAAAAAAAACAACAAAACATTGATTTTTATTCACCCTGAGAGCAACTCCCCCAGTTCTGCCCATGGCCGCTCCCATGGCACCATCCCGTTGTGCCACTTCCCCTGCAGCTATGCCCCTGTTCTGTCCACCGCCCCATCCCTGTTCCACCCCCACTCTGCCTATTCCCCCTTAGGCCCCACCCCTGTTCGCTCCTCTTTCCCCCCTCCCACAGCCCCGAGACTGGAAAAGCTCTGTGCTCCCACTGAGGTACGAGGCTCAGGTGCCGGTTCAGGTGTGGGGTTGGGGCTGAGGGGTTCAGAGTGTGGGAGAGGGCTCTGGCAGAGAGTTTGGGTGTGGGAGGGGGCTCAGGGCTGGGATAATGGGTTGGGGTATGGGAGGGGGTGAGGGGTGTGGGCTCTGGGAGGGAGATAGGGTGCAGGAGGGGGTTCCAACTTGGGGCAGGTGGTTGGGATGTAGGAGGGGGTTTGGGGTGTGGGCTCCAGGCGGTGCTTACTTCAGGTGGCTCCTGGAAGCGGCTGGCATGTCTGGCTCCTAGGCGGAGGCGCGGCCAGGTGGCTCTGTGCGCTGCCCCCATCTGCAGGCGCTGCCCCCGCAGCTCTCATTGGCCACGGTTCCTAGCCAATGGGAGCTGTGGAGCTGGCGCTCAGGGAAGGGGCAGCGCATGGAGCCCTCATGGTCATGCTTCCACCTAGGAGCCGGAGGGAAATGCCAGCCACTTGTGAGAGCCACATGGAGCCAGGAAAGGCAGGGAGCCTGCCTTAGCCCCACTGCGCCACCGACCGGACTGTTAATGGCTCAGTCAGCGGTGTTGACCGGAGAGCCAGGATCCCTTTTCAACCAGGCATTCCAGTCGAAAACCAGACACCTGGCAACCCTACTTGGCAGTGAACTTTAAGACTGTCCAGGTTTGTTTGTTCTAGCCACTGAGGGAGTGGCTCAGCCAGAGCAGTGGAGTTAAGGACAGCCTGGGATGGCATGTAAGACTGTGATAGTACCTTGAAAGAGGAGGACTCTTGTGACTTGACTGGAGGGCTAAACCCTCTCCCCCTTCTAAAGCTAGTCAAGCTACTATTGTGCTCACCAAATACATGCAAAAGCCTCTGTGCCTGGTGCTCCACGTGCTTCTCTGATGCCTCCCTTTGTCTCTGCTTTCAGCTGCAAACACAGGAGTTAACTTCAAAATGACTGCAGTTTTCTTCTCATTCAGCATCTCTGACACCATGCAATGACTTGGGGTTCTTTAAATATCAAACCGGTGAATGAGAAAGGCATAAAACTTTAATAAAACAAACTGGAGATCTTCTGTAGTAAGTTGCTGAACACAGCCATTTGGTGTTCCCAACCTCCGCCTCCAGAGCACATCTCCAAATTCCTATGTTCATAATATTGTCTTTTATGAGGGAGCGTCTCTAAATTATAATCTTCTACAAACATATCTCTACAAGATGTATTGACTGGACACCAAAAGTCTGGTTACTATGGGCGGAGGGGGAGAGGTAGCCTTTTGCCCTGGCCTGAAGAGGCAGCTCCTGTGGAAGCACAAATCACCAGCTCAGATGGCCCCTTTGAGGTTTTCAGGGTTGTGGCAGAGGACAGAGTGCGGGGGCCCATGGTGAGCAGAGTAAGGGGCTCCCAACAGGCATGGAATATTCCCCAGGAGGGAAGGAACGTGAGCTGGCCTGCCAGCTAGCGCTTCCCCCAGCCGTGCTCTCAGGCAGCTCCACGGCGGGGAGGGCTCCAGCATGTGGGAAGGGGGGCAGTTAGCACAGAGGGAGTCTGGAAGGGAGGGCCACGTCCTAGCTTGCCAGTGGGGCTGCCTGGCTGCTCCCATGAGGCCGCAACACTCTTTTGACCTGCACTCCCAGGCGGCCTGCTGGAGCTGGGGTTTTCAAGTCCCTTCAGACTGCCTACGCTGGAGTTGACAAGGAGAGCAGCGAGTGATGGGGGTAGGAGACAAAGAGGAGCAAACAAGGGTGGGACCTTGGGGGAAGTGGCAGGGGAAGGGTGGGGTCTGGTTTTCAGAAATTAGAAATTTGGCAACCTTGTATGAAGATGAAGCATGGCAGCTCCTGAGGAGCAAGAGAGGGACTACAGGACGAAAAAGTGAGACAATGGGCTGAGGAATGGCAAGAAGAGGGAGCCAGGCTAAAAGAACTAATCCCAGAACAGCCAGGAGGAGGTGCCTCCAATGGTGAGTAGAGGAACCTGTAACAACCAGCTGTACTGTAATAGTTGCTGTGACTGCTAATTGGTGCCTTGACACTAAAGCCATCAGCCAATTAATGTAGTTCCTCATATGCAAGTGGGCCGGAACCTTTGTAGAAGAAGTGTGGTGGGGACAAGGTCAAAGTCCCCCCCTCCCTCTCTGTGGCTGGCTGCTCCAGTGGTGAGACAGCTGCCTTCTCTTCTGGTGCCACAGCAGCCCCTGGTGGGTGAAAGGTGTAATTGCACTGCCTCCCTGGCAGAATCTATTATTCTGTAGGGGGGGAAAAATCTGTGGGGGACATGAATTCTGTGCTTATGTTTATTTTGTTAAAGTGGTTTCTTTTGTTAACCTGGTTCTGGTGCCAGTGCCCATATGGTGACTGGATGTGCTATGTATCCATTTTTCATGTTAATACAGCCAAGGTGTGAACTAGGACCCTTTTCTTCTCTAGGCATTTACACGTTGTGAATGTGAGAAGGTGACAGGAGAACTGTTCCAAGTGCACCTCCACATGGACAAATCACTAGGTCTTGTGCTAAGTTGATTTCATATGAAAGTATCCACTCATTTTGTTAGCCCTGGCCTTCTGGAACCACTTTTACGCTTACAATTATATTTCATTATGCACATTCCATCCTTGGCCTCTCCTGAACTACAAAATAGGTTGACTATTATAATGGTAACTTTTGCTGTGTATCTAACTGTCCATTAGAAACCAGTACTGTATCTAAGGGCTTGTTTATGCAGGGGGTGTAGTTCACACTGAGTTGACATGCACTAGTTGTTGTGCAATACATAAGCCACACTAATAGCACGTATATGTGGCAGCTGTGCCCTCTTTCAATTCACATCAGTGTGTACATATGGTGGAGATTTGGTGCACACTAAGCATATGGCATGTCTTCCAAGTAGTCCATGGTCATTTGCTTCACTGCAGAGCTGTGTGCATTGTGGGATTTTTCTTGCTGTGCATTGTGGAATGCATACCAGAAGCCAGTGGAATTCTGGGACTTAAGGTCAAACTCCAAAACTCCCATGATTCTGCTCCCTTTGTCCCATGCTTCCTTTCTTTCTAGGCAGGCTAGCGCCATTTTTGAATTGCTGTCAGCCAGCATGGATGCAACAATGCTCTGTGCCATTATGCTGACAGATGTGTGAATATGCTACTACACAAGCTCTTCCTAAGTGTCACAAAGTGCAGTGCCATTTCTCAGCTCAGAAAACCAGAATCAGTTGGTGGTAGAGGATTGTTCTTCAAAGCTGCGATGAGCACCAGTGGTAACAGAATTCAGGATGGTGAAGGCAACCTTTTTTTGAGATCATTGCTGAACTAGCCTCAGAGCTACAGTGGCAGTGTACCAACATGCAGCGTCCCATACTTGTTGATAAGTGGGTCTCCATTGCGACCTGGAAGCTAGCCACCCCTGACTGTTACTGGTCTGTAGCCAACCAATTTGGCATGGGGAGATCGATTGTTGTCATGCAGGCCTGTGCTGTCATGCAGAAGGTACTGTGGCACTGGGCAATAAAGCTTGCCAGTGCTCAGGAGGTTATTGATGGCTTTGGATGCATGGGGACAATATACAACAATGCTTTCTGGGTTTGTGTCAGGGCTCAAAGTTCCCAAGTGTACCAGATGTAGGATGTACATAATTCTGATTGTTAGAATTAAATTCTTACCAGCATCCTTTAACAAAATTCTGACCTTACCTGAAGTGCTATTTGAATCATTTTGACACAGTAAACTATTTCTTTCTGTTCCTCCTCTTCTTCCATCTCTGCTGCTTCCTCCACCTCCTCCTGGAAAAATACAATACAAATAAAAGCAAGACAGAATGAAGGATATATGATTGATACTGATAATCCCTAGAGGCACAGACAAAAATTAGCATAATCCCTTCTGGCTCATTGAGATGCTTCAGCAGGAACAGCCGTCTGGCCTGCTATTGAGGGTACTGGGTGGATTTCACCTCCATCCACTATGTGCTTCACCTGCATCAAACTCTGACTTTGTATCATCCAAAACCAGGAAATTAGTGATACTGAATAAAAGTGTATTGATAATCTAGTTTCACTAGCTGAATTGGTTCAAATATTCCAGGATAGCATAAATGAAAAGCAAGGAGGAAAACAACTTTACCTCATGCTATGTTAATGGAAGAATACCAATGAAATTTGCAAGTTTACAATAATTTATAAAAGATTTTTCAATAATGACCTTACAGTCATTCCATTTTTGCAGTATCAGAAATGAAAATTAAAAATTACAAACATGTATAAATTGATGAACCTACCAACCCTTTAGGAACATCTCCAATCTCAGGAGTCCCACAAAATAACTCAGATAAAAAGCCTTCCAGATGGTTATAATCAGTTCATGCTATCACATACACAAGGTGATCACCAAAGAAACGTATACCTGGATAGAAACTGGCTGCAACACATGGGGACTACAAATCAACCTGATATTTCAACCCCAAAACCGGCTAAGATTTTATTAGAGACATGAAAATCAAACACACCCCAAATTGTTGGTACCTGGGCCTCACAATAAAATTTATCCTCAAAGAGCTTCAAAGTGGCTATAAATCACTAGAAGAAAAACTCCACAGGCATTCTATCCATAAAGAAACTACTAGATAGCTTTAAATACAACACTTTGATAAAACTACTGCCATTTGACCATGTACTTCGACCCATTCTACTATGTGGGAATGAAGTCTGGGGTTGAATTTTAGTATCTGCATACAACGATTGGGATCAAACCTCAACAGAAAAACTGTATCTGTAAGGAGCTCCAGCAACCATGGCTGCAGAATAGTATTTGGTCAACTTCTCCTGCTAATCCACATACAGAAAAAAGCATTTAACTTCTGATACCATCTCAACCAAAGCAGTTAACACTCCCTCCAACCCAAAAGCATTAGGAGATCACAACTATAGCCACACAAAAACATGATCAGCTCCTATATCACCACGCGCCAGACTCAACAACTCCAACCTCCTGACCAATGGAGCAAACAGCCACACACAAAACTGAAACTTTCTCAAGTTGCAACGTAAAGGAGCAATATATGTGTGGCATTGGGACGAAACAACAAGCTAGATTGCTACAGTTCCCTGCACAGATCTATCACACCAGGAGGGACTTATTACAGTGAAATGTGAAAAATTAAGGCAGACTCCCACCAAATATAGAATCAGTCTAGAAACTGCAGTGGAAACTGGGAAGCTCAAAGCATGTGCTCATTTGGTTGTATAGTCATTACGACAGAAGAGTTTGAAGAAAGAAATACACTTTCTACTCTAGTGTCCAAATTACAAAAAAGAGTGGAGAAAAAATATTTCCCTCAAATTATCAGGAAATATAAAATACTTTTAATCAAAAAGTGATGAAGAACTTGCCCCCCCCCCAAAAAAAACAACAACCCTCAAGCAAACCAACCAGACTGTGCCAAATCCTGGGAGAAAGAAGAAATGGCAAAGAGGGTATTACACTAGGTAGCAATCTATCACAACATCAATAACGGATACTAATGACTAATGAACAAACCTCAAACACAGTGTGAAGCCCTGTTCTGGATTGATTGTATTACCTCTGATAGACACTTAAGGATCTTGTCTCTTTTGTACACTTTAGCAATGCCCATATATCCTGTTAGGCCCATAAAATATTATTGAACTGAACTGTAGTACCTGATCTGAGATTATTATATTTTCACAAAGTCTCTTAAAAAACCCACAGGAAAGATTTTTAAAAGAGATATGCATCTCTCTCCTTCCATCTCCACCCAGACTTTATGTAAGATCCTACAAATATGAAGATGTTTTATTTCATATCTATGGTATTGAGAATTTCTTTTTTATTTTAAAAGAACATAACTAACACAACACTGACTTACTGTGAGGCAACTATAAAAAACAACATTCTGAAGGATTTTTTCTCACCTGTACAGAATCTAGCAAACAAAGATGTTTTACATTTTTGGGGAAATGCAGTATAACACATGGTTTTACTCAAATATGAATCCCTAAAGAAAAAAACAAACAAACAACAAACATTTGTATTATACTCACTTTGCCATGCGATTTGTTAATAACTGTAACATCAGTAAAGTTCAATTTAAATTATATCAAAATTTGGTGAAAACCATTATAATTTCTGAAGTATTCCCAGTGGAAATTTTAGGAAACTTTTCATTAACAAAACATGCTTGATTTCAGAGAAATGTTATGATTATTGTGCTACTCATGCAATTGGTGAGTCCCACTGAAGTCAATGGAGCTCTGTGTGGACACAGAGATGCACTGAATTGCAGAATAGAAACTTTGTTTGCTCTCTGCAGGTTAATATAAAGAAAAAACCTCCCACCCAAAGACCTTAGAAACTAACAAAAACTGATGTTAAAAATTAACAAGTCTTTCTAACAGGCTTTCAGATTTATTGTCTATATATCAATCACTTACCCTAGGGATCGCATTATTCCTTTCAACTTTAAGAAAACTTTCTAAGCTGCTCGTTGTGTTCTTTAGTTCTGCAAAAATTTCTTCTTTTGACATAAATGAAATATATCAGCGCCCAAAGATCATTTAAATCATATGCCTTCTTCTTGCTTTGTTTATCCAAATCAGGCCTTGGTGTAAACTTATTTGACAGGTACACAAATAAGTTAAAGCATTCTTTGTAATCATCTCTATCCATCATCTTAATTGAGACTCCCAAATCCTTCAGTCACCATGAGCCTCTCTATTCTGACTCATTGGAAAAATTATATATACCTGAAGCTTTTATTTTCAAAGCTATTTCACTTGTGAATGTCAAGAGAAAAGTGATACTATCACTGCAGCTATCGCAGGATTTATATGAAATTAGAAATGTGACTTTCTATTTTTCTTTGGTGTAGGGTTCATTTGTCTGGATGTATTCTTAAATTTTCTTTAGAATTAGAACTTCTGAATGTTCATCACAAGGATTATTGCAAGCATAACCCCTGTAGTGGTGGGGTTCATTTAGGGGTCAGCAGGCAGGCCACGGCTCAACGGTCTCCAAAGTCATAGGGAGGAATAGGATGGGTAGTCTGGGGGCCTGGCACTCAAGTTACAGTCTGTCCTCCAGGTTACCCCCCAGTGGGACTAGAGGCAAAGGGAAGGGCAGGGGGACCCAGCCCTCCCTCTCTACCAGGTCCCAGCCCCGGGCCTAAGTAGGGAGCAATTGCGGGGTGGTTTCCATCCCCTTTAGCTGATGCCCAAACCAACCTCCCCAGGGCCATTTCCTTCCCTCACCCAGTGATCTCTTCAGTTTGGGGTATGGTCACAGCCCTCTGCTTCCCTCTTCACAGAGGGCTATTCAAGCAGTCTCAGTGATTTAGATAGTCAGTCAGGGCTTCCCAGCTCCCTCTGCAGTGTCCAGTGATTTCCCCCTTACCAGGGAAAAGGGGAGAGAAGAAGGGGTCACACCGCTGGCTGCCCAGTTGGGTCTTACTCACAGTCTAAATCCTTCCCCTGTGGATTTCTCTGTCTCAGAAGGTACTAACTGGCTTCCTTCCTGTAAACAGCTTCTCCTTCACTCTCCCTCAGCTTGATTGCCAAAGTCCCATTTTAAGCAGGTCCTCTACTTAGAGTATGCTATGCAGCTGATGAAGGTTGGGATCTACATCACCCCTTTAGTGATGTAGATCCCTTTACAGTGAGGGATCTGTAAACCCCATCAAACTCATAATTTCCAAATGGGTGCATTTTCCTGTTCCAAACTAAAGAGCAGCAGTGTTTTGTTGGGTGTAGTTATTAAAGTTTTCTTGGAATTCTTCCTTAGATGGTATTTGCCTAAACTTTCCTCTGAATACTAGCATGAAAGTCCTGATCAAACTCTGTAAAACTTGAAAAGAGCAGTTTACCTTTAAATAAATGTCTAACTGCATAGAAGTTAAACACATAAATGACATCATTTTAGAAATTCATAAAGAACAATTTCCTCTTCCTTCTTATAATAATAATACATGGAGATATACCTATCTCATAGAACTAGAAGGGACCTTGAAAGGTCATCAAGTCCAGCCCCCTTCACTAGCAGGACTAAGTACTGATTTTGCCCCAGATCCCTAATCCTGCCACATACTCTGTACAGGCAAAGCCCACAGAATAAGAACATAAGAACGGCCATACTGGGGCAGAGCAATGGTCCAATAGCCCAATATCCTCTTTTCTGACAGTGCCAGATGCTTCAGAGGGAATGAACAGAATAGGGTAATTATTGAGTGATTCATCCACTGTTGTCCAGTCCCAGCTTCTGGCAGTTGGAGGTTTAGGGACATGGGGTTGCAACCCTGACCGTCTTGGCTAATAGCCATTGATGGACCTATCCTCCATGAACTGATCCAATTCTTTTTTGAACCCAGTTATACTTCTGGCCTCTCCCGTGGCAATGAGTTCCACAGGTTGGTTATGCATTGTGTGAAGAAGTACTTCCTATGTTTGTTTTAAATCTTCTGCCTATAAATTTTATTGGGTGACCCCTGGTTCTTGTGTTATGTGAGGGGTAAATAACACTTCCTTATTCGCTTTTCCCACACCATTCATGATTTTATAGATATGTCTATAATTCTTATAATTAGTCATCCCTTGTCTAAGCGAATAGCCTTTTTAGTCTTTCCTCATATGGAAGCTGTTCCATACCCCTAATCATTTTTGCTAGCTTCTCTGTATCTTTTTCAATTATAATATGACTTTTTTTGAGATGGGAGGGACAAGGTGGATGAGATAATGTCTTTTATTGGACTAACTTCTGTTTGTGAGAAGGACAAGCTTTCGGGATGGGGCAACCAGAACTGCATTACAGTATTCAAGGTCTGGGTGTACCATGGATTTATATAGTGACATTATGATATTTTCTGTCTTATTATCTATCCCTCTTCTAAAAGCTCTTAACATTCTGTTAGCTTGTTTGACTGCCACTGCACACTGAGCAGCTGTTTTCAGAGAACCATCCACGATCACTCCAAGATCTCTTTCTTGAGTGATAACAGCTAATTTAGACACCATCATTTTGTATTTATATTCAGGATTATGTTTTCCAATGTGCATTACTTTGCATTTATTCACATTCAATTTAATCTACCATTTTGTTGCTCCATCATTCAGCTTTGTGAGATCCCTTTGTAACTGTTCTTTACTATAGTTTCAACCAATTTGCCTGATACTGAAGTTAGGCTTACTGGCCTGTAATTGCTAAGATTATCTCTGGAGCCTTTTTAAAAAATCAGCATTACATTAGCTATCCTCCAGTCATCTGGTACAGAGGTTGACTTAAGCGATAGGTTACATACCACAGTCAGTAGTTCTGCAATTTCAATTTGATTTCCTTTAGAACTCTTGGGTGAATAACCATCTGGTCTGGTGACATATTGTTTAATTTATCAATTTGCTCCAAAGCCTCCTCTACTGACATCTTACTCTGGGACAGTTCTTCAGATTTGTCACCTAAAAAGAATTACTCAGATCTGGGAATCTCCCTCACATCCTCTGCAGTGAAGACTGATGCAAAGAATTCACTTAATTTATGTTTATGGCAACCCTGCAAAATAGTAATACCCATTTCCCAAATTTCCAGCTTCTATTCTGATAATTTTTACAATTCATATATTTCTCAATTCAAAATTCTGCAGTGCATATTGATGATTAAAACTTTAAGCACAGCATAAAATTAATTAAATGCAATATTAAGATAAATAATAAGCAATATTATAGTGACTGCATTATTTATTGTCATATTTAATTCAGTAAACGCTTCAATTATTCAGTTCATTGAAGCTGCTGCAGAATATCAAGTCTGCTGGACCAGCTTGCTGCAGAATCTAGGTGTCTTGCTATATAATTTAAGTTGATCTTTTCACAGATCACATTGGGCCTTGATTATAACCAGTTTTCCCCAGGTTAAGTTTCAAATGTATACATTAGCAAATTATCTTGAAAAGCACTTTAGCACAGATGGGATCATTCATAGGAGCAGTACACTGAAAGATCTTCACCCCTTAAGTCATAGCTCCTCATTTACTGTGCTACCTTGAGGTTTCATCATGAAATCTCTCGTTAGTGAGGTGGACTGTAAACATTATGCTGTTAGATGAATCATTGTTAGTCTTCCTCGAATCACATTCTTTTGGCTTTTCAGCAGATTCCAGATTTTATTCAGAACATTAGAAGCTGAAATTCAATTCAGACATTAACTGCCAAAAAAAGTAACAGAAAGTATTCCTAAACAGTCATCTTAAGTATGCAGAATAGAGATGTAGACAGCAGAGCTGAGATACATGCAGAAAACATTCAGACAGGGAGTCCAGTTTTGATTTATATTTACCGGTTTTCTGTTGCTCCAGTATGCAATCTGTTTGTTAAGCAAAATGAATGTCTATAATTCTTTAAGGAGCCTTTGATGTCTCTTTGGAGAGTTTGAAGTACTGTATAGTCTATTTAGAAATACTTGTAGATTTTCAGTAATTTTCTTCCTTTTTAAATTATTGGAAATATTTGCATGAAAACTTGATCTTTGTTGCTTAAAATGTCATCTCTTTCTACAAAGTGTTCCTCACCTAAAGTTACAATCCTCTTGACATCATGCTTATCTCCACACTAACTAATGATATTATAAACAGAGAATTATAATTTATTATTTCATGACAGGAGTAAGCAATAGAAGCAGATGAACTTCTAAGCCTCAAAGATCTTGTTTTTCATGCAAATCAAAATAAAGACAAACGGAAAGAGAAATACTGAATATGTTATGTAAGCAGAATTGTCTCCATACAGAATGTACTTTAAGTGCTCAGTGAGGCATCACTGGGCCTTTAAAAGGGAAAAGGTGTTGGCCCATTTCTGAAAATATGGAATACATACTCTGAAAAAATGACAAAAATTAGTTTCATGCAGTACAATAATTAGGGCCAAATCCTTTCTCAATATCCTGTACTAATCCTGTGTAGCTTGACACAGCACAAGGGTTTCCTATGAAGGTATATGTGGGGGGATGAGGAATCTGCCATACCACAGACTGCAGTGTCTCAGGACCATGGTAGCCACCTCAGTATTTGTGACCTACTTTCAAGAGAGGATTTACTTCATATATAAAGATCCACTGTCTCCACTCTTGCTCTTGCCTTGGTCCTAGCCTCCCCTGTGTACTGGTAGACACACATACCAGAAGAGCCGCTATCATGCATAGCTGCAGACATCTGGCACAGGGTCCCCAAATTGTGCCTTTACAAACACTGTAGAGTGGGATTGCACCAGTTTTCCTTCATCTGAAATATTCCATTTCAAGGAAGGTGGGGGTAGGATTTGTTCCTAAGTTAGGAGGCAGCACAATCCCCCCCAGTAATCTGAACCATCTACAGTATGTCCTTCACAGCTTCATGGCTCTGCTTTCAGAATTGTGTTATTTTTAAGACGGTGTGGTATAGGAAGAATATTAAACGGCGAAGAGGAGGTGTGAAATATATTCTGAGAGTACATTTGAGATGTGTTTCCCCGAGCTGAAACAGATTGGAGAGTCTATCAACACCACACGAGGAAAAAAATCCTCTTGAGTCTCAGAATCAAATGAAATTATCTCGTCTGTTTCCCAGGTTCCACACACAGTATCAATTGTGACAAACATTTTAAAATTAACTGTTTTACACAAAGATGAAACTGAAGTCTTTAAAAGACCATATTCTTCTAATAAACATATCTGAAGGGGAATGACTCCACGGCTGTACAGAATTACTGTCTCTGGACACATAGAGCCAGCTCTGAATGAACATGAATTTTGTGGCTATGATTTTTTAAAAATACATTTGAACAACAGTACTCAAATAAAAATAACTCTTATTTTTTCCATTGAATAAACATCAAGATAGAAAGCCAGAATTAATACATAGAGGCAAATTAAGATGATGGGTGGAGGCATATGCTAGTTACAGGCAACCTCTAAAGGTGCAGTGGTTCATTTGGGATCCTAATTCAGATACACTTAAATCAGATTTTTTTAAGTATTTCAATTCTTCCTACTTCCAGATGGAAGATTATGGAAATATAGGTATTTCAGTAATTCCTGGTTTTGGTCAGCATGGAAATGGAAATATAGAGGGCCTCAAATATAAAATATGCAAATGTGAAACTGTAAACAAATCTTCTTATATGTCATTATTGGGTCAGAAGCTGAAAAGCAGGTGCCTACAGGGTATGAGACCGCTTGGGTTTTCAGTGCTGATGCAGTGTTGTGCAGTGTTCTTCTGTGCCTGCCATTAGAGATATAAGCCACTGTAAGTACCATTAAACCAGAAGACTATGTCTCCATAAACAGCATTACCATCCCAGTTAAACAGGAGCTTGAGGCTCCTGATCCAGATCTATTTGTGACTTTTCTTTTTAGTCTGCCTATAGTCCCCTATTAAATTAGATCCATACATTCATACAGGAAGGAGCAGAATTGCAGATCTGGACATTGCTCAGCCCTGCTGAGGTAAATCACAGTTGATATACAGGGCACTGCAACCCAGGATCTGTCTGAGAGTGGGAGAATCGTGTGATTCCGCTCCAAAAGACAGGTGATGGCTCGAGGCCTTAGACCTAAAGGGGTGCACTTAGACCAGGAGGGGTCAGAGATGCAGTTAGCATGGTAACTTCAGCAGTGCCCATTATTCCTATGTTACCAGGTCCAAGGATATGACCCTAATAATGGGTTTCATTATTTTAATAAATCTAGACCAAAATTCAGTTGGTAGGATGACCACTGGTTGATGAGAAGTCCACTGACAAAACATGGTCAAATCCTGACTGTCGGAGTCACACCAGAGTTCCATTGAAATCAGTGGTCACATGAATAAGGCAAACAAGGTTTAACCCATAATATATTGCCCAAACCCACTTTAACTCTCTTTTCTGTACATTCTCTCTTTTTTCCCTATCATGATATTTTAATATAAACAAAAAAATTACCCTATTTCATCAATCTGCCCTCTCTGAATTATTTAGTGATCACACAGTCCATTATCTGTGATATCATAATCACTGCAATGACAGTGAAACATCACAAACATTGGATGGTGACTGTGATGCTGGGAGCCGACTGGCAGAGCCTCCCTCCTCCCCAATACTGTAGCTCACATCAGGCCTGACACACTCATTGCCCTAACACACTGTTGTCATAATATATATCTCAAAGGTGTCATGTAAGGTATCATATGTAAACTGGTGACACGCTGGTCCTGAAAATCCTTGTGTGATGTTTGGATGGATTGTATTAAAAAAATTATAGATGTGTGGTGAAAATATGTTCTTAAAATGTGTTGGGAGGCAGACATGAACCCAGACTGCCCTAGACAAATGAATAGTGTATTTACCTGTCTGATTGGCTTAGTTACAGGCAGAGGACAATAGAAGTATATTTACATATAAGGAAAACAAAACCATCAAGCTAAACAAGTGGGCAAGAAGACCATTTAATAACCATGCTGTGGGACACAATCTGTATCCCAGGCTTCCTAGCTCTTGAGGCAGAAACAATGGACTTTCAGTAATACAAAGGGAGCTAAAAGACCTTTTAGTTATCCATCACAGAGGGGATGATAGGGTACAGCACCCTTTGAGTCTATGAAAGCTGCAGCCCCTTGGCCTGCAAGGCAAAAGCTGCTGCAAACTTGATGTGAGTAACCTGCTTAGACAAAGATTGTAATGCTGAAATTAGGTTTTAGGCACTAGAAAGTCTGCTTTGTTTTGTTTAGCTTGTAACTACAACTGTCTCTTTCATTCTTGTTTAGTATCACTTAAGTCTGTTCTTTGTTGATAAACTTATTCTTGGTTTATTACAAAACCATCTCAATGCTTTGTATTAAAGTGGAGCCTGAGTCCTCAGCTAAACCTATAGCTGAGGTTTTCTGTCTCTTTGGAGGCAGCAAACTTGATCATTTCTGTGAGTGTCACAGTGAGAGGAACTGAGCACTGCAGAAAGATGTCTCTGGGGAACTCGGGAATTGGGGTTCGTTGATTATTACCTACAGGGCAAGTTTGGACTATCAGAGTCCTGAAGAGTTTGCTAATAAGGCAGGCAGGCTGGTGTTTCAAGGAGCTGGCACACAACTTAGCAGCAGAAAAACTCTCACTGGCTGAGGTAGGGAGGGGTAACAGTGGTTCACAATTCTGGGTGTCCAAAGCCGACTGAATGTAGAGATGGCACATCTATAAATATATATTTTTATACTCAGGCAAAAAGACAAAGAATAAAATGCATAATGGCAATGAATTTTAGTAAAATATTAGACATATAATTAGCTGTTGGTGAAAGTGCTGAAACTATCATATAAGGCAAACTCTCCCAGCAACTCAACTTTAGGCCAAGTAAAAAGGTGAATAATTCTGAAAAAATGTATAATTTACAGTGTTTGTTTTCACAGATAATCCTTGGTTGCTTAGGTTTAAGTACACAGCCTAGCTGTCACCAAAGAACACCACACAACAAATCAAGGTGTTAGCTGGGAGTAAATGCCAGCAGGGAACATGGAAATATACTTGTAGGTCTTTTGTTTTCTTTTTGTTGTTTTACTTGTGAGAAGCACTTAGATTCTACAAGGATGGGTGCCAATATCAGAACCTAGATACACAGATGGGAAACCCAAACTCCTTGGGTGTATTGTAATATATTAGGCAGAAAGATAAGTGCAGAGGAAGTGTATTGGAAGAGTGCAGGTGATTGGTATAAATACTCTTCTTGAAGTGTGTCAGAAATGTTTTTGTACATTTTTGGAATAAAATAGCCAATGAGTTCCAAGTTATGAGAGTTAATGGTATAAATACACTGGGAGAACCACAAACAGCTGATTCAATTCTGTTTTCTATAATGCCCATTTTACGTGTGTGTGAGTCTAAACATTCATGGAGTATTTCAGATTGGTCCGTTGGGTGGGGAGAGAGGGGGAGGGTGTCAGATTTTAGAAAGGTATTTAGTCACCTGCTTGGGCACTTTAGAAAATCCCACTAGGTGATTATCTGCATCATTAGGTGCCTAAATACCTTTGGCATTTGTCCCTATGTCTCTTGAGGATCAGCAGGTAGGGTGTGTCTACACTACAAAATTAAGTCGCCCAAAGTTATGTCGATGTACAGCTGCTGCAGTAATTAAACCACTTTTGCATGTCCACACTATGCTCCTTGTGTCAGCAGTGTGTGTCCTCATTAGCAGTGCTTGCATCGATGCAGAGAGCAGCACACTGTGGGTAGCTATCCCTCTGTGCAACTCGCCACCATCTAGCGCAGGGTGTTGTGGGAAGGGTTTGCAAAGCCTCATGGGGGCAAATGAGTCACGCAGGGGTGACTGGGAATATGGTTTCAATGTCCCATGATGCAGTTTTCTCCATCCCATAATATTATCTGCATCCCATAATGTTTCATGCCTCTTTTCAAAAGCCCCGCAAACCCATGTGTCCGCCATCTCTGTAAGAAGCATGGATCTTGCACTGCTCTTCAGTACTGTGCTAACCATTATAAATAACGTGTCTGGTCCTTCACTATTTCGGGAGCTGCCAGAGGAGCCGTGAGGGATATGACAATGCCTTGTAGGCTGACTTGCTGACAGCCGTAGAAAGAAACAATTCAAGGTTGTTGGCATTCACGGAGCAGTTGCAGGCAGTCAGTGCTGGTTCTGGACCTGAGAAACTGTTAACCCAAAATGAGATTCTTAAGCTGGGTTAACTAAGGAGATGTAAGTTACACCCACCTTATCCAGCATCTATCGTCAGGTATTCAGTTAATGACAGAAAACATAACCATAAGGTAAGGTGCAAAACAAACAATTTGTTAAAACCAGGACACCCAATATAAGGGTAACATGTATGAAACAAAACTACTCGGTTGTTAACATGAAACAAGGGCTTAAAGCCCAGAACCAGAATACACTGTGGACAGATAAGGAATAAATGAGGATTAACACAGTACCATGTTTCGTAGGGAAGAGGCATGGACACCAATGAAGACAAGGGCTGGGAACACTGGACACCACGGATCAGATTCAGGAACACAGGAACGCGATGGGATCTCCACACAGATGAGTTGATCTTCGGTCTTCTTTTCTTCAGGTCTTCTCGGCTTGCCACGTCGTCCTGGGTGCAAGTATGTGGACACTAGCTGGAGTGACAGCCAATGACAACTGCCCTGCATGCAAGCAATCTGACATTGGTCTGGCTATGGAGTTCCAAGTAGGGAACCAGATGGAACTAGATGGTACTAACATGGGTGCAGGTCTGCTTCTGGGGTGGGCAGCAGTGCATGAGTGTGAGCACTCGACTGTCACTCAGATGGACAGCCCTGAGGGATGGGCATCCAAGCCTTAAGTAACCTGCTGTCTCCAGGCAGATTACGAGGTCATCTGACCTTCACTTTCCCGCTCTTGGCAAAAAGGCTGCCAAAACCTTCATGAAGAAGGAGGCCCAATATGGAAGCCAACAACAACTTTAAAAAAACCAAAATGGCCATATAGGGGCAAGATGGTGTAAACAACCCCAAACAGAAATTTCCTTTACAAAACAAGCACAGACTGGTGGGATCACATTATGCAGGTGATAATGCAGGTTTGGGATGATGACGCCTGGCTGCAGAACTTTTGGATGCACAAGGCCGTATTCATGGAACTATGTGCAGAGCTCGTCCAAGCCCTCCAGTGCAGCTACACCAAAAATAAGAGCTGCACTCACGGTGGAGAAGCAAGTGGCGATCACTGTGTGGAAGTTGGCCATGCCAGATAGCTACCAATCAGTCGGGAATCAATTTGGAGTTGGGAAATCCACCGCAGGGATTGCTGTGAAGCAAGTGTGCACGGCTATTAATCACATCCTGCTATGAAGGACTGTGACTCTTGGCAACGTGCAGGACATTCTGAATGGTTTTGCAGCAATGGAGTTTCCGAACTGCAGTGGGGTGATAGATGGCACGCATAGCCCTGTTTTGGCAGCAGACCAACTCAACAGAAAGGGCTAATTTTCTATGGTATTGCAAGTGCTGGTGGATCACTGGGGCCGTTTTTTTGACATCAATGCGAGACAATTAGGGAAGGTGCACAAAGCACGCATCTTTAAAACACAGGCCTGTTCCGAACAATGCAAGCAGGGACTTCCTTTCCAGACCGGTGGATTACCATTGGGGATATGTTCCTTGGAGACCCAGCCTACACCTTACTCCTGTGGCTCATGAAGCCATACACCGGCTACCTCGACAGCAGCAAGGAGCGCTTCAACTACAGGATCAGCAGGTGCAGAGCAACTGTTGAATGTGCCTTTGGCCATTTGAAAGGCCACTGGCGCTGCCTACTCACACAATTAGACTTTAGTGAAAATAAATCCCCATGGTTATAGCTGCCTGATTTTGAGCAGCCAGATACCAGGGCTTTAAGAAAGCTCAATGGGGAGCTATTCGTCTCAGGGAGGCTTTGAAAGACCATTTCAATAGTGAGCCACAGTAATGTGTGTTGTCGTAGTGTGCTCCGCTTGGCATTGTTTTTAGCACCCCAGTATGAACCTTGTAATGAGTGCTATGTGTGTGGTAGTATAACATTGCAAATGCACCTAGTGCTATTATCTTTGAATGATGTCAGCACCAGCCACCATATGTTGTGAACTAATAAAGATGAATTAAGTTTCCATAAATAGACTTTTATTCCAACCACATGCAAACAAAAATTGTAACTGAATGAAACTGTAAATACAGGGAAAAGAACTTTGAAGGGGAAAGAACACACACACACACACACCAACCGTGTCTCTCACAGGTCAGTGTATGTGTGGCTGTGATTGAGTGTACTCTCCCTCGGGGTGGAGTGGTAGGGTACTGCAGTGGCCCTAGAACTTGGGATGTGGAGGGAGGTGTGTAGGGAGGTCCTGGAATGTAGCTATCAATTGGCTGCAGAGGAAGGTGAACGTGGGTGACTTGGACCTGAAGATCTATAAGAGTCTCCAGCATGTCCATCTGGTGGTTGATGAGAAGCACTATCATAGGGGTTCTCAAACTGGGGGTCAGGACCCCTCAGGGGGTTGCGAGGTTATTACATGGGGGATTGCGAGCTGTCAGCCTCCACCCCAAACCCTGCTTTGCTGCCTGCATTTATAATGGTGTTAAATATATTAAAAAGTATTTTTAATTTATAAGGGGGGGGGTCGCACTCAGAGGCTTGCTATGTGACAGGGGTCACCAGTACAAAAGTTTGAGAACCACTGATTATCTTTTCCTGCTGTGCACCTCTTTCCTTGTCCTGTGCGTTTGTCCTCTCTGCACTTTCCTTTTCCATTCTGTCCACAAGGATGCTCCTCCAAGCCTTCTGCTCAATATCCGCAGCACCAGAGGTTTGCAGGATCTCTTGGAACATGTTGTCCAATGTCCTCTTTCTTCTCCTTCTTATATGGCTGAGCCCCTCTGCTAGTGTGGGTGGAGAGACCCTTAAGGCCACATTTCCAGCTGCAAAAGACACAATGCACAGAGGTACTATTGCGAGTGTTTTCATTCTCCTTGAGCCACACATGTTACAAGCACAACATTCTCACTTCCCCTTGGGATTCATATAGATCATGGCAGCAGTCCCATACATTGTGAGTATGGCCAGGAGTAAAGGGAGCGATTTGGGGGGGTGCACACGTGTATGTGGATAGGACAATTGAACCGAATACTGGCACTGTTTTCCATAGGTGGTGGTGATTTTGGCTGATCTCAGTCCTGGGGTAACGGAGGCTAAAAGGGAACAGCTCCTGCATGCGTCTGGCTGCAGACTGGGTCCATAAGCTGTTAGCCTGTGTGTTGCAATGGTGCCTGCTGAAGTAATTGCTGAGTGGCACGGGAAAGTATCATGCCACGATGGAATAAATAAGGCAGTCCTCCCCAGAAACCTTTGGCAGAGGATTGCAAACTACCTCTGGGAAAGTTTTTTAATATATGGAGATATACCTATCTCATAGAACTGGAATGGACCCCAAAAGATCATTGAGTCCAGCCCCTTGCCTTCACTAGCAAGACCAAGTACTGATTTTGCCCCAGATCCCTAAGTGGCCCCCTCAAGGATTGAACTCACAACCCTGGATTTAGCTGACCAATGCTCAAATCACTGAGCTATCCCTCCCCCTACTGCAAGATCTCAATGTTGGATTCACTGGTCATCCCAGTGCACGTAAACAAACTGTTCTGCAGGGCCCCCTCTGCCTAGCAGTACAGGGGAATGAGAAGCAGATAGCAACTCTACCTCTATTGGCTATTTCGCTACCTCTTCTTGCCTGATAAAAAAAAATAGTAAGTAAACAGATGTGTCCCTGCAATATCACTTCAAACTGCATACTTACCAAAGGTTCCTTTCCTTGCATCAGGTTCGCCAGTGCTGGACAGTAGGGACTGGCTCGACTGCTCCAGTGTCCAGAGGCCCTGGCTTGCCACGCCACTGAATCGCCCAGTTGCCTGTCCCCAATACTCCTTGTCCTTCTCTTCCTCATCCAATGCCTCCTCTTCATTGTGCACTGTGGGGGCCTGTGACTCCATTTCCCCCAAAGTATTCATGGGGCTCTTGACAGCACAGGTGGTGTCTGCCCCAAGGATGGCATGCAGCGGTTTGCAGAAGCGGCATGTCTGCAGCTCTGCACTACAGTGACTGTTTGCCCCCATTGCCTTCTGGTATGCCTGCTGCAGTGCCTTGATTTTCACACAGCACTGCTGTGTGCCCCTGTTGTAGCCCTTCTCCTCCATGCCCCAAGTGATCTGGCTGTAGATGTCAACGTTGTCACGTTGTCTGGAGTGGCTCACGACCGACCGTAAGTGCCAATCTCAGGTCAGACTGTCAGAGAACAGGGCAGACACCCTAAACTGATGGTATAATTAGATTTCACCAAGCCAAAAACAAATGTGCACTCCTGGATCACTATAAACAGTATTACCATGGAGTCACAGTCAATTCTCTTGTAAACAAACTAAAGATTAATTAAGAAAACATCTGCTTTGATCCCTATTTGAGAATTAGTTTGAATGCATACCAGCACTTAACAGTTCTTTGATATTCACATACACATGAATTGGCCTATGGCTTTGGCCTGAGCTTGTCTGTCAGCATCACAGATCTTTCTACAGTTGGATAGGAGAAGCAGTGCCTTCACAGCCTCTTCTCTCCACAGATGCAGAAGATCCACCATGTTGTGTACTCCAGGCAGGAGCACATTTGCTGCGTGGAGCCAGCATGATCAGCTGGACAGTTGCTATGTGAGGTCTCCACGCCGACCAAACAGGAAATGGAATTTTAAATTCACAAGACTTTAAAAGGGGTGGGGTATGTACCTGCATACCTGGCCGCCAAGCAGCAGAGTTCAAAACAGTGACCAGAGCAGTCATAATCGGGCATTGTGGGACATCTCCTGGAGGCCACTAAAGTCGACATAAGTAATGCAGTGGCTACACTAATACTATGTCGACCTAAGTGCTATGCCTCTCATGGAGGTGAAGTTATTAAGTCGCTGTAGTGGGCGAGTTACATCTGGGAGAGCAACATTTTAGTGTAGACGCTTACAGAGTTAGGTCAACGTAAGCTGCGTTGCATTGACCTAACTCTGTAGTGTAGACCAGGTTGTAATGAAATCCCCTCCCAGCTAAAAGAGGAACAAGCACCTCAGGACAGCAGATTGTAAGCACAACAGATGGCCTTCTTTCACGCACTGGAAAATGGTTCACCATTAGTTATAAATAACTTTCTTTTGTTTAATCCAAAAGGAACAATAAAACAATTTCTTCTTGTATAGAACTAAGTCAAGTTAAAGCACAGAAAGATTGGTTAAGACAGCAAAGAGAATTTTAAGCCTGGCTTGTTCACTTTTCCCTGAAATGATATCCTTATTGATTTTGAGCATGGTTTTTGTCTCTGATACTGAAAAAGCAGATGTTACAATCAGTTTTTTGGAGGTGGAAGGGGGGATTTTCCCTATTGGTTTTGAATGCTGATCTGAGACACTAGATGGCACCCTTCATATGTATCATGTCTGTTGATTAAAATAGAGCCTCATCTGAATTCTGGTGAAAGATGACAACTATTTTTGAAGCAACTGGTGCATCCATATGGACCATGCTGACGAAGGAGCCAAAAATATCACAGCAGTACCTACACTGATGACGTCCAGGGTAAAACACCTTTTCCCTTGCCCTGGCTTCTTATATAGGTTGGACATATTCACATTCTAGCCAGTTTGACAAAGAAGAAACACCATTTTTATTTAAAGGATATGAATGTTAAGTACTTATAATGTAATTTAGGCTAATAGCCTCAGTAAGAGCCAACCATACCATGGGGAGCTACTGTATATTCCCTACTATTGATCTCAGAATTCTGTACTGTCATGCTTTTTGTAAGCATGAAATACTGGTTGTGCTAGTCTTGTGTAGGGTGACCAGATCACTAACAGGAAATAGCGGGACGCGGGGGGGTGAAATTAGCCGGCCCTGGCCGCACCGTGGCCCCGCCCCCCCCCCCTCAGGGCCCCGGGCACATGCGGCACGTCCCACCGCCCCACGGGGAAGGAGCCGCTGGAGCTACAGGCGCGGGGCTCCGGACCCCGGCAGCGGCGGGGGAGAGCGGCTCACGGCCACGCGAGTGGGCACGTAAAGTTTATCGGCTGGGGGGGGACCCCGGCCAGCTCCTCGCCCTGCCCTTTAGGGGGGTAGCGTCCCCGCGCCAGCATGTGCTGCCGGCCGCTGCAGGCCAGGTAAGGAGCCGAGTTCCTCCCTCCCCCCTCGTCCTGGCTTCTCAGCTGAGCAGCATTCCTCCTCCCTCCCAGGCTTGCTGCTGGAATGCTGGTGCAAGCCTGGAGGGAGGGGGTGGTGGCCGGCTTCCAGTTCCTGGAGCTGATGAGTAGGGGCACCGGGCGGGCAAGGGGGGCGGGCAAGGGGGCTGCTCCCCCAGTAGGGCGACGGGGGGAGCTCAGCTGAGGAGCCAGGACGAGGGGGGAGGGGGCGACTCGGCTCCTTACCTGGCCTGCGGCGGCCGGCGCAACATGCTGGCGTGGGGCAGGGACGCTACCCCCCTACGGAGCGAGGAGCTGGCCGGGGTCCCCTCCAAGCCGATAAACTTTATATGGCCACTCGTGCGGCCCCGAGCCGCTCTTCCCCGCCGCTGCCGGGGTCTGGAGCCCCCCCGTCTACCTCCTGGGGGAGCAGCCCCCTTGCCAGCCCCCCTGCCTGCCCAATGCCCCTACTCACCAGCTCCAGGAACTGGAAGCCGGCCACCACCCCCTCCCTCCAGGCTTGCCCCGCCATTACAGCAGCAAGCCTGGGGGGGAGGGAGGAGGAATGCCACATGCTTGGGGAAGAGACGGGACCAGGGTGGGGATTTGGGGAGGGAGCCAATGGGGGAAGGAGGGGGTGGAGTCGGGGGTGGGGCGAGAGCCCTTCAGGGAGGGCAAAATTGCTTGTTTGTCCAGTGTCCCGACCGCACATTGGTCAGGACGCGGGACAAACAAGCAAATATCGGGACAGTCCCGATAAAATCGGGACGTCTGGTCACCCGTGTCTTGTGATAAGGACAAACAAGCTGCAAATTAAAATGGCTACAGGCCAGCAGTGGGCAGAAACAACCCTTCCTTCCTTCCTTCCTTCCTCCCCCTCACTCTGCAGGTGGGAGCCAGTCAGTCTGTGTGTCCTGATCCCAGTTGTCCGATGGCAGCAGGAGCAGTTGGGACAGACACGGAGTTCAGTTACTGTTAGAACCAAACTCCTCCTCTCTCCCTCTACAAAAGGAGGAGGGAGGGGAAACTAGCAGGAGTCCAGGTTGCCCCTCCTCTCCTCCACCCATATGTGTGTGGGAATGGGAGGGTCGTGTGCATGTCCCAACAGCTTCCAGGCCCACCGATGACACACGCCGGTTAGCAGGTGAGCATTTTCATCTGATAAGCATTCTTTCTACACCAGAGTAGCAATTGACTGTAAGAAGCACAAGGCATGGATATATGCATGCAGAAGCAAATTCATCCTAGTACAGAGGGTTAGTGCAAGGCCCTATGTACCACATAAGTCCCACATTAAGAGGTAACTACCCCAGAGGTCTCCAGAATGTGGAACTGATGTGCTCCTACTGCACAAAGAAAAAAAGTTAGATCCAGGGTGTTAGGATATAGATATTCAGGCCTGTCTGTAAAGGCCTATACTTTAAGAATTTACGTGTATTCTTGTCACTTAGCTAGTTACAGAGGTATAAAAGAAAGAATCAAAATCACTGTCTGTCTGTGTAAGGGTCTTCTCGTACTGTGACAGTCTGAGGCTCTGTTCTTAGGCTAAGTAAGGCCTTTGGCTAAGCAGCAGAGGCAGCCATAAACTGAGAAGTGAATGGTCACATCCTCACATTCTAAACTAGTCACATTGAAATAAGGGGGTATTGGGCTGTTAGGAATACAATCCTGTCCTGATATTCCTATCACCTCCAGAGAAAGAGAAGAGCCTAGAAGATGTAAAAGGAAACTTAGTGTGATAGCATCCTGTCTGGCAAGAACTCACCGATCAATAGCTGGGATGTGAAATCCTCGCTTCTGTATTGTTTTGTATGTTTATTTGCATGGTCTCTGTCTGGTTCTGTAATTGTTTCTGTCTGCTGTATAATTAATTTTGTTAGGTGTAAACCAATTAAGGTGGTGGAATATAATTGGTTAAATAACCATGTTACAGTATGTTAGAATTGGTTAATTAAATTTCAGTAAAATGATTGGTTAAGGTATAGCTAAGCAGAACTCAAGTTTTACTATATAGTCTGCAGTCAATCAGGAAGTGGGGGCGGGAAATGGGAACAGGGAGTGGGGGTGGGGGAAGTGGGATCATGTTTTGTTAAGGGGGGGAGTGGGAACAGGGACAGAGGCAAGGCTCTGTGGTGTCAGAGCTGGGAAGGGGGACACTCAGGAAGGAAACTGTAATCATGCTTGCTGGAAGTTCACCCCAATAAACATTGAATTGTTTGCGCTTTGGACTTCGGGTATTGTTGCTCTCTGTTCATGCGAGAAGGACCAGGGAAGTGAGAGGGTGAAGGAATAAGCCCCCTAACATAGGGGCTGCACATCCCCTGCCTGGCACACAGTCCAGCCTTGCAAGCAGGGCCGGCTCTACCATTTTTGCCACCCCGAAGCAAAAACCACTCGGACTGTGCCGCCCCAAGAATGGACGGAATGTGCCGCCTCAGGCATGTGTTTCCTCCACTGGTGCCTGGAGCCGGCCCTGCTGGCAAGCACTCACTTTGCAGAGAAGTGGAGAAGGCTTTGGTAGACCAGAAGAAACTAGACCATTTCAGATTTTGATAGGGTGGGGCAACTTTAATCATGATTCCAGGAGCCACTTGGGCACCTGAAAACTCTCAGGTTTTTTTTAGATAACTTAGAAATTATTATCTGACAGGAGCATTGTATCTGATTCCTGTATAAAGAAAGAAAATTAAATAAATATTAGACCTACTCAGCTCTAATACCAACATGTTCTAACATCTTGTGTCAATTCACTTAAGGGACACTGGTTAGGTTTAAAAATTTAATGTATGTACTCACTTCATTACTAACTCTTGAATACAACAATTGAAACAATCTAGAAAAATCTAGATTACTTTCTATCACTTTTTTGTAGTTCACCAAGCTTGGAATAGATCATTTAACTTTTGGAAACATCCTACTAAGGCAAGGCCCCCTGAGTTTAAACTGCACCTGCCTGGGGCTCTAGGGGTGTTACCCTACTACAAATAATAGACTAGAAACTAACTTTAAACAGGAGTGAAACTGACACTTCCTAGTCACTTTCACAGTATGGCCAACCTATAATGTTCGAAAATCATGAATCAGGCTCACCAAAAATCATGAGATTGGCTTTAAAATAATGAGATTATGTAAAAATAATAGATTTGGTGTTCTTTTAATTTGCATTCTGCTTTTTGAGCCTTTAGGGTGCACTGGGATCATATTTTGAAGCTATCCCCTCAGCCATGAGGGCTATAAACTTCATTTTTCTTTAAGAATGAAGGCTGAAATCATCACATATCCACTTGACTCCAGGAGCTGGGGTTTTAAGGAAAACAATAATCATGAAACTCATGACAAAATCATGAGAGTTGGCAACATTGAGACTTCTGAGGTATATCAGGGCCACTGCAGGCAGGAAAGGAAAACAAACAGGCACAGGAGTTCTGGGCAGCTCTTCTTCTTGAAAGAAAGTTGGAGGGTTAAATCTTCTAGTCCTTAATCAAGTAAGACTTCGATTGCCATCGGTGCCGCCACTCATAGATATTAACATCACAGTCAACACCTGATAACATGTGGTCAATAACTATACACTTCATACTTAAATATCTGAGCCATCTTATCCAGAGTTATACATCTTATACGCCTTGGCTCATGGTCTACATTTTCTGGCATATTTTGAACAATGCTTAGCACACAGGTGGTACCCAGTGAATAATACAAATCATGACAATAACCATCAACTTTATAGACTCTATGGATGCAATTTCTGTTCTTTGCTCTGAATTGGCCTGGATACAGTTGAAACCCTAAGAATTTGAGGCATAAACACATCTGATACTCATACAACACTTTCTCATTTCTTCCTTTTCTCGAACTCAGAACAAAAAATGACAAAACAAAATGGTTTCCAGTTAAAATCTAAACTTGCACAACAGGCATTGCTCTACAACCCAGCTTAGGGCAGAACCTGCCACCCCTTGGCGATTAAGTGCTCTCCTCTCATCTGACTCTCTCTCGCTTTCTTTCTTCATCCTTCCTGACTGCTGTGCTACTTTTCATACTGTCAACCATGACAGACTTCCCAAGCGCCTGGGATCAATTGCTGGGGTCTCAGAGAACTAGCCTTCTTGGTTTTTCTCCCATCTATCAGAGTCCTCTTTGTTTGCAGCATTCAGCAGAGGGATAGGCTGGTCCAGTCAGTAGGGTGCTAGCCCTGAAAGACCTGGGTTCTACTCCCCCCATGAACTTCTTGTATGACCTCAGGCCAGTGCCTTAGGGACAGAGTTTCAAAGGTTTTTAGGCACCCAAAGATACAGCTAGGCATCTGGTTTACAAAGCACCTAACGTTTTAGGCGCTTTTGAAAATCCCACTAGGTGCCTAAATATCTTTGAAAAATCTGGCCTTTAGTCCCTCTGTGCTCAGTGCCCCATCTGTACACTGGGGATAACAGCACTGCTCTACCTCACCGAGGGATTGTGATGTGAGGTGCTCAAATACTATGGTGATGGGGCACATAAGTACCACAGGTAGCATAGGAACTTCTCTAGATCACTGCTATCCCTTCCTTGAGTTTTGGCTCCTTCTTTTCATCTATGCCCCTTGCATCTCCGTCTTTTCTGAATGTAAACTTAGTTGGCTCAGAAGAAATACAGCCAAGTCCTCTGAGTCCCCTGTAGACTCGGGGGGGGGGGGGGGGCGGGTGTTCTTCAACACCCACTTCCCCCTGCAGTAGGATTCCTGCTTTACAGGTTCATTTAAGGACTTCAAGATCCTTAACCCTTTCTTATCTTAGGTTTCAGAGTTGCAGCCGTATTAGTCTGTATCCACAAAAAGAACAGGAGTACTTAGTCTCTAAGGTGCCACAACAAATGTATTAGAGCATAAGCTTTCGTGGGCTACTGCCCACTTCTTCGGATGCATCCGAAGAAGTGGGCAGTAGCCCACGAAAGCTTATGCTCTAATACATTTGTTAGTCTCTAAGGTGCCACAAGTACTCCTGTTCTTTCTTATCTTAATCACTCTGCCTCTGTTTGTAAACAAAATACTGACTCCCTGCCCCAGAGGCACAAGCTGGGAGAAGCACCTCTCTGCAGAACTCATATTCCACACTAACGCTATGCAGTTAACCGCTCCGCCTGGGAGTACACCTTTGTACAGAAACTTGGGTGGGGGGGGGGGGCCCTTCCTGCCTCCCCTAAATGGCACCCCTGGAAGAAACAGTGTTTTTGGGGTCCCATGCTAGTGACAAGCAGTGCTAGGCTGAAGTGGCATCAGCAAAGCACCCACTCTGCTCCCCAGAGCCCATGGGTGGCGGGTATAAGAGGCCAGGGGAGGCTAAGCATCTCCAAACAGCCAGCGGCCACAAAAAAGGCACTCCAGCCGTAGCCCCACCCACACTCCATCCCAAGGCCCCAGTCCCACTCATCCTCTTCCCCCTGAGGCCCTGCCCTCCCTCTGCCTCTTCCTGTCCCTGCTCCGCCTGCATTGGGAACCTGGGGGAGGGGGTGAAGAGGCAAGTGCAAGCAGTGAGTGGGGCAGGCTAGCCGGTGGGTGGAAGGTGTTAGAGCAACAGGTCAACTATTTGCTTATAAGCCCAGTTGTCATATCAGGAGCAACGGCTGTCTCTGCAAAATACCCGCTGCAGCCCTCTGTGCAGCAAGATTATGTGATAAGACAAGGTGGCCAAACCACCAGCCTAGGTGAGACAGACAGGCACTGCTATTTTAGTCTAACATATGCCTCAGAGTGGAGTGCAGGGGGGGAGAAAAGGGGGGTGCTAAGGAAAGAGGTGATAAGTTCAAGTAAAATGTTAAACCGCATCCTGTTATGTATCCATTCCCTTGCCCCTCTCTCAATCTGCATACAATGCCCTTTGAAATGTTCCTTCCGCATATACGTATAAGGTATGCATGCTAAGTTGTTTGTTGCTAGGTATAAAAAGGCTGCTCTGTACTTGTAAGGGGCTCTCTCTCTGGCATTAGCCGAGGAGAGCACCCACTCAGCTGACTGGTCAATAAAAACTCAAAGCCGTCTTCTAGACTCCCGTGCCTCCTTGGGGTAATTGGGCAGCTCCAGGGGGAAACGAGCCCATTTGGCTAACAAAGGGGTTCTGGGGGGAGGGGCTGGCTGGCAGGCAGAGGGTCCTGGGGGAGCAGGCAAAGAGGCGCCCGGGAGTGGTGAGTGGCTGGCTAGCTGGCTGGCGGATAGATGGCAAAATAGTATACCGCAAGAAGAGGGGCTGGAGGCAGAACCCACTAATAGTCATAGAGCTGACTCCAGAAAGACTGCCTGAGAGACAGGCTACCTTTGTCCTGTTTTCACTCAGATTCCCCCTGTCATAAGAGAAAGAAGGGAGAGAACTTTTTTTTTTAAAAATATGTTTTTCTGAGAGCCCCTCCCGTGCTATGAACTGGATGGAGAAGGATGGTATAAATGACTGGAAGTGGGTTTGAGGGAGCCCCTGCTCCCCACAGGGGCCCAGCCTGGTTGTGGCCTTTTAGAGCTACTCCAATATAAAAATTAAATAACAAATAAGTTCTCAACTGAGAATTTGCCTCTAACATCTTAAGTGAGTCTAGGTGCCTAAGTCAGGACCCCTGGCCTGGGGTGAATTTCACTTGTAACTTTAGCGCCCTCGTGGCCAAGATGGAGTCTGCTCTGCAGGCAGCTCTGGCCAAGAGAAGGCGTGCGCAGGAATGCAGCAGGAGAAATCCCTTCCACGCCAGGGGCACTTCTTCCAACCCCCCAGAGTGAACACACACACCCCCACAGGAAAAGTACAATGGATATAACAAGGGAAATATTTATTTACAGAGGGATGAGAGGAGAAAAACAACAAGGGGAAATATAGGGGGAGCAGTAAAACAGGGCTGCATCCAAGCCAAGGCCCCACAGGCCCAGTGGTAGCACAGTCTGGAAGGACAGACACTGAACAATGTGTCTGCCCACAGAGTTCAGGAGTCCTGAGCAAAGTTCCAATACAGTGGTGAGTTTTGGGTGCTCCTGGTCGTCTTCGGCACTAGTGAACTTTCCCCAACAAACCCCTCCGGTGCCCTCTTCTGCCGCTCTCTGCAAAGCCACACAGAGCAACCACCTCCCCACTTAACTATCTAGCAACCTCCCTCCTTGTTCCCAATGCAGAGTCCCAAGCCCCAGTACTCACAGCCCCATGCAGCTCTGGGCAGCCGTGATACTGGGTCCCGCTCCTGGCAATTTCTCCCTGGCACAGTGCTCCTCCTGGCTCCTGTCCTGGGGTGTCGCCGATCAGCCCTGTCCTTCTCAGGCTTCAGGCAGGTTCTCTGCTGCTTCACTCTTCCAGGGCCTGCCACTGCCTCTCCCTCTCCTTGGAGCTCCAGCACTGCCTCCTTTTTCTCTTACTCTCCCCCTTCCTTCCCACCCCCCAGGAAAAAGATTTAAAGGGGCCATGCTCTCTAAACCCCAAAGGGGTTACACTCTTGTGTGAAATGGGATTAGTTCCTTCATTTGATGAGACAACTGATGCACCGATAGTGTCCAAGTCATTCTGATGGCAAAAGTTGGGTGTTAAGAGGAGATATTGATGTGCCAGTTTCTCCTTGCAGAGTATTTGTTTAATCTCTATTTATTGTTTCACTTCATTTAGAACCTGTCACTTGGCAATGTCCTGGCATTATTTTAAAAGTGTTAGCCTCTTTCTTGCCCTTTGATCTCAAACTCTATACAAATAAATTCATCAGCCCAAACATATTTTTCAAGAGTGTCAGAGGGCAGCCCCACTGAGAGCACCCTCCAGGAGTAGGCCACAGCATGACAGGTGTGCCTGCCTCATTTTCCCCTTGCAGAGTCCCCCATAATGCTACTAGAAACTTCCTTGCCTCAAGAATCCACCTCCTTAGAGTTGAGATATTGCCAAAACAGTGTAAATCATTCAAAACATAAGCCCCAAAATAAAATTCATTATTACTCCTAGTGCATACAGTCTTTAAAATCCCAGGGCATCTAGTCATTCAACATCCCACACTCCAGTATCTTCTGCCACACCTAGGTCTTTGTCAGTCCTCTTCTGTCTTTCTGCTAGGACAGACAGACAGCCCTGCCAGCTGAAGTGCAACCCCAGCTCTTCTCAACAGGAACCCCCCAACCCGCTTTGCTGGAGATCATCCTCACCAGGGGAGCACCTCTCGCTCCCCCTGGCCCTCTCACTGTTCCACTGGCTCCAGCTCTCCGCATGGAGGTTGTGATGTCCTGCCCCTGTAAAACACTGGGCACTCTGTACTCAGAGCAGAGCATCACTTCTGTTTGTCACCAGAACAATAAAGTCACTGCAGCAGACAGACTAACACAGGGGGAGCTGATTTAAACACAGCTATCTCCTTCTCTGCTGCGTCCTAATATAACAGAGGTAGCAGTGCATAAGCCCCTACAGTTACCTTCCAGGACCTTCCACAGCCCCTTGGTCTGTGGCAGCTCAAACCAGCCCCTTTTCCAGACTCACTTCAGCAGTTCTAACTCACCAAGTCTCTCCCACTGGGGCCCCAGGTGCTCTCTTTTAAACCCAATTGGACTGAGCTCATGAGGCACAGGTGCACTGGTCTCTTCTCTCTTAATGAGCCAATGCCACCCTGTGATGCTGGGCAAAGCCTGATTAGGATTGTCTGTTGTACCTAAGGCAATGTGTACACTATGAGCTAGGGGTGTGAGTTCCCTCCTCATGTGCACATACTCACAGTAGCTCTCATCAAGCTAGCATGAACAATGCAGCTATGGTAGCACTGGTAGTGGCACTGGTGGCACAACTGAACTATGCTAAGAACATATGCACCAGGTTCAGATGGGTTTGTACTGCCACTGCCACCATGACTGCTGCTGTGGATACACTGCTATTTATACTCGCTATAGCTCAGTGAGAGCTGTTGTGAGCAGGGGAATCACACCTCTAGCCTGCAGTGTAGACATAGCTTAAAAGAGAAACACAATGGCTTTGTGGCATGTGGCACAATAATGGACAATATTTTCAGACCACATAGAAATTCCTTCATTTCTTCTTACAAGGAATAGCAAAGAATATGTAATTTGAAACACAAACAAGTTCCACCAAGCTAAAATGAGTCTTTATTCTGAATTGATGACTTATTTACTGCTAAAGGAAGACAAGGCATAATAAATGATTTTTCTTCCATACTAACACCTTAGATAACAATATCCCTTTGCCACAAAATCCACACACCAAAATGCTTTCTCTGCAGAGACCTAAACAGTGACAGTTTGGTTTGTTTATTCCACTCCAACAGTCTCGCTTCATTAAGTAAATGTGTTCGTAGAGCCCATTGAATAATTTATTGCATTTTCATAAACACTAGCCACACTGGTAAATATTCAGTAGAAATCATACTATTTTGAAAGAACGGGAAATTGACAGCATATTAACTACAATGGTCAGCAAGAACAATAATTCAAAGAAATGTGTACTATGTATACTGGAGTAGAAACTTAAAAGGCACTAATTTAATTTACTGGCAGATTGTCCAAGGCTGCTGCAGGGCTGCCCAGAGGGGGGGCAAGTGGGGCAATTTGCCCCAGACCCCGCAGGGGCCCCCACAAGAATATAGTATTCTATAGTATTGCAACTTTTTTTTATGAAAGGGGCCCCAAAAATTGCTTTGCCCCAGGCCCCCTGAATCCTCTGGGCGGCCCTGGGCTGCTGCACTTCAGTGGAGGTGTGAGCAAAGAACTATGATTGGTAAAATTAAGCACTAGGTCCACGCTGAGTACAAAAGTCTCAAGCCTCTTGCATACCTTCTCACTCACTCTTGGTGCACCTCTGTCCCTCTTGTTCTCTGCCTGTGGCACACAATAGTTTAGTCTCCTGAAGGCTGTAATACTTTGGTCTAATTCTGGTTGCTGGGCTTAGTGTGGAGGTGGCCTGTGATATACAGGAGGTCATGCAAAACGATCTGGTGGTCCTTTCTGGCCTTAAACTCTATGACTCTTAACAATGCAAGATAAAAAGGAGGTGAGGTGTGAATGAAGAATATCTGTTTGAGAAGGCATGGGCTTAACTGCTATGCATGCAAATATGGCACTGAAGGGAAGTCTATATCACAAGCACAACAGCTATGCTGCTGTTACGCTGTAGTGTAGACACATACTACAGTGATGGAAAAGGTTTTTTTTCCATTACTGTGGTAAATCCAGCCCCTCAAGAGGAGGTAGCTAGGTTGATGGAAGAAATCTTCCATTGACCTAGCTGCAGCTACAGTGGGCTTTAGGTCAATTTAACTGTGATGCACAGAAAGTGAAATTTTTCACAGCCCTGAGCAATGTAGCTATGTTGACCTAAGTTTTAGGTGTAGACCAGGCCTTAGCTATGCCCTCCTCTCTCTGGCCATATTCCTAATATGAGGCAGGAGTAATTTGGTGTCCACATGCACACTTTCAATAGTAATAATTCTCCTGAATTTCTTGTCCTGCTCATCATTTTTTACCTTTCACTTATATCAACAATATTCTGTACGTGTGTTATGCAGGATCAAGCCCTAAAATCTGTCATTTTAAGGTGTAAAATCTGCAACAGAACTTTGAATTGCTTTGAGCACAATAGACGTTCTGTTCTCCATCAGTTCATCAATGTATTGCTGAATAAATTTCTTAGCACCAGACAAAAAGAAATATTAGCATGGGTGCTGGGGGTGCTACCATACCCCCTGGCTTGAAGTAGTAATAACAACCCAAATACATGATTTCCGCCTTCAGCACCCCCACTACAAAAATAGTCCCAACACCACTGAATATTAGTACTGAAGACTTCATACAACACACGGAGATCCCATGATGCTAAAACCAGAAAGTTTTCCTGTGCTGAATTGCATTTGACTAAAGCCAATAGGGTTGAATGGTTGTAAGTTAGCATAGAATGTGGCCACATTTATTTAGTTCTGTGCATATTAAAAAAGTCTATTAATCAACCCGGAAGAATCTATAGGTGAATATGGCAAAGAAAGCCAGAGAACTGTCTCTATGAGATACCATGAGCTGGCCTTGAAACTGCATCTTTCTCCCTAATTCTCCCAGTTTTCTACTATTGCAATTTACAATAACTTCTGTCAGCATGTACAATACCTCCAGAAAAGGGAGAAAGTAAAAACTCAATGTACCAGAAGTAGTAATTATTTTCAAGTCTCTTTCTAACTGCTTGGAAATCAGAAGTTTCTGCAAAGGAAAATTGTCTCTCACTAACATGTTAGAATTCTTTTGAACCTGTCAGTAGTGTATAAGTGAGAATCAGTTGACAATTTATTCTGACTTTCAAAAAGCCTTTGCCATGGTTCTTCACATGAGTCTACTAAAGAAACTAAGAAGTTATGGGATCAGAGTCAAAGTATTGACATGGATCAAAAACTAGCTAAGAGAGATAGAAAACAGAGTGTAAATAAATGGTCAATTGTCATTATAGCCAAATATTAACAGCAGGGTGCCTCAAGGTTCTGTAGTAGGTCCAATATTGTTTAACTTATTTATTTTTTAATGATCTGAAAAGAGGGGTGAGCAGGGAGTTAGCAAAATTTTCAGAAAAAGTTATTCAGGTCAATCAAGTCCATAGAAGATTGTGAGGAACTTCAGAAGGACCTAACCGGGTTAGGTGAATGGGCAACATAATGGCCGATAAAGGTCAATGTTGATAAATGCAAAATAATGCTCACTGGAGGGAAAATATGAATTATTCATACACTTTACATTGTTCAAATTAACTGTACCAACCCAAAAAAGGACTTGAGCATCACTGTGGACAGCTCAATGAAAATGTCTGCGCAATGTGCAGCTGCAGTAAAAAAAACAAATTAGGATGATAAAGGAACACCATGGAAACTATATAATAGCATCATTTTTTTTCTGTAAGTGCAACCTCATCTCAATACTGTGTGAAGTACTGGTCACTCAATCTCAAAAACAACAATGGAGCACTAGAGAGGGTTCAGAGAATGATTAGAGGCATGGAAAAACTCTCAAAAAAATAGTATATATAATAATGAAAGGGCTAGAAAAGGTAGATCAGGAGCTTCTGTTTTCCTTATCTCAGAACCTCCTCCTCATGGGACACTCCATGAATCCAAAAGGAATAAGATTAAAAAGTGATAAAAATATTTTTCACACAATGTGTAATTACACTGTGGAACTCATTGCCACTGGATGTCATTGCAGCCAAGAATTATTAAAGAGGGAATAGACATTTATATTCATAACAAGAATATTCAGAGTCATAACAGTTAACACAAACAAGGAGTACTGGAAGAGATAAAACTTCATGCTTCAGGTTTTAAGACAATCTCTAACTCTGGGGGATTAGGATGGGGATTGGGGCAAGTTATCCCAAATCCACCCATTTCAGAGTTTCATGCATCTTACTCTGAAGCATTTTGTACTGACCACTGTTGGAGACAGGATATTGCACTAGATGAACTATGAGTATGATCTAGTATGGCAATTCCTATGGTCCTTGGATCTTATAAATTAAGAGAAAAATTCAAAACTAAATTGAAAACTCATATTTCAAAACATAGTCTCTCTATGTGGGCACATACTTCACCAGTTCAATACATTGTCTGCACAAATTTTTATGATCTATTATCGGCATGCATAAAGAATATAATTTACACATGCAAACCCTATGTGAATATGCAAAGTAACCTCAACATGAATGCAACTATGCTTGGCACGTGTATGTTTCATCATATACATATGGAAAAAAGGTATGACAAGTGATTACACCTGCAGCATTGCTTGTGTATATATGTAGAATAGGTTGAGAAACTCCTATCAAACTTTGCTTGTATGAGTAAAAAAGCAGTGATATCCACCATCCAACAACATGAACAAGTTCATCATTTCTGGGAGAGAAAACGTCATGCAGCTGAAAAAAGAGTTCTAGTGACAAATTGTGAAGCTGAACAGAAGTTTAGAACTAAAACTCAATGACTTAAAAATTATCTGATACATGAGCAAAAAAAAGACAAAGTCGTGCCTATTACAAAATTCACACAAAGAGAAATACTGTGAAGACTTGGAAATTGTTTGTGCAAATTAAATTTGAAGCTGAACCCATCTTGATGTTCTTTGGAAACAGCAGCATTTATTTTTGCATGAGCATATCTCCTAAATACCATCCTTTTGAAATATCTGTTTTCTGTTATTATGTTGTCCTCATTCAACTTTCTCCAATGTTGTCATGGTAATAAGATTGTTTTTGACACTTCCATTAATGAACTGTGAGGGTGAGAAAGGTCCTCCTCCAACTGAGTGTGACAATACCACAGAACAAGTTAAATTGTCCTGACAACATATCTATTGAGAGTGAGTTCACATGTCACTGGAGCTTTTAGGATGCTATTGGTGATTTTGTGGTTGCCACAAGTCATCAAGTACTGCTGGTGTAACAGTTTTATGTTTATAGACTATATTTCACTTACATTGTTTGACCACTTTAATGGTGATGTATTGTGTCATTTTATCTTGACAGTTGTATTTACCATTATTACTCTATCAATATATTAATGAAGGTGTGCTTCTCTGCAGTAATTCTTATCTATAAAATGGTATAATGCATATACCATAAACACACAACTATGTGGTACCTGATTATACTATAGTTAAAAGATAAAGCTACATGACAGTGTTAAGTCAGCTTTATAAAAATCATAGGATAGATAATCAGACTGACAAATTTGTCTGACTTTATAGATATGTTCTGTCTGAGGAAAGAGGCTAAAAGCCTCCATGTCTCATTATGGTCATGTTGTGGTGCTGATCATAGGTACAGACTCTGTGGGTGCTCCGGGGTTGGAGCACCCATGGGGAAAATTGGTGGGTACTCTGCACCCACTGGCAGCTCCCTACCCCTGCCCCAGCTCACCTCTACCTCTTCCCGTGAGCACGCTGCTGTGTCCTGCTTCTCCCCCGTCCCAGCTGTTTCGCGCGGCAAGCCTGGGAGGGAGGGGGAAGGAGAGGGAACGTGGCACGCTTGGGGGAGGAGGCAGGGCCAGGGTGGGGATTTGGGGAGGGGTCCAATAGGGGCAGAGTTAGGGCAGGGACTTTGGGGCAGGGGTGGAGTTGGGGCCGCGAGCACCCACCAGCGCAGAAAAAAGTTGGCGCCTGTGGTGCCGATACACACGGGAAGACTGGCCACATGCACATGGATTAAAAAACAGTGACGAGATTATTTACACAGAGGCATAAAGGTACATGGGTCTTTAAAAATCACAGAAAAAGACCAGGGCCCTGCTCGACATAGATCACTATCTAATCAATTAGAAATCATTAAAAAACATGCACTTATATAAAGGTCAGACCCACAAGATGGGCTCTTTTGTACTCACAATTCAGAGACAGCAAACAGAAACATTCACCACATTTTCCAATTTTCTTTTGAAATAATGTTTGTATCTTAGGCTTTAGGAAAAAGGGGCCAAGGTAAATAGCATGCTAACTTTCATTGGACTGCTGACTACTACACAAGCTCCGGGGCCAGCTAATAGAACGCTAAAGTTTCAGCTCTTTGTGGTTGTGAAGCTTGAGTGTTATATAAACTATATCTGATCAAAAACATTGCGCACATACAAATGAACCTGTTTAGGAAGAGAATAGATGAGCCCTAGAAAGATGCAATACCTGCAGGTATTTTTCAGGGGTTTAATAGCAGGATTTGGTGCCTTAAATCCACAGGAGGGCATTAGTGACCAGAAATCACTACCACGTAATAGCTAGCAGCTGATCTGTGACATGAACAGGTGGTCTCAGTCCAGTCCCGAATGGATGGGGATGCACATCACTAAAAACTTCCATTGCAAATGGCACTCTTTGGCACTCTCATTGGAAGTTCCAAAGACTTCAAAGGCCGAATCTAAACGAAACTGTTTTGTCCCCTCTGGTGATGAGCTCTTTGCCAACAGTTGAAGCATGCTGGCGGGGCAGAGTGGGGAAGCTTACACTGTTGCTATCCAGGTTCTGCCTCCACTACATCCCAACATGGAGCAGCTCACTGAATGTGGTAAGTTCTTGGGTCATTTGGAAGGGATGGGGAAGGCATGTGGAAGACAAAGGAACCACTACCATTTCATTCCACTATTTACATGCCTGGCAGAGTTTTATATAAGGCTCATGGGCTGTTTTTCTTTTGGGGTTGAGAAGGGGGAACAACAAAGGGCTTGAACCTGTAAAGTGTTGAGTTCCCAAAAAGTGCTGAGTATTTCCAATTCCCATTGCATTGCAGGATTTGGCCCGGTGTAATTTAGGTGTGCCTCATCTATAAACTTTGCCGGATGTATTCTTTGGACAACTAAAATCCTCTTACCCATGCCTTGTAATTCTTGTAGGGATCTGCTCAGGCTTTGCTTTGTCTTCCTTTTCTCGTCCTCCTTTTCCCATCTTCTATGAACGCAAAGTAGACCCGACTGTGTGGTGGGAGCATTTTGCTGGTGCAGTGCAAAGCAGACACAAACTTCTTCCAACTGCCTACCTGATTAATCTCTGGCTGCCGTGTGCAACATTAGCATGGATGGACAACTGGTACAGACTGGAAATGGGGTGAAGATATGAATGAATCCATTGTGCCTCATTTAACCCAGTGCGAAAACTGGCTAAAAAGCAACACTGCATTGAAAACCAGATGCTATATCTGACAAATTATTTTACTAGGGAAGCTAACACAGCATGATTTAGCAAAAGCAGATTCAAGGATGGATCTCAAATTAAAAGTACTTCAATGCAGGGATTTCCCCCTCCCCTTTTAAAACTAAATGGTTTGTTTTTACAATTATGTATCAGAGTGTTACAGACTTAAAGCTATCCCTTATATAGCTAAAACAATGACATAACATAGATGGTCTGCAGACATTGAAAATAACCCTGAATGTTGACAGAAATATCATGGCTCACAATCAACATTACTTTTCATTATTTGCTTAACTGCTAAGGAGTATAAGAAGAAACATATGCATGACAGATTGAACTAGTCAGTATTTATAAACTAAGCTCAAATGTTTGGGTGGTTTGGGTTTAGAACTGGCTCCCCACAGAGTATACATACTACCCTATATTATCTGAATCTTTGGCATTAAGCACTTGATCCTGCAAGATACTGACTATCCTCAACTCCCACAGGCTTCATTGAGAATATAGAGTGCTCAGCGCCAAGCAGGATCAAGCCCTAAAAGGCCCATAAAGTTCATTCACTTACTGTAGATTAAGCAGTTATTTTGGGATTCTCTATTTGTGATGTAGACAGCTTTCATTTATCTTTACAGAATGACTCGTGTCTCTCCATTTAGTCATTAGTTATCCATGTTAGTGTCCTAGTGAGCTTTTTTCCCCAATCTTTCCTCATCCAACGATCCCTCCACAGTTCTAAACATTTTTGTTACTCCAGTAACATTCTTCAGTTTTTCCACTTAGAATTGCTTGAAACTGAGCACAGGTGTAACCACACCACAACCACTTAATAAAGCATTTATAAAGTGTCTCTCAAAATCTTACACTTAAAATTAATTCTAACTGACTTGGATATGAACACTGTTGTCTGGACTGAAAACTAGCTGATGGATCAACAAAGAATACTTAATAATGGCAAAAATATTGAGTTGTGCAGGTGTGTCCAGGTGCTCAGGATAATATACTGTGCAATATATGCTGTGTAATATACTCTGCAATCAACCTGCTAATAACATGATTTTAATATTAGCGCAATTGTATGCTCCTAGCAGGGACAGAGGATACTAGCATTCCACAGCTGCTGGATCCTGCATCTTAAGAATCCGCTATTGGAAACCAACACTAAACCTATAACAAACTCCATTTTCTTCAGATTAAAAATCCCTACAATTTCTTCAGCTCAGCTGCATTTTAAGTGTACACAAAATCTTGCAGGGATTTAGAAAAGACTCTTTTCTCTCTTCCAAGTTATACTTTTCCATCAGCCTGGCTTTCTGGAACTAAGTCTGTCCTAGGGATTACATTATAGAAGAAAATATTTTGGCTGAATATCAGAATCCCCCCCCCCCCCCCAAGAGTGAGACTTTATGCACCAATAACAGTCTGTAGCTAGCCCTCTGGCTGGGGAAGACAGCAGGCACAGTAAGGCTTAGTCTTCTGGGCAGGGCCAAGCAATATCAAGCAGTCAGGTTCAAGTCCTCTGGGCAGGGCAGACAACTAACAGTCTATGGCCCAGCTCCCCGGGTGGGGGAGAGCAAAAGCAGTTTATGGCCCAGAGCTGCTCTGGCTGGGGCAGACAGCAAACAAACACAGGCCGTTTGGCCTAAAATGGGTAGGCTGCCTCCCCAGTAGGGTTGCCAGGTGTCCGTTTTTTGACCGGAACGCCTGGTTGAAAAGGGACCCTGGTGGCTTTGGTCAGCACCACTAAGAGGCCATTAGAAGTCCTCCTGCCCCATCCTGGTGAAAGTGAGTGAGGGTTGGGGAAAGCAAGTGACGGGTGGAGGGGGAATGGAACGAGCAGGGGCCGGGCCTTGGAGAAGGGGCAGGGGCATTCGTTTTGTGCCATTAGAAAGTTGGCAATCCTACACTGTGTAGTGGAGCTGGCAGCAGGGTGTAGGGGGACCCAGGCCCACCTTACTCCACCAGGTCCCAGCCCAGAGCCTTAACAGTTGTGGGGAATCTCGCCACTGGGTCAGCAGGAATCCTGCCAAAACATGCTGACCGTAGGTTCAGCAAACAACCAAACTAATGTCTGGTTTCCCTGGGCTATTTCCTATCCCTACCTGTCCGTAGGGCTTCAGTGCTCACAGGCCCTCAGGCTCCTTGGGGTACTTGGCAACTGACAGTTCCAGCAGCTCCTTGGGATATTTGCTGAGTGGCAGCTCCCCTTATATTCCTCCAGAGGCAGGGGTTGATACAGCTTGGTCCCCGGTTCAGAGGCTGGCAGCAGCATTTGACTCCTCCCCTGGCTCTCCCTCAAGTGAGCTGAAGGCCTTGCCTCTTATATTTCCAGTTCTTCCTGTCTGCTTCCAGCACAAGGGGCGGGTCTCGTCTGGCTCTGCCCACTGGGGGGAGGAGGGGGGAGGCAGTGGTTCCTCCCCATCAGCTACTCTGCCTCGCTACACAGATATTTAAGAACTTAAACCTCATTATCTTATATGAATTATTAATGCGTGTCCCCATATGCTTTTTATACCAGGCTGTCTTATTTGATTGCTTGATTCTACTTCATCAGTTTGGATTTCTTTTGGAGACCACACATTTTGCATCTAAAGTGGTGATGGAAGATTGAACCCCATCTTCCCCCCCCCCCCAGTGGAATGCGAGTTGTAGCTTGTTGTTAGGATCCAACAGAAGTATAAGGCAAACAGAGACCTGTATCCTGATTTGCTGAGCCTTAAACCTGTTTATATGTCCCTTGAATCAGAATTCACAACAGAGTTTGTAAAGTAAATATACAGTCTTTTGAATTCAAATAGCAGAGAAAATAATATAATTGAAACTAAGAGCATGGAACAGCATGTGTTTCCTCAACTTCAAGCCTTGCACAAAAAGTTTATTAAAATTATGAAAACATGATGATGATCTATACCTTACCGGTCAACAGGACATAAGCAACAATGGTTTAAATTAGCATATAATACAATTTCTCAACACGGTCACAATATTCACAAGTGTGTTTCATAAAAGTTAACAGTCCAGAATATTGTCTACACAGAGCAGCAACGTGCACTTGAGGAGTGGTGATTTCTAAAACACACCAATGTGTTTCACGCTAACTGGCCTGTGTAGACCTGCTGGCTGAACTAGAAATTCCTTAGTGCTCATTAATGTAGCGCTGTTTCAAAGAGTAGTACATTAATGCATTCTAAGAAATGTTTAGTTTGCACCAGTAGGGTTTACAGGGGCTACTTGGTGCACAACATATTGGTGTGCTTTAGAAATTATACCTCTCTTTTGTTCTTTGCCACTCCATGTACAGAAGCTCAAAATAAATATTACTCCCTGTAACAGGCAAAACAGACAGGAAGAAGAGGGAGGTTGGGTGTGGGAGGGGGCTCAGGGTTGGGGCAGGGGGTTGGGTGCGGGAATTTGGAGTGCAGGTTCAGGCTGGGGCAGGAGGTTGGGGTGCAGGAGGGGGTGAAGGGTACAGGGACCGGCCAGGTGACACTTACCTCGGGCAGCTCCCAGTCGGTAGTGCAGCAGGGCTAAGGCAAGCTCCCTTCAAGAGCAACTCGAGGGACATCACAGAGAAGTAGAAGAAAGCTGATGTTGTAAATAACTTGATTTTTTTTTAAATGAGGTTACAAGTATGGTTGATAAAGGTAATAATGTTGACGTAATATACTTAGACTTCTGTAAGACATTTGACTTGGTATCACATGACATCTGATTAAGAAACTAGAAGGATACAAAATTAGCATGGCACACATTAGATGGATTAAAAATTGGCTTACAGACAAGTCTCAAAATGTAATTGTAAAGGGGGAAATCATCATCAAGCAGATTTTGAGTTTCTAGTGGGGTCCTGCAGGGATTGGTTTTTGACCTACACTATGTATCAGTAATTTTATTTTATTGCGGGTCATTGATAAAAATCAGAATATCAGGGTTGGAAGGGACCTGAGGAGGTCATCTAGTCCAACCCCCTGCTCAAAATGTTTACGTTCAGAAATGACAGACTGGGAGAGTGGTAAATAAGGAAGAGGACAAGTCACTGATACCAAGTGATCTAAATCACTTGGTAACTGGATGCAAACAAAGTGTTTCAATACAACTAAATGCATTATCATACATCTAGCAACAAAGAATGTAGGCCATACATACAGGATGAGGGACTCTATCCAGGAAAGTAATGACTCTGAAAAAGATTTGGGCATCATAGTAGTTAATCAGCTGAACATGAGCTTCCATTGTGATGCCATGGCCTAAAGGGCTGATGTGATCCTTTGATGTATAAACAGGGCAATTCCAAGTGGAAGTAGAGAGGTTATAGGGGCACTGGTATGACTGCTATCAGAATGCTGTGTCCCGTTCTAGGATCCACACTTCAAGAAGGATGTTGAAAAATTGGAGAGGGTTCAGAGAAGAGCCAGGAAAATAATTAAAGGCTTGGAAATTATGTTTTATAGCGAAAGGTTCAAAGAGCTCAATTTATTTAGCTTAACAAAGAGAAGGTTAAAGGGTACTTGATCACAATCTATACCTACATGGAGAGCAGAAATTTGATAGAAGATTTTTTATTCCATTGGAAGAACTTACCAAAAGGTGTAGTGGATTCTCCATCACTAGCAATTTTAAAGTGAAGATTGGATGTTTTTCCTTCAAAAAGGAGTTAATTCAGGAACTACTATATGTTTGGAACAAAGGCATATTTAGGCCTGACAGAAGCCTGCTGTGGATTTTAAGAGTCTGTTCTGATAACATTTAACAGAGTAAGCATAAGTAGAATTATGCATGTGTAAAAAATTGCAGAATAATCATGTTTTTGAGAACAAGAAAAAAAAAACCTAACTAACTAACAAGCTAGAAAAGACTGATTTGAACTAACACTAAACCTGTACTGATGAGGAAGGAGAGTTAACATGGAAATGGGACACTAGTATATATGTATAAGAAAAGATATCAAAGTTATAAATAGGGAGGCTGAAGTTGTATTGTCCGGTGCTGGAGGTGACTGATGAGGTTGTTCCAGTGAGCTTTCCACTTGTGAGTAATTGATCACTACTTGCTGAATGTTTAGCCTTAATAAAGATTTGTTAGATCCATCTGCTGAGTAAGTGAATGTCAGTCCAATATTATACAGCCTGTGTTATTCAGGAAGTCAGACTATATGACCACAATGGTCTCTTCTGCCTTTTGAATCTATTATTTGTGTATGTACATTTCCAAGTATCCTCTTTTTTATAAATCACTACTTCTACAAGACCTTCTTCCTTTCTGATTTAAGAATTTAACTCCCAGGTCTCAAAATGTAATTGTAAACCTTCCAATTGAAAAAAATTGTATACATTTTTCTTGTTGAAGACAGAGTTAATATACAAGCTCAGTATCTCTGAATTTTTGAGTCATCATTAATTCCACTCTTGATTTATTAATGGAACTATTTTCTCCTGATACTTGTAAAAGCCCTTTTTACTTCCCTTCACCCATATGGCTAGTATTAGCTTGCTTCCAATCCTCCATCCCCACTTTGTCAATTTTCTGATAACACACACCTCATTTGCCACCCATACAAATCCACACAACTCTCCCAGCACAACACAATCCATACACAACAACAAAACCAGAACATACAATAGCCCCTTATCACTGCTCACATCCCTCATTCACCACCCTTACAAGTCAACACAAAATCCTTCAGCACAACTCTCCAGCCACAGAACACAACCACCAACACAACAACACAATTAGCACATAAAATAACCCCAAATATACCTCATTTGTCACATGTGCATCAACAAAAATCTGTGATCACAACACATACATACTCGCCTGCCCTCCCCATACTTACCATAAACTTTAGTGGTACCATGCAAATTTTTAAGTTCTCAGGCATATTGACTTTACAAATTACAGCTTGCAACAGCCCAAGCTTTCAGCTATTAGTAGTTTAAAGGATTCTGACAAAATTCCCCACCCCCCCATTGGCTTGTTACAAAGATCATGTACGGGGCGGGGGAAGGGGGAGAGAAGGAGGAAGATGGATGTGATTGCAGAGGAGGGGCATGCCATTGGAGAAACTATTCCTTTGTTTTCCCACTGAAACAAAAAATGCTTTCCCATAACCATAATCAACCAGCATGACTAGGCAGACAAATTTATTATAAGACAAACTTTGCTGGAAATGTGCAAACTTTGTTCCTGAAAATATACCGACTTCACTGACAAAATAGTATAGCATTCAGTGTGTGTAATCTGAAAAGAGGATGGGGGAAGGGAGAGGTGAAGACTTGGAGGAGGATTCTGGATAGCACGGCTCAATAACTGTTTTTAAAGTACCCGCAATTTAGTGTAATCTGGTCCATTCAAAGGCAGAAAATTAGCTCTTCAGTAGTGTTTTTATGAGCCATGGAAATAAATCATCTTTGGCAGAGACGATTTAGCAGTATCCAAAGAAGAGTGAACTTCAATCACTAGCTCTCCACTGACTTCCTTAGCTTTGCCAGTGGAATTTTAACTAGGGGCTCCCAAAAGTCTCTCAACACATCAGTGCTGCCTCTAGTGTCAAGGGGTTAAACAACATCAGGAAAGCTGTTGAGAAGTCAAGTTTCCAAAATTAGCATATTTCTTTTGAACCGTAACTCTGCCATTGTCTTGGGCTTCCTTGGCTTCCATCACTATGGCATTTGAACTCACACACATAAATTATTTATGTTCACAACACCTCCGTGAAGAAGGGAAATAATTTTGTGCTTCACTCTTCTATCTGTAAAGTTGGGATAGATCATCTTGCCCAAAGTCACACAGGAAGTCTGTGTCAGTGGCAGGAACAGAACTCACATCTGCAGTCTCAGGCCAGGGATGAAACCACAAGATCATCATCTCCATCACAGGCAACCTTAATCAAACCCTGATGACCCACGTGGGCAAGAACCTCAGACCTCTGCCACGTGAGCTATAGGAGTAAATAGGCCCAATCCAATGGGGAGATCACAAATGGAATTTGCTGGTGTGACAGTGTCTAGTATTTCAGAATATCAAGCTGCCTAAAGGGATGTGGAGTTTTTAACTAAAGTGATCTCAGTTTAACAGGAGGGCTCTTAGTGGCCTGTCAAGAGCAGAGTTGCTAGAGAAGAAAGGCATTTAGGTTGGCTTGTTCTAGCCTGAACAGCCTTTTCATACCTGCTGAGATCATAGGAGATGCATAGGCTGTTTGGACTCTGAGTGGATAAGGTCTCTGCAGTGCACCAACTTCCCCTAACTCATCCAAGCCATGCTTTTGAATTCTGACCTGAGCTTTTTTTATTTCACTGCTCCCATCTGATTTTTGGTTCAGAATTCAGTGAGCTAAAGTCTGCTCTTAGTTACATAGGTCAATTCGTAGAATCAGAAAACTGGAAGGGACCTTGAGAGGTCATCTAGTCCAGTCCCCTGCACGCACGGCAGGACTAAGTATTATCTAGACCATTCCCGACAGTCTAACCTGCTCTTAAAAATCTCCAATGATGGAGACTCCACAACCTCCCTAGGCAATTTATTCCAGTGCTTAACCACGCTGACAGTTAGGAAGTTTTTCCTAATGTCCAATCTAAACCTCCCTTGCTGCAATTTAAGCCCATTGCTTCTTGTCCTATCCTCAGAGGTTAAGAACAATTATTTTTTTTCCTCCTCCTTATACCAACCTTTTAAATACTTGAAAACTTATGTCCCCTCTCAGTCTTCTATTTTCTAGACTAAACAAACCCAATTTTTTCAATCTTCCCTCATAGGTCATGTTTTCTACACCTTTAATCATTTTTGTTGCTCTTCTCTGGACTCTCCAATTTGTTCACATCCTTGCTGAAATGTGTTGCCCAGAACTGGACACAATACTCCAGATGAGGCCTAAACAGCGCAGAGTAGAGCGGAAGAATTACTTCTCGTGTCTTGCTTACAACACTTCTGCTAATACATCCCAGAACGATGTTCGCTTTTTTTTTTTTGCAACAGCGTTGCACTGTTGATTCATATTTAGCTTGTGGTCCACCATGACCCCCAGATCCCTTTCTGCAGTACTCCTTCATAGGCAGTCATTTCCCATTTTGTATGTGTGCAACTGATTGTTCTTTCCTAAATGGGAGTACTTAGCATTTGTCCTTACTGAATTTCATTCTATTTACTTTAGACCATTTCTCCAGTTTGTCCAGATTATTTTGAATTTTAATCCTATCCTCCAAAGCACTTGCAACCCCTCCCAGCTTGGTATTGTCTGCAAACTTTATAAGCGTACTCTCTATGCCATTCTCTAAATCACTGATGAGGATATTGAACAGAACCGGACCCAGAATTGATCCCTGCAGGACCCCACTCATTATGCCCCTCCATCATGACTGTGAACCACTGATAACTACTCTCTGGGAATGGTTTTCCAACCAGTTTTGCACCCACCTTATAGTAGCTCCAGGGAGGTTGCATTTCCCTAGTTTGTTTATGAGAAGGTCATGCGAGACAGTATCAAAAGCTTTACTAAAGTCAAGATACACCTTGTCTACTGCTTCCCCCTATCCACAAGGCTTATTATCCTGTCAAAGAAAGCTATCAGGTTAGTTTGACATGATTTGTTTTTGACAAATCCATGCTGACTGTTACTTATCACCTTATTATCTTCTAGATGTTTGCAAATTGATTGCTTAATTATTTGCTCCATTATCTTTCCCAGTACAGAAGTTCAGTTGACTGGTCTGTAATTCCCTGGGTTGTCCTTATTTCCCTTTTTACAGATGGGCATATTTGCCCTTTTCCAGTCTTCTGGAATCTCTCCCATCATCCATGACTTTTCAAAGATAATCGCTAATGGCTCAGATATCTCCTCAGTCAGCTGCTGGAGTATTCTAGGATACATTTTATCAGGCCCTGGTGATTTGAAGACATCTAATTTATCCAAGTAATTTTTAATTGTTCTTTCCCATTTTAGCGTCTTCTGTTTCTACCTCATTTTCACTGGCATTCACTACATTAGACGCCCAATCATCACCAGCCTTCTTGGTGAAAACAAACAAAGAAGTCATTAAATACCTCTGCCATTTCCACATTTTCTGTTATTTCCCACCTATTGAGTAACAGGCCTACTCTGTCCTCGGTCTTCCTCTTGCTTTTAATGTATTTGTAGAATGTTTTCTTGTTACCCTTTATGTCTCTAGCTAGTTTGATCTCATTTTGTGCCTTGGCCTTTCTAATTTTGTCCCTACATACTTGTGTTATTTGTTTAATTCCTGTAGAAGTCAATGGTAATTTTAAAGGAGGAACAGAGCAAAATTTGGCCCAGTTTCTAGACAGAAAGGAAAGTCTTGCTGCTAGTGAAGTGCTGTTGAACTATTGCATGTGAAGCAATTTTAGCTAGTGAACTGGAGTATAATAAATTCACTATCTCCACATTAAAGTTTCTCCACAAAATAAACTACATCTGGAAGGTTACAGATCTTGGTCTTCTCTTTGAAGCATTTTAAAGAGACATACCCACACTAAAATAACCCTCAAGATGAGAGCATTGATAACCAAGGTGACCTCCCAATCTTATTGTTGTAATCCTTGTTCTTCCTTTTGCTTCCATAATATTTTTTACCTTTCCTTGTCATGTCAAGTCTTAAATTATGATCCACTCTTGAAACCCCTTCTTCATACCTGTAGTCCCTTTACTTGACCTCAGTGGGAGCTAGTGAGCTCTCAGCACTCTTGAAAAATCAGATAATTTCTTTTAGTACCTCACTGTGGACTGAGGCTCCTAACTATATTTTTTTAAAATCTTGGGCCTAACTTTTATAGTACCATCTCACATCTAAAATTTAAATGAACAAATTTGAATATAAAAATACTAAACAATTCTTTGACACTGCCATGTAAAAATCATTATTTCACCCTCTTATGCAGCTGAATCTACCAACCTATCCTGTCCTGAAATGCACATTGAAGGAGACTTACAACATGCCCAGAAAATGACCAGATCTAAGCTGTGACCGAGTGGGAGGAAGGGGAGGTGCTGGAAGTGGGAAAGTGAGTTTTGAAGGCAACAGTTCACAGAGAATGCTGTTACTGCAAAGTTCTCCTATTTAAACCACAAGGAATCTAGCTCAAGTGCCTCTATACATCAAGACTAGGCCAGATTAAAAAGGTACCAAACTATTTAGTCCTTTGTAGATTAAGATCAACACTATAAATACAACCCATTAATTTATTGGTCACCAGAGCATACCTCATAGCAATAGTCTTATATGAATACTGCATAATGTAGCACTTAATAAGTAAGCAGTTGCATTCTGCACAAGGTTCCTTTTCTGAATGTTCTCAATCTGCATAGTTCCATGGAAAGCCTATTACAGGCTCAAGATGGGTAACTATAGCAATATCTGCATTCTAAAGGAAATTTTTAGTATTAAATGGAAAAAAGGACTCTTGGCCTGAGCATATGCCGGAGGAGCAGCCCTGGTTCTAATAAGACATCCAGATCATACCAATGAATAGCAATAGTTGTGGTATAGATCTCCATGAAGACATCTGTGTAGAATGGCTGCTCGTGGACTCCAGCTGCTCTGAATGCCTTTCCCAAAAATCCATCTAGCTTCAGCTATGTCGTGTGCATACAGCAGGGCTTTCATAGGCTCACAGAGGAGTGGAACATGTGGGACCCCCTTCTGCAAATTGAGACCATTGTGTCCATTCTCCAAATGGAAAGTGCATTTGGTCCATTGGCTGCAATAATTGAACAGTCCAAGGAATCTTTAATGGTTAATGAATCAATCTTTAATGATTAATTTTTTAGGAGACTTATGTATTTCTAATTTGGCAACCTCAGGGTATGTCTACACTACAAAATTAAATCAATTTTATACAGTCAATTGTGTATGTCCCCACTAAGTGCATGAAGTTGGCGGAGTGCATCCTCACTCCCGTGGCTAGCATTGACTTACGGAGCGGTGCACAGTGGGTAGCTATTCCACAGGTCCCGCAGTCTCTGCCGCCCATTGGAATTCTGAGTTAAGCTCCCAATGCCTGATGGGGCAAAAACATTGTCGCGGGTGGTTTTGGGTACATGTTGTCAGTTGCCCCTCCCTCCGTGAAAGCAACGGCTGTCAATCGTTTCATGCCTTTTTTCCTGGGTTACCCCTGCAGACGCCATACCACATCAAGCATGGAGCCCACTCAGCTCACCATCATGCACTTTAAAAACTTGCTGGTGCTGTTTGCTGACTAGGTCAGACCTCAGCGCAACCAACATTCCCATTGTTATTGCTACTTGCTGTGTGCTCCATAATATCTGCGAGAGTAGGGGGGAGATGTTTATGGCGGGATGGGATGTTGAGGCAAATCGCCTGGCATCCAATTTTGAGCAACCAGACACCAGGGTGATTAGAAGAGCACAGCAAGGCGCACTGCACATCAGAGAGGCTTTGAAAATCAGTTTCATGACTGGCCAGGCTATGGTGTGCTAGTTGTGTGTTTCTCCTTGACGCAAACCCACCCGCTTTGTTGATTTTAATGTCCTGTAAGCCAACCACGCTGCCCCCTTTGAAATAAAGTAACTATTGTTTTGAAACCATGCATTCTTTATTTAAAATAATGAGAACGGACAAGGCAGCCTGGGTGAGGTGGGGGAGGAGGGAAGGACACTGCCACATTGATTTTTAGTGTGGCTACAATAAGCAAACTGTTTGAATGACAGCCTTCTGTTGCTTGGGCCATCCTCTGGAGTGGAGTGGCTAGGTACCCGGAGCCTCCCCCCACGTTCTTGGGTGTCTGGGTGAGGAGGCTATGGAACATGGGGAGGAGGGTAGGCAGTTATACAGTGGATGCAGCAGGTGTCTGTGCTCTTGCTGGCTTTCCTCAGCATCATATCCTGCCTCCGCTCTCACTTAATTCTTTCCTGGCCTCTGCCACTGAATGCTTCCATGCATTAAGCTGTGCCCTATCAGTGCGGGAGGACTGCATGAGCTCGGAAAACAGGTCATTGCGAGTGCGTTTTTTTCGCCTTCTAATCTGTGATAACCTCAGGGACAGAGATGATAGGGGGAGTGTAGAAACATCCTATGCTCTATGATTTTGGGGGGACTGCATGGTCACTGTGCTGCTGAGTTCGCCACGCTGACCAAACCAGGAACTTTTGAATTTAATTTCCTAAGCTTTTCCTGTGTACCTGGCTAGTGCATCGGAATTCAAAGTACTGTCCAGAGTGGTCATATTGGAGCACTCTAGGATAGCTCCTGGAGGCCAGTACTGTCGATTTGCGTCCGCACTACCCCCAAATTCAACCCAGCAAGGTCGATTTTAGCGCTAATCCCCTTGTCGGGGGAGGAATACAGAAGTCTATTTTGAGAGCCCTTTAAGTCGATGGAACGGGGGTGGTTGTGTGGATGCATTCATTTTAAAATCGACCTCATGCGGCTAAATTTGACCTAACCCCGTAGTGTAGACCAGGCCTCAGGCAAATGGCAAGTGTTAAAGGAGAAATTAAACACCTGAAAGAACAAGATAATTATGATCCAAAACAGAACCTGAGCACTGCTATGAGTTCTACATTTGGGAGACATTGGCTTAGTGGATAGAAGGAATAGTTAGACCTTATTAGAGACCCGTTGATATTATGCTTCTTTCTTAGAGACCATCTAAATATAAGTACCAACCTATAATAGCTGGCTATAATGACAATTATTTCAAATGGATAATCAATCACACTCAACAAATAACGTTAGTGGAATGTTGATTTTAATCTGTTTTGCTTTAGCTCATATTGATGAGCCATAATAGGGATAAAACTGTCCATGTGCGCCCATGGCATTTTTCAGAAGGATGTCAAAGAACATTTACCACATTATGGGGATTCGGTTATTAGGAACCTGAATTCTGCAGCCTTCCCTCTTTACCCATACAATGCACTCTTTAATGCATCTCAGTACTTACTGTATATAGCCCCGGTAGACCATGATATCCGGCTGTCTCTCAAACATTTTTTAATCTTCACAACACCCCGACAACATCACTTAGTCTACCTGCCAGGTCAAGATTGTTCCCTGCAGTACATTCAATGCTTGAACAATTTATCAAAACCATAAAGCGCTGTAAGTGCTAAATACTATTGCTAATATGCTATGTTTTCTAGGAATTTTGTCTAGACTAGTTCTAGATGTGCCAAGCAATAAGGCTTCCACTATTTCTCTAGATCTATTTCACAGTCTAAGGGTATGTCTACACAGCAAAAGATGTGCACAGGCTAGCCTACCTGACCTAGCTTGAATCCAGCTAGTGCAAGTAACAATAGCAGTGAAGACAGTGCAGCACAGGCTTCAGCGCAGGCTAGTGAGCCAAGTATATACCCAGGGTCCATTCCAGGCTTGTACTATCTTTGCTGAAGCCCACACAGCCTTCACTATTTGTGTTACAAACTCTAGCTGGATTCAATCTAGCATGGGTAGGCTAGCCCATGCAGTGTGACGGGATCCCTGGGGTACGACCTGGAACTGGGGTACCTCTGTGCCCTCTTAACTCTCCAGCCTATGCTCTCACAATGCTTTGCTAGTGACAAGCAGCAACCCCCTCCAGGTGCTGCTATCACTCAACACAACAGCAAGTGGAGCCCCACACCCAGTTAGACTGAATGAATGCGCCCAAAGCCACTCATGAATCACACAGAGAAAGGCACCATCCATTTTCCCCCCACCCCCAACTCCCTACACTTGCACCCCAGAGCTGTACCATCCTGCCCGGGTCAGAAGCCTGACCAGCATAAGTTTGTAGCCCACTCCACCCCTCCCTCAATGTGGAGATGACATGTATCAGCCTTTGTACCTGAGCTGAGAATTCCCAAGCACTGCAACCAAACCACACAGTTTTAGGTAAAATATAAACTAAAATGTATTAACTATGGAAAGATTTTAAGTGATAGGTATAAGAAGTCAGATGTTATCAAAAAATAAAAGATAAACAATCTAAATCAGAAGTTTTCAAACTGGGGGTCAGGACCCCTCAGGGGGTCGTGAGGTTATTACATGGGGGGGGTCACGAGCTGTCAACCTCCACCCCAAACCCCGCTTTGCCTCTAGCATTTATAATGGTGTTAAATATATTAAAAAGTGTTTTCAATTTATAAGGAGGGGGTTGCACTCAGACTTGTTATGTGAAAGGGGTCACCAGTACAAAAGTTAAGAGCCACTAATCTAAATCTTAAACCTTATTGCACTAGGCAGTATTTAGATCAAGCAATTCTCTCACCCTACTGGTTGTTACAGTTCTTGATACACCAGCTTCCCCTTTGAAACCTGGGACTAGTTTCCTTAAATTAAATGTTTCTCTTCTCAGCATCCTTGTTCCTTCCAGTGTAGGTAGGGGAGGAGAAAGGCAAAGGCAGGCTGCAACTGTTCCCTATTTTAGATCTTTTGTCCATGTGCCTAGAAGACACTTGCCCAGACATGGCCTGGTGGGCTCTGCTGAGTCACTGGGCTGAGCAATCCTCCTGGTGTGGTCTTGTGCGACTGAGTCAGAGTTGAGCAGTCCCTATTTTGTGGTGCTTGGGCAACTGTCATTGAATTATAAATCCCTTGATTACAACTCCCCTGCTGATTAATGGTCAGCAAACACCATCGTGGGCAGAGGTCCTTTGTAAGTACCTAGCAAACTTACAGCATATTTCAACAACAATCACACAGCAAAATCTCAACTTCACACACACACACTAATGATGTACTGGCACTAGAAAAGGTTCAGAAAAGGGCAACTAAAATGATTAGGGGTTTGGAATGGGTCCCATATGAGGAGAGATTAAAGAGGCTAGGACTCTTCAACTTGGAAAAGAGGAGACTAAGGGGGGGATATGATAGAGGTATATAAAATCATGAGTGATGTGGAGAAAGTGGATAAGGAAAAGTTATTTAGTTATTCCCATAATACAAGAACTAGGGGTCACCACATGAAATTAATAGGCAGCAGGTTTAAAACAAATACAAGGAAGTTCTTCTTCACGCAGTGCACAGTCAACTTGTGGAACTCCTTACCTGAGGAGGTTGTGAAGGCTAGGACTATAACAGCATTTAAAAGAGAACTGGATAAATTCATGGTGGTTAAGTCCATTAATGGCTATTAGCCAGGATGGGTAAGGAATGGTGTCCCTAGCCTTTGTTTCTCAGAGGATGGAGATGGATAGCAGGAGAGAGAGATCACTTGATCATTGCCTGTTGGTCCACTTCCTATGGGTCACCTGGCATTGGCCACTGTCGGTAGACAGGATACTGGACTAGATGGACCTTCGGTCTGACCCAGTACGGCCGTTCTTATACGTATTTGGGCAGAACAATGGTTTTCAGCAGATCATGACCTTTCATATATCATATCATACATGGCATAATTTGTATGAAATGTCACAACCATATATGAATGATGAATATGAGAGTCACAAGATGCCATTTTGAGGTATAGTGTCACACACAGCTTCTGCTGTATAGACAAACCCTATGAGATCACACCATCAGCAAGTCCATTAAACCTACATTTCCCCCCCCTTTCTTAATTTCCTCACAGTACTCTTCATTATGACCATGTACCACCTTAAATAATTTCTTTCCTTCTTGGCTATACTACTCTTCAAATAACTGTAGACTGTTACATCCCTTCTTATTAATAGCTTAAGCAGCTATACATGTTATTTAGCTGGTCCTAAAACTCCCCCTCAAGGAGTAGTGTTCCACAGACCCTAGTGGGGATGCAAGACAGGTAATTCATTCTGGGGGTAGAATATATTTTTATATCTTGCCGTTGGGGGTGAAAGAGGAACAATGCATTAAGTACACCCATCACCCTGCCCTGACTTTCCTTCACACACAGCTCCCCCACGTGAGGTCTGGGAGGACACAATAGAAATGATGCCATACAGACCTCTGACCTCCTCTATACATGTAAAAAAGGTGAAGAGCTGTGTGTGGAGACTTCCCTCTGAACACAGATCCTAGGAGACCAGGGGTTACTGAAAATTGAATCAGTAAAATGATGTGCTATTACCTTTAATACTGCTTCCACAGCAGCTGAATGATTAGAGACTCCACATCTAATACCCCATTAGTTGAATCCCAAGCCTGTGAAGCACAAAGAAAAGAAAGTGGCCAAATGTTTTCTTCAGAGCAAGAGGATACTTACCAATGGAAAGTTATTGCCAAATTAAACACTGACCATAGAAAGCCTCTCACCAGTATATTGTTAGGCGTAGAGGTACTGGTGATGGCATGAACCACAAACCTTTGAGACCAGGTGTGAACGCACCTTTCAGTTAACACAATTGCCAGGATGAATTAATCACAAGCCCCCCAGCTAAGGCCTGGTCTGCATTAGAAAATTGAGTCCGTTAAACTATTTCAGTTGGGGTGCGAAGAGTCCACACACCCTGAGCGGCATAGTTAAATCGAATTAACTCCCTGTGTAGACAGCGCTAGATCGACAGACAAATTCTTCTGTCAACCTAGTTACTGCCTCTTGGGGGAGGTGGCTTACCTATGCCGAAGGCAGAATCCCTCCCATCAGCATAGGTAATGACTATGCTGAAGTTTTAAGTGTAGACATGCCCTAAGGCAAAAAAGTTTGTGAACCCATGCAGCAGTTTTGCACCATGTGGGTGGGGAGTTCCATTGGTTATTGTGACCAAGTGTGTGGGGGAAGGGAGAACACAAAACAGTGAAGCAGAGACAAGAAATAAGAAAGCCAAGCTAGAGGGAGAGCTTTTGGATCTGTTGGCTAAAATGGGTAGGGGGCTGCAAGCTAAGAAACTGCTCCTTTTGTTTTTGATCCCTTCTACATTCAGAAAAGCAGGACTTTGTAAATAAACAAAACTGCATTAAAAATTTTTATATATATATATATTACACACACACACACACACACACACACACACACCCTGACTAGTTCCAATTTCTCATCCTAACTGGAACATCTCCAGGGCCCAAACTTTGACTAGCTGTTCAAGTCAGAAATGGGCAATGATATTATACTTGGCCTACAAAGATCAAGTACACTGCACTGCTGTACCTTCTCAGCTCAGACTCATGTCAGGCTCTTTGAGGACTTTTACATTGGTATTACTATTAGCTGACAGTAAATATGTCTTACCTGGACATATATTAACAGCAATAAATGGACTTATCTTCTAGTTCGTAAAGCAACATTGATAATGAGAAAAACCAAGCCTTAGGATATTCTATTTGGTAGGGACACCATTTCTCAGAAGCTTTACTTTTAAAAACTGACACACAGAGCAGGAGTAATTGAGGGAAGAAAAAAAACACTTATGCAAAGTGCCAAAAAAGGCCATCTGGAGTGTTATTAGATGAGGGAAGCTGAACTGTAGCCTGCTTCATTTTTAAGTAAACATAGGGACTACTAATGCTTCCCCTGTCAGCCTAGGGGAAAGGAGGGAGCCTGCCTTTGAAAGAAGAGTAATCACACAGGAGTTTGAATGCACAAGAAGAGATTTAGATGTTTCATAGTAATCAGTGAATGTATAACATATATTCTTAAGGCTTCCTGATACAAAATTAACAAATAAATAATGTTCAATGTATTCTTGACCCAAACTGCCCTTTCTACAATATAACTTCCAGTGAGTAAAAGCAGACTCCATTTTATAAAATAAAACTTGTTAAAGTGTTGTCCTTGAAGCAGATTTTACAAACCCCTAATCACATGCTAAAAACAGGTATGAAATTGCTGTCACAGATTAAAGAAAATAAATATATAAATCGTGGTATGTGTAGGATATGTGGAGTACATTTAGAATATTTGTAAAATGATATTGCTGTAATTACATATCTCATGGAACACAAGACAAAAATATCTATGAACATCTCAATAGAAAAGATACTAAATCTGATATAATTTCCATTCCATGTGATTTAATATTTCTTACAATTTATAAAATTAGGTCTTATATTTTCAAAGATGTTTTCAAAAAAGACATCCACAAAATTTGTGCCCTCATCTGCTTAGAAAAATAATCATCATCCCCTTGGGTACATGATGACTCAGTTTCCATGGGCAAGTGCTGTTTGTTGAGTTCACAGGTGGGTGTCTGTGTAAATTTTACAGGCATTTTGTCAACTGAGAGGCATCATCATAGATAGCTGGATGACTCAGCGGTTGGTAATAGGATATGGAACCTTTTAGCTCTGTATCACTAGTTCAAATCCAATGCAAAAAATTGCTAGTGACCAGAAACCATTGCTCTCATTCACCCACCTAGGTGAAAAAACTACTGTCTCTCTAATCCAATCAACAGTTAGGAGAAAGCATGGCTAATTAGCCACTTACCATTGCAGAAGAAACTGTGCAAATCAATCAGCAATCTTCTGATCAGCATTTGCTCTGTTTGTCATCAACTGATGTGTTAACAGGTGGTTTGCAAAGTTTTTTTCCCTTTTCACTACAAAGTACTCATCAAGTCTCAAATGCATTTAGAGGCATCCACAGAAAAAAGGCTTTAACTGATTCATGTTCTAAAGTAAGTCAGCATAATATACATTTGAAAATGAAATATTGTGGTATCAAAGAGTATCATTCAAATCATCATTAAATTCACTGATGTGATTTTTTTTCCAGTACAAACTGCAGCCTGTTTTTTTGTCAGATTAAAAACTTAATTATATCTGCTGCTGTTAAGTATCTGGGACATGTTGCTTAAATTTCATCCATGAGGAACAGAGATGGAGTAAAAGCACTAAAAGATGAAGGGCAAAAATGCCACAATGGTGTTGCTTAGCAACCAAAAGCTTGGTTCTACAATATGGTTGTCAATCCTTATATTTTAAGCTCCTTGGTTGTGAAATGAGTCATTAATAAGGCTACGATTATGTCACGGAATTTGTGACTTCCATTGACCTCCGTGACCTTTTCTTCCCTAGGGCTGGAGCTCCCAGCCAGCCCTGCCCTTCCAGCTCCCAGTCCCCAGCCTGGTGGGGGGACCCCACAGCTGCCCAGCCATGGCAGGCAGGGGGACCCTGCAGCTACCTGCTGCCCAGGGGCAAGGGGACCCCACAGCAGCACAGCTCCAAGAGCAGGGGGACCCAGAGCTTCTGTGGATTGCAGTGGTGGGGGACTCAGGAGCCCCAGCAGCGGTGGGTGCTGAACCCATCTAACCCTTTTGTCAGGGATATTGTTAGTGAACGTCAGAGACAGGGTCACGGGCTGCCATTCATTTTTGTTTGTTTATTTCCCCATGACCTGTCCCTGCCTTTTACTAAAACTATCTGTGACCAAAAAAACCAAAAACACACCTTAGCCTTAGACATAAACCCAGATCTTAGACATATGTGCCCTGATCCACAAAGGCACTTAGGCACCTAAATCCCAGACTTCAGTAAGTGTGGTGTTTAGGTACTTAAATCTCAGTTTTAGACTCCACTGCAATTCACAAAACTCCTGCCAAATCCTGTAGATGCCTAAAATCACTCAGTGCCTGAGGCTAAGTCTACACAGCCAAGTAAGCCAGGGATAGTAGGACTCAAGTCAGCTGACCTTTGTCAGAGAACCCTGGGCTTGAGCATCTACATTGCATTTTAACCGTCCTTGGTTAAGACTTTTTGAATCTAGGGCTCTGGCATTCACACGGCAGTGCACAGACTGAGTCAAAGTAAACATATTCAGAGTGCCTAGTCCCCCCGGGCCCCACCCATGTCCACTCTACCCCTAGGAATGTGGTGCACTTTGTGAAACTCTACTGCCCTCCTCCCTCCCCCCATTTCCTAACTGTGGCAGAGCTATTGATGGGACTCAGATGCCCATAAGGAGCACATGAGTACCTAAACAGCATAGTTAACTCTTTTGGTGGCTGTCCCAGTAGAATGACTGCAGTTTGAGAAGGCTTTATACTGAACTGCCAGCTCATCTGAGAATTGGGCTTTCTAGCTCCAGGCTGAGTCACACTGGCAGGAAAATGCCCATGTGTACCTGTTCTGAGGAGCATTAGGACATAAGTATCCAAGGCTGTCAAACTATTACAATGAAACTTGGCAATTCTTATTTTTTAAAATGGGCTGTTAAAGGAAGGCATTTTGTTTGGTTGGTTTTTTGGGGGGTGGAGGGTCTGTTTGTTTTGAAGTTTGAAGGTATCAGAGGAAACACACATGCCCCAGCTGCAGTAGTGAAGTGCATCCCTAGAGCTTAGGGTGCAGTGTGCTTCAGCATGTTCCAAGGATCTCATATCCCTACCCCTTCCACACTCTGGGAAGCAGGGATAAGGGACCCCCAGGAGGCTGGGGGGGGGGGGGGGAGTTTTGGGGCTGGCTCCCACTCACTGCCCTCATAGTGCACGCTGGCTGTGCACCCCTGCACATGTAACCCCAGCGAGGGCAGCCTGGGAGCAAAGGACAGAGACTGGAGCAGGGACTAAGCAGCTGCCCTGCTGGGAGGGGGAGCAGCTGGGATGTTGTGGGTTATCCCTCCCCTGGCCTTGCTGAACCAGGAACCCTGCTGCTTCCCCTCCCTGCCGGGCAGAAGGGTGATCCTGCTCTGCTCTCTGGCCCTTGCTTCTGGGCCCCCACTCCCCTCCCTGTGGCTGTGTGTGCAGGGATGCCTGGGCTGCATTACACTGAGATAGGAACCTGCCCCCAAAGCTTCCCCGTAGCCTTCTATGGTGGCTGTTCTGACTCCTCCTTGCTGTGGGGAAGTTTTGGAGCTGGCTCCCACTCACCGCCCTCACAGGGCAAACAGCCCCAGGGAGTGCAGGGGTCGGCCCAGGAGCAAGGGCCAGAGAGTGGAGCAGGGACCAAGCACCACCCAACAGGGAGGGGGAGTGGCAGAGTTCCCAGCTCAGCACAGCTGGGGAGGGATGACCCCCCCAACATCCCAATGTCTGGGAGCCGCATCCTGCCTGTCAACTTGCTCCCTGCTCTGGGCAAGCTCCACACAGTAGCAAGGAGGAGCCAGAGCCGCTGCCACAGGAGGAGTAGGAAGGGGGAGTGCACTTGGCCAGACAGTAATGGCACTTCCATCTGCTGTGCTAGCTATTCTGCTGCCAGGAACTTTGGGATACATCTGGAGGACTTCCAGGACCAGAGTCAAGCCCGGGCCATGTGTGCACAGGAAACCAATAGGGCTCAGACCCTAGGTTTCAGCTTAACATGGGCTCAGACCCTCCAGCCCTGCAGGGTCCTGGGACCTTGGGTCTGAGCCTTAGATTAGCACATTTGCAGCATGGACTCAAGGGAGGTTTGGCTTGAGCCCAGGATCAGATCTGGGCTTAAAATTGTTGTGTAGACATATCCTGAATACTTGTCTTAGGGTAAAAGTTCCCTCGGAACCTATGTGTCTGCCTCTGGGCATGCACACTACTGTATTGTGATAGAGGCCCAGGGGCCTATATCGCACCTGAGCCTCCAAGAAATCCACAAACTAGGGGAAAGTAGGCGAGTGAATGCCTAACTTATGTGCAGAACCTGATCTGGTAGGAGTGATCAGAGGCTGCCCACCACATCAGGTCCCACTCAAAATCTTTCTGGAGAAAGAGTTGGTGATGATGCCTACTTTAAAATGTTTAGCCCAGTGATTAGAGCACTCACCTGGGGTGTGGGAGACCCAGGTTTAATTCCCTTACTGCCAGAGGGAAAGTATTTGAACACGAAATACCCCATCTCTCAGGAGATTACTCTAACCACTGACTTATAGGATATTCTGATGGAGGGGTTCCTCAGTTTCTCCTGTTCAAGCTGTTCCACTGTGGATTAAATAATGAAAGAATGATTGGAGCAGGGGGACAAAGACCTCCAGGATAGATGCCCTAACCTCTGGACTACAGTTGTTTCTCTCTTCCCCCCCCAAAGAACAGTCAAAGTGATGAGCCTTTCATCTCATTTAGGAGAGACCTGACAGCCTTATTAACAGCTAACCTAACATACTGTCCAGTTTAGACCCCACACAGCATGCAATCTGTCTTTAATTTTAGAAAAAAAGAATACTTTTCTGTTTGGAAAACAATATATTGACTATAATGCTTTGGACTCAAGATGTTTATATTTATTGCTCTTTATTTGTTCCAGTAATTACTTAGTCCCATGGAACTCTGAAAATTAGTTACACATGTTTAACTCAACTTTTCCATGAAATCTGGAAATACTATAGCACACTGAAACAGACACCATATCTGAACTGTGGCTGATCTGTATGCACAAATATGTAGTTTCACGTAAAGAGACAATACTCTAAGCAAGAGGGAATAGCCTTTTTAATACATATAAACAGGGATTGAAAAATCCACTCATCTATTTGCCAGTCATGACTAGTAGCCAGGGCTGTATTATCTTTTCCTTGGAGTCCTATCTTTAACCTGAGGTAGCTTTTGCCAAGGAATCAGGAGGAATGGTTCCTGCCAGGGGCTAGAGAATCTGTAGGGAGAAGTAGGGTTGCCAGGTGTCCAGTTTTTGACCGGAATGTCCAGTAGAATAGGGACCCTGGCGGCTCCAGTCAGCTAGAAGTCCGGTTGGCAGCACAGCAGGGTTAAAGCAGGCTCTATGCCTGCCCTGGTTCTGTGTAGCTCCCCAGAAGTGGCTGGCGTGTCCAGCCCCAGGGCACAGGGGCAATTGGGGAAGCTCCGCCTGCTGCCTCTGCCCTGGCTCTGCAGCTCCCATTGGCCAGGAACTGCAGCCAGTAGGAGCTGCGGGGGTGGTGCCTGCAGGCACAGGCAGTGCTCACCATGCAGAGTTGCCTGGTTGTGCCTCCGCCTAGGGGCCATATAGGGCGGCTGCTTCTGTGAACAGTATGGAGTCAGGGCTGGCAGGGAACCTGCGTTAGCCCCACTGTGCCACCAATCGGATGCTGCCTGAGGTAAGCACCATCCAGCCAGAGACCGCATGCCAAACTCCCTCCCAGTCCTCACACCCCCTCCCACACTCCAACCTCCTGCCCCAGCCCTGAGTCCCCTCCCACACTCCAAATGCCTCAGTCTCAGCCCAGAGCCCCCCCTTCTTCACCCAAAACCCCTCCAGAGCCCACACCTGGAGCCTGAACCTTCTCCCTCACCTCAACCTGAGACCATTCTCAGACTGCAAACCCCTTGGCCCCAGCCCAGAGCCCCCTCCTGCATCCCAAACACCTCATCCCCAGCCCCACCCCAGAGCCTCCGGCACCTCAACCTCCTGCCGCAGCCTAGTGAAAGTGAGTGAGGGTGGGGGACACCAAGCGACTGAGGTAGTGGGGGCTGGAGTCAGTGGGGGTGGGGCAAGGGTGTTTGTTTTTGTGCAATTAGAAAATTGGCAACCCTAGGGAGAGGGCCTTCTTGCAACAGGTCTATGGGCATGCCCATTGGTAACTTCTGCAGTAGAATGAACCAAGATGCTTTGTGAGGGGGTCTCCACAAGGAGGAAATCCTACTGAAGGGAATGAGCCAGACCAGTGATTTGAAAATATTCCTCTGAAGCCTAAGAAACTAAAACATTTCACACTATACACACTGATGTGAGTAGAGTAGAGTAGTCAGGATGTGAGCTCTGGTTGCAGAGACCAAAGGCAGTGTTGCCAACTCATGATTCTATCATGAGTTCACAATAGTTGCCATTTTACTTGAAGCACCAGCTCCTGGAGTCATGCGAGACTGCCAGTTCACTTTTTAATTAAAGCTTCCAGTCCACATGGTTTCAGAGAAGAGACTGAAACTGACTCAAATGCACCTCAACAGCTCAAAATCTAGAAGGCAAATAAAAAGAACCCAACACCTATTAGCTTTTAAAGTCTCATGATTTTGGGGGCCTGACTCATGTGTTTTGAATGTCTGGGTTTGGCAATACTGCAAATGCATCTTTCATTTTGGAATGTGGGGTTCTAGACTGCAGGGGGCAAAACATACACTATTGGCAGAAGCTTACATCAGACTCTCATTGCAATGTAATATGACATTTCAATAAAAATATTTAGTTGCTAAATACAAGCTCTCTAAGCCCAAATAAGAAAACCACCATGTGTGTCAGTTTTACTGTGATTTGCATGGATACAAAGAGACCATTAAAAACTGAACAGCTATCACTCCATAGTGATGGTGTAAAACAGTATCTCCTTTTCTAAATATAGGAAGATACTGTGGTTATTGCACATACCTGGGGTAGTCAAAATTGCAGCCATAATATGAAAAATGAAAAAAAAGGGATCCTTAATGTTAGGTGGCTAAAAACAGGCATATGAACAAATGACTTTATTTTCCTCAACATTTTTGAAAATTAAGCCACTTAATCACATGCCTAATTATGGTCTTAGGAGCCTAATTTTAAAGATCCATTTTTGAAATTCCTGGCCCAGGTTTTTTAAGATACTCTACCATAGATAGACAAAAGGATCATGTTATTTTGAATACACATCAAGTAGAAAATTTAATAGGTCTTCCACATAATCTGTCTCTCTCCCTTTACAGATAATGAGCAGCCGTGCTGCTGTCAAGCCAGTTATCCCCCATTCTGTATTTGGGCATTTGATATTTCTTCCCTAAGCATAACACCTTACATTTGTCTTTGTTGAATTTCATTGTGTTGTCTACAGCCCAGTTCTCCAATTTATCAAGATCCCTTTGAACTTTAGCTCTATGCTCCAAAGTGTTTGCAACCCCCCCCTCCTTTGTGTTATCTGCAAACTCGATCACTAGGTCTCTACACCTACATCCAGGTAGGTAATAAAGATGTTAAATAACACCAGACTGAGAACAGATCTCTATGGAACCCCACTTGAGACCAATCTGACATCATTCCATTAATAACTACTCTTTGTTTGCAGTTGTTTAACCAATTATGTATCCACTTAATACTTCCATTGACCTTAGTGGGACAACTCATGGTGTCACATACTATTCAGATTCAGAGTAGCAGCCGTGTTAGTCTGTATCCACAAACAGAACAGGAGTACTTTTGGCACCCTCGAGACTAACAAATTTGAGCATAAGCTGTAGCACATGAAAGCTTATGCTCAAATAAATTTGTTAGTCTCTAAGGTGCCACAAGTACTCCTGTTCTTTATACTATTCAGTGAGTGAATGTAGTTGTGTGTATAGATTCACTAAATCTACTTTTTCCTTTTCAAAACATCACTACTAGCCTCCTGTTTTCAGATTGTATTTAAGAAAACTCATCCACGCTGCTAAAGGAACACTTTCCTTTTATTTTGGAAATATACTCATTATGTAATACATGCTAATTGCTTTTCTCGGGGCCAGAGTGTGACACCCATACTCACATTGATTTGTGCCTTCCTCCACAAGTCCTATTGAAAATAAACATGCTGAGAAAGGGCCTTCTTATGGAGTAAGGTACTAATCCATGTAAAGGTATCTCAATCTGACCCTTGGTGAGTAGTGCACAGAGTAAAATTTTACATATTGTATGAGGATAAAGCCAGCAATTACTTCCAGGTCTCGGGATCATTAAATCTATGGCACATAATGATGCTTTTACTACATTCCTCCGTTCTTTTGAGGAAGTTCTTTAGAAAACATTGATAAAATGGTGTATAAGTATAATGTAAATCATTCCTTTTAAGTTAGTAAACCTATATTGTGTGTGTGTAATTTTGTGAGATTTCTTAGTAACCATACATCAGTCATACTGGAAATATGTATATTTAGTTTTGAAGCAAGTTCCCAAGATATTCTTGCTGGTACACATATTGTTTAATTTCACAATGTTTTAGGAAAGATTCCAATGTTAACTACTGGAACAACTTACCCAAGTGGTGGATTTTCCATCACTGGAAATCTGTCAATCAAGAATCTAAAGATATACTGTAGTGAAGTGAGACTCACTGGCACGACACCTCCTGCTGGTTGTCCTGGGAATTAGCTCTTGTCCAGCCCAGAGCATTCTCTGCAGGCAGGTGTCTCGCCTGCCTTAGGGCCCCCCCACCCATGTCCCTCCCAGACACCAGTGCCCCTTTTCCTCTGGGTTCTGCCTCCAGCAGTAACCCACAGTCTGGGTCTGCCCTCCCACAGGAACCCCTAACCCTATAAACACACCTTGCCTCAGTGGCTACTGCCAGTCATCATCTAGCCCCCACTCACTGGGGCAGACTGCAGTCTGTAAACCACTCATCATTGGCAAAGGAGTCAGACCAGCCGCTGCTGCCTAAGCCCAGGCTGCACCTCTGCAACCCCTGTACCAGCTTTGGCCTTGCACAAGGCCTGCAGCCTGGGGAGTTGCCAGGCTGGAACTCCCCAGCTCCTCCTGCCTTTCCTCAACCCTGCTCCATTCCCTGTATCCTGAGCTCCCAGACAGCCAGGTCCTTCTCTCTCCAAGGCTGGAGAGGGAATGCCCTCATTCCTCCTTGAGCCCTTATAACAGGGCTGGGTGTGGCCTGATTGGGGCATGGCCCCAGCTGTGGCTGACTTCCCACTCAGCTACCCTATTGGCTGCCCTGGGGAGCCCTTTCCCAGGGGTGTTTTAACTCCTTCAGGGCCAGAGCGGAGTGACTGCCCTGCTACATATACAGTCAGAACCACAAATTATTGACTGAATATTGGGTAAAATTCTACTGACTGTATTATTCAGAAAGTCAGACTACAGTATTTACCGTCCCTTCTGGTCTTAATCTGTGACTGATGGGAATTTGTGTTACGTTCCTTACCAGTGCAAAGTGGTGTTCATTGCTGCATGCAGATCACTTTGAAGCTAAAGGTACTATAATAAAGGGAGTAAATTCAGTGGGGTTGCATAGACAATACTTGACCTGGAGTATCACTCTAGCTCTGTCAGTTAGTGAAAATGCTTGCTCCTCTTGGTTTGCCTCACATATTTGATAGCTACCAATATTTCCAATCATAAGCTAGGCCATGAAAAAGCATAAGAGCTAAATCAATAAAATCTGGATTTTTTTGAGCCTTTAGTGTTCATGTTTTCAAAAACTTCTTTGCAACTACAAGGGTTTAAAACCTACTTTTATAAACTGAAAGGTGAGATTCTCAGTAATTACATGGCAACAGGAAATGTGGTTTTCAGAAAACACCAAATTCTGCAAATTTGGCAACAGTGAGTTACGTACAATTGATTTTGCCTGAGAACTTACTGATATTTTAAAGGTATAAAGACAAAGAAAAGTTGTGTAACAGACGCATGTGTATGATAGCACTGGCTTCTATGGGAATATATTTGGGATCATTTGCAAATTGATGTTTAGAGTCATTCTAATCGATCATGCAAACATACATACTAATTTTGAAAGCATGTGTGGGTGGCTTACCTGGTAGGCCATTATCACTCTGCTATTGTATAAGGATTTGTACAAGCAGTGATTTTTACAATGGACCTTTAATACCACTTATTATGGTGAGTCTTTCAAAGATCTTTGTACACCCTTCTAATTTGCCAATCATGTGCTATTTGGAGTCAACTGGGCTACTGTGGTTGCTTACAGAAGGTTGTATGGTTACTGAACGCATTTTATCATGTTCTGTTGTCTGTGAAGAGGTCTTACTAAATTCAACAAATGGAGAATGGGGCTTCCAGAAAAGAAGCTTCCAATGTTGATAGTACTGTAGGTTGGGACCCCAAAGTGGGAAACGACCCCATTTTAATGAGGTCACCAGAGCCAGCGTTAGACTTGCTGGGACCCAAGGCGGAAGCCAAAGCCTGGACCTCACCGCCTCGAGCTAAAGCCGAAGTCCAAGAGCTTCAGCCCGGGGTGGCAGGGCTCGGTCTCTGGCTCCATTCCCTCACCTCCCGGGGTCATGAAGTAATTTTTGTTGTCCAAAGGGGGTCGCAGTTCAATGAAGTTTGAGAATTGGTGATTTAAATAAGATATTTTAAACAAGTTTAAATGTTGCTAGTTCTTTACTTTCTTCAAACTTTCTAGTCTGAAAAGGCGTACCCCTTCCGCCATGTGTTGCCAACAGCAAAAAGGGCTCGGATCAATTTAGAGATTTCTTCTGAAAACTTAACCGCTGGTTCGAGTCCCCACCTCGCAACCTGGAAAACCTACCTCACATCCCCTGAGTGTCCTTGACAGGCAATCTTCCTACCCACAAGCACTGTGCGCAGGGGTTTAAAACAACAATAACTTTGTTTTTGTCCTCCTCTCCCTGCCCCCAGTAATCAACTTGGTAAAGTCAGGAATTAATAAATCAGCAATATCTTAGGTAAGACTCGCACCTCTCCAGGGTGTCTTGGCACAAGGTCTAACCTCAGTCTGACTCCCACCGCTTTGAGCGGCTAATGGGGCAATATATTTCAACATTAGTCACTTCCCTCCCCACTCAGTTTGTTGTCTAGGGTCGGCAGAGTCCAAAATTCAGGCAGGTTTGTCTCCACTTTATATAAGGGAACCAACTGCAGCCTGGACAGCTTTGTGGGCTCTACCACCTGACCCAGCTGAAGTCATTGCACCTTTGGTGCTGGGCAGGAAGGCCCTCACCAGAGTTCCTCAGGGAGGCTGCTGCTCTCTGTGGCTTCAGCCCAAGCCATCTCAGTGCTATCTCTGTGCTGTCTACTGCTCAGCTGTGTGCTGACCCTTCCGCGAAGGATCAGTAGTATATATGACCTTTAACAGAGTCCTTGCCACCAGGGAAGTGCACTCAGAAGAAGGCAGTAGCCCCTTCTCTTCTACCCTTGGCCAGGCTCCCTTATGTAACCATGCCAGACCATAGTTTTAGTCAAGGCGACCCCTCATCCAGGCACATGTGGTGCAGTTTACTGCTTCTTTAGTTTCCTGACAGAGATAATCAAGTTTCATGCCCACCCCCAAACTTAAAACTTAACTGCTCTTTTATCAAATTGCCCCAAACTGTCACCAAACAGAAATGTAAACGAGGCCTGGTCCATTCATTTCTTTCCTCTTGCTCACCAACAGGTGCCAGGAAACAGCTCCCTCCCCTCTGGAGCTTCTCTCCCTCTCCAGCTCTCAGGCAGCTATGGGCCACTCTTCTCCCTATTCATAAAGAGGTATCAATAGTGAACTCCCTAGTCTCTAGGGCTCTAGGTCACAGGGCTTACATTGCAAAAGTGGATGTGTTGTATTTATGTCTTTAATTCCTAATTGTCAGTAGAATTTCAGATTTTACATAGAGATTTTTTTTTTCTTCCTAAGAAGTTTCACACTTAAAATGATCATCTGTGTTGACAAAGGTACATCCAGGGCCTTATTAGCATCCTTACTGTGAGAACACCACAAAACTGACAAACAAATAGTCTGCACTGTATTTGTAGCCTTCCAGTACATTGAATTTCCACAAGTCAAGAAAGTTGAAATGCTGCCTCCATGCTACAGCCCTCAATCAGGGTTGGCAGTTTGATATCAATGGGACTTGTGCTGCTAAATCATTTAGGTACATTTGAAAATTCCATTCTTGGGTGCGTATATATGGGCGTAGGAAGCTAACTGTAGGCTTTAATTTTTGAAATTTTGGCCTCTGTGTATACAAGCCCCCTATACAATCACTTATTTTAAAAGTCTAAATAATTTATCATTCTTAATACTGAAGGAATTTTGGTTTGAAGTGACAGAGATGTTCTACCACTAAGAGAAAAAATAAAAATACATTTTTAGCCCCTGATGCTGCAAATACTTCTGCACACGCTTAGCTTTAAACACAAATGTACTCCCATTGTACACAATGGGACAGTTCATGTGAGTAAAGTTATGTACCTGCTTAAGTGTAGAGGATCAGGGCCTTATTTGTCAATATTTTGTTTTTTGCCTGTAACAGTTTTGTAAAATTCAAATAAGGTACCTGATCAGTAATGCCATTTAAAAAAATGTTATTTATAATTTAGTTCATAAGAAACTTTAAAGTTACAAGAGCACAAATTTTCAAATTAGTTTTTAAAAAAGCCTCCAGCTGATTTAAATACATTTAAAAATCCAGTGATTTAAATTGCCTTGATTTGATTTACTTCACGCTGGCCTTTTCTGTGTGAATAGAAATAAAAAGTCATATCTTAGAATTGTTTGTGGTGGAAGCAACATATCGACATGGCCTGGAGATGTGAGGCAAGGAAGAGGGAGGAGTCAAAGATGACTCTCCGGCAACGGGTCTGAATGATGGGTATCATTGAATGGTATGCGTTCAACCGTGACAGAGAATGGGAGGGGAAGAATAAAAAGGAAGAGAAAGCAGCTCATTTTTATCCATGCTAACTTTCAGTTGGCAGCAAGATGCCAGGAGATGTTTGTAATGATCTTAGGGTTCATTAAATAACAAACCAGTGAATGAGACAGGAATAAAATTTTAATAAAACAAACTGGAGAACATTTCTGATAAACTGCCGCACACAGTCATGTGGTATTTCCAACACCCACCTCCAGGGCACATCTCCAAATTCCTATGTTCATAATACTGTCCCTTATGAGGGAGCATCTCTAAATCATAATTTTCTACAAACATATCTCTATAAAGTTGGAGACGCAGGCTGAGATGTGGGTTTGGATGGAGAGAAACACAAAGAATGGAGAGGTAGACTGGTGAGTCATTAGCATAGAGATGGTAGTGGAAATCCTGTGAGATTCCCCAGAGAAGAGGTGTAAAGGGAGGAGAAGAAGGTCAAAGGACAGATTCCTACAGGACTCCTATAGAATGGAAGAGAGAAGGAGGGTGATTGATTAAAGAAAGGTTTCAAAAGAAGAACTAGAGGCAGTGGTGAAAGAGACAGTCACAAAAGCCAAGAGAGGACAAGATTTTGAGGAGAACATGGCTGATAGTGTTACAAGCATCTGAGAGGTGAAAGAGGATAGAATATAAATCCTGATATTTGGTTATAAAAAAGTTATTAGAGATCTTGGTGAAAGCAGCATCACTGGAGCAGAGAGGGAAATAGCCAGAATGAAGGTGATCCAAGGTAGGGTTAGAGGAAAGGAAGCCAGTGCATCCGTTATAGGTTTCACTTTTTCAGTGGGTTTAGATATAAAGAGGAGGACGACGATGGGGTGGTAGACAGAGAGGCAGGGACTTTCTGAAGATGGGGGAACAGTGGAGTGGGGAGAATAGAAGATATGGGGAGATGGAGGTAACGGGCGTTGGTCAGGGAAGAATGAAGAGGCAATGAAGCAAAGAAGACATTCTGAACATGGTAGGAATGTAGTGGCAGATCATGCTCAATGGGCAGGTGGATGGTTGGGATCCAAGTGAGTGGCAAGACAGGCGAGAAATATTAATTTAATAGTCTATCAGTGTGTTGATTAGTGAGTAAATCTCTAATCCCTTTAAATGGGGAGAGAGTTATGCAATTAAGAGAGGAATTTGGCCACAAAACAAAAAGAGTACAGTGAATACAGCAATAAATCAACTATGTGGTTAATAAGGTAGTTAATTATGCAGAAGAGAGTTGATAAGGTAATGCATTTGAGCAGTTTGGTTCAACAAACGTTCCTCCTTCTATACATTTGAGCCACTGGACAAATAATCTTCCATGCACTATTCTTCACAAAAATAGTCCTCAGAGATTTGGCTTCAGTACTATTGTTCTCTTGTCTGTGGCAAACCTCAGAGACTGTAGATTTTTCTTAGTAGTCATATTGTGTTTCTTTACATTTATTTGAAATCCCACAAACTATCTGGCAGATTGTCAGATTCAAATCACATTTTACTGCTCCCTAACAAGGGGCAACATTTAAGTTATGGTCTAGGTGAATTAATATTCCAGCTTCTCAAGATCAATTCTGGACATAGATGGCAAAACTTTAATTACAGGGAATACATTTAATCTATATATATTTATCGTAGGGTAGAAGTTTTCATATATGCTATTTTATATGTGTATATTAGTTTCTAAATTTCACCAACAATGTGACAGGCATTTTGCAAACTTAAAAGGAGGCACAATCTTTGTCCCAAAGCGCTTACATGCCAACCAATTAATATGCTGTATTATTTCATAATGCAGTATATTTATTCTTTATTATACAACAGAGAAACTGGGACAAAAAATAAAAAGGTAAGCGCCTTGAAGTGCTTAGAAGTTCATGGATTTAGGGGGTACAGTTCAACTCCCTATAATACAGAAGAAATCAGGGGAGTGTTTTCTTTATAACCAGAATGCTGCATGGAAGAGATTGGAGGAGGTAGATTTCAGAAATTTTCTGGAGGAGGAGGAATGTATTCTTATTTAGAAAATATTTAACTATCTAAGATTTACATAGTCTGTCAAGATACTTTCACTATATTGCTCATACTGTGAGTGCCTATGCATCCAGGGCTGGCTCCAGGCACCAGCCCAGCAAGCAGGTGCTTGGGGCGGCCAAGGGGAAGGGGCGGCACATCGGGCTGTTCGGCGGCAATTCGGCGGCGGGTCCCTCTCGGAGGGAAGCACCTGCCGCCGAATTCCTGCTGAAGAAGAAAACGGCGTGGTGGAGCTGCCACTGGAGTGCCGCCAATTGCGACTTTTTTTCCCCCCCTGCCGCTTGGGGCGGCAAAAACCCTGGAGCCAGTTCTGTATGCATCTGCCTAGACAGACATTCATCTATCAGGCTCTATGTAGTACATACTGTAGGACTAGACACTAAATTGTTAGTTGTAACTAATGGCTGGAGGTTTGCTATGATGGCTGCACTTGCGGTACAGCCAAAGATCAGGGCTATTTTAAGTTCCAGTGATGTAAAACAAGGCTGCTTAGGGTTCCTCATCAACGCTGGGTGTGTTTGATGCTCCTGACTTTGACAAAGTTTTGATTCCCTTTCTTGAAAATAAGGAAGTTCTTCCTTCATAATGGGATTTGGACTGTAGTTGGAGAGAGGTCTTAGCTAGTCCTCCATGCCACAGTGTACAAAACATCTGGACACACAAAGGATAATCATTTTTGAACTTTCTTGGACATACAGGGCTCAGTTCCAAGCTCTGCTCTGATCCTCTGACACTCCTGCTGTAGTGTAGAGAGCAAAGTAGCCAGATCTTCCCATTTGGGAATTGTCCCAGTGTGGTGTATAACTGACACAGCCAGCTTCTTCTCATGCCATTCCCAGAGTAGAGGGTTGGGGTGAAGCTGAGCAATAAGGACAGGACAAAGTGTGATGTGTCTTGGGAATTCTGGTTGGGCCCTTGAGGTCATAGCAAGCTGGAGCTGCTCTAAACCATGTTGGGGCCAAACTGACCCTATGACTGGATATTTGCAAATGGCTGTCTACCCTTAGCTTTGCCAAGAGAATCAGGGGCACAACAGAAGATTCTGGCTATTGCATTTTGCATTGTGTAAAATAAGGTAAGGAAAACTATGTCCGTTTTGTCTTCATTTTCCACAATACACGGCACTCATGCAAAACACAATCTTGTTTCAAAGTCTCAACCAATGACTGGTTTGGTGGGGATTTTTTTTGGTGATCCCTCCTGATTCAAGACTCCTGTAGCATAAAGCAGCGATTAGTGTCCAGAAGTCTGTTCAGTAACTCTAATAGCGCCATCACTTGGAGACAAATAGATTTTGCTCAGCTCATCATGTAGCTTTGCCAGAGATTTCCCCTTGTCTCCTTCTGAAGATTTTTCTATGAAATGAAGAATTATGATTATGTCAAGGCATCAACTTTCAGGGCATAAATCTTGGGAAAAAAACAAAACAAGACCCACCCCTATACAGAGCCAGTTTTCTTGCTCAATTTAGTAAATCAATAATCTTCTATGCAAAATACCTCTTTATTGAAGTGCTGGATATTGTGAAAGAATTGAGTCAGTGTTAAGACATGCATAAGAATATGTGACAGATCAGAATTTGCTTATAGTGTGTGTAACATGCTTGGGCAAGTGTTTCATGTCTCCTTTTAGGTCAGAGATTATTACTGCTGAGTGAGCTGAAGCAGCCCATGTTTTGGAGCTGAAGGTCTGTCCCTGCTGATGATCTGAGTTGAGGGTTGCTACACGTGCAGCCAGAGCCAATGAAACCATCCCAAGCCATGCAGAGTAGAAAGGCTGTGAGGAAAGTACATATACTTAAGAGTCCACAAACACCTCATACACTATCAGACCTTTATCATGGTGTTATACAGATGGGTTGGTTGGACCATATACACTGAGGAGTGCTGGAACAATTTTTATAGTGGGGGTGCTGAGAGCCATTTAACCAAACTGTAAACCCTGTCTATAATGGAAACCACTTCAAGCCAGGGGCATGCAGTAGCACCCCCAACATCCCTAGTTCCAGCACCTACGTATACAGTATGTTCTGAAACCACTCTTACTGCAAGAGAAATTTAAAAAGAAAATACAAAAGTTAAAAGTCACAAACTCTGAAAGCAAAGTTAGCAATTTAATCAGAACATGGCTTATTATATCAGAGTACAGATCTACAAATAACTGCTTGGTAACAGCCTCCTCCCTGTTAGGCCTAGAACAATCAGCTAATGCTGAAATGTTGATCTGTTCACTGATTTACCCTTAGCTAGATTGAAATAATGGGGTAAAATGAGACATTTCAGAGCTGTTCCTAAACTAAACACTCCTAACTGCATTTTGAAAGAATAGCTTATAATGCAGTTGAGTATCCCAATCACCCAACTGATCTATGTAATTAGTTAACTATCTTGGGAAGGAGAAAATAGACCCCACACTTGTGGTTTTATGTTAAAGCCTGGATTGCATTCAATCTGTTGGAATTCTATATGAATAGTCATTATCTGTGAAAAATTTACTTATTTCAATACTAGTTAGCTCAGCCTACATATAAATTTGCAATGGACTTACCCTACTCATTTTCATTTCCCTATTGAACTAGAGTTCTGAAATCTGTACAATTATACTATGGGTCATGGAGTACCATAGAGGGGGAAAAAAAAATCTTACTATTCACTTTCCATCAAAAGGCTGTCAGTCTTACTGGTTTTCAACCACTCAGATGCCCTTTTGCCCAAGCGTGTGTAGGTGGTATAAATCGACAGGGGAAATAGTGTAGGGTGAAGGATTATAGGGAATCAAGGAACTGAGTGGCTATCTGACTGATTCACTTCCAGGCTTTCACACCTGGGCGTTTGTAAAGGTGTGGAAGTTCTGTAAATGAAGGGCTTGTTTGTTTTTTGGAGGGAAGGGGTTTTATTGAATCTCCAGTGAGACATACTTTCAACCTTAACTCTTTATTTTTAATGAAATATTTTGCTTCAGAATAGTCTCCCGATCACCCCTAGCTCTCCTCTCACCCTGAAGGCAATGTTCATTAGGAGGAACAGACATAGAATAGCCATAGGCTCCCCTACTACTGCTTCCCACCTAACATTCATTCCTGATTAACAATGTGCTCTACACCAGTGCTGATAGGATAATGCCAGTCCCAGTGCTTTTTTTTTTTTTTTTTTTTAAACCATATCCCTCTGCAAGGGCAACCACTGTCATCATTAAGAGTGATTGCATAGCCATTGCAATCAATTGGGACTCAAAATGATTGCACTAAAAAAATTACATACGGTGGGGCCAAATTCATCCCAGATGTAAGCCAATTAGCTTGGTCTTACACCAAGTGTGAATTTGTCTCACTAAGACAATATTGATTACCAGGGTGCATTGAGCTAGTATATAGACTCCAAATGATATGTTAAAAATAACTGTAGCATTGAGAAGATTTTTACATTCAAGCCACTGGATGCTTGGAAAGGTCTATCTTTGCCTGTAGCAATCTCTACTAAAAGGACTGGATTTAATGTTCTATTGCTGTTGAATTCTTGAATTCGAGACAATTAACTTACAAAGTGATGATCAAGAGATGTTTGCAGTCTCTGCAGATCTCTAGCCGATTTGTACAAACTAGCTATGACATTACTAGTGACCTCTTTCTCCAGGGAGCATTATTTCTCTGCTCTCAAATTTGTGACAAATCAACTTTGAAAAAGATGTCTCAGCAAATATTTGGTGACTTAATGCTACTGGCTATTGGAGCAGAGCAAATTAGAGACACAGACTTGTACTGGATCTGTGATTAGTTCAGGAGTATGAGGGCTGACACTAGATAACGATTATTGACTTTTAAGCTATCTACATTTCAAGATGTTTGCGTTGCCAAGTAGTTTACATTTTAAAGAATCAGGAGAAAACTTATACTATATAGTATATGAGCTAAGATGTGAAAAAATTATCTAAGTTATATCTTTATCATACCTTATTTGTAGTGTCTATTTTCAGGCATAAATATTAGTTATGGTATATGGATGATAGCATTCAGTTGGATATGAAAATACACAACAACAAAAGACACATGAGACATAAGTCAACATAACTTTTTGAAATTTAATAAGTTTGTGCCAACCCTAAAATTCTACCTATCTGATGGCCCTGTGTATGAAAGGGCCCAAAACTGCTTCTATTTACTTCAGTGGGGGCAGGATTAGACCTTTATTAAGCTTCACAATTGCAATTGTGTCCTCTTAATTTGAGGGTACAGGACTTTGAGGGTCTTGGGTTTTCTAAGGTAAATTAGCACATATGTATTTGTATGCCTGGCGTCAAGTTTGTATAACACTGTTTAATATTAGCACACGTATGGTGTAGGTCCTTGCCTGGTCTCAGAACTCAGGCCCCAGCCCGAGTCTGAATGTCTACATTGCAATTTTATAGCTCTGCAACCTGAGCCCCATGAACTAGAATCAGCTGACACAAACCAGCTCTGGGTGTTTTATTGACGTGTACCCATACTCCTAAAGGCCCCGATCACGCTAAGTGGCAAGCACCCTCGATGCTCATTTACTTCAATAAGTTTTAAGGCAAGATGGGACCATTATGATGAGCTAGTCTAGTGTCCTATATAAACACAGGCTATAGAACTTAACCCAGTAATTTTTGCAGGAAGCCATAACTTCTGGTTGAGCTAGAGTGTACTTTTTAGGGAAAAAACCACCCGATCTTGGTTTGAAGACTTCAAGTGAGGGAAAATCCCTGCTATCCCTAGGGATATTGCTTCAGTGGTTTATTATCCTCACTGCTAAACATTTGTATCTTATTTTCAGCCATAAGATCTTGTTATGTCTACTAAATTAAGGGGCTCTTCACTATCAGAAGTCTTCTCCCCATGTAGATACTTATAGACTGATCAAGCCACCTCTTAACTTTGTCATGGATAAACTAAATATATTGAGCTTCTTTAGTCTCTCACTGTAAGGCAGGCTTTCCAGCTTTTGAATCACCTGTGTAGCTGTCTTTTGAACCCTTTTCAATTTTTCAACATCCTTTTCGAAATGTGGACGCCAGGACTGGTTCACACTATTCTAGTAATGCTGTTATTAATGCTTGCTAGTATTGCAATAGGCATCTTAACTTCTTATCTGACATATTGCTGCATAGAATGTTTGTTACAGCAGATGATTTAAAAATAAATGATTAATGCTTGCTAATATAAACGTTCAAGATTTTCTGCTACTTGAAAACAGCACATTAAATGCTTGTTCCTGCTAAGGGTACTAATCACATATAGATACTGGAGATAGAATGCATTATATTAATCCCATCAAAAAACTTTCTATGATTTGCTAATAAATACAGTTTAACATATGGTAGCTGTCAAGAGGTCTGCATGTTGTGTTTTGTTTGTTATTGTGCAAGGTCTATTTATCTTAGAGTTTTCTATAGCTTCCATCTCTGTAATATGTAAATTCTTCCCAGGTAAATTAGATCTCCAGAGAGGTTTTGTAGTGGATTTATGGATACTTCTGCTCTTATCCTTCTATAACCAGGGAAGGGAGATGTTTGGAAATGACAGGTTTGGATTTTTCCCCCTTGTTTAATCTGTGTGCTCATGGAAGAGTGACAGGGTGATGTCCTGTTCCCATCTTCTGCTTTGTCTACAAAGACTCTGAGACCTTCAGTTGTTAAACACCCCAGTGCAGTTGATTTACATTTGTTCCTCCCACCACCTTGCTGATTGACACACCATAATTATTTACTGTTTTTCCTCAGTTCTCTGCTGAGGAGAGGAAAGAAGAGATGAGGAAAGAGCTCTCTCTACCCAGAGTTCCTTCTTGGTTCTGGCTTTGCTAGCCTGCCTTTCTCTCCCCTGCAATTCCTTCCTGTGTCTTCTTCTATCTCCTGGGTTAATCGGTCAATTTGCTAGTTAGTCCACCCCCCCCCCCATTCTAATCCACTAATTAGGTCCTGTCAAGTCCACCCTGTAGGTGATTAATTGGTGTGTAAGTGACCAGAGTGCTGGATCAGCTGTTGGTCCCCAGCACTCTGTCACACCAAGCCTTGTGGTTATGATGGAAATGCATTATCAAAGAGAAGAGACTGATCATCTTTAAATCAAACTGCCAAGGTCTGAATTAGTCTAATCTGTGTTAATTTGTGTCATAGCAGAATTCTCTTCAATGCTTTATGTACAAGTTATTGTTGTTTTAAATCCCTGCACTCGGTGTTTGTTGGTAGGAAGATTGTCAAGGACACTCAGGGGATGTGATGTAGGTTTTCCAGGGTGCGAGGTGGGGACTCAAACCAGTATTTAAGTTTTCAGAAGAAATCTCTAAATAATTGATCCCAGCCCTTTTTGCTGTTGGCAACACATGGCAGAAGGGGTACGCCTTTTAAGACTAGAAAGTTTGAAGAAAGTAAAGAATAGCAACATTTAAACTTTTTAAAAATTCCTTATTTAAATCACCGATTCTCAAACTTCATTGAACCATGACCCCCTTCGGGCAACAAAAATTACCTCATGACCCCAGAGAGTGGGGGAGTGGGGATGGAGTCAGAGACCGAGCCCTGCCATCCCAGGCTGATGTTCTTGGACTTTGGCTTCAGCCTGAGGTGGCAGGGCTCAGGCTTTGGCTTCCACCTCGGGCCCCAGCAAGTCTAACGCTGGCCCTGGTGACCTCATTAAAATGGGGTCGTGACCCACTTTGGGGTCCCAATCCACAGTTTGAGAACCACTCATAGAATATCAGGGTTGGAAGGGACCTCAAGAGGTCATCTAGTCCAACCCTCTGCTCAAAGCAGGATCAATCCCCAACTAAATCATCCCAGACAGGGCTTTGTCAAGCCTGACCTTAAAAATCTCTAAGGAAGGAGATTCCACCACCTCCCTAGGTAACCCATTCCAGTGCTTCACCACCCTCCTAGTGAAAAAGTTTTTCCTAATATCCAACCTAAACCTCCCCCACTGCAACTTGAGACCATTACTCCTTGTTCTGTCGTCTGCTACAACTGAGAATAGTCTAGATCCATCCTCTTTGGAACCCCCTTTCAGGTAGTTGAAAGCAGCTATCAAATCCCCCTTCATTCTTCTCTTCTGCAGACTAAACAATCCCAGTTCCCTCAGTCTCTCCTCATAAGTCATGTGCTCCAGCCCCCTAATCATTTTTGTTGCCCTCCCCTGGACTCTTTCCAGTTTTTCCACATCCTTCTTTAGTGTGGGACCCAAAAGAGGACACAGTACTCCAGATGAGGCTTCACCAATGTCGAATAGAGGGGAATGATCACGTCCCTCAATCTGCTGGCAATGCCCCTACTTATACAGCCCAAAATGCCGTTAGCCTTCTTGGCAACAAGGGCACACTGTTGACTCATATCCAGTTTCTCGTCCACTGTAACACCTAGGTCCTTTTCTGCAGAACTCTGCTGCCTAGCCATTCAGTCCCTAGTCTGTAGCAGCGCATTGGATTCTTCCATCCTAAGTGCAGGACTCTGCACTTGTCCTTGTTGAACCGCATCAGATTTCTTTTGGTTGTATCCTCTAATTTGTCTAAGTCCCTCTGTATCCTATCTGTACCCTCCCATGTATCTACCACTCTTCCTAGCTTAGTGTCATCTGCAAACTTGCTGAGGGTACAGTCCACGCCATCCTCCAGATCATTAATGAAGATATTGAACAAAACCGGCCCCAGGACCGACCCTTGGGGCACTCCGCTTAATACCAGCTGCCAACTAGACATGGAGCCATTGATCACTACCTGTTGAGCCCGATGATCTAGCCAGCTTATAGTCCATTAATCCAATCCATAGTTCTTTAACTTGCAGGCAAGAATACTGTGGGAGACCATATCAAAAGCTTTGCTAAAGTCAAGGAATAACACATCCACTGCTTCCCCCTCATCCACAGAGCCAGTGGATTTAAATCAATACAATAAATTTGTATTTTTTCTTACAAAATCATCATTTTTATCCACCCCTTTATGTCCCCTTTCAGTTACTGCAGCCACCTCCTTTCTGACCTCCCTGACAGTCACGTCACCTCCATCCAGTCCATTCAAAACACAGCTGCTAAGAACATCTTCTAGGCCTGTCATTTGGAACATGTCGGCTTCTTTAATTCCCTCTTTGGGCTACTACTTCATTGCATCACATTAAAATTTACTGTCCTTGCATTCAAGGCCCGTGACAACCCTGCACCTCCCTACTTATCTATTATTTCTTTTCAAGTTACCCCTTGCCCAGGCTTTTCTTAAAGGGACAATAGTAGAAAAATCCTCCCTGCCCTTAAAAGACATGGCTTTTATGTTGAGAGACTATGTTAGCCGGGAGACAGGTGTTCCCTCAACCCATGCTATATTGAACTAGGCAGCAAGAGGCTGTACATAGTGTGGAGGGCAATGGTACACCTGATCTTCTCCAACTGTCATTCCTACAAGAAAAGAACCACAAGTGTAGAACCAAATGGCAATTGTCTCAACTGGCAGCCTCCTGCACAACAAGGTTATGTTTACACTTCCTTTGGGCCTGCTTTTGAAACCTTAAGTTGAATATTTAGATGTGCCTGTTTTTTTCTATCTCTGACTGATATTTCATGCCTATGAACCTGGAGCCTTAAAAATGCCCAGAAGGATAGGGAGTATCTTTTTCCACAGGAACTCAGCATTACTCAATTTAATTCACCCTTCAAGACAGAATTTTAAGGCTTTACATCTGCAGATATTTCCAACCTTTTCTGTCCTGTCTCTCTTCTATTACAAGTAGGTTTTGAGACCACCAAGAACCACTCAATTGCCCTGGTGTACACGGGCCTGTTTGAAGCACCTATGATATTTGCTTTCAGGCTTATGGAACAAGTGATGCACCACTTGGTATTTAGAGGCTTTGGAGGACAGCATCTCCCAACCCCTCTAAAATAGGGCCCCTTTTAATGCTCAGAACAAGAAATTATTATATTTTGGCAATTTTTTTAGTGACTAAACATCTGCATGCAGAAAAATGTAGAAACACTCCAAATACTTTATATGGCAAAATCCACTCTTTTCACAGATTCTTCATTAATTTAATAGTGAGCAGTAAAAGGAAGACTTTCGAACAGAAATCTTACGCATTTTCAAGCTTTGAAGCTTGCTGGTGGCAGAGCAGCAATCAATATGCACAAACAGAGTCAGAGGTATCACTGCCCAATGAGACTGCATTTTTATAAGTTCAGTGGGAAATGGAGATTTCTAACTCAACACTATATACTGTTATTGAATGTTTTTCAGAAAAGACAAACTAAAGAACTTCACCACATTTATAAAATCATTATGGTGGTATAGATTTCAGATGGTGAAGATTCAATTCCACTGGGCTAGAACCGCAATGCAGCCAAAAGTAGATTCACAGCATGGCACATTAAAATTTCCCCCTTCTTAGAGCTTAGTATAATGCACCCAGGAAGCTTATAGCCAGCACTAAAGAAGTCCTTGAAAGGGATCACATGGCAGTACTATCAACATTGGAAACCCCATTCTCCATTTGTTGAATTTAGTAAGACCTCTTCACAGACAACAGAACATGATAAAATGTGTTCAGTAATCACACAACCTTCTGTAAGCAACCACAGTAGCCCAGTTGACTCCAAATAGCACGATTGGCAAATTAGAAGGCTGTACAAAGATCTTTGAAAGACTCACCATAATAAGTAGTGTTAAAGGTCCATTGTAAAAATCACTGCTTGTACAAATCCTTATACAATAGCAAAGTGATAATGGCCTACCAGGTAAGCCACCCACACATGCTTTCAAAATTAGTATGTATTGTGGCAAATTGCTGGCACTATTATGATGGGTCCCACACTTTCTCCTCTTGTGCAGGGTTCAGGGCACCATTTCTTGCCCCTGAACTGGGGTATCAACTGTCCCACTAGTGTCCCAGAAAAGGAGAGTGGAGAGGGAGGGACCCAGGCCCACCCTCTACTCCCAGTCCCAGGGGCCCTAGGGATAGCGGCAAACCACTTGAACTGGCAATTCCTTCCCCTGGGTTACTTCCCTCTCCAGCCCTTCAGCTTGTGAGGCTTCCTGCCCTCTCTCCACTTGGGCCAAGTTTCTCCCAACCCCTTGTGTCTGTAGAGTCCCTCTGCTCTGCACAAGCCAGGTTTCCCTTTACCTAGGGTCTTGGTCTCCTGGCCTGCCATAGCACTTCTCACCACTCCAACACCAAACCACTCTGCTTCAACTCCTCCAACTGTCTGATTGAAGCAGGGTTTTTTTTATCAGGTGACTGGCTTCAGGTGCTCTAATTGGCTTAATTGGTTTCAGGTGCTCTAATCTGTAGCAGCCTCTCTTGCCTCTACAGGGAATAAGGCTCTCATCATCCTGGGGCTTACATATCTCCCATCGATCACTCTCCTGCTGCCCTCTGGCCATGCTATATCTCAGTATGTTTGCATGATAGCTTAGAAGGACTCTGAACATCAATTTGCACATGATCCCAAATATATTCCACATCTGTAAAATGTACCCATTACTCTATATCACAAGCTTATGGCAAGGTCTGATTAATGTTTGTAAGGTGCCTTGAAGTTAGAGACATCTGTGTAGTGTAAGTAGGGTGACCAGATGTCCCGATTTTATAGGGACAGTCCCGTTTTTTGGGTCTTTTTCTTATATAGGCTCCTATTACCCCCCACCCCGGTCCCGATTTTTCACATTTGTTGTCTGGTCACCCTAAGTGTAAGTATTACCACTATAGGTTTTCTCTAGCACTTTCACAGCTGCAGCATGTTATCAAGAGCTTGGCTGAGTTCCAAAACTGAGTGAACATATGCACTCTGGCTTAAACTGTGTATGGTACAACAACAACTTTATTGAACATAGAAACATAACACTAGTCAACTCTGCATACCAGTAGATGGAGCTCTTGCTTTTTATTAACTCTACAAACAGTTTATATGTACATACTTTTTTTATTTGCAGTGTTGTTGTAGCCTTGTTGGTCCAAGGATATTAGAGAGACAAGATGGGTGAGGTATCTTTTATTGGACCAACTTCTGTTGATGAAAGAGACAAGCTTTCAAGCTACACAGAGATCTTCTTCAGGCCTGGGCTCTGAGTAGCTTGACAGCGTGTCTCTTTCACTAACAGAAGTTGGTCCAGTAAAAGGTATTACTTCACCTACCTTGTCTTTCCAATACTTTTTTATAGCACTGTTGTAATATGCATTACACACTTCAACTGTGAAAATGAATCTGGAATCCTTGGAGAGCCTCTGGGTGACTCAGCCAGTATGAGAAATTTTTCATAGTGGCCTGAGGATATGACAGTAATTTATACCAATATGATCTTAATGATGATGAGCCAAATCTTGGAGTCAACTTCTGTGGAAGTTTTGCCTGAAGAGGACTGTAAGATAAATAATAATAATTAGTGTACTTGTATCTCAAAATCTGGCATAAACACCGATCAAATAATTCTGTAGATAATTCATTTATAGACTCATCCATTGAATTTATTCTGTAGGTGGCAGAGGTTATGGTCCAGATTTTACTTCAAAATATTTTGTGGCTACAAATAACGGCAGCCAGTTTTGCATACAGAATTATTTATGCCTGTAGTTTAGGTCATATATGGTAGAAGTCTCTAGCCCTGATTTGGAAGTATAATTAGGGATTTAGATGTCTATGTGCCCTATAATTGGGGTCCCCAAACTGCACCGCTGGGGTTTGACACTTAGTTAACGTTAAGATGAAAATTTGGTCCTTTACATCTTTTCTGTATGAAAATACACCACCATCCTCTGTTTGTGCGTGACTGACTGAGAGGCCATGAGGAACATGAATCAAACTTTCATAAATACGTTTTCACTTAGGAAATTCCCATGTTTCTGTATGTGTTCAAGTAAAATATAAAAGTTGCAAAGTTAAATTCATCCAATAATAACAACTCAAAGTTAGCCATCGAAAGACAGCTGATACACATGGAAAGTAAAGTAGATATACTTCTTATTGATATGGTAGGCATGGAAATACTATTTCAATGAATTGTTCCTTGTTGTGCATCACATTTGTTTGCATAATGACCCAAATAAGTATAATCATATAGTACGCTTGGTGAAGAAAGTAGGATTCAAGAAAACTTTTTGGGTATGAACTGAAATTCATTATCTAATGAAGTGACTTCTTGGACATGTGACATCATTCCAGGGGTTTGAGTCCTGAATAGAAGGGTTTTTTCAGTTTCCCTCCCCAAGTTTAAAATACTAAATAAAAACATTAGCATAAAATATCCTATACACAAGAATTACCTTGGAACTCAGGGAAGACTGCAGCCCCCCCTTACTCTATGGCTCAAATCTTAATACCTTATATGACATAAGTGGGAATTTCCCCTGAATCTACACTGGAGGATTGTCTGCATGCAGATTAATGTGACAATATGTATTAAAGTGTTCAGGATTTCACATTTATTTCCATCAATAGGTTCTCAAACTAGCTTTTTCCTTCCTCCCATTCGAGCTTACTTTTTTTCCCATTGGCATACACTTGATCGAGCCTTATGTTTTATGTTCAAATCATCATCATTCTGTTTACTCTTCGGGCTATTGCTCTTTGTATTGGTTCAACTGGCACAGGCAGCACAGCTTGCTGAATGAATGCCTGTTGTGTATCTCAATGAGATAAGCAATTAGAAAGGATGAAAATATATTACTCAGGAGTAATCAGTATTGGCCTAACTTCTCTCAGGGAAGTCAGCGAGAGCTTTACTATTGACTTTAAACTAGCACAATTAGATGAGCATTGAGCACTTCTGAAAGTCCTATCCATAGGACCCAAATCTGATCTCTTACAACAATGTAAATCAGCAGTAATCCCACTGAAGTTAATGGAATCCCACCGTTTCAAATCTAGTGAGAGATCGAATCAGGCCCATTGGGTATATTTAAATAGATCTTTCTAACAATGACTTTCCTAGGACTCGCTAACAAATACAGTTAACTGTTGGTAAAACTCACTATGACAAGTCAGAGGCTCACTTTCAGCAATATAGCTTCAGAATTGCTATAAAGCACATAGTATACATACTGGTGACTGTTGAATATAATCAATCTGTGTTGTTATATTCCTGGCCTAGAAGATGGTTTTTCCACGTTTTTACTTTATTACTATGTAAAGTTTAGGGTATAATTACCAGCCAGCTCACCTTTGTGATATGCCTTTTATTTTCCATTTCTCTGAGTATTTTGAACTGGAGAAGCAACCCAGAGATGCATTCATTCAGGTCATTCTTGTGTTGCTATGTCCTGTCTCTTGCACTTGCCACTGTGATCCATGTTTCCCACCCCTTGTACCACACAGAACAGAGCACCAAGGCCCAAATCACAGAAACAGATAAGGGTGGGGGCACAGGGCACTATGTGGAGGAGAAATGCCACGCTGAGGTACATTTCTCAGCCAGCACTTAAATACAGCAGAGCCCCAATGCTAAATAAATAAATGGGATGTAGCTCAAAGAAGGGAGATAGTGAAGAACCGCCATGGACATTACATGAATTGTGGCCTCTAAAGCCTCATAAGTTATGAAGTGGTGGCTGATCTCAACAACAGCAGCAGTATTGAGTGTGCATTTTGTAACCTCTGTCAGTGGGGTGTCAAACATGCAGCTGACTGAGGAGCCAATGGCAGCACGGGGACTGTGCCAATTATATTTCACCTGCCAGTGGAGAGCAAGGAGCAAAGAGATGCATTGATATCAACCAGTCATACTGAGATCCAATTATTTCCTCTAATCCAGGGGTCGGCAACCTTTCAGAAATGGTGTGCCGAGTCTTCATTTATTCACTCTAATTTAAGGTTTTGCGTGCCAATCATACATTTTAACGTTTTTAGAAGGTCTCTTTCTATAAGTTTATAATATATAACTAAACTATTGTTGTATGTAAAGTAAATAAGGTTTTTAAAATATTTAAGAAGCTTCATTTAAAATTAAATTAAAATGCAGAGCCCCCCAGACTGGTGGCCAGGACCCAGGCAGTGTGAGTGCCACTGAAAATCAGCTCGTGTGCCGCCTTCGGCACCCGTGCCATAGGTTGCCTACCCCTGCTCTAATCCCTGCCCATGAATTCTAGCTCTTCCTGTCCATGCCCTCTGCTTACCCTTCAGTATCATTGGATCTCCAGGATCTGAGGGAATGGATGCAGCACAACATTGGCACAGACACAGACATTTTTTAAGACAGTACTTGATACAAGCGTATACAGGGGAAGGTGCTGAGATGACCCTACATACATAATGAGATAAGGACTGTCTGGCAGATATAATTGGAGGAATATAATTGCAAATGTATTAACTTTAAAAATTATTATTTTGACTCTGTGATGGGTTGGATCACAGAAACCCCCCTGGGAGCTGCCAGCCGATGTGCCAAGACTACTTCTATTCCTGTTTTTCCTGCCAGCTCAGGACTCCAGCACCCTGTCTTGCTGAGCCAGACACTCCCGTCTGCTCCAACACAGCCCCAGGGTCTGAATTACTTGCCCCAAAGCTGCAGGTTTACCCGAAAACAGCTCACAGAAGTGTGCTTGTCTATAGCACTCAGATGCCCAACTCCCAATGGGGTCTAAACCCAAATAAATCCATTTTATCCTGTATAAAGCTTATGCAGGGTAAACTCAAATTGTTTACCCTCTATAACACTGCTAGAGAGATATGCACAGTTGTTTGCTCCCCCAGGTATTAATACATACTCTGAGTTAATAAGTAAAAAGTGATTTTATTAAATACAGAAAGTAGGATTTAAGTGGTTTCAAGTAGTAACAGACAGAACAAAGTAAGTCACCAAGCAAAATAAAATAAAATGCGCAAATCTATGTCTAATCAAACTAAATACAGATAGGATCCTCACCAGTTCCAGAATGCTCCCTTTTACAGACTAATCTCCCTTTAGCCTGGGTCCAGTAATCACTCACACCCCTTTGTTTCAGTTTCTTCCAAGTATTCTGGAGGGTGGAGAGGCTCCTACTTTAGCCAGCTGAAGACAAAATGGAGGGGTTTCCCAGGGGTTTAAATAGACTTTCTCTTGTGGGTGGAGACCCCCTCCTCACCCTGTGTAGAATCCAGTCACAAAGTGGAGATTTGGAATCACATAGGCAAGTCACATGCTCATGCATGACTTAGGACTTGCAGGTAGCAGCCATTACCCACATGCTACTTTGAACGTCCTCAGGTAGACTTCTTATTTGGGTTGAAGTCTTCCAAGCTCTTTTGTCTGTTAAATGCTTCCTGATTGAGCACCTAATTTGCACATTCCTTTCCCAAGAAGTGACCAAATGTTCTAAGATATGCATCCGAAGAAGTGGGCTGTAGCCCACGAAAGCTTATGCTCTAATAAATTTGTTAGTCTCTAAGGTGCCACAAGTACTCCTGTTCTTTTTGCAAATGTTCTAACTAAGTCTACTTAGAAATCAAGCAATTATACAGCCAATGTTCATAACTTTGAACACACAAATGGTGCCTGCATACAACTAGGATGAACATAACCAGTAGATCATAATCTTTACATAGATATGTTACATGGCATATGTAGCAAAACCCTATTCCAGTTATATCATACATACATTTATAAGCACTCCCCCCATAAAGCCTTATGGGGTACACTGTCACAGACTCATTCATCTTATTATTGCTTCATATTCCTGTCTGTTTGAATATGAAATCGAATGATATTAAGAGATCAAATATATATGATAACCCAAATAAATTAACCAAATTGCACAAACTTCTTTTCTGATACTTTAAAATTAAGATTACATAAAATGTGGACAACTAAAACCATTGAGTATGAAAGCATCAGTACATCAAGTTCAGAATAAATCACAGATCCAGCTAAAATTTGTCTATAGTTTGCTCAGTTTCACTGGCCAGGAGCAATAGGTCATCTGAGCTCTGTTGACAGACATTAGTTTGAAGGCGATTCTTCACAAGTTTGAGCAGAGAAGTTTGTAGGAACAAAAGTCACTTTTAATGTCATAACTAGTTTGCAGAAGTTCTCTGGAGATCTGCACAGACTGCAAATATCTCTTGACCATTCTCTTGTAAAGTGATTAGTTATTTATGGCATACTACTTCTTTCATGCTTCCCCACTCTGAGTTTTGCATCCTGCCATGTATTTCTTGGAATGAGTCTGCAAGTATTGACACATGCGCAGATTAGCATGGAAAACAAGTCAACAGTGAGTCACTTGGCCTTAACTCCTTCAGCTGATGTTTATTTACTCTGCTTTTCAATAAATATATCCTGGAATGGCTGTTACCTTCCCTGTCAAACTAGATTCTTTCATATTCTGTTATTTATTATTTTTATGTTTCTCTTATTTCTAATTTTAAATAATTGTTTTAAAAGGTTATGAGCCAGATCCTGAGCTGGTATAAACTGGTGCAGCTTCTTCAAAGTTGAGGTAGTGAGTGTGAGTGGACTGAAATTAAAGCCACTACAGATATGTATCTTAACTGGGTACTGAAGGAATAGCAGGCAAATGTATTTAGTGAGCACATGGGCTGAGTATGTTGGTTTTAATTTGAAGGAAGGACTGTGTAGTGTCCTCTGACTGGGGTACAGCAAGTCCCTCTTGCTGGTAGAAAAGAGTGGTTATCCATGGGGAACAACAGACTATTTTAAAGACAAATGCCTGGTCTTGAGTTGTTGGCCATTGTCTACCAGCATGAGAGGCTGTGCCTTCACTTATTTAGCTAGGTTCTTATCCTGGCACCCATCACCACTATACCTAAGTGTCAATGGTTAGTGAAATACATGCACACTTTCTATTGTGAGGGAGTCTTGGTTTTGTACGGATGGGCCACTCAGAAGAGGCACTCACACCCCTTTCAGTATCTGCAGCTCTACTGCTAATGGTGTGTATTTTCTCTGGTATTTTCCATCTTAGCTGTAAGGACAAGTAGGGTTATGAAACGGGTCCAGATGTGTATGTGTTTTACATACTTCATGTATGCACATGCACCAGCCACTGAACATCTTGCCCTGTATATCCTGTACTGCAGGCAGAGCATGCTGTTTTGCAAGTGAATGTTCCACTTATACATATGGAACTTATTCTTATTGCTCTGTTTGCCAATGATTTGTTTCCTTTCACTGAATGTCATGTGTAAACACCACTTAACTATGGCCAATGTTACAAGAGTTAACAAAGAAAGAACATCAAGAAGAAATGGGGAAGAGAAAGAAAAAGAGGAAATAAGAACTACACCAGAATCCTTCTTGTAATGGTATGCAAGTCTCCAATTTATAGTTTTTCTTCCAACATAGAAAACTAATTTCTCTTTCCTTTCTCTTCCACACACATTCTTTTTCCTGCGTGTTACCAGATGATTATTTCCTTTCTTTGTCTGGTCTATCAGTATTTGTGTGGGTGTCTCAGTGACTATGAATGCTTGATGGTGCCTGAATGCAATGACAATATATGTTCACTGCTGATACCCATTGTCATTGTCCAAAACACTACAGACTGACATGAGATAGGAGACCTCACCACTGCTTTTCCTCCTATGCAAAGGTAATGTGGCTAGTGGGAAAACAATCTGCATGCTTTTCTCTTCTAGCATTAACAATTGACTTTCTTCCAGAGTTCTACCTCAAAATCTATGTATAAGAGTTCACTGCATGCAAACTGGGGGAAATCTGTGGGAGCAGAATTGTAGACAGTTGAATTCAGAATTCTGTCAATTTTTAAAAGGTGTCCAGTCAGCTCAGCTCCAATAGTGTGTGTGGTTAGCACATTCCAGAGTGGCTTGGTGCAAATTCTGTAATAAGCTAAATGCTAAAAAAAAAAAAAAAAAAAAAAAAAAAAAAATTAAAAAGTTGGTAATTGTCTCAGTATCTGCAGATACAAAGGAATAGCGGACCTAATTAGTTAGGGGACTGGAGTATTGGATTTGTGTGTTTTACTTAGAGTTGCAGGCTCTTCATTTTGAACAATGTGTGCCTTTTATTTTACATTAAAGGTGTGAACATGCATTTATATGTTTTGTGCCTCATTTCATAGTAGGCTTTTTCAGGATTTTTAGAAGAAAGCATGTTTATACCCCAGGTTTGAAGAAAATCACAATGACCCTGACTTCATACAAGAATTCTGACGCTCACCTTAACATACTGCATATTCTTTAATACACATGAATCTCTCTCCTCCTTCCCCCTTTTTTCCACAAAATCCACTGAAACATTAAAATGAGTGTTTGGGTATCTTTTCAAGTGCAAAACAGGTTAATGTATACTACCACAATAGTCCCAGAGCCAGGCAGATAAGTTGAATGCACTATACCTCAGTATCTATGTTGTAAACCTAAGTGTTCATGAACTTTTCAAGTGAATGAACATTAATACTTGAAGCAGGCAACACATGAGGAATAAACTACATTATGTGGATGCACTCAACTGTTGAAAACCAAACCATCTCATGGATGTCAGCTCCACAGAGCAAACAGCTGAATTTGATGGCCACACTGAAAGATTATTCTTTTAAGTCACAACGTTTGCGCTATGCAGACAGTGCATTGCTCTTATTTGCAGATTCTTTGCACCTGCACCTGCAGAGTATGAACAAAGGGCTAATTCTAGCAAGCAATAACATTAGAGTTATTATTCATGTACTGAAATTATGTGGGTGATTCTTCTGATGTGGGTGTTGCTACATTATATATTGAAGAATAACATTTGGCTGATGCATGCTTTTTACCAAAAACTCACGGAAAACAAATACTCATGTTTCCTTAGTTCAATAGGGTGTCAAGAATGTTAGGGAAACTATTTCATTCCTGGACTATACCGTTGCAAACTTCAGAAGCAGCCAAGTAGAATGCCAAGTATTTTTCTTTGTACATTACTTCAGGCTAACCATACTACTACATCTTTAAACAGCACAAATCTCGGCAAATCACCAAGTTACCTCTTCGGTGTCTCATGAAATCTGAACACAGAATTCCAAAGAAATGCAAAAATTCCTGCAGATCTTGGTCACAGAATTTCTAATTAATATATTCCTGAAGAAACACTATAACCAAACTGCAAATGATATCAACCTCACTGCTAAGGTCCTCAACAGAGTATTAAAGAAATCCCTAACTATATAACCAACTAAATACAAAAGACAGTAATTTCCATTAATTAAGGGAAAAAGCGAAGGAACTCTCACTGAAAGTGCAAGGCTTGTTTGATACTAATTGACATTATACTTATGACACAAAGCTCAATTATAGATCAGTGCCCCAGTGGGGGATGAGAATGGGGGAGGGAGAATCAGTCCATATCGGGTGTCACAACCTGAGGATACCTTAGACCCAGGGCCGGAGCCAGCATTTCTGCCGCCCCAAGCAAAAAAAAAAAAAAAAAAAAAAAAAAGCCGCAATCGCAATTGCGATCGGCGACGGCAGTTCAGCGGCAGGTCCTTCGCTCCTAGAGGGAGTGAGGGACCTGCCACCCCCGAATTGCCGCAGGTGCCGCCCCTCTCCCTTGTTAAGCTGGTGCCTGGAGCCGGCCCTGCTTAGATCCTGAATCCTTCTGGCATACATTTAAATAATATGAAAATGCCATTTAAAAATTACCAAATCCTCCTGTTCACCCCCATGAAGAAACAGAAACTCCAAAGAAACCTTCAGAAATAAAATATCAAAGCTATGGGGACCAAAGCACAGTTAAAATGAGATGCTGAGGCACAGCACTGAATGAACCCAGGAAGTCCTGTTAAAATGGTCTAATCTTCCCTTCAAGACACTTGCCTAGGATAGGGTTATGTTATTCTTAGGGTGACCAGACGTCCCGATTTTATCGGGACCGTCCCGATATTTCCTTGTTTGTCCCGCGTCCCGACCGACGTGCGGTCGGGACAACCGGACAAACAAGGAAATGCCCCGAGCCTCGAGCCCGGAAGTGCTCGCGCCCCCCCCCCTGCCCCGACTCCGCCCCCTCCTCCCCCGATTGGCTCCCTCCCCGAATCCCCGCCTCTTCCCCGGGCTCACCATTCCCCCTCCCTCCACAAGCGCTGGAGGGAGGCCCGGGAGACGCAGGGGAAGCGCGGGGCCGGGGTGAGTAACAGTCCGGCCTGGCCCAGTGCAGGCAGGACTCAGTTGGGTGGTTGGGAGAGGAGGGGGGCGACCCGCGGGGCCAGGCGACGGGGGAGGAAGCGGCCATGGCGCTCGGCGGCTCTGGCGCCCCCGAACCCCCCGAGCCGGGGCCTGCAGCAGCGCGTACGCTGGGCCCAGCCCCTGGCCGGTCGCGTCTGGGCTGCCCAGCTGGTGCTATCGCGCGGCGGCCCCGGGGTGGAGGCATCGGCAGCCCAGCCCCGTTCGTTCCCCTGCGGGACGGGGGGGCTGGGGCCTGCTGCCCCCACTCCGGGGCCGCCGCGGGATAGCACCAGCTGGGCAGCAGCCCAGACGCTGGCCAGGGGCTGGGCCCAGCGTGCGCGCTACTGGGTCCCCGCAGCAGGCCCCGGCTCGGGGGGTTCGGGGGCGCCAGAGCTGCAGCCGCCGAGCGCCATGGCCGCTTCCTCCCCCGCGGCAGTGGGAGCTGCAGCAGCGGCTGCTCCCGAGTCCCGCTGCCCGGGGGTGAGAACAGCCACCGCCTGGCCCCGCGGGTCGCCCCCCTCCTTGCCCTACCACCCGACTGAGTCCTGCCTGCTCGGGGCCAGGCCGGACTGTTACTCACCCCAGCCCTGCGCTTCCCCTGAGTCTCCCGGGCCTCCCTCCAGCACTCGCGGAGGAAGTTTTTTTTTTTTTTGGCCCCGCCCCCTGCCACGCCCCCCCACGTCACCCCCCCCGCGACGCCCCCCCCCCACGTCACCACCCCCCCCCCCGCGTCCCGATATTTTTCTTTGGTGATCTGGTCACCCTAGTTATTCTTCAATCTGCAAAAATGGTTCCACCATCTATAACTATTGTAGTAGCAGTGCCAGCAAACGATTTTGTATTATCCTCACTAAAATAACATGATACTAAAACATAACATATCCTAAAAGTCAACATGAAACCACACGAGTCAAACAAGCAGCATGAAGCCCAGGTTCTCTGCACAGAAGACCAGCAAAGAGAGTCAATGTATAGACAAAGTGTCACAACCCAGTGGCTCCCTCCCTCAGGGGGTCCCCTGGGGAGGCAGATCAGTATTGTGTGTTGCTAACGCTGTTGCAAGCATCGCAAGGCATTTTGGAAAGGGTTAAAGATGTGAGTGTGGAAAAAAAGGTTTGTTTACAGGCCACAAAAGGCCAAAGGGGGGGGGGGAAAGGGTTAACTTAATGTTCCAGCTACACCCAAAAATAAAAAGCTAACTCCAGCCCAAGGCCATTGCACGCACTCTGCTACCTGCCAAGAAAGAAGAGGGGAGTCCACCCCATCCCCCGACCAGCCATAAAAAAAAAAAAAGCTAAAAAAATTGCAGAGACCGCAAAAAAAAGTAAAACAACAAGGTCAAAAAAAAAATCGGTTGGCGGGGGTAGGGTGCAGGTGGGTATACACCCGGGTTGTAGAAATCCCGGGTAATGGGAGGAGGACTCAGGGAGTCTCGCTCCACGCATATAATCCTTGGTGCATACATCCTAAACCATAGCATGCCTAAATTAAAGAGAAGAACATAGGGTGTCTCGCTATGCCCGGGAAAGGTTTTTGGTGTATGGACCCTCAGTGGTATTGAACCAAGTAATACGGAAGGAGGCTTAGTGTCTCTCCCTCCGGCCCAGGGGGTGAACATTGTAAGCCCCGGTACCGGTCGGTATGGGCAGTGTAAAATCTCGAGTAATTAAAAAAACCTTAAAAGTGGTACTAACAAATTGTAATAACGTGTTCAGAAAACAGAAGGGTACAGCTGCGGACTCGGGAGTCCCGTAGTCGGGGGTGATGGCATCAATGATGGGTTCAAGGCTGGATGCATGGGCATTAGGGAACGCGGACACGGTAGTCCGGCTGCACGGCCTGCTGGTGTCCCGGGAGGCAGGTGGACCTGAGGACTGAGCCACGGGGGAGGCAGCAAAGAGGGACGGAACCTGCTGCCTCTTTCAAAGGGGGATGAGGACCTCTTCCGGCTGGAGAGGGCTCTCGCCAAGGTGGGATACAATCCCTGGGGTTCCGTGTAAAAAAAGCAAAAGGGTAAAAACCTAGGGGAAGCTGTGGGATTAATTTGGACTGCAGCAGCCATGTGGTATCAGATGTTGTCGGGACAGAAAGAGGAGTTAGGAGGAAGGGAGGAGGTGTGTACCCAACAGCTGGTAAAAATTGAGCAACTAAAAGTGCAAATTACTAATGAGGCTACAACCCAAGCCTATGCCCAAAACAAGTTGCAAGCCTTAAGACAGAACTTCCAGGCGAAAAAGGCAAAATGCACCCGCCTGGAAGCACTGGCTAAACAAGTACTGGTCCTTCAGGGACTCGTCAAAAACTTAACCATTCGTGCCCAGCATACACCGCAACGGCAGTGTGCTCGCCATAAAAAAAATATTAAACATTTAAAACATCAATTGGCTGTGCGTTCGGTCCAGGTGGCGAGCCTCACGGGGGATGATTCGGGTGACCCTTGTGAGGGCTTTGATCTCTCCCTTTGTGAGGATCCTCAATTTTGCGCGGAACCTTGTTGCACCCCTATAGCGGCCCTCATGAAGACCAAGAAAAGGTTCAGTGGGTAAAGGAGGAGAAGGTACCCCCAACTACGAGAAGAGCACCCCATGGGGTAATTATGAAGAGGAAAGGGACCAGGATGGGTGGGGGTTAGTTAAGAAGCCCACCCCCTTGCTAAATTGGTAGTGAAACAAAGCCTGTGCCCATAAAAAAAAACGGTTCAACAAGAAAAACAGGATCGGGCCCAGCCAAGCAGGCAGGCAGCAAACAAAAAAATTAAAAAACAGGTTAAAAGCCCTAAGGGCATAATGGCAAAAGGGCCAAAGCAAAAAAACTAATAATGTACAAAATTTATCCTCTGTGCCTCAGTTTCCCCAGTAAAAAACATTTACTGTGTTCTTTCTTTTTCTTTTTTTTTGCTCTGTTAACAAAACCAGGCAGTAATAGCAAAAGGCCCTTAACATCCTAAACAAAAGTGGTGGCACCGCTCTTGCTGCTTCAGGCCTCAAAATGTATTAGTGTAATACAATGTATCTATGGTAGCACATATCTATAAAAATCCTCGAGTGTCCAACGCTTTTGTCCTTCTTTGTTACTTTTACCACTGTTCAAAATTGGCCATGGTTAAAAAAAAGGTCAATTATCCACTGGCGCGGGGCAATTGTGGCTTAGCATCGTTAAAATGTGGCATCACGTATTACCTGGGTATTTTTCCAGGGGCAGCCCCCTGCCAAAAGCCTCAGGTCCCGTGGCCCTGCGTATCCCTCCCCGATTAAATCCCAATTGGAATTAACCCAGAAGGGCCCCTGCCATAAAAATCCAACCAGGCCTTTGGGAAGGCTGCCTCTGGGACTGGGTGGTCCATCGCAACATGTAAAAGGTGGTGCCTCGCAATAACATGGCTAAGTGGTATGTGCTAACTACATCTTCTAACTATCAGCACATATGAATTGCAAAGGGCAACACTTGGCAGCTGTGGCCTATAAAGCCCCCTCAAATAAGGTATAAAAAAAAGCACTGCCAAGCCGCTTTTATAAGGTAAATCAACACATCTACTGGAAAGGGGAGGCATCGAAATACGCCCCCACTAAGGCCCATGTATTTACCAATACCTCTGTGTGTGTTTGGAGGACCACCTACGCCAGGGTGCCCCTTAATTTGCGGTTACACTCTCAGGCACAAAATTTTTCGGTGCATTGGCCCGCGGTTATGCAAAATATGGTTAATATCTCTAATTATGTTGTGTTTAATTTTTCATAAATTACACCCAATGTGTTCCTGCCCTTAATGCACACCCAAAAACAACTAACTGTATTCCAAACAAATGCCTCCTCCTTTACAATGTTGCAGCACACATTTAATCTAAAAAAAGCTGCACCAAATTAACTTCATGTTCCAGCTACACCCAAAAATAAAAAGCTAACTCCAGCCCAAGGCCATTGCACACACTCTGCTACCTGCCCCCCCAAAATAAAATAAAAAATCCATCCCCCCCAACCAGCCATAAAAAAAAAGCTAAAAAAATTACAAAAAACCCCAACAACAAAATAAAATAAAATAAAACAACAAAATCAACAACAACAAAAAATAACCGTTTCACGGCCTCCGGTATGTTTTAAAAAAAGCTAAAAAAACCTCACAAAAAGTCAATTTAAACTAATACAAAAAGCACCAAAACCAAAAAGCTCTAAACAAAAACACCGCAAAAAACCCCCAAACTTAAAAACCCTCCCAAATGCCAAAGCAAATAAAAAATCACAACAAACTCTAAACAACCCGTGCACAAAACAAAAACTCCACTCCCGCTCCCCTCCCTTCTTATGTTACGCTCAGGCTTGGCCAGCCTCGGGTAGTGCAAATGTACGTATAAAAATGGGTTAAAGCTTGGGGCACTAATGCTTTGCTTTTTCCTTCCTCTAAATAACATAAAAAATCCCCAGCACTCTCCGCTATTATTTTATTATTTTATTAATAAAGCTTTACAATTTAAACACTTGGTGTGCTCTTCATCTCCTTCCCTAAAAATCCTGCGGCCTCAGCCTGATAACCTAATGCCACAGGCAAATTGGTAACATAAATCTGTCACAAAAGGGCAGGAGAAGGGAACAACAGGAAGAAGTGTTTTGTTTCTAATCATTGTCTGTTCAGTTAACACTGTTTTGGGTGGAGGACAAAGGGTTCAGACCTATTGAAGGGAAATGAATGTTCTATAACTCTTTTTTTTTTTAAGTTAACAAATGCAGTAAGAAGGAATGTTGGGTAAACCGAAAGCTAAAAAAAAAGGCCAAAACTTCACAAGTAACTAGTGATTTTGCATGCCTAGTTAGAAATACCGCACACAGCCCTGATTTTCAGCAGTTTCTAGGTCAGATCTCTTTATGGTGTGTCAATTTGAGCATACAAAAATTGAAACACTTAAAATCACTAGTTACTTTGGAAAATCTTGGCCCTAAATTCTAGAAAAATGCATCTGGCTTGCTGTTCTGTGAGCTGCTATTTAGCTGTTGGTTAAGGAACACAATTTTGAAATTCTCACTAGTTTCTTGCCCATTCCTAGAATTCATCATCCTAGACCAGGGATCGCCAACCTTTGGCACACGGCTCACCAGGGTAAGCAGGGTAAGCCGAGGGATGTGCTGGCCGCTGCATCCCGCCCCCCCCATTGGTCTAGAGCGGCGAACTGCGGCCAGTGGGAGCCGCAATCGCCCGAACCCGTGGACGTGGCAGATAAACAAACCGGCCCGGCCCGCCAGGGTGCTTACCCTGGCGAACTGGGTGCCAGAGGTTGCCGATCTCTGTGCTACACTATGCCCTATCTCCCTCACCCAGCCAGAGAGTTTAATTTCAAAATGATATTTTTCAAGAAAGGGCGGGGGGGGGGGAGGGAGCATGAACTCAAGTTGGCAACCTTTAATGCTGTTTTAAAGCCTGTTAGTAACTGTTTTTTGCTTTCCCTGCTCCCAGTGGAAGTTCCAGTTACTCAGCGCTGTGTTATTTGACCAATGTGTTGGTGTCTGTTTCATCCTGGAAGACAAAAGAATATTTACTTTGAACTAAAAATGAATGAGAAACTCCATTCCAGTATCACGCCCTTAAAGCAAAGATGAATTGTTCACCAGGGCACTGTACAACACCATAAAAACAGTTAAAATGCAATATATACATCATACAAATCCCGCCTCTTAAAATTCAAAATACAAAACACGAATGAGCAAGTCCAAGCCAGAAAGAGGGTGGCAACAGTATGAAATATTAGCATAGTGGGCACAATAAGAGACACCATTAAAATAGGCCTTGATAAGAAATTGGGGATATGTTCTAAGACGGATGCCTGGAAACACAAAAGCAAATACAACCCCCAAATCCATAGAAAACAGGTGGTGGCAGAATGCATGTACCTATTATACCAGGAGGAGACTTGCAAAACGAGGGCTCAGTCATAGCCAGAGCTTAGCATTTAGGATTTAAAAAAACCCAACTGTGCCAGTGGTGGGGGAGAATGGGCTTGATCCTGAAAGGTGCTGAGTGCTATGGCCCCAGTCCAACAAAGCACTTAAGCAGATGCTTAACATTAAGCTTGTGAGTAGCTCCATTGATTAGGACTGTTCACTTGCTTGAAGTTAAGTGCTTGCTTAAATGCTTTGCTGGATCAGGCCAAAGCACTCAGCAACTTTCAGGCTTGAGCCCCGTATAATCGTGTCTGCTCAAGCCAGTGAGCTAGCATGCTTCTGCATTCCGAACAGGCTGCAAGGGACTGCTAAAGAAGCCCTGCTAAAAGGGGATTACATTAGTTGAGCTTCATGATCACAAGATCATGCTGCCTAGCTGTAGTGAGGCAGTCATGAGACCAGTGGGGTATTGGCTGAGCAAGCAGAGGAGAGGTCTGTGAATCTCATGAAAACAAAAAAGCCTGTGGTTTTCTAGAGAAATGGTGTGACTGAAAGTGACACCAAGATACTTAACCCGGCTCGTTACCAAAAAATATTGGTGGAATTCATACTTTGACTTTCTTCTTTAACTAAAAATTAAAATATTTTTAAATGAAGGGGAAAGACAAAAGCGTGGAAGAGGAACAGGGAGAAAGCTGACAGTAGAGGAGGAGAAAGGGAGGAGGAAAGATGAGACGGGAGGGAGCGTGAAAAACACAAGTCTCAGCCAAAGGTATCAGCATTTCTACTTAGTGGCAGACAAAGGATCTTGCAGTATGGTCTTGTGGACGGAACACAATCTAGTGAAATGCTGGCTACATTCAACTCAACAGCAAAGCTCATTGAGTTCAGTGGGGCTGGGATTTCATCCAGAGAGTCAGATGATCTGAGTTCTATTCATAGCTCTGCCTCTGACCTTGGGCAAGTCACTTCACCTCCATATGCCTCTGTTTCCCCTCCTGCCCTCTGTCTGCCCTGACTGTTTAGATGGTCAGCTGTTGGGGCAGGGACTTTCTTACTCTGTGCTTGTGCAGTGCTTTGATGGGGCCTTGATCTCAGCTGGGCCGGTTCTCTCTAGGAGCAAGTTAATAAAAATAATTAATTATAATAATATTCAGTGACAGATGAGCAGACCCACAAAAAGAGCAAGAGAGATTTGGACTAAGGCAGAACAACTTTTTAAAAAGCCAGGAATCTTCAGGAACTGGTACACAGTCAGTCCACACCCGGGTTAGCTGTCAGGGTCCACTTCTGCCTTAATGAAAATAAAGTGATACTATCTGCTAAAAGCCTGAAGGTGTGCAAATGAAGATTAATATAAATAGAAAAAACAACCTTTTACTGTGTTTTAAAACTATAATATGTTTTGATGTAGCACATCTGCAAGATTATTAACTTTGCTCACATTTGAGTCAGGAATTTTAAAAACAAAAAGCAAAATGTTGCAAGTCAGAAATGGATGGACAAGGCACAATAAATAATGAGGAATATACTTGGATACTGAAAGACTCCATACTTTTAAAGACCACTAGGTGACAAAGACAGGTCAGGCTAGATACCCATGGAATAATGATTTAGTCATCACCACACACTGCAGGTCTCTGTGTGTCCAAGTATGAGAAATAAAAAGTAGAGTCACAAGGCAAATCTGTGTGACGAAGTAATGAAGGGTGGAAGAGAGGGAAGAGGAAAGGCAAATCTTATGGCAAGAACAATGATTTTTCTATGTCTCTCATAGACGTGGTATGCTCGTGATACAGGAGAAATAAGAGTAGAAAAGCCTGAGGCAAGACAGTCTTTCCACTGTACGTCATAAGCCATAAGAGGGGAAAGGGCAAGTTTGTTTGTTTTTTTAAATAAAAAGGTGAGATGGAAAAAGTGAAGCTGTAATATGGTTAGGTATGTACCAACAATGTAACGGAACTCTAGAATCTAGAATTCTAAGGGTGAAACATAGTAAATGCCAGTGAAAATGAAGTAGGATCAGAGGCTAAAATAGGGAAAGAACAAGGTAAAAATTACTTAGACAAGTTAGATGTCTTAAAGTCACCAGGGCCTGATGAAATGCATCCTAGAATCAGGGCCGTCCCTAGCGGAGGGTGCGGGGCCCAGGGTGGAAGTGATAAATCTGTCACTTCCAGGACTGACCACGCCAGCCAATTGCACCAGTCTGCGGGGCCCAGAGCGGTTGCCCCGATTCGCCGTGCCCTAGGGACGGCTCTGCCTAGAATACTCAAATTGCTGACTGAGGAGATATCTGAGCCATTAGTAATTATCTTTGAAAAATCATGGAAGACAGGAAAGATTCCAGAAGACTGGAAAAGGGCAAATATAGTGCCAGTCTATAAAAAGGGAAATAAGGACAACTTGGGGAATTACAGACCAGTCAGCTTAACTTCTGTACCCGGAAAGATAATGGAGCAAATAATTAAGCAATCAATTTGCAAACATCTAGAAGATAATAAGGTGATAAATAACAGTCAGCATGGATTTGTCAAGAACAAATAATGTCAAACCAACCTGATAGGGTAACAAGCCCTGTGGATAGGGGGGAAGTGGTAGACATGGTATGTTTTGACTTTAGTAAAGCTTTTGATACTGTCTCGCATGACCTTCTCATAAACAAACTAGGGAAATGCAACCTAGATGGAGCTACTGTAAAGTGGGTGCAAAACTGTTTGGAAAACCATTCCCACAGAGTAGTTATCAGTGGTTCACAGTCATGCTGGAAGGGCATAATGAGTGGGGTCCCGCAGAGATTAGTTCTGGGTCTGGTTCTGTTCACTATCTTCATCAATGATTTAGATCAGGGATCGGCAACCTTTGGCATGCAGCTCGCCAGGGTAAGCACCCTGGCAGGCCAGGCCGGTTTGTTTACCTGCCGCGTCCGCAGGTTCGGCCGATCGCGGCTCCCACTGGCTGCGGTTCGCCACTCCAGGCCAATGGGGGCTGCGGGAAGCGGCATGAGCCGAGAGATGTGCTGGCTGCCGCTTTCCACCGCCCCCATTGGCTTGGAGCAGCGAACTGCAGCCAGTGGGAGCCACTATCGGCCAAACCTGCAGACGTGGCAGGTAAACAAACCGGCCTGGCCCGCCAGGGTGCTTACTCTGGCGAGCCGCATGCCAAAGGTTGCCGATCCCTGATTTAAGATAATGACATAGAGAGTACACTTATAAAGTTTGTGGATGATACCAAGCTGGGAGGGATTGCAAGTGCTTTGGAGGGTAGGATTATAATCATAGGCATGTGCATGGGGTGTGCTGGGTGTGCCCAGGCACACCCTAATTCAGGGGTGGGCAAATGGCCCCACTTTCCCAGCGTGGCAAGCCGCGGGGTCCGTGCTCCCGGGCTGGAGCGCCCGGCCGAGCACAGCAAGCCACCGGCTCCTCCCCTGCCTTCCCCCCTCCCCTGGGGCCGTGGCTGCACGCTCCCACGGGGCAGTGTTTGGCTCTGCGGGGAGGCAGACAGACTTCCCGCTCATCCAGAGCCATGCCGCCACGCTTGCAGCATTCTGAGGGGCGGGGCTGCCCGCTCCCATGGGACAGCATGTCTGGCTCTGCACGGAGCCAAACATGCTGCTAGGAGCCTCATGTAAGGGGTCCGTGGTCAGGGAGATTGGATAAGGGGTGGGGGCAGTCAGGGGACAGGGACTAGGGTGGGTTGGATGGGGGTGGGATCCCTGGGAGGGGGTCTCTGGAGAGGGCAGTCAGGGAGCAGGGGGGGTTGGATGGGGCATGGGAGTCCCAGGGTTTGTCAAGGGGCGGGGGGGTGGATAGGGGTCTGGGGAGTCAGGGGACAGGGAGAAAGGAGGGTCCTGGGGGGGCAGTTGGGGGGGTCTCTTGAGGGGATGGTCAGGGGACAAGGAGCTGGGGGGGTTGGATGAGTTGGGAGTTCTGGGGGGGGCCTGTCAAGAGGCAGGGGTGTGGAGAGGGGTTGGGGCAGGCAGGGAACAGGGGTTTTATGGGTTGGGAGTTCTGGGGGTCCTGTCAGGGGGCAGGGAGTGGTTGGATAGGTGTGGGAGTCCCAGGGGTCTGTCTGGGGGCAGGGGTGTGGATAAGGGTTGTGGCAGTCAGGGGACAGGTAGGGGGTAGGGTCCTAGGGGGGCAGTCAGGGGACAAGGAGCAGGGAGGCTTAGATAGGGGGTGGGTGTGACAGTGTACCCCATAAGGCTTTATGGGGAGGGGGTGCTTATAAATGTATGTATGACATAACTGGAATATGTTTTGTGCTGCCTGTGCCAGGTAACATATCTCCGTAAAGGTTATGGTCTACTATATCTATTCATCCTATTTGTACATATATATATCATTTTCTACTTGAGGTTAAGAATATGGGTGGTATGCTTGCTTGGTTTCTAAGTAAGCTTTGGGAGGCATTTGGTCAGCTTCTTTAGGATGGAATTCGCCAGGTTAAGTACCTGATCAGGAAACACTTGGAGAACAATGCATCTTGGAATGCTCCAATCCACATAAGAAGTCTTCCTGATGCAAGATACCATGTGGACAATGGCGTCGGCCTGTAAAGACTGAGTCATGCAGGGGCACATGACTTGCCCAGGTGACTCCAAAACTCCATCTTGGAGCTGGACTTTGCATAGGAGGGAGGAGGGGGGTCCCCACCCACAAGAGTCTATTTAAACCCGTGGGAGACCCTTCCATTTTGTCTTCAGCTGGCTAAAGAAGGAGCCTCTCCACCCCTCCCCCTGTATACTTGAAGGAGACTGAAACAAAGGACAGTAACTACAGGGGTTGTGAGCGATTGCTGGACCCAGGCTAAAAGGAGATTAGCCTGTAAAAGGGAGCACTCTGGAACTGGTGAGGAAATTATCTGTATTCATTTTGATTGGACATAGATTTGCGCATTTTATTTTATTTTGCTTGGTGACTTACTTTGTTCTGTCTGTTACTACTTTGAACCACTTAAATCCTACTTTCTGTATGTAATAAAATCACTTTTTATTTAGTAATTTACTCAGAGTATGTATTAATACCTGAGGGAGCAAACAACTGTGCATATCTCTCTATCAGTGTTATAGAGGGCGAACAATTTATGAGTTTGCCCTGCATAAGCTTTATGCAGGGTAAAACGGATTTATCTGGGTTTAGACCCCATTGGGAGTTGGGCATCTGAGTGCTAAAGACAAGCACACTACTGTGAGCCGTTTTCAGGTAAACCTGCAGCTTTGGGACAAGTGATTCAGACCCTGGATCTGTGTTAGAGCCAGACAGGAGTGGCTGGCTCAGCAAGACAGGGTGCTGGAGTCCTGAGCTGGCAGGGAAAACAGAAGCAGAGGTAGTCTTTTCACATCGGGTGGCAGCTCCCAAGGGGGTTTCTGTGATCCAACCCGTCACAGTGGGGTCCTGGGGGGCAGTTAGGGGCAGGGGTCCCAGGAGGGGGTAGTCAGGGGACAAGGAGCAGGGGGGGTTGGAAGTTCTGAGGGGGGCAGTCAGGGGGTGGGAAGTAGGAGGGAGTGGATGGGGGCGGGGCTAGGGCAGGGTGGGGGCGGGGCTAGGGCAGGGCTCCCTGGGTGCACACCCTAATGAAATGTGCTCCGCACACCTATGATTATAATTCTAAATGATCTGGACAAACTAGAGAAATGGTCTGAAATAAACCGGATGAAATTCAATAAGGACAAATGCAAAGTACTCCACTTAGGAAGGAACAATCAGTTGCACACATACAAAATAGGAAATGACTGCCTAGGAAGGAGTTCTGCAGAAAAGAATCTGGGGGACCACAAGCTAAATATGAGTCAACAGTGTAACTGTTGCAAAAAAAGCGAACATCATTCTGGGCTGTATTAGCAGGAGTGTTGTAAGCAAGACACGAGAAGTAATTCTTCTGTTCTACTCTGCACTGATTAGGCCTCAACTGGAGTCTTGTGTCCTGTTCTGGGCACCACATTTCAGGAAGGATGTGGACAAATTGGAGAAATCCAGAGAAGAGCAACAAAAATTATTAAGGTCTAGAAAACATGACCTATGAGGGAAGATTGAAAAAATTGGGTTAGTTTAGTCTGAAAAAGAGAAGACTGAGAGGGGACATGATAACCGTTTTCAAGTACATAAAAGGTTGTTACAAGGAGGAGGGAGAAAAATTGTTCTTAACCTCTGAGGATTGGACTAGAAGCAATGGGCTTAAATTGCAGCAAGGGAGGTTTAGGTTGGACATTAAGAAAAACTTTCTAACTGTCAGGGTGGTTAAGCACTGGAATAAATTGCTTAGGGAGGTTGTGGAATCTCCATCATTGGAGATTTTAAAAAGCAGGTTAGACAAACACCTGTCCAGGATGGTTTAGATAATACTAATTCTGCCATGAGAGCAGGGGACTGGACTAGATGACCTCTCGAGGTCCCTTCCAGTCCTATGATTCTAAGAAATTCTGTCCCTTCTGAAGTCCATGGGATTTTTGCCACTTGGGCCAGGATTTCACTTTAAAGACTTTTACTAATAAAAAAACGGAATAGTTTCACAGACTAACTAAACATACACATTTTAAAAAGAGAATTCTACAACAGAAATATCTGCCCTGAATGCTTAAACTATTAGAAATGGTAGGTCATACTGGTAATTTCCCATTGATTTCAACAAAGTTTCTAATGTGACCTATGACAACGATATCATTAGGCATTAATGATTTCCTTACAGGAATATACAAGCAAACAAATGATTAGTTGTCGTAATTTAACTTTTAACAAATTTGAAATAATAATTCATCAAATATCAAATTTCATAAGAATTTATCAATATCAAATGATACATCAGTAACCTGTTTATTTTCTTTATTTATTTACAAAGATTAAATTAATTAGCAAAACTTATTTCTAAACTGTAACTTACTTACACCAAATATATGCACTACTCAAGCTCTGCTGGTTAAATATAACATTGCATATCAATTTTGACTGTTCTAGACAGCCGACAGTCTGCATTGCTTAATGAGCACTTTGTAGAGCAGATGATAGGATGGATTCTCCATGGAGCTCTTCAGACAACAACTGTTTATTTTTATACTGGAAGAGCTGTTGTAGAGAACTGGTATGAGAACCGCTCTGTCTTTAAGGGGTTCTGGGGCATGATGGGGTGTCCGATTTCTGAGAGCATTGGATGATAAGGCTAAGGCCCTGAGCCAGTAAACACCCGTGAAGTGCATAAAGTTAAACACATGCATTAGTCCTGATTATTTCATTGGGACTATTCACAAGAGAGAGGTTAAGCCAGTGGTTTTCAACCAGGAGTATGTGTATCCCTGGGAGTACTGACCTTGGCTACACTGGTGCTGAACAGCGCTGCAACTTGCTGCGCTCAGGGGTGTGAAAAAACACCACCCTGAGCGCAGCAAGTACAGCGCTGTAAAGCGCCAGTGTAATCAGCGCCTGCAACGTTGCATGCTCGCTCGCAGCGCTGCAAGCTATTCCCCTCGGAGAGGTGGAGTACATACAGCGCTGCAAAAGCTCTCTTGCAGCGCTGGCGGTGCGACTACACTCGCGCTTCACAGTGCTGACGCGGCAGCACTGTGAAGTCCCGAGTGTAGCCAAGGCCAGAGAACTTCTAGGGGGTACGTCAACTCATCTAGATATTTGCTTAGTTTTACAACAGGCTACATAAAAAGCATTGGTGAAGTGAGTACAAACTAAAATTTCATACCGACAAAAGAAGAAAGTAAGCAATTTTCAGTAATAGTGTGCTGTGACCCTTTTGTATTTTTACGTCTACTTTTGTAACCCAGTAGTTTTAAAGTGAGGTGAAAGTTGGGGTGCGCAAGACAAATCAGACTCCTGAAAGGAGTACAATAGTCTGGAAAGGTTTGAGAACCACTGGGTTAAGCCATGGTGTCTGCAGGATCAGGCACTTTAATCAGTACTAATCTAAAGAACTCCCAAATTCCTTTTTCAGCAGGCACTGAGTCTGATGTAAATGTAATGGGATGAATTCTCATGACATGAACTCTTCAGGGGCAATTTCCACTTTTAAGGAGGATACATACATTCCTGAGCAGAGGCCATTGCACCACTGAAATTCCCCATAGGCCTTATACGAGCCCCTGCGAAAAGGGCAGTTTCACGCTCTGTGGCTAAATACCTTCTGTATCACACTGAACACACACAGCATTCCAAACAGGTCATAAATCTGATCAAGATTTTCATATCATCTGAGCAACTCACTTTATGAAAACCAGTAGCCTCTTTGAAAGCTGCTGTTATGCAGCACACAGAGCATACTTTAAAGCAGCCACTGAATTACAGCCTTTTGGCTTTAAATATGGAATAAAACAAGATCAAATCAAGAGTAAATAATGCTGGTAGCTTTGTAAGATAAAGCTTAATAAAGGAAGTCATAGTAGGGTTTACACAGAAAATGTATATTTACTCTGCTGCCCGAAGAATTTTTATTTATTTGACATTTTTACCTTAAACAACAGAATTCTGACTCATTCATACAGGAAAGCTCAGACACACTTTTAAAAAGTTCATTCAGCATCTTCTCTTCAAAAGAAAAACACTATTGCAAGATCTGCAACTGTTCAGTGAGTGAATTGATTTTATTAGTGTTAAAATTTGCCACTCAAAATGAACCTGAACAGATCCAGTTTAAGCAACTTCCTAGTTTCATTTATGCTTTGATGAATGTTGGGAGGATTTGGAATTCTCACCGTAATAAAACCCATTGTGAGCTTCCTTTATTGTTATTTTGGGATAGGTTTTCTTCCCTACAAAGACCACACAAATACAAACTTTTTTCTGAACTTCCAAGATGCCAGCATTAGTAACCAATGTAACTTAAAAGAGTTACTGTCATGACTTTTGTCCTACTTACCCACTATCTTCTCTTTTCTTGCCATTTTCTGTATTAAGCTATCTTGTAAACTTTTCACAGCAAAGACCACTTATTTTATGTGTTTGTTAAGTGCCATGCTCAACTATGAATCTAGTGATAGCTAATGTCCTATATAACATACTAAAACCTACAACCCCCCCATTACCACTAAGGGTATGTCTACACTTCAATGTAAGTGTGGAGTTCAAATGCAGGCCCCCTTCTATCTACATACCAATCACACTAACCCAGGGTCCCAGGACCCCATGGTGTTAGCCCGAGACAGTTAAGATTAGGTTTTACTTCACACAAAATGGGCTATCTGCAGTATCCTACCCCACCTCCGCATCTATCAATGGTGTTTTAGTGTAGTTAAGACACCGACAGGTTAAGGTTGCGAACAACAAAATGGTGTTTATTGAGATACACAACAACAAACTAGGACTCCCTGCAACTAACATAACACAAAGAATAACTGCTCGGTTGTTAACACAGATGATGGAAATGGGGATGAACCCCAAACCCTTACCCAGTGGGGTTTTCCAGAAATAACAGAGAAGGACTATACCATGTCTTGCAGACACTGGACAGGAGAACAGGAACACAGATGGGAGCCACAACAGGAATGGGACCTCAGGAACTTTGATGACTGGTAAGTAGATCTTCAGTATGGTGTCTTCTGTCTTCTATTCTTGATCTCGTTGTCTTGCATGCTGAATGCGAACACTATCTCATGTGATGGTGGAACAGGTGAGTGGAGGTAAGTTAAGAGAACTTTGGTAGGTGTTGCTGGTTCACCTTAAGTCCTATTCCCTTAGGGCTCTAGCTAATAGCAAGGCTGGTACACTGTGGGAGGGCGCCTATGCCTCACTGGGATGACCTGCTCTCACAGTATCCAGAGACACAGAATGCCCCTCAGAGGGTGAACACTCCCTTACATACATTCCTTGTTGCTAGGCAGATTTTACGGATATGAGACACTACCTTTCCCACCTTTTCCTTGCTTTGGCGCCAAACTCGAAAAGAGTGCCAAAGTTGAAGGAGAAGGGGTGCCAAGATGGAAGACAGGTTGTCCTTTTACCAATCCAAGGTGGCGACTATGTACACTTAATAAATGGAACCTTTTCTACCCAACAACAGCAGTGGAGGTTCTGAGCCTGAGTCAAGCTGGGACCTAGGGTTAAAGCCCTGTTGCTCTTCAGTGTAGTCACAGTCCCACTGAACTCATGCTCTGGGAGTCCACCAAAAGTATCCCACAATCCCATAGGCTGACTTTCTTTGTCCTCTAGACAGTCAAGTTTGGTGGACAGTAAAGTTTTAGCACATTGCAGCACAAACAAAGGGCTAGAGCAGCTAGAACAAAGGGCTAGAGCATTGTAGACATATCTTAATCACATTGAAGTCACTTGGTCCCATTCTTTTCTCTTACATCAGCAAGAATCAGGCATAGGACCACAATGAATTCAGAGGACTTACACCAGTGTAAAAATTGGTGCAAGTGAGGAAAAAAGAAGGGCAAGAGCAAGCCCATACATAAAAGTGTCTATGAGATGCCTATACATTTGGTATAGTGATGCAGAGTGACTTAGGAACTGTTCATGTAATCAAGGGAAAATGTATTATAAAGACTAGAAATTCTCCACTGTGTGCCTCTCCATAAATGAATCTGTTATAATTTGCTCTTTAGTAGGAGACTGGATTCTCGGATGTATTGCTAGAGAAGATTGTCTATTGCAGTGCATGGAACACAAAACTAGAAAAGGAATTATTTAACTCAAAGTGTGTGGTCCTGGATTTAGCAGTGTTGCTAATGCCCATTAGTTCTAGAATTGTGAGGCTAAATAGCTCCATATTACACTGAAAATATATTGTGACTATGCCATATGTCTATATCTAGCAATTCATTTGTTGCTAAGAGTGTAGCTTTAACCTGATAGTGTTCATTTCCATTGGAACCTCAATGAAGTCCAAAACTGCAGTATTCACACAAAGCAAAGCTGAATCTACAGCTCTATTTGGGTTCCAACAGCAAAATATGAGCTCTTCAAATATATTTGCATGAGCCCTGGTGATAAGCCTTTTCTGGCACTAGAGACCAGTATCCGGGGTTGAACTCCATTAAAAATAGGAAAGTCTCTTCAACCCTCCCCTTACTTTAATGGAAAAATATTAACAAGTTGCTTCTAGGATCCCTAAAACCTCCCTCTGTGAGGAGTGTGTACTATTAGGAAGCCAAGCAAGAGAGGTATTGGGGAAGGTTCTAGGCAGAGGTTCTGCAGAGAAGCAGAATGTAGCTTTATGGATGATACTGTTCCTATTCTAACAAAGTTCCTTGTTCAATTCCAAAAGAAAGTGGCCATGTGATTCTTTAACACTGTCCCATAGCACTCTACAATACATCACTGGGCTAACCCTAGGATAGGACCGAAAAGGTTGATGTATGGCAGAAAGATACTACAAGAAAACCAGTTTTCATGAAATTTTCAGCCTAAAAGTATTGCCATACAACATGGCAGGAGACATTTGTTAGAATAGGAACATTTTTGTGGAGAGGACATTGTCAGGTGGTAGCAGCCTGTAGCTCTATCAATCCAGCCTGTGAATCCTGCATTTAATTATGGATTTACTTGATCTGTTTGTGGGGGGAAGGAACATACTCATGCTCCGCTAAGAGTCTAGCTGTCATTTAGCAGAATAATCCTTATATTTAATGATAATTCTGGAGCCATTTTTGAGGGAGAGAGATGGGGAAATTAGTTTTTGATTAGAAAGAGTAACGTGGGGCACTGTATATCTTCTGAAAAATCCCTGGGGAAAAACATACTGGGCAGAAGATTTTATAACAGGTCATACAAGACCAAAATTTCAGCAATTACCAACATTTGCAGGTGCATCTATGTGAGCTCACACAATCTTGTTTTTGCAATGCCAAAGCTTATAACTGCATAACTTACTTGTACTGCCACGGGCTAATGCGATATAGGCTAATCTTCAGATATGCAAATTGATGCACCTCCAAATTTTCAGTATACAGTTAAAGATGCACACTGAGAAATTTGTCCTATGACGTTTGCAAGAAATACAGCTGAAAAAATATTTTTTGAATGAGGAACTGTAACTGAGCATATTCAACATTTCCTGATGCTTCCTTAAAAATAAATATCTTGGCCCTTCCCAAGTAGGAACATAGTACGGTTCATTTGAGGAATAGCTTTCTGTGGAATTACAGTAAAAACCAGGTAATCATTTCTTAGTACTAGTCAACAGTGGGCAAAAAATTGTTTTTTACTTGACGGGAAGGGGAAATTTAACACATCAATCACTTGTACAATTTTTTTCTTCCATTTAAGCCATGCCACATACTGAATACATGTAAAGCCTAATGATTGGCTCACTTTTATTCCACATGCAGTGAAGGTGGGTTGGGTTATTGCAGGCAGTTGTATTTAGAAAACAAAAAGTGACTCTGGTAAAAGAATGATTGCAGAGAAACCAAGAGCAAGGAAGGCATCCAGATGGACCAGAAACCCAATTTCTCTCCCCTCTTGTCCTTCCCCCTATTACTTTCAGTCAGTTTAATCTTCCTTTATTCTGTAGCACAGTGGTCTCCAAAGTGGGGTGCACAAGAGGATCCTTGGGGGTGCGCGGCAGGAGGAGTCCCTTTTTTTTTTTTTTTTGCTTTGGCAAAAATGTTAGAGCCGGTGCGGCAGGGGGTGCGTGCTCAAATTTTTTACTGATAGGGGTGCGCGATCAAAAAAGTTTGGAGACCACTGCTCCTAGCATTTCTTTAAAGGGAGAGTTGTTTGATTTTTAAAAAGTAAATTTTGCAACTGTCAGCACTGAGTTTTCCCAAGGGAATTAATTGGGTCCTATTTTCTAGCCCAAATTTACTTATCATCATCATCATCACATTAAATGGTGGTCTGTGCTAAAGACAATTATTCTGATTAGATCTTAACTCAAACCTCCTCTGCCAAATTTGACAAGTCTTGTCAGAATCTTTAGCTCATAAAGATGCGTTAATTGCACCTACAAAACAGATTTATTGATTGGATGGACAGAAACATACTGCAGCCACCTACCCCCCATATTCCTGTAAAATGTTGGAGAAAATTATGAGCGAGGGAACCTCTTAATTTGTGTGGGCTTGAAGTGCCACTGCACACTTGTGGACATGCCACTGTTTGACTCGAATGAAATCAGCATGAAGTACCACCTTTCTGTGTCGTCAATACTTCCGTCGAGGACCCACAGTTGCATTGCTTTACTATTGCCCTGCTCTACTGCAATGGTTGGACAAGCAGTTTTCCAAATTTTGTTGAAGCGTTCATGAGAATGTCATACCCAGGAAAGGACAGGCTGGAGTATGACAACCTTCATCGACAGATACAGTATGGGCGGATGCAGGGCAGCTTCTTCCCACCTTCCTACCAAGTAAGGTGCCTCAGCCCGACACTGCAGGTACTCTCTCTCGGAAGAGAGGATAGATGCAAGTCCATTCAGTTACTGGCTTCCTTCCTGCAACGAGGTTGTCAATTAAGGTCAACAAAGATGCCAATTAATTAATGGTGGTGGGTTTTGGGACGTGGACACCTGGCCACGATGAACTCAACAGAAACCAAAATAATTTCACATTGCAACAGGTGGCAATAACTTTCAGACTCTCTTGACATTGGCGGAATTTGAACAGGCAGCCTAGTTGCTGAGAAGCTCTGCATTCCCAATCCTGTGAGATGTTCAATACCCCTTTGCAAAAGAATTATTAGACAGCACAGAATTGAAGTTGAAAATTCATTTATCGGCTTCTAGGTGAATGCCTATAAACGACAACCATAAACATTCACTCCATGGAGATATTTAGCAAGGAGCCTGGGGCTGAAATTTTTTTCAAATTAAATTTCAAGTAATCGGTTTTGTCAATTTAAAATTATATTGCATTTTAAACTAGTGTGCTGTTTGGCATGCTGCTTTGCCTTCATGGGCCTCCAAACTTATTTCAGGTTATTCTAATTTTGAGAGTGATTTTTTTTTCCTCTATGTAAGTCTTACGATTAAGGAATTGGTCTGAGATTCAGAATATCCCAACTTTGCCACAGATCTTGGGTGAGTCACTTAATCTTTTGCTGCCTCCATTCCCCATCTGTAAAATGGAGACTGTAATACTCACTATCCCCCATCCTTTGTCTCCAGTGTCTACTTAGATTATAAAAACTCTTCTCGGGAGCATCTCCCTTACTGTGTTTGCTTACGACAATGGATTCCCAGTCTTGGTTGCAGTCTTTTAAAATAAACAAACAAGATTTAATTTATTTTCTCAGAGCACAAAACAGTTTATTAGCTGAAATACTAAAGTATGAAAAGTGGCTACAGATCTTCTGCAGCATCGTAAGAATTTTTAATATGCATCACATGCAGCCTATTATAATTGTCTTTACCAGATTTATACCTGGCTACAATGAATGGAGACTATGGTCCTAGTCCCATTGCATCCCACAGCAAAAACGCCCACTGACGTCAATGAGAGTTGAATAAAGGCCCATGCTAGCAGCACTTTCCTACAGAATCATGTCTAAACATGGTTGTTTTCAGGTGATCTAATCATGTGGTGCCTTTGAAACCTAAACGTTACCATTGCCAGATTGTAACAAAATTTTACTGCTGTGTAATCCTCTTAGAGAGAAATCCCTGGAGCCAAATGCTGGTCTTTTGTGTGGTTTTTTTTAAAATAATAAATCTCCACCCACTGTCCCCACAAAGTTGGGTTGCATTTTCTGGTGTTTGTTTCTCACTTTTGCCTGAAAAAGAGCTGACTGCAAGAGGCAGCAGGGGCTACTGGAAGGTACAATGCCTCCCAGCAGGGCCGGCATGCAACACTCAGCAGTGAGGTGGCTTAATGGCTTTAGAATTCTAAAGCTAGGAGAATTCGTGCTAATCATACTCTGAGAGCGCAGCCCCAAGAGCGGGTACCAATTACATCATGCCTGTTAATTCTTGTTCTCAGAAGTAGGTGGTTTTCTTTTATCTGAACAAACCGTACTGAAATGTGCCACTTTGGACAATGACAGTCAAGAACTTTCCACCCATTGGCTATATACCTACTCAAGTTTACAGGCTTTACGTTGCTTCAGCTTTAATTTGCACTCATTATACAGCCCAGCAAGCTACCTGCTTCAAATGGTGGCATATGAACAATTTATGTATTTGATTAAATCTGCCATCCTTCAGTCAGACCATAACCCTTTCTGGAGGCTTAATACCTCAAATGTGCAGGGCATGCAGATGCAAGGTGAACTGTGTGGAAGTAGAATAGACCTATTCCGCTTTCTTTAGTGGTAAGTATGCACTCTGGGATCTTCCAAGATTTAAGAGAGAGAAACCCTTACAAGGAAATTAAAAATAACATGTTTAAAGTTGTGAACCTAAATCAACAATTCCCAGATCATTTGCACTGAGGAAGCTGTCCATGACTCATGGCAGGATACCTTATTTTATACACAGCCTGAAGTAAATATGTAAGGAAGTACTTTTAAATGTGCTCACTTCTCCTGTTTTCAATGACCTTGTAAAATATATAAGGCTAGAGCCTCAGCTTGTGTAAATCCATATAGCTGACTAGCTCCATTGGCTAAGGCTCTGGCCCATGTTATTTTAACATAGTCTATAGAATATATGTTAGAATCTCATATTTCTTGAGTTTCCATGTTCTGTAGCATTCTAGCCCCGTTGCTAGAAGGAACGTTGTGTGTTTGATGTCCACAAGGCCTTAAATGGCTACTTAATGCTAGATGGGCCTATGGTGGGCATATGTGTGAATGAAGGCAAGAGAACCTAAGGAGTTTCCACTCATGCTCCTGGTGTGCAGGGACTAGGTGCATCCAGGGCCAACGAGAGAGGGGGAAGACGGTACAAATTACCGGGGCCCGGCGATCCGGAAGGAGGCCCGAGGCCCGGCTTCCCCCCCCTCTCGTTGGCCCGTTTAGCCGGTCTGCCCTTGCCAGGGGCCCGAAAATTTTTTTTCACCGGGGCATGAACCCACTCTCGGTGGGCCTGGATGTATCTCGTGATATTAGAAACCACATAGGCTGGGGCAAAGGCAAGGCCAAGTCTCCAACCCCCTTCCACTGTGGACAGAGTGCATGACGAGATAAAGAGAGAAACTCACAATTAGGGTGACCAGATGTCCTGTTTTTAAAGGGACAGTCCCGTATTTAAGCCCTCCTGCAAGTGTCCTGACTTTTTCTTAAAAACGGGCAAATTGTCCCGTATTTTCTGTCTCCCCTCCACCGCATCAGTTCTGGCAGTTCCTGCTGCTGGCCAGATCCCTGCTCGCCAGACGCCTGCCCACCAGCAGTGAGTGGGGGGGGGGGGGGGGGGTCCAGTGGCTGACAATGGGGGTGGGGGTGCAAGGCTGGTAGTAGGGCGAAGCTTCAGCGCGCGGGGAAAGCCCAAGACCCTTCAGCCCGGGGCGCTGGCCAGGAGGAGACGAGCCCTGCATGTGCCAAAGCCCCGCACAGCACTGGCACGGGGAAGCCTCTCCACCCCTGGCAGGAGGAGGAGGGAAGCGATTTCCAGCCTGTTTGTGCCCCAACCCTGCAGGCTCCACAGCCCCATGGGCAGGGGCTTAGCACCCTCTTCACCCACCCGCCCTGCCCTGGGTCCTGCCCCCAGGGAGCGCGGGGCTGCTCCATCCCCTAGGCACCCTCCCCTGCTGAGCCACCTCTCTGGCCAGGTTTGCTGAAGCCCCTGCAGGCAGGTTCCCTGGGCCCTGGTGCACAATGCATCCTTACGGCTTAACCCCTTCCTGCCTGCGCTGTAGCTGGAGGTGGTTGGGTTATGTCGGTGGCCAGCAGCAGCCTGGAGGTGTTAGCTGCCTTTCAACACTGTGCAGGGAGGAAGGGACACGCTGCTTCCAGCCACAGGGGAGTGAGCGGGTGGTGGGGGGGAGAGATGAGCTCTGCAAAGACACGGACCAGGTCAGCCCTTCTCTCCCTTCCCCCGCCCCGTAGTTGGAAGCAGCTCCCATCCCTTCCCTCCCGCACAGTGCTGAAAAGCTGCTGCTGGACACATTCTGGTGTGAACCCTGGCAGAAATGTGGTGGTGGGGCATGTGACCCACGTGCCGCCCCCATGTGTTTCCTCGGGAAGACATGGCACCTGGTACCAGGAGATACGGGTCCATTCCGGGGGCCCAGCCAGGCATGGAGGGTGGAGAGCAATGGGCAGGGAGGGTCAGGTCAGTTGGTCACCCCCCAGTGTGAGAGAGGTGTATGGGAGTGTGCGTCTGTCACCTCTCCCCATGTGAGCCCTAAAGCCTTAAAGATAAGAAGGTTAATAAAAAGAATCCAACTACTCAATATTTATTTTTAATAAGGTCTCAGTCAACTTGATGTTAATTTGAACGTTTGTACTGCATAGTTCTGATTGATTGCCATTGAACTCACTTGAATACGAGTAATTTTACCAAGTATCCCGTATTCAGCATAGGGAAATATGGTCACCCTACTCACAATAAACCCTATAAACGGGCTGAATGAAATAGAAGCAGAGATATTGAGTCTATCTCAGATACAATGTGTCTGGGAACTGATGATGATGAGTAGACCTTCCTTATAATACAGTCAGTGACTTATAGCCGCTATCTAAACCTTTATATGTTACTACAATGCAACACTGACAGGTGACTACATTGAAGAACTTCTTACAGTGCAATGTTAAAGTCTTTTTTCAGTGTCTTTAATAGCAGTCCATGTGGATGTTAGCAATTCCATTTTGCAACGTTATGATTAATAGATTTATTCTTAGTTTTTCCATTGTAGTTTTATTTTATTTCATAGCTGGGAGTTGGTCTTTGTTAGTTAATAGCATGTTACATTAGGTTGTATTTACATTCTTTCTGGGGACTAATATCTAAATAAAGGAATTGGGGATAACCCCCCAGTCCTGGCCAACATTCCTTCCTTCCTTCAGTATTTAAAGAAAAGCTTCTAGTGTTCAGAAATGGGAGTACCAAAAGTGGAAAGATAATTATAGTAGTCCACACTAAAGGTGCCCTATTGCTGCAGATTGGGCTTAATCATAGAAATGTAGGGCTGAAAGGAACCTCAAAAGGTCATCAAGTCCAGCCCTCCATGCTGATGAGGCAGGACCAAATATATTTAGACCATCCCTGACAGGTGTTTGTCCAACCTGTTCTTATAAACCTTCAGTGACAGGGATTCCATAACCTCAATTGGAAGCGTATTCCAGTACTTGACTATCCATATAGTTAGAAAGTTTTTCCTAATATCTAATCTAAAGCTCCCTTGCTGCAAACTAAACCAATTACTTTTTGTTCTACGCTTCAGTGCACAGGGAGAACGATTGATCACCATGATTTTTATAACAATCTTTTATGTATTTGAAGACTTATCATGCCCCCCACCCTTTTCTAGACTAAACATGCCTAATTCTTTCAACCTTTCCTTGTAGGTCATGTCTTCCAAACCTCGTATCAGTTTTGTTGCTCTCCTTTGGGCTCTCCCCAATTTGTTGATGTTATGTTCACAGCCAGCTTAGGAGAGGACCAAGGATACCTGCCTGTCTGCCCCAAATTTGAGCGGTGTTGTGATCCCATGTGCCAGGTCACATCACCATGTAATCAAATTTTGGTCCAGCCACACCTCTGTTGTGATGCTAGGAGTGGGCAGCTGGGTCATAGTTGAGTGAGTGACACTGTGTCCTGGCACATGGGATCAGAAGTCAACTCACTAAAATTTGGCCTGGCTGCCCTGCTGTTGGGTCAAGTGCCAACCCTGTTCATGGCATACACACAGGGAAGTTAGAAAAAAACCAAACACACTTGCAGGAAGGTTGCAATGTAACACTATTTTATTTCTTCAAATTCACAATGGTAACTCACAAGAACCCAAACACTCAGTTGCTTAAACAACACAGCTGGGGCTCTATAGCATGGATGGTTGAGAGTGGGGTGGGCTTGAGAGCTCAAGCTCCAGCTCGAGGTGCGACATCTGAGCAACGTTTACACTGCTATTTTTAGTGTGATAGCACAAGCCCTGCTAGCATGAGCCTGTATACTCGGGCTGGGAGGCTCACTCCCAGATGCATTGTAGACATACTCCAAAGTGCTTTCCACCCGCCCATCTTGGTATCATCCACATATTTTATAGCATACTCTCCACTCCATTATCCAAGTCATTAATGAAAATATTGAATAAATACCAGGCCCAAGACAGACCCCACTTGATATGTTCTCCCATTTGACAGCAAACCATTGACAGCTATTCTTTGAGTAAGGAATTTCAGCCAGCTGTGCACCCACCCTCTGGTCATTTCATCTACACTACATTTCCTTAGTTCGCTTATAAGACTGTCATGTGGGTGTGTGTCAAAAGCCTTACTACTGAAGTACAGAAATATCACATCTAACGCTCTTCCCCACTCCCCCATTCACTAGGTCAGCAATCCTGTCAAAGAAGGAAATTAGACTGGTTTGGCATGATTTGTTCTTGACAAATCAATGTTGGCCTCTCCAGGTGTGAACAAACTGATTGTTTAATAATGTATTCCTTTTTAAAGACAGATTATGTCTGCCCTTCTCCAGTCCTCTGGAATCTCACCCATCCTTCATCAGGACTTAAGACACTCTGCAAAGTCCTGCAGAGACTTGACTTCAATAGGACTGCTCACAGCATGTAAGAACATAAGAATGGCCATACTGGGTCAGACCTAAGGTCCATTTAGCCCAGTATCCTGTCTTCCAGCAGTGGCTAATACCAGGTGCTTCAGAGGGAATGAACAGAACAGGTAATCATCAAGGCAATCACCCTGTCACCTAAATTACCTATTAAGCCTATTAAGCCCCGCGCAGAGGCTCAGGGCTGCAGCAGGGAGAGATGCCTCTCCCCCAGCATGGATCTGCGGCAGCGGGAAGAGGCATCCCTTCCTGCTGGCCCCAGTGCGGATCTGCCGCGGCTGGGGGGAGAGGCGCCCCTCCCCGCTGGCTCCTGTGCAGACTTCCACGGCCGGGAGAGAAGCACCTCTCCCCCGGTCCCAACACAGACCTGCCCCGGACTTGCCGCTGCCAGAGGAGAGGAGCCCCTCCCTCGGCCTGGCCCAGGCCCTCCGGAGCTGCTGCAGTCGGGGAGAGGTGCCTCTCCCCCTGCCCTGAGCTGCTGCAGTGAGAGAGGGCTGGGGGGGAGTCTTCTCTCCCCACTGCAGCCCCAGGGCAGCCTGCACCCCAAACTCCTCATCCCCGGCCCCACCCCAGAACCTACATCCCCCACACCCCAACCCTCTGCCCCAGCCCTAAGCCCCCTCCTGTACCCTAGACTCCTCATCTCCAGCCTCACCCCAGAGTCTTCACCCCTAGCTGGAGCCCTCACCCCCTGCATCCAACCCTCTACCCCATCCCTGAGCCACCTCTCACATTCTGAACCACTCAGAACCATCCCCACCACATGAATTTTGTTTTCATATTGGTGCACATAACAAAATTCATTCCACACATGGACGTAAAAAATTAGAGGGAACACTGCCTGTCGCCCATTCCCAGCTTCTGGCAAACAGAGGTTAGGGACACCATCCCTGCCCATCCTGGCTAATAGCCATTAATGGACCTAGCCTCCATGAAATTATCTAGTTCTTTTTTGAACCCTGTTATAGTCTTGGCCTTCACAACATCACCTGACAAAGAGTTCCACAGGTTGACCATATGTTGGGTGAAGAAATACTTCCTTATGTTTGTTTTAAGCCTGCTGCCTATTGATTTCATTTGGCGACCCTCTAGTTCTTGTCTTATGAGGAGTAAATAACACTTTCTTATTTACTTTCTCCACACCAGTCATGATTTTATAGACCTCTGTCATATCTCCCCTTAATCATCTCTTTTCCAAGCTGAAAAGTCTCAGTCTTAATCTCTCTTCATATGGAAGCTGTTCCATATCCCTAGGCATTTTTGTTGCCATGTTCTGTACCCTTTCCATCTTTTCTGAGAGGGGGTGACCACATCTTCATGCAGTTTTCAAGATGTGAGTGTACCATGGATTTATATAAAGACATTATGATATTTTCTATTCCTTTCCTAATGATTCCCAACATTCTGTTAGCGTTTTTGACTGCCGCTTGACATTGAATGGATGTTTGCAGAGAACTATCCACAATGACTCCAAGATCTCTTTCTTGAATGGTAACAGCTAATTTAGACCTCATCATTTTATATGTATAATTTACTCCTGGGGAATTCTGGGCCAAAAAATTAAAAAATCTGCATATTTTATTTGTCAAAATACCACAACATAATCATGCTGGTTTCAATTATTTAGGTAATTTATTCATCAATTCATACAATGGATGGAGAATGGGAGTGGCGAGCATTGGCGGAAATCCCCCCAAACCTTGCCATTTTGTTGCCCAGACACCCAGTTTTGTGAGATCCCTTTGTAACTCTTCAGAGCCTACTTTGGACTTAACTATCTTGACTAGTTTTGTATCATTTGCGAATTTTGCAAACTCATTTTTTACCCATTTTTCCAGATTATTTATGAATATGTTGAACAATACTGGTCCCAGTACAGATCTCTGGGGCACACCACTATCTGCCTCTCTCCATTCTGAAAACTGGCCATTTATTCCTACCCTTTGTTTCCTATCTTTTAACCAGTTACTGATCCATGAGAGGACCTTCCCTGTTATCCCATGTCAGTTTACTTTGCTTAAGAGCCTTTGGTGCGGGACCTTGTCAAAGGCTTTCTGAAAATCTAAGTACACTATATCCACTGGATCACCCTTGTCCACATGCTTGTTGATCCCCTCAAAGAATTCTAGAAGATTGGTGAGGCATGATTTACCTTTCCAAAAACCATGTTGACTCTTCCCCAATAGTTTAGGTAAGCAGAAGTCTGTCGGATCAGGACCTTGGTGTGCTCAGAAGGAGGCAAGGACACAGGCCTCAACGTTAGTCAAATTACATCCAAGGTTCCTGTCGGGGGACAGCCCACAGTCCCTCATGCCCCATTGATCCTTTGACAATTCTTGGGATGTTCCCACCACAGGGGAACCAATCATCAGACTAGGAAGTTCTCTGGGCACTTCCACCTGCCCACTGAGACAGTCTTTAAAATAGCAAAAGAGACCTGCCTAAAGTTGTTCAAATACAGCTGCTTTTGCCAGAGTTCTTAAAGTAGAGGTACTCCTGTGAATTGTCAGCTTTGCTGCTACTTTTGCTGTTAATCCATCCCTGGGCAGGGTGAAGTCAGCCACCCTGTGAATAATGTAAATAAAAATATGTTCACAAAGGCTTTAGTCTGTATCTAATAATTTCTCTCCCTCCCAGACCATCCAAATTCCAAACCCTTCTTTGCTACTGGGAAAGCGAGACATGTGAGCTGTTGCTGAGTGCATAATGGCAGCTGTATTTGCCATTATACCAGGGGCAGCTAAGTCATCACTTGGCAAAAGACCTTTTAGGTACCTTGGGGTAAGCTTTCCAGTTACACATCAATGCAAGTCCTTGGTGGCAGAGGTGTTTGATCAGTGTAATTCACGAGATTCTGGTCCTTTGAACTTAGCAGCAGAATTTGATCTTGTACAGCAATTATCAGACACTGTAAAGAAGTCACAACAGTTTCAGCAGTGAACAAATCTACTTTAACACAGAACTGTGAGCTTAGGCAATATATGGTGCATGATGGCCAAAAGGTAATCACATCATGGAACGTTAGATACTTAGTGAAGTCTTGTGTCTCTGGTCCCCTTGGGATGTGACTATCCATTGTTATATTCTACTGAGTATTCATACTGAGATTGCAGAAACTTTCTGTAACAAGGACAAAACGTATATTGTATTTCTTCAGCTAAAGGGAGATGAAGTTGGCAATTTATAATGTTGAATTGCAGCTTCAGCTAAGCCTGGTGGTGTACAGAGCTTAATCCACCCCCTTTAAAGGGTTATTTAGAACATCTGCTTCATTTTGAGGAGATTTTCCAAATCTCCTCAACTGATGCAGAAAAATTTTCGGCATTGAAGGATTTGATTTCTTATCTTTTTGAACTAAAAGCTTTGGAGATGTAGCTATTTTAATGTTTTTCAAATTAAAAATCAATATACTTTGTCTTATCAAAAAAGGGTTAGATGATAAACTGTATAATAAAGTAACATAAATGAATAGTAGAATGTGCTCTTATAGCACTGCCAGCAGCAGGTGCCCAGTTCAACAGAAGAGATTTCTAGTAGGTTGGAAACTGTATTTTAGCCAGCTTGAATATCATTAAGACTGTTGCTGTGTTCTTTTTTTGGAAGCCTCCTCCATTGATTTTTCATTTGTGTATTCATTAGACTGAAAGCCTACAAAGTGCACTTGTTAATTACCATCAGGTCTGTCTCTGAGCTCCTTTATATGTCAGGCTAGAAGATAATTCTGCTGAGTACCTGGAAGACAGTCTGGTAAATACCAGCCTTTTGATTTTCTCTTCACTCCATCTCTTTCAGACCTTTTGTAAGGAAACAAGAGCATGCACCCGGGAGATTATGTTCACATTGGTATAGCTCAAGAAAAATTTGGGGGATAATTTTCTTGATGACAGGCGGTCATGTTCTCTCCTTTTGCCTACTAAGTTCTATAGTTAGTGAACGTGATGCAGCATGTGCAGGTATTTTGTGATGTTGGCAATTATGCCAAAGGCACAAGGGAACAGAGAGTTGGCTTTGTTAAAAAAACAAAACAAAAAAACCCACCGTGGATTCTGATGTCAAGTTAGCTACTTGTTTTAAAGTCATAGCTAAATATTATCATAGAACTGAAGGGACCTCGAGGATCATCTAATCCAGCCCCCTGAGCTGAGGCAGGACCAAATATACCAGGCCATCCCTGGCAGGTGTTTGTCTAACCTATACTTAAAAACCTCAAATAGGGATTCCACAACCTCCCTTGGAAGCCTTTTCCAGTACTTAATTATCCTTATAGTTAGAAAGTTTCCTAATATCTAACCTAAAATCTTTGCTGAAGATTAAGTCCATTACTTCTTGTCCTACCTTCAGTGGACATGGAGAACAACTAGGGTGACCAGACATCCCGATATTATCGGGACAGTCCCGATTTTAGGGGACTTGTCCCGCGTCCCGACCTTACATTGGTCGGGACATCTGATCACCCTATAGGAGGGGGACTGCGGCAAGCCCGCGCCGCTCACCTTTCCTCCCCCTGGGTCCTGGGGTAGCGTGCAGCTGAGCTCTCGGCGTGGCGGCGCCAGCCCACAGAGCCCGCCGCCCGGCCGGCAGGAGCCTGCAGAGTGAAGCCCTGCTCCTGCCCCGGCACACAGAGAGGCAGCAAGGAGGTCTCGCTCCGCTGTGTGCTGCAGTGGGGTGGGGCTTGTAGACTCCGGCAGAGAGACCCCCCTGCCCCTGCCCCCCCTCCCCTCGATCCGACCCTAGGAAGGAGCCAGAGGGACTGGGAGGGACCTGCCTGCTGGATGCTTTCTGGGAGCCGCTCCAGGTAAGCGCTGTTGGGCTCACCTGGCCCCCTGGCAGGTCCCTCTGGGGGGACTCCCCTCAGGCCCACTGCCCTCAGCCCCCACCCTGACCCTGTTCCCTCAGCCTCCCCCGCAGTCCCCCCTGTACCCCCACCCTCAATCCACTGCCCTCAGCCCCCCTGACCCTGTTCCCTCTGCCTCCCCCACAGTCCCTCCCCTCCCCCCAATCATCTCACCCGACCCATTGCCCTCAGCCCCCACCCTGACCCTGTTCCCTCAGCCTCCCCCGCAGTCCCCCCGTGCCCCCCACCCTCAATCCACTGCCCTCAGCTCCTCTGACCCTGTTCCGTCTGCCACCCCCACCCCCCCGCGCGATCATCTCACCCTGCATGGATGTGGAAATCTGTTCCAGATTCCAGGCTGTCGTTAGCCCCTGGGGCAAAAGATCAGCAGAGGTTTCCAAAGGGAAGTTTGCAGCCTTTGCTCAGACCCAAACATTTTCACCTAAATAAATAAATAAATAAATACCCAAACCCATCCTGACACCCATCTGCTCTGTCCAGATTTGCTGTTATCCCTGTTGAGGCCAAAGTGGTTTGAAAAATTAAAAATCCTTGACACCATTGTGTTGCTTCCCCCTGTGTTGCTCGTTAATCTGATGGACCTGCCGATAATGAATAAAGATGAATGCCCTGGGAGCAATGTGTCAGGCAGACAGTTTGTCAAGTAGGAAAGTGAATGCTGAAGCCCTCACAAAATGCAGAAGCTTTTCTTAACCTGGGAACTGAAAAAGAGCCAGATACCCTGCATGGGTTTGAAAGTGACAAGAGCCTAGCAACTGACCAGAGCAGCGCCAGGTTTGAAGTGATGAGGAGGGTCTGTGTCATGAAATCTGCATTTCCACTGAGGACTCTTCCATTGCCAGGGTAGCACTGGCGCAGGTCTGCCATCCGGCACAGCAATGCTGAGAGGTGCCAGTATAGACCCGACCCACTGCCCTCAGCTCCCACCCTGACCCTGTTCCCTCAGCCTCCCCCGCAGTCCCCACTGTACCTCCCACCCTGAACCCACTGCCCTCAGTCCCTGCCCCCGTTCCAACAGCCTCCCCCACAGTCCCCCTGCTCCCCCCAATCCACTGCCCTCAGCCTTGCCCTACCCCAAATCTCTTCTTCAGTCTCTCCCGTCATCCCACCCCCATCGCTCCCCCTGCTGTCCCACCCCCTCAACTTCCCCCCCATTCCAGTCCTGCTCTCCTCTGTCTCATCCCCTCCAGACTCTGTCCCTCTCCCCAGTCCCCCGATCCTCCCCAGCCCAGCCCCATTGTCTCCCCTGTCCCACCCCACTCTACACAGCTCTCTCTACCCTGTCCCATTTATGCTCCCCTCAGCCCCCTACCCTACTCCCCCCATCCCAGTCCTGTTTCATCCCCTTTAGCCCCCCCCCGCCCGACTCCCCCAGTCCCAGTCCTGTCCCCCTCAGTTCCTCCACCCTGCTTCCCCTGGTCCATCCCCCCACACCCACTGACTTCCTCGACCTCCCTCCCCCCACCCCCAATCCCACTGCCTGGACCTACCCCTGTCCCACTCAGGACATGCAGGAAAAAGAAGCAATGGGCTTAAATTGTAGCAAGGGAGATTTAGGTTAGACATTAGGAAAAACTTCCTAACTGTAAAGGTAGTTAAGCACTGGACAAATTACTTAGAGAGGTTATGGAATAGCAGTTGTCGGAGTTTTTTAAGAGGTTAGACAAACACCTGTCAAGGATGGTCTAGTGTTGTTATTACTCAGTCCTGCCTCAGTGCAGGGGTTTGACTAGATGACCTGTTGATGTCCCTTCCAGTCCTACATTTCTGTGATTCACACTGAATTGCCTTGTGCCTCTGTCTAGTAGTAGTGGCACACAGTTCTCGGACATGCAGGTTTATAAAATTGTAGTTAATATACAGTTTAGAGCATAGCAGTTTTAAAGCGCTGCATGTTCAGACCAACTGAGCTGAAAATTGTGATCTATAGTATTCAAAATTATTAAGATGTGGGCTGAAATAAAATCAGCATGAATTGTTCAACAATATCAATGGAATCAGCATTGCACTGCTATATATTGTAAAACATTACAGTGAAGTCTTGCAAGTATTACATAGCACGCCACCGTGCCCAAGTGGTAACTAAGCATAACATCTTCCTGATTCAACATTCTTAACTTGTATCCCATAGCTCCTAGAAGTTGTTTTTTTTCAAACACTGAATACTGCTAAGTTATGAGTTTTAACCGTTTTTTTTCTTTTAAACCACAGCATGTTATTCTAAAATTGTTTTCCAAATATTCCTAAACTCCCAGTTTATCCCCCGCTGATGTTCATTGTGAAAAGTATTGCAGGTCTAATAATAATATTTGGCACTTTTGTAATTCACTGTCCAACATGTGTTTTGTGCCCTCCTCTGGTGGATTTTTAGAGGATAACTGTATAGCTACCAGCTAAGGGAGTTATATCTTGAACTCAAGTAGTAGAAGCTCATGCTTTTAAGTCTGGATGGCTCGGGTTCAATCTTTGGTGACTAGCTATGATGGAGGTTGCTACACTTATAATTCCTTTAATCAGAGGTTCTGAATATGCTTTGTTGTAGGCAGAGCTAGCCTATAGTTAAGTAACCGAAAATTTAGAATGGGAAGTGTTGAAATGTTGGGAAGCCTTATAATTTTGCCAGTCTGGAACGAACATCTCATCTGAGGGATGGGGGTGGGGAGAGAAGAGAGTGAGACAGGACCAGGAAACTGGGACAAGGAATCCAGAGTGGTAGTGAGGGGCAGTTTAAATCAAATGAGGAGCTGGGGCTGGTTAGACAGCAATAGGATAGACATAGACTGGAGGGGAAGAAGGGTCTTTGACTACTAGAGACCACTCCGTTCAGGAGCCTGGAATAGACCCAGGATTCCTAAGTTTCACAGTTCCTCTTCTGTCAGCAGATATCTGTGAAACCCAGTGGCAAAAAGTGTCTCATCCCCCTATGGAGCTGATCTATCACATATAGGATGACAGCCTACTGCCTCTGCCATCACTTACTCCATTAACTCAAGTGGCAGAAGTCTGTGCAATGGATCTAAAGGTTCATCGGCAGGGTTGGAGCCATGCAAGTTTCATGATGATTCCACATGACAGAATTTCTGGGGCAGTTCAGTTTTGATTTTTACAAAAAAACCTGGGGAAATGCATACAGAAATAGGGTGACCAGATGCCTAAATAAGGGAATCTCAAGCAGGAGTAGAGAGGTTATTTTATCTCTGTATTTGGCACTGGTGCAACCACTGCTGGAATACTGTGTCCAGTTCTGGTGTGCACAATTTAAGAAGGATATTGATAAATTGGAGAGTGTTCAGAGAAGAGTCACAAGACTGATTAAAGGATTATAAAACATGCCTTATAGTGATCGACTCAAGGCCCTCAATCTATTTAGCTTAACAAAAAGAAGGTTAAGTAGTGACTTGTTTATAGACTGTAAGTATCTACATGGGGAACAAATAGTTAATAATGGGCACTTCAGTTTAGCAGAGAAAGGTAGAGCATGAGCCAACGGTTGGAAGTTGCAGCTAGACAAATTCAGACTGGATATAAGGCATATCTTTTCAATGGTGAGAGTAATTAACGATTAACAATATACTAAGGGTCATGGTGTTTTTCTAAAAGCTTTTTCTAAAAGCTATCCTCTAGGAATTATTTTGGGAAAGTTCTATGTCTGTGCTATACAGGCAGTCAGACCAGGTGATCACCGGGTCCCTTCTGGCATTATAATCTCAGAACTAGGTACATCAATTCACATGCAAAATTCTCATTGAATTCAATAGGTGTCCTTGCCCTGTGGCTTGTGGTGCGGGCTGCAGCAGGGGCCATACAACCCCTCTCGCAGCTTCCTAGGGCCCCCTCTCATGGCTCTGTGCACCTGTGTCTGTCATTGTCGTCCTCTCCCCTCCCCCGGCCCCGCTCGCCCAATGTGTCCTGATATTTCACTCTTGCGATCTGGTCACCCTAAGAACAACTGATCACAGTCCTTTTTATAACAGCCCTTAACATAGTTGAAGATTGTAGTCAGGTCCCTCCTCAGTCTTCTTTTCTCAAGACTAAACATGCCCAGTTTTTTTTGTAACCTTTCCTCAGAGCTCAGGTGTTCTAAACCTTTTATAGCTTTTGTTTCCCTCTTCTGGACTATCTCCAGTTTGTCCATATCTTTCTTAAAGCGTGGTGCTCAATGCTGGCACACAGTTCTTCAGCTAAGGCCTCACCAGTACCAAGTAGAGCAGAACAAGTACCTCCTGTGTTATGCTAAAAGGTATCTCAGTTAAAAACAAAAACAAAATATCAAGGAACCATGAGTACCTAGCAAAACATTTATAACAAGTGCAACCTGATCTTTTGTCAGACAGTAACACAATATTAAACATGATGATACTGATAAGTGTTGTGCAAGAGGGACTTACCTACAGATCTATAAAAATTCTACTGAGATCCTAAGTGAGATTGTAATAAATCTCAGAACACAAAGCTGATAGACATAGCAACGTGGGGTGAGATCTAATTAGATCACAGCACAAGATAACGAGCACTGGACCTGATCCACACTTAGATGGGTGACCTCAAAGGAAAACCCAGAGTATGTTGCAGAACTTTGCTCTGACTCAGTGTTAACCCCCAGCATGTTGCAAAGGGGCTTTTTTACCCAAGACGCTCAAGATTATTATTTTTTTTGTCAAAATGCCTTTTTTGGTCAGAAAAATGCCAATTTGTCAAAACAAAAAACCCTCCATGGGAATATCAGTTTTGATAAAACTTTTGTTGGGGAGATTTACCAGGTCCACATGGAATTTCTGGTTGAATAAGAGACAAGTGTTGCCTGATTCAGAGCAGGAACTTGACCCTGGATCTCCTACTTCTCAGGTGAGTACCACAACCACCAGGCTAATGGCTATTCTGGGGTGGCTTATGATGAATGTGGGAATTTTTTGTAATATCTGTATCACTCTGAACCTATCCACTTGGCATCACTATCCCTTGGGTGGGTCTGTGTAAATCATTGATTTTCTCCCTGGAACATAGGAGATCAGCCTACATATCTGAGAGAGAGCCAAATGGAGTGCCTGGGTTGGAATCAACTCATTTGAATGAAAGGCCCTACAGAGACAATGGAAACCCTAATGACTGAAGATAAACACCTTGCTGAAGAAGCAGCTGCGTATATTAACACAGCATGGCTGTGTCCGGAGAACAAAGACTCAAGGTATCCGGTGTCTGTGTGAAGTAGAGCAGGGTACACAGACGCAGTGGGGCTCTCTAGGGACTGAGACACAAAGGCGATGGAGAAGATGAGGATAGGCTCCAGGGAAGCAGAGAACAGAAGCCCTGGCTTCACCATCAACGGGAACCATATCCTAGCCTGTCTCTCTTATGCTAACCCAAAGACTTTCAGATTCAGCATGCCAAGTGCCTACTAAATTGTTACCTTGTTTTGAAAAGGTGTCGGAGATCACTGTGCCCTGAAAGGGTGGGGGTGGGGAAACAAAAAAACAAAACAAAACAAAACAAAAAAAAAAAACACTTTCCTGCAGGAGTCTGGCTCCACTAGACTTGATGAGGGAGCCATGGAGAGAGGCAGGGATTGCTGGAGCCTGAAGGCCCAGCTAAAAGCCATAAAGGCCACAGGCCTGCCTCTGTGGAATAGTGGGGATCCTTAGGGTGCAGCACAAAAAGTGGTACTCCCAGGAGACAGATTAGAGGCCTGGGTGTAGACCAGACCCTGTGAACCCATGACAGGTTTCTGTCTCTCTTGGGGAAGCTGTACCATCTTCTAGAAATAATTAAATATTCTGTGAGAGAGACTGACTCTCTCAGGAGTGAGAGAGAGCAGAAATCTTGAAACATTTTCACAGAACGGAAGGACTGTTTCCCACCCAGCTCTACTCTCTACTACTGCGGGTGTCCCATTTCCTGTTAGAGATACGTACAAAGCTGAGAACTTGACTGCTTGTGATTATAAAGAACCTATGGCACTTTTTGCTACATAGAATGTTAGCGCTGGTCTCCTGGCCAAATCCCAACATCTGTAACTACATTCTGGTTATGGGATAGTATTCTTAATTTCCTGCCCTAGATGTCTGTTACACTACTTTCACACTTTTAAACAGTGGCATCCCACTAGTGGCTGCTTTTCAATGGTGGAGAAAGTGATTGCTGCATTTGCAACGCATTTTAGGTTCCTCCAAGTTGAAATATACAGTATAATGACATTTTAATTGGTTCACTCTGCCATGTAGTTGCCCATTTTTTTTAAAAAAGAGATTGCTTTAAGGTTTCAGGAAATAAAATTAAAAAAGTTCCTTTTCCAATGGAAAACAGGAGGAGATCTGAAAATGGTGACCTTGATGACATTTTCCATTTCAAATATATCTTGTATTGTACATTCATGCCTACCAGCAAGGAATCTCTGGGAGAGGCTAGTATGAAACTGTAAGGCATTTACAAACTGGTGCTTTACTTTTTTAATACTTTGCACTTGTAGTCCCTTCCAGCCAAGATCTCAAAGCTGCTAAAGCCTTGAGCTGCTGCTGTTATATACATTAAGCATGAAAGGTGATTAGAATTTATCAAGTAAAAAAGTTAATATGCATTTCTATCTTTGAAAAATTAATGTTAAAATTATGTCAACATCCATTTTATTATGCCCAATATTTTTTGCAAAAAAACACTATTTTTCTGTGTAGTACAAAGCAAAAAAAATACTGAGTTGCTCAAGAAGTCTATGTTATAGAGAAATTATACATTTACACATTAACTTATTTTGCTTTTACAACTCTAGTAGGACATGACATAGTAATTAATAAGGACTCAATCCTGCAAGATGCTGGGCACCCTTAACTGCCATAGGAGTGAAGGGTGTTCAGCACTTTACAGGATTGAGCCCTTAGCGCCCATGTGACTCCTTTAAATTCAAGAAGTGCATAGACTCTAGTGCTGCAGTTACATACATGTGTAGAGAGCTATGGAGATTTTGACAATCTGTCACAGGATGTTCTGCATACTAAAATGAATCCAGGACACAGTACCGGCTGCCTGAATGTAGGTAGGAGGATCAATATGTTTTGCAGACAAGGAGATTAATCTAGAGCAACAAGCTATTTACAGTGGTGCCAATCACAGGAGGTGAGAAGAATATGTCCTGACTTACAGGATTGTCAAAATTTGTAAATGTATAACGATAAGCCTGTCAGACTGTGCCCTTATGCTGATGGATTTGAAAATACTTGATGAAACACTTTTAAATGTGGCCACATTATAATTAGAATATTTTTTTCCTGAATAGAAATGACAATCTCAGACAGCATTGCATTTTGCTTATCACAGTTATTCCCCCAGCACTGGCTATTACCAATTCACCATATCATTTACACACTTAAGATATTCTGTTTGTTTCAATTACTTTTCTCTCCAGTCTCGACTGGCTGTATAGGCTAGATAACCGAAGATGTACTCAAATCTTTACCTTATGAGTGAAGTCAGATTCTGTAGGCTGAGGTGTTTTAGTTTCTACATACTACAGCTCATGCCTTGTAGTCCTTGAAGTCACCTTGCTGCTTCACTCTACAGCTTAGTAACAAACAGCACTGCAGCACTTTACAAAGTGGGGAACAAAACTCAACACAGTATTCTAAGAAGGGTTTTGTTTTTACCAGTGAGCGGAACAGTATCATCACAATTTTAACTTTGTTTTCTAATTTACTGGCTTTACCTATAGCATGGTGTATAGGAGCAGACTGCTTATTTTGCATCACTGCTGCACACAGTCTAGACAAGTTTAGAAGGCAGACCACTATTCTCTGTGTTTCCAGTTGAAGTCTCTATTTTTGTGGACATGTTTTTAAATTAATTCTGACTCCAGTCCAAATAGTTCCAAACTTCTGTCTGTGATGCCCTCAAGTAGTGAGTCAACCTATTAATAACGACCTCCTCCCATGATTTTACCATCAAGAAATGCACATGATTAAAGTGAATAATTAGTTATTTTAGTAACCCTTGCACCATTCAGGCTACTGTTCATTACCCGCTCTCAAAGCATCATGTCTAAATTTAGGTCCTTACCCTTCAGATATTACCATCAGTAGTCCCACTGATGTCAGGGACTATTTCTGGGAGTGCACAGTGTTTGCAGGATTGGGCTGCAACCAACTCCATGCAGGTGCAGGGAGCAACTCACCTGAAGCCATTTACAGGATCAGACCCTTAGCTTGTAACCTCTTTATAAAAGGACACAGTCCACGGCCTAAAGTGCCGAGCACATTTTCAAGCAGCAAAGTCATTTATTATAATAAATCTAGATGTTTATGGAGTTTTTGCACTAACTTATGTTTCTTCAATCCTAGTGTTCTCATAATTTTTTCAGCTTTTGTAAGTGTCTACTCAGTGAAAGAGAGTTTATAATCTGGTAACTCATTAGCTGTCCTTTCTGGCATCAGACTCCATAAAAGCAGCTCACCAACTACAGATAAGTAAGAACAAGGATGAACCAAATCAGTACACATTTCTCAAAATTCTTGTGCATAAAGAGTAAGACCAGGAAGATACAAGAAGTATATTGCTCCCATGTTCAAGGCCTGTTCTGGAGGAGACATACTCAACCCCTTTGCCTGCCTGAAAAGAATCCTGTCTTGGGATTTATTTATTTTTTATTTAAAAAAAGTTATGGCAGGTTTTCATTCCATCTTAACTAGATTTTAGGCAACTTTAAGAATCACCTCAACATTCAAGTTGTGTTGTGCAGGTAATTTAAAACAGTGGTTCTCAAACTAGGGCCGCCGCTTGTTCAGGAAAAGCCCCTAGCGGGCCGGGCCGGTTTGTTTACCTGTCGTGTCTGCAGGTTCGGCCGATTGCGGCTCCCACTGGCCAATGGGGGCTGCAGGAAGCGGCGCAGGCTGAAGGATGTGCTGAATGCCCTTCCTGCAGCCCCCATTGGCCTGGAGTGGCGAACTGCAGCCAGTGGGAGCCACGATTGGCTGAACCTGCGGACGTGGCAGGTAAACAAACCAGCCCGCCCCGCCCTGCCAAGGGCTTTCCTTGAATAAGCGGTAGTCCTAGTTTGAGAACACTGATTTAAAATGTACTAGTGCTGGCCAAATACTAAAAAAAGTTAAGTGAATCTTGCCATTATTAAATCAAATAATATATTTAATGACTTATTTGGCCTGCTACAAAACTGGTTAAGTACAGAAAAAACTTGTAGAATAAAATATTCTATGAATCTTGGCAATATTCATCAAATTAGGTATCTAGCAAATAGCATTTAGGTAGATCTAAACATTATATAGATTGTTTTAAGTTACTAGGAAAGAAAATTTAAGTCTAAGGTCCTTTAGTGTAGCTTTCTCAGAAATGCATCCATTTCCACGGTCAGGGCCAGCTAGAAGAGGAGACTTTTATGGTCCCAAAACATGGATGAGAAGATGAGAGAAGAAAAAAGGAGGGATTTAAGTTTATTAGAAACGAGGAATGTTTTGGAGAAAGAAAGAACCTAAACCAAAAGGGATGGGCTCTACCAAGAGTGGAACCAGACTGCTGGCACAGAAAACTGACAGGGTTAGTTAAGAGGTGGCCATGTTGATAGCAGATGAGTTTCACTGCTGACCAAAGCAAGGGGAAGAAAAAAATTGAACTATTCATAACTATTGTTGGGTTCTAAATTAACTCTAACCCCTCAATATAGATACCATGGGATCTTCATGGACAGCTCAATGAAAACCTCTCTCCAGGAGCAGTGGAAGTCACAAGAAAAAAAAACACAGTTAATATGTATAAAGCTTGGGATAGAAAATACTGACATTATATTGTCATTATATAAATCTTGCCTGGAATACTCTATCGAGTTCTGTTCACCTAACATCAGAAAGAAAAATGATTCAGAAAGGGGTGAAGAAAGTGGTTAAGGGGTACCAAGAAATTCTGTATTTAGAGAAATTAAGATTGAGACTGCTTAGTTTAGAGAAAATAATTGAAAACACGAGCGGTAGTGAATACAAAATAGAGGCAGAGAGGACTGGCCAATGGTTAAAGCGTTGCTCTGGGACTCCAGAGACCCTGCTTCAAGTTCCTGCTCTGCTACAGCCTTCCCGTGATCCTGGGCAAAGCACGGAGACTGTATGCCAGAAATGTAAATTCCAGCTGGAGGAGAGACACCCTGATCAGAGCTTGCACAGGCAGCATGCTAAAAAATGGCAGCATGACGGGCTAGCCATCTGAGTATGTACCTATAGTTTCAGATGGGATTGTACTTGAAGAATCAAACCTATCCTGCTGTTTGTTGCTACACTACTATTTTGAGCATGCGAGTACCTGTCTGTTTCCTCAAGCATAATATTGCACCTGCAGCTCAAAGTATAGATATAGTCTCTCTGTGGCTCAGTTCCGCCATCTGTAGTAGTACTTCCCTATCACAGGCATGTTGTGAAAATAAAATACTTTGAAGATCAAGAGACACAATAGAAGGTGTATAAGCATGTACAAACTGGACAGAAAAGGTAAACTGGATGCTTCTCTTTACCCTGTCATAAAAACAGGAACAAGGGAACATTCAATGAAGCTGAAAGGCAATGAGTTTAGCATCAAGACATTTTTATACAATGAATAATTACCTTGTGGAACTCACTGCCACAAGACATAAGTGAAGCAGGATTCAGAAAAGGAACAGACATTTATATGGACAGTTATATTGTTTCTATCCTATCTAATGTAAAAAGGGATACAAGTCCTCATGCTTCAGGACATGGTCCACGCACTTATAGGTTAAGGAAGAAACTATCCCTATTGACAAGATTATTCCATGGTTGTCTACTCTAGTGTGTGTAGTTTCTTGCACCTTGCTTCTAGATACTGCCAGAAACAGGATCGTGGACAAAACGGATTAATTAGTTGGTGTTCCCATCTCGGTTATTCTACTGGAAATCCCAAGTAGCTCTGTAGGGTTCAGTTGAGTTGGTATCTTCCAGTGCACCTTAAATGCAGTGAGCCAGATTTTAACAGTTTAGTAAGAAGTAAGTTGCCTGTAAGGTTACTCAAGCAACACCTCTCCTGTGCTGCTGCTGTCAGTGGGTAGAATAATTAACACCTGCCAGAAGGAAGAAAGGAAAGGCTAGATCCTGCAACTGGCTTCACGGGGGCACATCTCTGCACCTGCATAGAGTCCCATTCAAGTTATGGAGTTCAGCCTAGGTAGGTGTAGCCCTGTGGGAATAGCTTGTGAATGAGGTGGTCTCCGTTCAGTGCTTTATGTTCAGTTGCTTTATTGAGAACTTCAGCTCAGTATTTGTAACTGTTTGGACATTTACCATTATGAGATTTTAATTGCTTCTTTTAGATAAGAACTAATTCCTTTATATTTAAAAATTGTATTTTTAAAATTTGTGTTTTTAAACAAACAAGTTGAGTAGTTTTGCAAACCCGTGAACTGTATTAATCATTTTGCCAGCGTCAGACTTTTTTCAGCTCTTCTCTCACAGTCAAAAAATTTGACAAACAGCCATAACTGAAATGATTCATGTTTCTAAATTGTAGAATATGTGCAACATGCTATGCTAACGACTATCATGTTTATTTTTAGGATGTTTAATCAATCTGGCTGGTTTCAGCAATATTTTCATCAGACAAGCTTGCAGTAAGTTACCCCCGAGTTCTGGTTGCCATGGCATAACAATGATTTCTTTAATCCAAAAAAACCCAAAACAAAACACCTTCAACAATGTATTATCCATAAAAAGCCCCAACAAAAAAACCAAACAACTGTTTCTATTCCATCCACCACATTCTATTATGTGAAACTACTAAAGCCTGGCTCCAATGTTAGGCCCTAGTACAGTTGTACTCAGGACCACAGTACAATGTCTTGTCATTAGTATTTTAAAATGCTTATTTTATACACAACAAAGCAAACCACTGAACAAAATAAGTCTGGGCACTTTTTACAATGTTTAAAAAATATATAACCAACACCACATTGAAATAAAGTGCCATGTATTGCAGAATTTATGGCCATCAGTCATAATTCCTCTAGATCTGCATATCCTATCTCCCACCTTGGGTAACCTCTACAGCTCTATCGAAAGAAATTCAACTTGCCCCGTATCCAGACACTGGAGAGAAAAAGAGAAGCTTTTCATGACATCAAGAAGGTTAATAAATCTAGGCTCTGGAGAGAAAGCAGGAGAAGTGAGACAGACCTCTTACTGGTCCCCCAACCACAGTCCTTTCCCAGAGCTTTCAATCTGGATCTAATGCATCACTGAATCTGACTAGTGCAGAAGGTGCACTACAGCAAAAACACAGAACTATGGATGGTAAAAATGTAACAAACCAGTGGAAAGGTGCACCAGCAGTACAGACAAAGGCACTTGTTAACTCCTGAGGAAGATATAGCAGCAGCAAAACTGGTCATTCCACAGCAGAATGCCATAATGTACTAGAAAACAAAGTGACAAACCAGCTGTGTAACAATAAAATTATATATAAAGGCACAACTGAAAAATGAAGTTGTTACAATGCAAAGAGGTTTTTGAAAACAGTTTGACACCTTCCAGATTTGCCTTGCCCAGCTGCAACTTCCAAACTGAAATAATTCTTGCCCTGTTTCTAGAGCCACAAAAGCAAAATAAAAAATAAAAAATGAAAACCTCAGCATTGCCATAGCAAGAACTACACATAAACCAATCTTCCTATATGTCAAAAAACATGCAGTAAACCAACCACTTTCCTCACAGGGAAGACAATCATTCAAATAAGAATATGGAAATTCTGGAGGTTTCAGACAAGCTTCCAAAAGCCTGCACACTTATCTGAACTACCCAAGTCTATAGTGGTCCCACAGCCATCAATTTTCCTCTCCACCCCACCCCTGCTCTCATAGTCTATGTGGACTAACTCTCCCCACAGCCCCCTTCAGTAGGAAAAGAACAGTACTGATGACCTGCTACCATCAGATACCTTCTCAACTCCCACACTGGATTGAGAAATTAAGCCAAATTAGCTTCTGCTGGTTCCTCTGCACACGGAGTAGATTCAGTCAATCAGGAATCTTAAAGAATTAACATGTGACTTTATTAGTGGGATAAAACCCAACCAGTGAAGCTTGAAAAATAAATGAAAAGCCACATTGAAATTTTCACTGACAGCCAGCTATTAGAAGAATATTGTGCTCAACTCTGAGCAATCTTTTGTGGATGCAACATACTTAAAATGAATGTTGTGTCCCCCTTTAATGACTAGCCCTTCTAAAGGATAGCAGCTTTCTAGCTAAACAGAATTACTTTAGTTCAAGTAGAAGAGGTCTGTGCACTGATGCTGAAGGTAACAAGTTAAAATACAGTCAATGATCTCTGTGGGGGTTGTGACAAAATTAGCATCCAAGTAATCTGGAACTCTTGAAGACCAGAGATGACATTCCCTTATCAGGATGGGAAGAATAAGTGACAAGCTGGTGAAATGTGTCAATACTCCCTCTAGTGGTTAGTGCATGGAAGATAGCAGCATTCTACCGCTGCCAGCTAAGGGAGTTGCTCGAGCAATAATGATGTGTGCTGAAAATTCCCCACTGGTCCCTGTCACCGTGCCTCAGTGGGTCACAGCTGAGAATATGAGATTCAGGACAAACTACTGAGAACTAGAGCAGACTCACCCCAAGCTGGTGGTTATTGTCATTAGATTATACCAAGCCAATAACAAAAGTAAACATCTGTCTCACTATACTGGTTAACAAGAAGTCAAAAGTGCAGTCCTGTTAGGCATTTCAGCCTTATTTCACCACCCAGACACTAGACTCATGAGTAGTTACTGAAAACCAATTTAATCAAACAAAGGGTTCTTCTGATCTCAAGAGATCAGCCACACAGCCAGGTCAATAACTCAGATCTTACCCAATAATCACACTGCCACCAATCCATTAGAAAGTAAAATCTAAAGGTTTATTAATAAAAGAAAAGAAGAATGTTAAAAATACCTAATAGATCATATACATACAATAGTGGCAATGTTCTTATATCAGGTTTGTAGCAGTGATGTTATAGGCTGCTGGCTTGCAAAGTCTCTGGTAACTTCCAAAAGATTGGGAGGTCCTCAGTCCATGGTCCAGTATGTTCCTTTTGGTTGTAAATTCACAGTCCAGAGAATCAGAGCAGGAAAGAGGCAAAATGGTATCATTCCAGGGGTCTTTTATACCCTTTGTCATGTGCCTGGAAATTTACTAGTTCAAAACACAGCTCACAGCCAGAGTGTGCTGATGGAAAGTTACTGGCACAAGATGGAGTTCAGGGTCACATGAGCATTTCACATATCCTTACATGGTTTGCTGACTAACGGGGGTAACCATTGGCCCCTTGGAGGCTAAGGCATTAGCAGGAAGAGATATCTGGGCAGAATGAGTTTCTGCTACAGCCCACTGTGAGAGCTAGTGTCTTTGATGGGCCATCCACACAAAACTGTCTAGTCTTATCTAGTAGGTGTTTCCCAGGAATACAGCACGCATATAAGGTATCAGTGCATAGCAATATTCATAACTTCAGACATAAAAATGATACATGCATATAAACAGGATAATCTTATTTAGCAAATCATAACTTTTCCATTGACACCTTACATGACATACTTTGTACAAGATTTGTTGCAATTGTCTAACAGTATTTCAATCATACAACATCACAGTCCCATATCACAGAATCATAACCACGTATTGACAAGGCCGATGGACTCACTGGCTGATCCCTTAGGACAGTGCTCTTTATTTCCATCTTTTAGTAAAGGCAGCATTTTAAATCACAGTTATACCTGCAAGAAGACTGAATCCTTTCACTGGATTTTACAGGAGCAAAGTTGTCCTGTGGCCTCATCTCAAGTTTACATCAAAAGTAGTATGTGAGTACTCCCCATGTTTTTCCCAAAATATCATCCTCAACTGGGAAAAGCAGGTTTTAAGAAAAGAGGGTGAATAAGCCATCTAAATTTGGAAGTCTTTGGGGATCAGTGTAACGAGAATGCCATTTCCACTCAGTGCTTGTCCAAGTGGATTAGGCTGTACATTGAGACGTGTTATGGTATATGTTAGCTACTGTGTCAGTACTTCAGGATCTTAAAACTCACTCTACCAGTGCTAAGGCAGCATCACTGGCTTGCATTCTGAAAGTTTCCATCCTAGAAACCTGCAGGTCTGCTACGTGGAGTTCTCGTCGCAGATTTACTCTGCACTACTCTCTTTTCTTAGCATACAGAGTTGATGCTTGGTTTGAGAGAGCAATTCTGCAATCCTTAGTGTGCTGTTCCTGGGCTCTTGGCTTTTGTAGAAGGAATTAAAGTGGTTAGAGCTACACGACCCTTTTATAATCTGAGCTCTGAACAGTCACTATCATGAGAGGGTGTTTCTGGTGTCCTAATGATCACAGCTTTCCAGAAGGTTCCTGTAGTTCTGTAGTGCCAGGGCACATCCCACAAGTGCGTATTGTGACAAAGTTCCTCCACTACCTTGGTGGGTCCTGCGCGTATTGGCAGATTTTCTTGCCTCAGAGATTCAGCATGTGGGTTGCGGAACAGCCCAGATACCTTCCCCTCTGGAAGAACCCACAGTCCAGGTCAATTGGGAGGTTTGGGGGGAACCCAGGCCCACCCTCTACTCCAGGTGAGGCCTTGTGGACTACAGCTGTCTATAGTGCCTCCTGTAACAGCTGCATGACAGCTACAACTCCCTGGGCTACTTTCCCATGGCCTCCTCCAAACACCTTCCTTATTCTCACCACAGGACCTTCCTCCTGGTGTCTGATAACACTTGTACTCCTCAGTCCTCCACAGCATACCCTCCCAGCTCCTCACACTCACACCACAAACTGAAGTGAGGTCCTTTTAAAAACCCAGGTGCCCTGATTAGCCTGCCTTAATTGATTCTAGCAGCTTCTTAATTGGCTCCAGGTGTCCTAATTAGCCTGCCTGCCTTAACTGGTTCTAGCAGGTTCCTGATTACTCTAGTGCAGCCCTTGCTCTGGTCACTCGGGGAACAGAAAACTACTCATCCAGTGACCAGTATATTTGCCCTCTACCAGACTCCTGTACCCCACTGGTCTGGGTCTGTCACAGTATATTCAGAGGAACACTCTTACAAAAGAAGCTACTATAGGAAGTAATTGTTTTATTTCTGTGTGAAATAGATTCATGGACATTAATTTCCACACAAATGAAATCAGAATCATGCCATCTGACACTGAGAAGTGCTTGCATTGCCTAGCAATGGGGAATGTGAGTGGCAGCAACATACGCATAGTTGGGAGCACTCATGATGCATAGCAATGGGCTTCCCAGGAGCAGTGCAAGCAGCGGCATTCATTTCTCTTGCTGGAGAATGCTCCTGGACAGAACCAGGAGCATAATGCAGTAAATCTCATTCCAGGAGCAAGTTAATGATTCATAAAAATCTACAGAATCATAATTTCAATTGTCACACTCTGCTGTGTGGCTGGCTCCCAGCTCCAGGTCCTCCAGTTGGTGACAATGTTGATAATACAGTATATCAGAAATGGGTCCAGTTGGGTATAATTTGAAAGCCCTTTCTCACACAAACACAATAGTACCAAACATGACAAAACTAGATCAATTATGTAGATATACAGTCAAGAAAATGTTTAAAAACCAACATTTTTTAAAGTTATACTTTACCACAGGGATGCATTGCTTACATAAGAAATAAAATAAAAAATCCCACAACATTGATCTTTGGTAATCCTAGGGAAGTTACCCTCGACTTGTAGGATTGAAAACATTTATTCATCAAAGTCATCATCAGTGTCATCTCCTTCTAGGACACCATTGTTAGACATGTTGTCACGCTGATCCTCATCTGTGCCACACTGGCACAGCTTCGTACTAGGCAGGCCAAACATTTGCAGGATGGTCTTTGTATATGAGCATTTGATTAGCGGAAGGATTGAGTCAGGAGTGCCTGGTATTTCACACATAACTGCTGTGATCAGTCCATCCTCCAAGAGCCACCCAGGCCCAGTAGGGAAGGCTAGTTTTGGATCTGCTCAGTCATCCCAGAGCCATTCCATTGCTTGATAATTTGCCCTTTTCATAGCAGGTATTTTTCTCCGTTAGTCTGCTTTCTGGAAAATATTCACCAATGTAGCTCTGCAAGTGTCATAATGTTGGTCTCCAAAGGGTAAACTCGGCATATGGACATCTACAGTGCATTTATGACCACAGTGACTGCCTCAGACATTCTGAGCACCTTCAGGGCAAGGACAGTCTTTGGAGGCTGAATAAAATGCCTTCAAGTAAGATAATTTAGTCTTTTTAGCCAGCCTTTCCATGGTGTCATGTCCTGGAAAGGCATGGAAACCTGGCAATGTACTGGCTCTTAATGGTCCGAGTGATAGGAATACATGTCTGAGGGATATACAGCAATTCTGTTTCCCAGCAGCTGGTACAGAAACAGAATCTTGAGCAAGTCTTGGATAGCATCTCATAGTGATCACTAGAACATCTGTGTCTTGTGCAAAAATCTGGAGCTTAGTAGCACCAATCTCTGTGGCTTTGATAACTGTAACAAGGTTGAGACTCACTGGCATGGCACCTCCTTCTGGTCATCTTGGGAATTAGCTCAACTCCAGCTCTGGGTGCTTCCTTCTGGCCAGTGTCTCACCTGCCTTAGGCCCCGTGTCCCTCCTGGACCCCGGTGCCCCTTTTTTTCAGGGTTCTGCCCCCAGCAGACCCCCCTTGCTCTGGGTTTCCCCTCCCAGGAAAACCCCCCACCCTCTAAACCCACCTTGCCTCAGTGGCTACTGCCAGTCGTCATCTATCCCCCGCTCACTGGGGCAGACTGCAGTCTGTAATGGCCACTCATCATTGGCAAGGGGTTAGGACCAGCTGCCTCTGCCTAACCCTGGGCTGCACCTCTGTAGCCCCAGTACCTTTGTAGACCTTCACCAAGGCCTGAAGCCTGGGGGTTTATCAGGTTGGAGCTCCCCAGCTCCTTTTGCCCTTCCCCAGCACTGGTCCACTTCAGGTACCCTGCTCCCAGGCAGCTAGCCCTACCCACTCCAGAACTAGAGTGAGACTTTCCTGTCTTCTGGCCCCACAGCCCTTTTATCCGGGCCAGCTATGGCCTGATTAAGCCAGCCACACCTGGGGCCAACTACCTCGCCAGCCTCCCTCAGCTGCTCTCACTCCTTTTATCCCAGCCACAGCCCTCTCCAGGGCTGCTTTTAACTCCTGTTCTGCTGGAGAGGGGCAGCCGCCCCACTACAATGACATCTTGCATGCCAGCATCCTCATAGGAATGACAAAGAAACTCCACTGAACAGTGTGAGGCAGCAGCTTCATAATGCCATGCAACAATGAAATTCTTTGAGCAATTCTCATGCTGGAGCATTTTTCCTGAAAGGTATGCAGTTAACTCTTCCTTCATACAAATACGAGGCATTAGCTTCTTCATTGTGACATTGGAGATGTTTGTGGGGTCAATGGAGAGGTGCAGCACAATAGACTCTCTTCTTTCTGGAAATGCTTTTAGTGGATTCCTTTGCATACATATCAAACATAAGGTGGATTTCATCATAGGTCCAGTATTTTCTCTGTAGCCTCATAATGAAGTGTTCAGGCAAATCTTGTCAAGTGTTAACAGTTTCTGGTTTGTCGAGATCTTGTACCTCAGCCATACCATGTATGATTGCTATGCTGGCATAAGATACCAGTCATGTTGTCAGTAGGTGTGGGTTTAGGAAGACCATGCAAGATGTGCATTAGTTTGCTTTTTGTCTGGCACTTATACCTTGTTCTATCTCATTCGAACATCAATTTTGGTGCCGCAAAGAACTCATAGTTTCCTAAAATCTCATGTAGTTCAACAACATGCTGAGATCTGGACATGACCAGGAGCTGATAAAACAATGACCTATCTGTGGTTAGCTCTGTAATAGTCCCTGCCACCTTCACTCTTTGCATTCGAGCACAGCTTTGGTCTATTCTTCTGGATTGGAGCCCATAGATTGACAGAGACTTGGATATGTCTTTGGGTTCTGAAGGTTTCATACATGGTCATGACCCAACATATCCATTTGACTGACATCACTGAAGACTGCTTTTGTCATGATATTAACGAGCTCCAGTCCATCATATACAAATGGGTTGCTAATAGGAGTAAACTCATTCTGTAGCTTTAAAATTGCCCCTTCTTGGCCTTTAACAGCACCTAATGGGTCTAGATGGTGCTTGATTACTTTTGGGGAAGTCAACCCAGCCATGCTTAATGTTTTGTTCAAAAGTTTGATGTAGTTCTAGGGTTGACATCCCTCGGCCCGCGCTGCTTCCCGCAGCCCCCATTATCCTGGAACGGTGAACTGTTGCCAGTGGGAGCTGGGATCAGCCGAACCTGCGGACGCTGCAGGTAAACAAACTGTCCCAGCCTGCCAGCAGATTTCTCTGATGGGCTGCGTGCCAAAGGTTGCTGATCCCTGGTCTCGGTGCAGGGGATTGGATCTTCTTCTTAGCGTATGCACAATGTGCTTCGGGTGGCTTGTGAGCAGGATTCATCACCAAATTTGGTCAGCTGGTTGAATCATTAGCTTCCCCGGCTTGAATAGGGTACTGACAGGGAGTGCGACATGAATGCTGATCCATGGAGGGGACAAGATTAAATGATTTACCAAGGTTCCTTCCAGCCCTAGATTTCTATGATCCCGAACTATTTCTATTTCTTGGGCTAGCATGAGCACTCGTGCGTGTCTGCTCCTAGGAAAGCTCACACTGGCTGGTAGCTGGTGGTCATGTGCTTGTGCTGTCCCTGGGAATCCCATCGACCAGCCCCTGTTGGGAAGTTGTGAAAATACATTTAATTCTCTTTATTTTCCTGCCCTTTTCAAATACATGAAAATTGCAAGAATTAACTGAGAGAAATTATTTCTGTTTTACATTCTACGAAGTGGAGGTGAGCTACCTTAGCAGGGTTCCTGTTTCTGCAGGCTGCTCAGTCCTTAGCATGCAGAGGCTATTCTCATAGATAACACTGGCCAATTCCTGCAGGTTTGCTTGGATGGCTGGGTTCTGTAAAACCCCAGTGGGTTCCCTACATACCACGCTAACCTTTTAGACATTACTATATCCCTCCCTCTTAGGGTATGTCTACACTACCAAATTAAGGCACCTTAAGTTAGGTTGACTTACAGCCACTACAGTAATTAAATCGGCGGTTCATGTCCACACTGACCACTGGAACCCCACCGCCCGGGCTGACCACTGGAGCACTGCTGCCAGCCCATGGTGGCGAGGCTGTGACAGTTAGCCTGGGGTGGTGGGGCTCCGGCGGTCAGACCCGGGGCGGTGGGGTTGACAGCTTGGGCTGTCAAAGGTAGCAACAGGTGATGTAAGCAATGTAGTGTCTACACAGCCACTGCATCAACCTAACTACATCTACTTAAGTGCTACGTATCTCACGGAGGTGGAGTTGTTAGGTGGGTGTAGTGGGCGACTTACATCGGTGGGAGCAACATTGTATGTCGACGCTTACTGAGTTAGGTTGATATAAACTGCCTTACGTCAACCTAACTCTGTAGTGTAGACCAAGCCTTAGGGCATCCTCAGCTGCAGCAGGAGTGTTTTCTCTGGTCCTGTTGTCTGTAGGGAAGGGCAGGTGCCTTCTATCTTCCTAGGCCACCTTTTGAAGGCTTAGAGGACAGTGGCCCTATATGTTGGTATAGTGCGGGAGTGAGACCCCAGGATGCAGCAGGTGGGTCAGCCCCCTGCCCCCTTCCCCAAGGTCCAAGAATGAAATTACTGTTGGAGATCTTGGCTCCTGGGAATGGTGAGGCACAATGCTGTCCACAGGCCAGCTCTGTGGAAGATTATGGGCTGTACTGGTAGTTTGGGAAATTGGCTAGCATGCTTGATACCCACAGCAAAAATTCAGATTCACTTGTGATCTTACTCCTAAATTTCAGCAATGCTACCTATGCTGGGCTCCTCAACCCTCTTTTCAGCCTTTCCTACTAGATCAATGCTATGCATCATGCTCAATTTCTGTTTTGTTTCACTACTCACATCTCTTCCCTCTTTTTTCTTCACCTCACAGCTCAGCTTCCAATCCAAGAGCAGTGCTTTAAAATTCTCACTCAGACATTTAAAGCCCTATCCCTAACTGACCTTTCCTACCTTTTTTTCTTTATCTACCCACTCTACTTTCTGTTCATGTCCTTTGATCATCATCTCACAATCTTCTGAATGTGACGTATTCTTTTACTAGTGTTTCTAAATATTGTCTCTATTCTCTTCTAGTTCTAGTCCTTTGGAACTCTCTTCCATTCCATCTTTTATTTTCCTGACTCTTCATTTTGAAACTGCTCTCAAAACCACTGTCTTTTCCTTCTTTTAATGCTACTTCTTCTAATGAGATGATGTCACTTCACTTCCTCATGGCATCTCTCAATATTCTGTAGTTCTTGGAAACACCCCGTAAATTAGTGTTTGCTATCTATGCTTTTATTGCTGTATCTTTTGTCACCTTTCTCCACAGCTTTGGACCAAAGATACTTTAAACTCTGATCCTGCAAAGAGTTATGTCCATGCTTAATTTTACATACTGTGAGTAGTCCACTGAAGTCAATAGGACTATTCAGCACATAAATATAAGCATGGGTGTTAGTCTTTGTGGGATTGGGGTCATAACATTTAACAATTCCTGAACCCACTGGATTTCTGGTGAGGTTGGACTTCAGCACAGCACTAATATAAATGTTGTGGAGTGTAAAACAAGTTGTAATTGTTCTGAGACCAGGTCTTGCAATCTAAAATAGTTCTGTGCAATCTCCCTTCTAGCTGGTCAATAGTTTTTTTTCTGCCATGTGACTAAAACAGGCCTCAGTAGAGTAACTGAAGGTGCAGCCCATTTATTGCCAAAAGACACTGTATATGTAATGTTGACTGAATGCTCCATTTGGGGAATATATTCTTGCTCTTTTGTTACCTTTCAAGCTTTTCAGTTGGACTGTAGGAAAAATAAACCTTCTGGAAAACAATAAAACCAAAATGGAATGAAAATTAAAAATGTTTAATATAGTCCAGGGGCACCAGGAGGTTCACACAAAAGCATTTTGAACAGAAACAAAATTTCAGAATGAATGTAGGGAATAGAAACCCCCAGTATCCCACAATACCTGTAGTGACCATTCTGCTCACTGTTTTGAACTCAGCAGCCCTGCAGGCATGCGCCCCTCCCCTTTCAAAGCTCCTTTCTGACAGCTAAGCCTGCTGCTCTGCTCCGGGCAACAAAGAGCAAATCATTAACATGGAATGTTCCTTTTCTCTCCCACACTACAAACACAGAGGCAGGCAGGGGTGGATGTGTGTGTGTGTGAGAGAGAGAGAGAGAGAGAGACAGACACACACACACACACACACACACACACACACACACACAGACAGATAGACTGACTACTGAGCAGTGTTCCCTCTAATTTTTCCCACACGTGTAGAAATAATTTTATGTGACACATCACCTCCATATTGGTGCACATAAAACAAAATTCATGTGGCGGGGGTGGGCCGAGGGGTTTGCAGTGTGGGAGGGGGCTCAGGGTTGGGGCAGAGGGTTGGGGTGCAGAGGGGTGATGGCTCCAGCTGGGGATGCAGGCTCTAGGGTGGGGCCAAGGATGAGGGGCTCAGGACTGAAGCAGAGGGTTGGGGTGAAAGAGGGGGTGAGGGCTCCAGCTGGTGGTGCGGGCTCTAGGGTGGGGCTGGGGATGAGGGCTTTGGGGTGCATGAGGGGGATGGAGGAGGAGGTTGGGGGGTAGGGGGTTAAGGACTCCAGCTGGAGGTGCAGGCTGGGGTGAGGGGATTGGGGTCCAGGCTGCCCCGGGGCTCGGTGGGGAGAGAGGACTCTCCCTAGCTCTCTCTCCCCGCAGCAGCACCTGGTCTGGGGGGGAGGTGGGAGAGGCGCCTCTCCCCATCATGGCACCTCCAGGGCTGAGGTACCTTTTTCCCATCTGGCAGGTCGGAGGGGCTGGGCTGAGAGAACCGAGCTTAATAGGCTGCTGCGCGGCTACGCAGCTTAGAGGGAACTTAGCTGCTGAGCTGTGCACTGGTTGCTTTCGGCAGCTGGCTCAATTTACGAGACAGCATGCCGACATATTCACTCTCCCCCAAAACACACTCTGTCTCTCCTCCCTCCACACGCTCCTTGTCACACACTCTTCCCTCCTCCCCCCACCCACTTCAGTTGAAAAGCAGCTGGCAATCTAGTAGGATGCCCATGGAATAATGGGATTGAGAAAACTGCATAATGTGACACTGTACTTGCCCCATGAGGCACTGCAAACCCTTCCCAAAGCTGCTCTGTTCTCTATGTCACTGCAAGAGCTGCTAATGTGTGTAACCCTTCTGCCAGTCAGAGCTGGCAGCAACAAAGGCCAGGCTCAGTATCTAGAGGTTCCTTTTCAACAAGATATCACAAAACTGGCTTGAGCCCCCACCCATTGACCTGGGACAATCACATACCATCCCTGGGCGCCACCAGGAGGCAATACTTCCCCTCTCGCAAGCCCGGAGTCTGAGTGTAGCAAAGAAACTTTTAATAAAAGGAGGGAAGTAACCTGGTGTTAATTCGGGAAAATGCCGCAAATAGGGTTCATAAACATAAACCATGAGCAAAAGCCCATCCCTCTCCCCGCCCCTCCCTCCCCGAGTAATTGGACAGTGTCCTTTTCCCTTAGGTTCTTAAGTCCAGGAACCAAAAGTCCCTTTAACGTGTCCATCCCTTCTCTGCACCCCACTCACACTTGTCCTGGTCAGTGCAGGCCCAGAGTTCAGAGGTATATCTGGAGAGGTCACCTCCCACCCTGGGTGGAGAGAGGGGTAAGAAGGCACCATGCTTGTTCTGCTGTCCAGGCACTCACTCGCCGTTCCTCTCTACCAGCCACCCTGCCAGCCACTCGCCTCTTCGCCGGCTGTCACACTGGCTGCTCGCTGATCTGCCAGCCACTCACTGGTCTGTGGGGCGTCCTGCCATCCACCAGGATGTCTTCAGGCCCCACCATTTAACACAGCTCTCAGTGATTTCAGCTGTTAATAAGGGACCCTCACTGCTGGTTCACACTGTCCCAGACCATCAGAGACACTGTCCCAAAGCAGGTCTAATACTTAGACATAGTGTGATGCATGACCAGAAAGGGTTAAACATCCTGCAGGATGAATGAAATTGAATCAAATTCAACCCTTACAGGCATATGGGGAGATAATATTTGTGTCTTTGTGTAGTTAAATATATATGGGTAGTGGTCAACAATGTAATCAACAATCCCTGTCTATGCTGTATTCCAGGGGTCTCAAACTCAAATGACCACGAGGGCCACATTACTGACACCTCCCCCCCGCCACCCTCGGCCCCGCCCCCACTCTACCCCTTCCATGAGGCCCCGCCCCTGCCCCGCCTCTTCCCACCCCTTCCCTGCCCTCATTCCAACCCCTTCCCCAAAATCCCCACCCCAACTCTGCCCCCTCCCTGCCCCCAGGGGGTGCAGGAGGGGTGTGGGGTGTGGCAGGGGCTCAGGGCAGGGAGTTGGGGTGTGGGGTGCAGGAGGGGTGCATGGTACAGCAGGGGGTCAGGGTGCAGGGTGCGGCAGGGGGCTCAGGGCAGGGGGTTGGGGTGCAAGAGGAGTGCGGGGTGCGACAGGGGGCTCAGGGCAGTGGGTTGGGATGCAGGAGGGGTGTGGGGTGAGGCAGGAGGTTCAGGGCAGGGGGTCGAGGTGCAGGGTGCGGCATGGGGCTCAGGGCAGTGGGTTGGGATGCAGGAGGGATGCAGGGTGAGACAGGGGGTTCAGGGCAGGGGGTTCGGCTGCAGGAGGAGTTCGGGGGAGCTGCAAGGGGCTGCCGCCGAACTGCCGCCACCGCGGAAACGCGTGTGCCGCCCTAACGGCACACGGACTGCCCCCGCTGTCTGCAGCGGCACTTCGGCGCGCTGCTTGGGGTGGCAAAAACAGTAGAGCCAGCCCTTTACCTGTCACAACTATGTCTGTAACAAACAGACACACAAAAATTTTACCCGAGGAGCAGAGCGTTCAAGAAATCCCAATCACAACCCAGTTCCTGTTTCTTTGCTCCCTTTCCCCCCTAACCCCCAGTCATCTCCCCTTCCAGCCAATACACCTGAACCCTAGCCCTCAGAGCCCAGGGATCCAGAGGGAGAAAACAGCCTGATGCTGGGTCCTGGCCTTGTATGGAGTTTCCTGCATGCCATTGCCTCCTTCCCTCAGGGTGTGTGGGGAAGGGCAGCTGCAGGGGACCCTCTAGCTCCCTCCCCTGCCTCCCCGCCCCATCCCCAGCATTGTCTTCTATATGCGAGCTGGACTCTGCTGGGTCCAGCAGCCCCTAATGGTGGCCAGGAGCACTGCAGCCTATATCTGTGGGGGAAAGGAAATTCTGCACACACATTAATTTTTGCAAAATTATGCATCGTACAGTGGTGCAGAATTCCCCCACGAGTAAAAACTCCCATAGACCCAGCAGCCCATCTGATGAGCTGTAAGGGAAAGACCAAGGTTTACCAGGGGAAACGGGAGGATGGAGGTGTCCATGGAATGTGTGAGATCCCCATTGGTGAACTGGTCCCAGGAGCAGGCCGTAAGGGGGTCAGTCTAACTCAGTCTTCAACTCCACTGTCATTTGGGAGAACCCCCAAATTCTGCTCTCTCTGGGCCCTTCTCAGTCCTAGCTCCAGCCCTGGGCAGAGCTCAAGAGTGGAGCTGACTGACTTCCTGGCCTGCGCTCCTGTACAGGCGGTGATTGGTCTAACTGGGAGCAGCTTGTAGCATGCGCCCTGCTGAGAAATTATATAATATACCACTACTCAGAATTACGTACTCTCATGCTGGTAGGCTGGGCTATACACTTCAGAGCACAGTAGAGGCCCTTCCCTGCTGGGACGTGCAGGCTGGATTGATAATGAACTGCCTCAGATTCCAGCGGGCTTCTGGGTGAGGGGGAGGGGTTCCATTTTATACCTCTCTCTTCCAGGGCAATGTTGCAATGAAATTTGTTAATCTGCAGTGGGCAGGGAGACTGCAGTGACTGAGCTGCAGGACTCAGGCAGCGTAGGCGGGGAAGCGGCACTCTGAAGTTTTGCCTAGGGCAGCAGATTGTCTTGAGCAGTCTCTGCTGAACAAGCTAGTTCAAAAAGGTTGCAGGGCCATAAGCAATACTTTGGGACATATTCTCTGCCCTAGTCAGCTCCCTTTATGTCACTCAGGTGGCCAAAGGCAGGGAACTCCTTCAGCAAGTCGCCTGTGTGGGGGAGGGAGGGGAGTCCTCAATAGGCAAGGAGGTTTTTGATAAAGATTGTGTGAAGCAGACAGGCATGCATATAAATCGAACCCCCCCCCCCCAATTGCTATTTTTAGGAGGAAAAGGCTTTTTACTCTGACAGCGTTAAACTGTAACCTTTCAACAGGTTTTTTGGGTGTCAACAATACTGTTCAAAGATGATGTGCTGAGTACTAGAAAATAAAGGGGAAATGATAAGTGTCTGCCTGTAGAGCAGGAATATGGCCGAGACTGTATGATTGGTGTTTTCCTATGCCTTCAGTGCCGACTTTTTGGTAGCTCTGCATTTTTCAAATGATTGTTGAGTCAGCACTTTTTAGGCTGGTTGAAATTATACCTGTGAACTGACCCATAACTTCAAATGTCTCAAAAGACCTACCATCCTGCTGACTGACTCACTGGGTATATTTTTGGATCCAGGGGCTTTCCAAGCCTGAAGCTTGGAAAGCTAGGGATGTTCTTTGTTTGCATAAAGATGATGTACCTGGACCCTCGTTTGGTGATGCCAATGATTTCAGAAGACAAGTGCTCCATTCTGATTCACTCCAAAGCTCCCTGAGAAAGTTCCAAGGGGAAGAACCAGCCAGGACACCATCTTCAAAGACTGAATGAAAAGAAGAGAAATTGCAGCTGGTTTGTTTGCCTGCAAAAGCTGCTGACATGGCTGCTGGTCAGGGGCAGCTCCAGGCACCAGCGCAGCAAGCACGTGCCTGGGGTGGCAAGCCGTGGGGGGCGGCGTGCCGGTTGCTGTGAGGGCGGCAGTCAGGCAGCCTTCGGCGGCATGCCTGTGGGAGGTCCACCGGTCCCGCGGCTTCGATGGCAATTCGACAGCGGGCACTAGGGTGACCAGATGACAAAAATGAAATATCGGGACGTGGGGGGGGGTGGGGTGCGGAGCAAAAAAAAAAAAAAAAGCTGGAGTGCCCCTCTCCCCCGCCGCCGCCAGGCAGCAGTGGCACAGCCCCGTCTCCACCCAACTCTTGGCTTCGACCCCCGATACACCCCTGGCTCCCCCATCCCCTTGCTCCCAGGCCCAGCCTGGGCTCTGAGCTGTGCAGCTGAGCCGTGCTCCGGGCCCCTCCCGCAGCTCCCGGCCCAGCCGCTCCCGGGCTCCATTGCCCCGGCCCCGCAGCAGAGACTGCTCCGCTCCACCACACCTGGGATACTCGCCCCCGCAGCCCCGGGCAGCCCCTCTCTGGCCGCGGGGAGCTCGGGGACCCACCCAGGCCAGGGGTGAACCAGGCAGCCAGGCCCGGCCCCTCCCGGCAGGAGTGTGTCTGCCCCACGCGTGTCTCCGCCCACCCGGGCCCTGCCCACTCCGCGCTGCCCCCAAACCCACTGCGCTGCCCCAGGGACTGCAGGGCTGGAGCAGCCTCTGTGCTGCGCTCCCGGCCCTGGCCATGGCCCGTGTGCAAACCTGGGAGGGAGGAGGAATGCCGCATGCTTGGGGAAGAGGCAGGGCCAGGGCGGGGATTTGGGGAGGGATCCAATGGGGCAGTGAGGGGGTGTGGTTGGGGGCGGGCCCAGGGTGGGGATTTGGGGAGGGATCCAATGAAGGGAGAGGGGGGGAGTCGGGGTGGGGGGGCGAGAGCCCCTCCGGGCTCCGCCTGTGCGCTGGAGCGGAGGGCAAAATTGCTTGTTTGTCCAGTGTCCCGACCAAACATCAGTCGGGACACGGGACAAACAAGCAAATATCGGGACGTCTGGTCACTCTACGGGGCATGCCGAAGGCACGGGACCGACAGATCACCTGCAGACACGCCGCGTGACCCACGGACCGCCCGCAGGTGTGCCGCCGAAGGCCGCCTGACTGCCGTGCTTGGGGTGGCAAAAAACATAGAGCTGCCCCTGCAGCTGGTGCAGTAATTGGTTGCTGGTCTCTGGCTAGGCAATGGCACCATGCCTGCCAAAGAGGCCTGTGCTTCCTCCACTCTCCTGACTGGCCACTGCAGGGTACGAGCCCAGCAACATACAAAAATCTAGATTCGACACCTCCAAATAATCTCTAGCCAGCTGGCAAATCTGTCAGTGAGGAACCTCAGGGCCAACAAGACCATTGACTGATCTTTTCACCCACGTACCAGCTTTCTGAAGCTGACTGAAGCCACAAGAGAGTTGCAACAATCATCCTGCACAAGTATCAACATTTTGGTTTTGTATTCTAATCTTTATTAGTGGCAGGACATCTCTAGCTCAGCATTTTTGCACTTGTTTTTAACGCCAGCAGGTGAGCATGTGTGAGCACGCACAGGAGGGCGTGGGGCCAGATACTTGAGAATGGCACCGCTGCGGTAGTTTCTCACCTACCTAAAATAGCCCTAGTTAAACAGCCTGCTGGCCAATAGACCTTACACACATTTCATGGTTTAGGAGTTGTATGTTTAATCTGGGAAATCATGTTATTTTCACCTACATTTGACATTTTAATAGTAAATGTAAATTATCTTGCATTGTATTGGAATGTTTCATTGTAACTCTCTGATGATTAGGTTGGTGTGAAGAAAGGAGATTGGCTAATACGTAACCACCAATCATTTGGGCAAGCTGCCTTAATTGGCACCAGAGCTGTAGTCTCCACATTGGTTTCAACTCGGGAGTGATTTGATGCTCGCTATAGCAGCTATTTGGCAATCAGCATTGAGAGTGATAATGCCCTGTTACTGTTAAGGGCTAATAGCTAAACAAGACTGCTGCCTTCCCTAATTATTACATGGAGCTTATAAGGAACTATTGGTTTATTGATGGGATTTAGTCACCTCAATAATTACATTAATTTGGGGATGCCATAATACTGCACTTACTTCTAATTTGATTTGTTTATACATATTTTATCCTTTTGCCTAGTTATTTAGTCGAGTTAATAAACAAGAGGTTCACACACTCTGTCGCTCATGGAGGCCAAGCGCTGTGCGTTGTCCAACTGTTACAGTGCACATGGCTTTTCAGGTTTAAGGCCTGTCTGAGAAGGTATCCAGCATGGAGAGTCACAGCTTGGCTGGCCCCAGAAACTGAGCCTGTAGCTGAGGTTAGAAGAGCTGGTACAGTAATGATATCCCCATTTTAGCAGAAAGGGCAAAATCTGCCCCCGCTAACAGACTGCAAAGACACAATAGACACTCGTCAGGAGCCCACTGAAACTTACCACTCCTGGTTGGTTGAAGAGAAGTCAGGCAGGGACAGGAATGCTCCAAGGAGAGCTGCAGGAGAGTAAGATTAATTGGGATGATGATGTGAAAGTGTTGTGACAGAAAAACACTATGTCAATAGTTCAGCTTGTGTTATGCTGGAAGATGTTAATGGCAGCCATCAGTCTCAGCCCTGGTCAAAGCTGACAGGTGTGCTCCTCTCCTGCCATACCAGAATCCCCAATTCACTCCTACCCCCTCCATGCTGGGGGCTCTGCGTGACCCTCCATTTCCCTTCCCCTCCTATCAGGGTGATTGCATCAGATCCAGACAGGCAGAACATTGGGGATTTCAGAACAGCGATGATCTCACATGCCATACATGCTGCTACAGTACACACAGGTAGACACAACAAGTTGAGCTAAGGACACAGTGGCTGTAAATTACTCATGATTTCCTTTTTTTCACAGCAGCATTTTTTTATTCAGGATACTGTGTAATTTTATGATCTTGACTCATCTTCCATTTGTAGTAGCCTTCTGACTCGTTTATTCATCCCTGAGCCCCAGGTAACTCAGAAAGGCATTGCTATCCCTTCCTTATTACCATTTCACTGAAGTCTTTGTCTCAAGGCCCAGCTTCCTAACCAGTCACAACAATGCTCACCTCTCCCCACCCCTTTTGAGCAGCAAGTGAGTACTTTTGCTCATTTCTTCTGGAAGAAGAGTTAAAACCAGCCCGATCTGTCCATATTGCAGACCCAGGAGGTATGTTTAACACAAACAGTTTCCGAGACTTTACCATTCTAAACTTTTATTCGCCATCAGAAATTACATACACTGATTCATCTGAATCTTTAAAAGAATTCACCCATTTAACTTTGGTTTATCGTTTAATGAAACCGTCTTAAGATCTGTCCTTTTCATTGGCGTTATCGTAGCAGTAATAGATAATAATTTATCAGGGGAAAATTGGACCTCAGTGCCCCCCACTCCTGCCAGTTTTATTTTCCCTGTGCAAGGGGGTGAACTAGTACAGAACTTAGCTATAATGGATGTGCTTCTCTTGCCATACCAGTTTTATGCCAGAGTAAACGCCATTTACTTCCTTGGATTTGCTCCTGATTTACTCTGGTACAATGGAGAAGACATTTACTCAGCCACAGTAGGAGGGAGTGAGGAGAGCCCGGTAGCTGCTTAGATTTTTTATCTGCTTTCTGAAGTGGCCTTAAATATGAACAATGATGCTTTTCCCATGATGAGTTATTTTCTGTTACTGCAACAGAAACTGAAGTGGGCCTGAGGGAAGAAATGAATCATTACGAGGGTTTTGAACAAGGAGACACCGGAAGCCTGATTCATTGGATTTAGGAGGGCCTTGAGTTACAAACTTCAGATCCAGATTCCAATTGCAACACACACCTGTGTTTATGGTTATTCAGAGCTGGGGTTTTAACAAGAGGGGTCTGACTGCGACACCCATGGAGCTGAGAGGGTTTGAGGTTTGGGGGTTTGGGTCAGTCTCCAATTTCATTACAGTGTATTTAAAGCAAAAAAAAAAAAAAAAAAAAAAAATCAATACCTCCCCAACCCAGACACGATAGGTACTGGAACTATGGGTACGGCTTGAAGTGGTTTCCATTATATACAAGGTTTATAGTTTGGTTCAATGGCTCTCAGTACCCCCACTATACAAATTATTCCAGCACCCCTGCCGGACACTTTAGATGCGAATGTTTTAGGTGTATTATATCACCCTAGTTATGTGCATGTACATCACACAAATAAGAAAGAGGAGGGGAGGCTGGAGAGCAACAAGGAAACAGCTGTCTTGCTTATGAAAAGATTTGCCAAGCTCATGTAGTTAGATTTAATAGCTGGGTGTTCCAGGCCCTTGAGAACAATGTAATTTGTGTCATTACTGGTACAAAGGCTGGCTCTATGGTTAAGGCTTCATTTGAGTTGTCTAAAATGTTAACAAAGGGGGAAGTGAAAACAAACATGGATGTTGTAACAAAAAAGGGGATGAGGATTCTGCGGGTGCTGCCAGTTACACTTTTCCCCATGGAATGAAAGTTCTGACAGTTGCAAAATTCATGTACCAAAATGACTGGTTTTGTCTATTCAGACAGGCCAAATCAAACACAGGTGGCTGGAATTAGAGGTAAAAGAACTAGAATTAGATTTTTGTTTTTAAATACAAATTATCATAACATTGGCTAATTTGTCCAATCATGCCTGAACATCAGAAGTTCTAATGTATTTTTATTTTTGATTCAAAGTTAATTAACTATTCTTGAAAGGTGCTAAACAAGCCATTTAAACACTCTAGTCAGTGGCCTCTCCATAAAGCTTTTTACTTAACTTGTAGATGGGGGGGTCAGAGCCTGTGTGGTAAACCTTGTTCTGTTCATTATCAATAAATTCAGTACACCAGTTCTGCGGGACTCCTTATTTGGGCAATAACTCAACCTTCATCGGTTTCAGACAGAAGCCTAATGCAATGCACCGATGGATGCATGAATGCCATTGCATCCCTTTTTAATGTCACATGGTGAGTGTGTTTTTAATGTAGCATTTATTTTAGATTTAAAAGAGGAAGATGGTGGGGGAGTTAAAAAAACAAATTTCAGTTCTCAAAATTTAGTCTCATTATGATGCTGTCCTGCTATATCATCGTCTCGATGCCTGGTGTGCTCAGGTTCTAGACACTTGCTATATGTATCGCTATGTCTGTGAAATAATGACATTTTATTTTAAAAAAGGGAGAGCTGAGGCCCAGGACAAAGATTCTAGGTACACATTTTAAAATTAATGAATTTGAGTTGCTGGTGCCCCTTTAAGCTTGGCTGACCATTGGTGCTCCGTAACGTGTACAGAATCACCAATACAGCTTGTTGGTCAAAATGAAGTCAGCATCAGACTCTGATTCACCCTCTGGGCTGCATCACATTTGTGCCGGTAGCAGCCAATAGTCAGAAGTTGTACACTCGCCTAATAGAAACCTCCCAAAATATCTTCCAAGTGAATTTCCCTTGGAATGGTGGTAGTTCAATTAGAGATGTTAGACATTTACCCAAAAGCTTTCAGTTTCTGCCAAAACAGAAGGATAGATGTCTGTCTACAACAGTGGTTCTCAAACTGTGGTCGGGAATCCCAAAGTGGGTCAGGACCCCATTTTAATGGGGTCGCCAGGGCTGGCTTAGACTTGCTGAGGTCTGGATCCGGGGCCAAAGCTGAAGCCTGAGCCCCACCGCCCAGGGCCAAAGCGGAAGCCTGAGGGCTTTAGCCCTGGGCAGTGGGGCACAGGTTACAGGCCCCCTGTCTGGGGCTGAAGTCCATTGGGCTTTGGCCCCCTCCACCCGGGGCAGTGGGGCTTTGACTTTGGCCCTGCCACTCAAGGCAGCAGGGCTCAGGCAGGCTCAGGCTTTGGTCCCCCCCCCCCCCCCCCCCCGTCCTGGGGTCGTGTACTAATTTTTGTTGTCAGAAGGGGGTCGCAGTGCAATGAAATTTGAGAATCCCTGGTCTACAGGTATTTGCCTCTCCCCCAGCTATACTTACCAAGGATCTGATTCTGCAACTCAGTTTCAATGGGACCTCCAACAGACGGCCTGGATCTGCTACCCTGAGTCACACTGAGAAGAACCTTATACTGTTAGTGGTCCCAACTCCCCCTGAAATACATTGGGCTACACAGAGTAAGGCACGACACAGTTGTAAGGGTGCTAGAATCAGGGCCTAAATGACTCTGCAATATTGTTCAGCACCCTCTCTCAGCAGGAATTTTGAGTCCTCATCTCACTTTTACCAAGGATGATGTTTATTCAGTGCTTGCTAGATATTTCAGAAATAATGCATTTTGAATCACAGTATGTATCCATCGACTTAGAGAATCTACTCCAGTACAGGGTGGTGACAGCAAGTAGTAATTAGCCAGTGAAAATGTTCTTTATTTGCTGTTAAGGGCAAGATCATGGGATGGTGGAAATAGGCCCTTTCTGGTCACTTCCAGGTCAGTCTTGCCTTTTGCATTCAGCATGTGTTACTAGCACCAGTCAGGCAGATTGCCTCTATACCATGAAGCTGCTTTTTTAAAAAGCAGATGTATTTGGAGGCTGTTTCAGATTTGATTTATGGAATTTGCTATCAGGAAGTCTATAAGATGCTTAAATGTATTTTTTTTTAGGTTACTTTCTCCCTCTAGTGCTTTATCCCTTTGTACATCTCCCATTGACCTCAGTGCAGAAGCAGAGCATCTGTCCTCAGGAAAAACCTGTCAAATTTTCAGCACACCATAACCTATTGACGGTTTCTTTCCATGGTTCAAATGAAGTGGCATTTTCTTTTATTAAACCGTAAGTAATTTCTTTGTCATCTTCTGTAATTTAACATTGCCACCATTTTTTCAATGGCTTTTTTTCTGTTGTGTGCTCCACACGCCATAATTCCACTCTCCCCCAAAACATTTAAACCAAACGTTTAATAAAAGAAAAAAGCCAGACCTTTCACTGTGGTACTTTATAGCCTGCAATTGCCAGCCAATGCATAAAGAGAATTCCAGCATAAGGAATGTATAGAAACATACTGTATTAAAGACATCTGACTCAATTGTATAAAACAATTAGTGATTTGAATGAATCATTAGAGAAGTATTAAATTGATAGTCCTAGGAATCCAAGCCTTCTGTTTATATACAGGACCAGTATAGAACAAATAGAAGTATTCAGGAAATGTGCCACAAACTTGATCTGGAGGAATGAACTTTTCACTCTAACGGGTATACATTACTCATGTCCATTCACTATTTGGCTCCTCTACAGAGATTAGTAATAAGGGTGTGGCTCTTGTGATATATATAGCTACCCAGTGGGAACTGGACAGAATTTTATCCAATTGATTTTACATGGGTTGCCAAATAACTGCCAGATGGAAATATATTTTGATAATAGCTAATCAGCAGACCAAATTCAAGGCATTGATCATGCCCCTTGAATCAGTCAGCCCCCTCAAGCTTGCCATCTTTGAACTGAGCTCATGGACTTTCTAAAAGATCCAAATGACCTAGCTTTTATATAGTATTTTCCAGCAAGACGTTAGCCCTCACATACTTACTGAACACTGTTATTTTCAGATAGTAGCTGAACTCATAGACTTTAAAGCCAGAAGGGACCATCATGGTCATCACCTGACTTACTGCATGCTGCAGGCCACAGAGCCTCTCACACCCACTCCTGTAATAGGCCATAACCACTGGCTGAATTACTGACGTTCTCAAATCTTTAAAAACTTCAAGTTACAGAGAAGCCACCATTTACTCTAGTTCAAACCTGCAAGTGACCCATACCCCACACTGCAGCAGAAGGCAAAAACCTCTCCAGGGTCTTGCCCAATCTGACCTTGGGGAAAATTCCTTCCTGACCTCAAATATGGTGGCCAGTTAGACCCTGAGTATGTTGGCAAGATGCACCAGCCAGACACCTGGAAAGGAATTCTCTGTAGTAACTCAGAGCCCTCCCCATCTAGTGTCCCATTTCCAGACGTTGAAGATATTTGCTAACAACAGTCATAGACGGGCCATATGCCCTTGTAGGCAACCTCATCATACCATCCCCTCCATACACTTACCAAGCTCAGTCTTGAAATAGATTAGTGTTTTTTGCTCCCACTACTCCCTTTGGAAGGCCAGAAATTCACTCCTCTGATGGTTAGAAACCTTTGTCTAATTTCAAGCCTAAACTAGTTGATGGCCAGTTTATAACCATTTGTTCTTGTGCCACCATTGGTCCTTACCTTAAATAACTCCTCCCTCCCTGGTGTTTCACCCTCTGATGTATTTATAGGAAGCAATCATATCTTCTCTCAGCCTTTGTTTTCTTAGGCTACACAAGATGTACTCCTTAAGTCTCTTCATGTAAGGTAGGTTCTCCATACCTCTGATCATCCCAGTAGTCCTTCTCTGTACTTGTTCCAGTTTGAATTAATCTTTCTAAAGATGGGAGACCAAATTGCACACAGTATTCCAGGTGAGGGATCACCAGTGCCTTGTATAATGGTAACACCACTTCCCTATCTCTACTGGCTACTGATGCATCTTAGAAATACATTTGCCTTTTTCACAACCAATACACCCAGGTCTTTCTCCTCCTTTGTTGCTTCCAACTGATAAATCCCCAGTTTGTTAGTCCCTAACTGCCTGATCCTTGACTTTGCATTATTAAATTTCACCCCATTTCTATTACTTCAGTTTTCAAGGTCAGCCAAATTTTCTTGTAAGATATTACAGTCCGCCTCCATAATGGCAATACCTCCCAACCTTGTGTCATCCTCCAGCCTGGTATTTCACTTTACAGTATGACTCATTGAAGTCTCCCCTTTAACCAGTTCCTTACCCACCTTTCGATTCTTGTATTACTCCCCATCTTCTCCAGTTTGACTAAATATGTGGTATTGTAAGACAGAAGGTAGATATAAGAGTCAGCGCTGCTAGTCCTGGCAGCAATATATAGAATGGATTCCACTCTAACTCTACATAGACATATTCTTAGTGGATCAGCTTTGGGGTCCACCTGGTCTGCTATCCTGTCTTCAGCAGTAGCTGGTATCAGCTATTTCAGATGACTCTGCAAGAAACACTGTAGTGGACAATTGTGGAATAACTGGTTGACAGTTGTATCTTTTCCCTGATCCTATCATACACCGCTACCTCGATATAACGCGACCCGATATAACACGAATTTGGATATAACACGGTAAAGCAGTGCTCCAGGGGGGCGGGGCTGCGCACTCTGGTGGATCAAAGCAAGTTCAATATAACGCGGTTTCACCTATAACGTGGTAAGATTTTTTGGCTCCCGAGGACAGCGTTATATCGAGGTAGAGGTGTACTTAGATATTAATTGAGCCAGAGATAGTAAGAATGACTATATCCCAGTTGTTAGCACACTCCCTTAGGAGACCCAGGTTCCAGTCCCTGCTCTACTGAGTACTTAGATATTTCATACAAAGTGGAACACCTTCAACATGAGAGAGCACCATCTAGAACACTGTACAGCCCAGTGGTCAGGGCACTCACCTGGCAAGCAGAAGAGCCAAAAGCAAGTCTCTGTGCTGAATCAAGAAGAACTGGGATTTGAACCCAGGTCTTCCACATCCTGGGTGAGTGCTCTAAATGCTGGGCTACGGAGTATAAAGCACCAGTGTTTTTTGCACCTAACTTCAGGAGCGGATTCATGGCTGTGAAGCCCAAGCAAAGGTACGCAGCTCCTACTGACTCAGTCTTAAGTACTTATTTCCCTTTGAGAGGTGGGGCTTAAACCCCATCCCTTTTCTAATCATTCCCTACTGGCTAGTTTTGGTGGTTCCCCACTCAGTGTGCTGGCTTCTGTGAATCCCATTCTTAGGTACGGAGCTCTCTCCATACATTGTATAAGGAGCCTGGCATCTATGTTAGGGTTGAGGATTCCACAGGGTGGCAGGGCACCTACAGTTACACTACTGAGCCTATCCCCCCTTTGTGGATCTAGCCCTTGGCCTCTGCTATCACATGGCAATGAGTTCCAAAGGTTAATTATGAGTTGTGTAAAAGTATTGCCTTGTATTCATTATAAATATGGTGCCTCAGATTGTTTAGTTCGTCTATAATGAGAATAAATAGGTGCACCTGATCTATCTTCTCTATATTATATAACTGTCTTTTTTATTTATTCTTTATTGTTACATTAATACAGCTAACATAAATACCAAAGAGAAGAAAGATAGCTAAGCTGGAATAAAGAGACAATATCTGATTTTACAACAATGTAGGTAAAACTCCCTCATTATTAAGGGCAAAAAATAATATAACAAAGATAAGTTTTGACAGTTAAAGATACCTTCCTGTACAGGTACATAATAATGGTCATTTTGTTATTCAGCCCCAGTTTGGGGTTCTTTGACATGAGATCATAAACTAATCTCCAGAATTAGTCCCTTTCAGAAAAAGGGAGCAGTAGAGAGAAAAAGGAGTGGTAAGAGTAAAAAGAGGACCAACGAAAAGCCTGAACGTTTAGTAAAAATGGTAGGAAAGAAATGGTAGGGTGGGGGGAAGGGAAGGGTTGAGAAGATGGGAGCGGTGTAGGGTCTTGGGCAGGGACAGACTGCAAACTAGGTTATCCAATGGGGAAATTTAACTGATTAGTCTGATACTTCCAAAAATGGGGACCATCTATCTATAAAGGTATCCTGGGCCTGGTCTACACTACGGGTTTAGGTCGACTTTAGCAGCGTTAAATCGAATTAAGCCTGGACACGTTCACACGACGAAGCCCTTTCTTTCGACTTAAAGGGCCCTTTAAACCGGTTTCTTTACACCACCTTCGACGAGGGGATTAGCGATAAAATCGGCCTTTGCGGGTCGGAATTGGGGTAGTGTGGACGGAATTCGACGTTATTGGCCTCCGGGAGCTATCCCACAGTGCTTCATTGTGACCGCTCTGGACAGCACTCTCAACTCAGATGCACTGACCAGGTAGACAGGAAAAGACCCGCGAACGTTTGAATTTCATTTCCTGTTTGCCCAGCGTGGAGAGCACAGGTAACCACGCAGAGCTCATCAGCACAGGTAACCGTGATGGAGTCCCAGGATCGCAAAAGAGCTCCAGCATGGACCGAACGGGAGGTACGGGATCTGCTCGCCATATGGGGAGATGAATCAGTGCTAGCTGAACTCCGTAGCAGTAAAAGAAATGGCAAAGTATTAGAAAAGGTCTCCAAGGCCATGAAGGACCAAGGCCATAACAGGGACACACAGCAGTGCCGTGTGAAAATTAAGGAGCTACGGCAAGCCTACCACAAAGCCAGAGAAGCAAACGGAAGGTCCGGGGCAGAGCCGCAAACTTGCCGCTTCTACACGGAGCTGCATGCCATTCTAGGGGGTGCAGCCACCACTACCCCAACCGTGTGCTATGACTCCGTCAATGGAGAAACACACAGGGAAGAGGGTTCGGGGAACGAAGAAGATGAGGATGGAGGTAATGTAGGTAGCTCACAGCAGCAAGGAAGCGGAGAAACCAGTTTCCCCAACAGCCAGGATATGTTTGTCACCCTGGACCTGGAACCAGTAACCCCCAAACTCACCCAAAACCCTGAGGGCACACAGGAGACCTCTGGTGAGTGTACCTTTGTAAATATTACACATGGTTTAAAAGCAAGCGTGATTAATGATTAATTTGCCCTGGCAATCACGGCCAATACAGCTACTGGAAAAGTCTGTTAACGTGTATGGGGCTGGAGCGGAAATCCTCCAGGGACATCTCCAGAAAGCTCTCCTTCATGTACTCCCAAAGCCTTTGCAAAAGGTTTCTGGGGAGGGCTGCCTTATCCCGTCCACCATGGTAGGACACTTTAGCACGCCAGGCCAGTAGCACGTAGTCTGGAATCATTGCATAACAAAGCATGGCAGCGTATGGTCCCAGTGTTTGCTGGCATGCAGACAACATCCATTCCTTTTCTCTCTTTGTTATCCTCAGGAGAGTGATATCATTCACGGTCACCTGGTTGAAATGGGGTGATTTTATTAAGGGGACATTCAGAGGTGCCCGTTCCTGCTCTTCTGAACAGAAATGTTCCCCGCTGTTAACCACGCAGTGGCGGGAGGGGTGAAGTGATCATCCCAGAGAATCGGGTGTGTGTGTGTGTGTGGGGGGGGTGGTTTACTTGGGTTTGTGCTGCATGTTAACCCGGAAACCGCAGCCCCTCCTTTTACATTGAAAACCCATTTTAAATGGCCAACCCAATTCAATCCTTGATATGGGAAATGCACTGCTGTTTGAAACCATTCCCACATGTTAAAAAGGTTAAAAAAGCCAAAACACTGTGGCTTACCATGGCTGCCTGCAAGCCGAAATCTGTTGCCTGGCACTGCGTGAGTGATCTCTCATACCAAACCAGCAGGCAGAGGAAAAATGCGACCTTGTAACGAAAGAGTGTACCCATTGTTCTCTAAAATGTGTCTTTTTTTAACCACCTCTCCCTTCTCCTCCACCAGCTGCAAATGTTTCTCCTTCGCAGAGGCTAGTGAACATTAGAAAGAGAAAACTGAGGACGCGGGACGATATGTTCACGGAGCTACAGATGTCCTCCCACGCTGATAGAGCACAGCAGAATGCGTGGAGGCAGTCAATGTCAGACATGAGAAAAGCACAATATGAACGAGAGGCGAGGTGGTGGGCTGAATGGCGGGATGAAAAGAGCAAGTGGCGGGCTGAAGATGATAGGTGGCGTCAGCTTGCAGACAGAAGGCAAGAGTCAATGCTCCATCTGCTGGAGCATCAAACTGATATGCTCCAGTGTATGGTTGAGCTGCAGGAAAGGCAGCAGGAGCGGAGACCGCCGCTACAGCCCCTGTGTAACCAACAGCCCTCCTCCCCAAGTTCCATAGCCTCCTCACCCAGACGCCCAAGAACACGGTGGGGGGGCCTCCGGCCACCCAGTCACTCCACCCCAGATGATCGCCCAAGCATCAGAAGGCTGGCCTTCAATAAGTTTTAAAATGCAGTATGTCCTTTTCCATCCCTCCTCCCCCACCCATCCCAGGCTACCTTGGCAATTATCCCCCTACTTGTGTGAGGAATTAATAAAGAATGCATGAATGTGAAATAACAATGACTTTATTGCCTCTGCAAGCGGTGCTCGAAGTGGGGAGGGGAGGGTGGAGGTGGTTGGTTTACAGGGAAGTAGAGTGAACCGGGTGGGTGGGGGGCGGAGGGTTCATCAAGGAGAAACAAACAGAAGTTTCACACCGTAGCCTGGCCAGTCACAAAACTCGTTTTCAAAGCTTCTCTGATGCGCACCGCACCCTGCTGTGCTCCTCTAACCGCCCTGGTGTCTGGCTGCACGTAATCAGCGGCCAGGCGAGTTGCCTCAACCTCCCACCCCGCCATAAATGTCTCCCCCTTACTCTCACAGATATTGTGGAGCGCACAGCAAGCAGCAATAACAATGGGGATATTCTTTTCGCTGAGGTCTGAGCGAGTCAGTAAGCTGCGCCAGCGCGCTTTTAAACATCCAAATGCACATTCCACCACCATTCGGCACTTGCTCAGCCTATAGTTGAACAGGTCCTGACTCCTGTCCAGGCTGCCTGTGTACGGCTTCATGAGCCATGGCATTAAGGGGTAGGCTGGGTCCCCAAGGATCACGATAGGCATTTCAACATCCCCAACGGTTACTTTCTGGTCCGGGAAGAAAGTCCCTTCCTCCAGCTTTCGAAACAGACCAGAGTGCCTGAAGACGCGAGCATCATGTACCTTTCCTGGCCATACCACGTTGATGTTGGTGAAACGTCCCTTGTGATCCACCAGGGCTTGCAGCAGCATTGAAAAGTACCCCTTGTGGTTTATGTACTCGGTGGCTTGGTGCTCCGGTGCCAAGATAGGGATATGGGTTCCGTCTATGGCCCCACCACAGTTTGGGAATCCCATTTCAGCAAAACCATCCACTATTGCCTGCACGTTGCCCAGAGTCACTACCCTTGATATCACCAGGTCTTTCATTGCCCTGGCAACTTGGATCACAGCAGCCCCCCCCACAGTAGATTTGCCCACTCCAAATTGATTCCCAACTGACCGGTAGCTGTCTGGCGTTGCAAGCTTCCACAGGGCTATCGCCACTCGCTTCTCAACTGTGAGGGCTGCTCTCATCCTGGGTATTCTGGCGCTTCAGGGCAGGGGAAAGCAAGTCAAAGTTCCATGAAAGTGCTCTTACGCATGCGAAAGTTTCGCAGCCACTGGGAATCATCCCACACCTGCAGCACGATGCGGTCCCACCAGTCTGTGCTTGTTTCCCGGGCCCAGAATCGGCGTTCCACGCCATGAACCTGCCCCAGTGACACCATGATTTCCACATTGCTGGGGCCTGTGCCTTGTGAGAGGTCTATGTCCATGTCAATTTCCTCATCACTCTCTTCGCCGCGCTGCAATCGCCTCCTCGGCTGGTCCGGGTTTCGCCTTGGCATATCCTGGCTCTGCATATACTCCAGGACAATGTGCGTGGTGTTCATAGTGCTCATAATTGCTGCGGTGATCTGAGCGGGCTCCATAATCCCAGTGCTAGCTATGGCGCCTGGTCTGAAAAAAGGCTCGAAACTAGTATCTGACGGACCAGGGGAAGGAGGGAGGGAGGGCGGGCCGAGTGACGATATGACGTACAGGTACAGGGAATTAAAATCAAGAAAGGTGGCTGTGCATCAGGGAGAAACACAAACAACTGTCACACAGAATGGTCCCCCCAAAGATTAAACTGAAAACCCTGGGTTTAGCAGGCCGTTGATTTGACGGAGGGAGGAGGAAAGCAAATGAATACAGAACAAATCTATTTTTTACATCTTAAGAGGACGGTGCAGCATGACTGATAGCCCTCGGCATCTTCTGGGTGCTTGGCAGCAAATACTGGGCACTTGGCAGTTAGTGTACTACGATGGCCTTCAGGCCTATTGCACGATCTGCTGCTCAGGGAAGACTCTGCTAATGTGCGATGATCCAACTTGTAATAGGACGGTTACCAGTCGTAATACACCATCTACTGCCAAAAGACAAAAGGCAAGGGGCTGGTGCAATGCAACCCTACGGCTGCCGGCCCCACAGCTGCCAGCACCCAGATCGCCGATGAAGGCTACCAGTCATGCTGCACCGTCTACCGCCAAAAGGCAGTTAGCTGCTGCTGCTGTGTAGCAATGCAGTCCCATGTCTGCCGGCACCCAGATGACATATGGTGACGGTGAGCTGAGTGGGCTCCATGTTTGCCATGGTATGTTGTCTGCACAGGTAACCCAGGTAAAAAGGCGCGAATCTATTGTCTGCCGTTGCTCTGACGGAGGGGGAGGGGCCTGACGACATGTACCCAGAACCTCCCGCGACACTGTTTTGCATCATCCGGGCATTGGGATCTCAACCCAGAATTCCAATGGGCGGCGGAGACTGTGGGAACTGTGGGATAGCTACCCATAGTGCAATGCTCCGGAAGTTGACGCTAGCCTCGGTACTGTGGACGCAGACCGCCGACTAGAGCACTTAGAGCATTTTATGTGGGGACACACACAATCGGCTGTATACAACCGATTTCTATAAAACCGGCTTCTATTAATTCGACCTAATTTCGTAGTGTAGACATACCCTTAGTTGTTTCTGTTGCAAAACATTATTTTTTTTCCATTGCCGCCAAGCTCCCCAATGTAGAGCACCATTTTTTGATAGTTGGGCACACTTGGGACTTCCATCATTGTAGAATTAGACATTTGACTATGATCAAAGCTCTACTCAGCCACAGGTTTTCAAAGGATTTCCATTTCCAAGGTGGGTTAGGTAGATTTAGGAAGGTGTGGCCTGGCTGAAGCGCCACCTTGGTGGAGAGAAATAAATTGGCCCGAATATTTACCTCTGTCCAGAAAAGACAGGGCACAGGGCAATCCCAAAGCACATGGTATATGCTAGGGCCTGCTGTCTTGCAGCACCAGCATTTACCAGACCTAGCTCCTCCTGAGCTCAAAAGTCCTCAGGGAGTCCAGTGCCTCCTCCAAACCCCAAATTTATGAACAATGCTGCCCATTGGAACAAATCTGATTCTACAGAATGTTGATAAGGGAAAACGAAAGCTCATTCTCTCATTTCTTTTTAACATTGTCACTGGTGATTGCCAATTTCAATGATAGGTAGGAATACAGACTAGACAAAACCTTAGGGCGACAGTGTAACTTTTTCAGAAAGACCCAAGGCTGCGGGGGAGGGAAGGCAGTGATGCAAAGGCATCTGGATTAAATTGCATTGCAGAGCATGTTTAAGTTGAAGGAATTGCTATTCCTTCTTTGGATCCAGTTGGAATTCCCCTTCCGGAGAGGGAAGGGCATGAAGGAATCATTTTCAATCATGTGGTTTGTGCTCAAAAATCCCCCCCTCTCTTTTTTTAATCCATTCAGACCATAGACTGGGTTTAGGAGCAATTAAAATTTTGGAGTTAGTTCAAAGAAAAGACTCTGAAGGGAAGACATTTAGAAGCAACCAAATACCAGGCTTTCCTAGAGGTCAAAATTGTGACCGATTTCTCCTTGGGGAAATTGTAGAAATCTGAGTTTAGGACTGATTCTAGTGGTGGTGAGGCTACACAGCCTTCCTCCATGTACAGCCAGGCTAGAAAGCCTATCAGGGGGTCAACCATTGTGATTCTTGGCTCAAGCCTGAGGATTTATAGCAATGCCTAAAGTTGGGTAGACCAAAGCCTCCTAAGTCTATAGGCGGCTGCATTTTTTTCAAAGGATAATCTGGGCTTGTTGCCCACAAGAAGATCTGGAAAATGCAGTTTATTCTGAGAAAAAAACAACAACCAAAAAACAGAAGGGGGAATATAAACTGGCAAGGAGCTAAGGACAAATAGAAGCTTTAGGAGGACATTCATGTTTATTATATTATCTCCGCCCCAAAGGGATAGAAGGAGGGCCTGCCATCCATGTAAATCCAAAGCTATCTATGTGATCTGAGGATTTAAATTAATGCTGACTATTTCTTTTATATTCCTAGGAAAGAGCACCTGACCTGCTGTACCTGACTTGCTGCCTATTAAAGTACCGAAGTACCTGACCTGCTGCCTATAAAAAGTATTATTTAAGAGGGTGACATTATGAACCCCCTTGAGAGATACTGAGACCCTCGGATTTGTATCAATAAATTTTGTAACCTGAGATTTTCCCAAATAATGCAATGGTTTGTAATATGTTGGTGATGTGCTGAAGGAGGTTGGTGATGAATAAAAGTAGATCAACATATAAGCACATTTTTGTCTTTTCGGGGCCTATTTTTATATTCTGGATCCCCCAGTGTGCTCTAATTTGTATTGCTAGCAGCTCAATGGACAACTCAAATAGGAGGGGGGACAGTCTGGTATAGTACCGAGATGGAGATTGAAAGGAGGGGAGACGAATTAAAGGTTACAACTAGGACTGTCAATCGCAGTTAACTCACACAATTAACTCAAAAAAAAAAAAGATTCGCAACTAAAAAAATTAATTGCAATTAATTCTACTGCTAAACAATGGAATACCAAATGCAATTTATTAAATATTTTGGATGTTTTTCTACATTTTCAAATATATTGATTTCTATTACAATACAGAATACAAAGTGTACAGTGATTTTTGCTTTATATGATTTTTATTACAAATATTTGCACTGTAAAAATGATACACAAAAGAAATAGCATTTTTCAATTCAACTCATACAAGTTCTGTAGTGCAATCTCTTTATCCTGAAAGTGTAACTTACAAATGCAGATTTTTTTTGTTATATAACTGCACTCAAAAACAAAACACTGTAAAACTTTAGAGCCTACAAGTCCACTCAGTCCTACTTCTTGTTCAGCCATTCGCTAAGACAAACAACTTTGTTTACATTTACAGAAGATGCTGCTGCCTGCTTCTTATTTACAATGTCACCTGAAAGTGAGAACAGGTGTTCGCATGGCACTTTTGTAGATGGTGTTGCAAGGTATTATTGTGCCAGATATGCTAAACATCCATATTTTTTTTTAATGGAGATATCCTATCTCCCTGAACTGGAAGGGACCTTGAACGGTCATCGAGTCCAGCCCCCTGCCTTCACTAGCAGGACCAAGTACTGATTTTGCCCCACATCCCTAAGTGGCCCCTTCAAGGATTGAACTTACAACCCTGGATTTAGCAGGCCAATGCTCAAACCACTGAGCTATGCCTCCCCCCATGCTTTAGCAACCATTCCAGAGGACATGCCTCCATGCTGCTGATGCTTGTTAAAAAATAATGCGTTAACTAAATTTGTGACTGAACTCCTTGGGGGAGAACTGTGTGTCTTCGGCTCTGTTTTACTCGCATTCTGCCATATATTTCATGTTATAGCAGTCTCGGATGATGACCCAGCACATGTTCATTTTAAGAACACTTTCATTGCAAATTTCACAAAACACAAAGAAGGTACCAATGTGAGATTTCTAATGACAGCTACAGCACTCAACCCAAGGTTTAAGAATCTGAAGTGCCATCCAAAATCTGAGAGGGACGAGGTGTGGAGCATGCTTTCCGAAGTCTTAAAAGAGCAACACTCAGATGCAGAAACTATAGAACCCGAACCACCAAAAAAGAAAATCAACCTTATGCTGATGGCATCTGACTCAGATGATGAAAATGAACATAACAATCCAAAGCAGCGCAGACTGAAGTATCAAGCAGAACCCATCATCAGCATGGGCACATATCCTATGGCATGGTGGTTAAGATGAAGGGACATATGATGCCAGCTACAACAGTGTCATGCGAACGCCTGTTCTCACTTTCAGGCGATACTGTAAACAAGAAGCGGGCAGAATCATCTCATGTAAATTGTAACCAAATTTGGTTGTCTGAGCGATTGGCTGAAGTAGGACTAAGTGGACATGTAGACTCTAAAGTTTTACATTGTTTTATTTTTTAATGCAGTTATTTTTTGTACATAATTCTACATTTGTAAGTTCAACTTTCATGATAAAGAGATTGCACTACAGTACTTGTATGAGGTGAATTGAAAAATACTATTTCTTTTGTTTTTTTTACAGTGCAAATATTTGTAATAAAAAATAAATATAAAGTGAGCACTGTACATTTTGTATTCTGTGTTGTAATTGAAATCAATATATTTGAAAATGTAAAAAACATCCAAAAATATGTAAATAAATGGTATTCCATTTGTTTAACGCAATTAATCACACAATTAATCGAGATTTTTTTTAATTGCATGATTAATCGAGATTAATTTTTTAATCGCTTGACAGCCCTAGTTACAACACAGGTGCTAGGATTGGAGTACAAAAGTCTAATACAGGAAATGAAAAAGGGACTAAATCCAATTTTTTGTAGAATGGTGAACAAATGTCTCCAATTAAATCTGTCAAAAGGCCTTTTCCACATCCAGAGACAACACAGCCATCGGTTTTGCTAGCAGGACAGCACACTGATAAATTGATGAGTGTCACCCAACCCATGTCTCTTTTGTTAAAAAAAACCTACCTGAAGCCTCATTGCTTTTTCTAATTGCCCAGCTAGGATTTTAGACAATATTTCAGTATCAGAATGGATTAAAGATAGTGGTTGATAGCTCACACTTTCTTGGGTACCTTTGTCAGATTTATGCATGACTGAGATTAGGGCTTCATTCATTGAAGAGGGCAGTGTATACTTTGGCCAGTCTTTGAATTGGGTACAAAGGTCATCTGGAAAGCTGCATAGGCCCGGGGCCTTACCTGACTTCACGTTGCTTACAGCAGCCATAATTTCAGAGGCACATAATGGGAAATCCAGTCAAATTTTGTACTTCTGTTAGCTGGGAAAGTTGCAGATTTGGGCCATATTCCTCAAGTAATTGATCATGGAGCGGAGATGTCTTGTTTATTGATACTTTTTTCAGCAAGTATCTGGCCCTGACTTAAGCAAACTGAGGGGATTTTAGCTTTTAGTGAATTCACTTGAAGTCTATGTGTTAATAGCTTCCTAGTTTTATTGACGGATTCTCCGTGTGTTTGTTTCAGTCTAAACAAAGCAAATTCAGCTGGAAATGAGGTTAATTTATAAATTTTATATCTGAGATGGGTCACCTTATGGAGTATATCCAAAGTCAGGGAATTGACATAACTGACATCTGCCTGCTTGAGCCTTTCCCTTAAATTCATCAGCTCAGCTTACCTGACTCTCTTTTTATGGGGGAAGTAGCTTAGTATCCTGCCCCTTAAGTTCACCTTGAAAGTGTCCCACAAGGTGCTCAGGAGATCAAAGGATTATCTTTGGTGTCAAAGAAAAAAATGTATTTCTTCCTCCACTAACTTTTTAAATTGAATGTCTAGTAGCAAAGAGGAGTTTAACCTCCATCTTCTGGTAGTGCCTAGTTTTTTAGGATATGACAGCTGCAATACCAGAGGTGCCCGATCAGAGATCATAATCACTTTTATTTCATTGTTAATAACAGAGCTCCCAAAGCCACCAAATACCAAAAAATAATTGATCTGGGAGTATGTGGGGCTAAGACAAAGGAATAGTTTCTAGCTGTAGGGTACTGAAGCCTCCATATGTCCTCTAAACCCACTTCCTCCATCTGGCCAATAATAATCTGCCTAGCAGAGGATTGGGAATGCTGGCGTGTTCTCAATCCATCTAAAAGTGGGTCCAACACTTTGTTGAAGTCCCCTGTTATAATCAAATTTCCTAGGGAGGAGTCAAGCTTGAAAATGATTGAAAAAGGAGGGATCATCTTTACTGGGGGCACAGGGGCTAAAAAGCATGCATGTACATCAGAGATAGGAACTGTACCATTAGGAGTCTTCCTTGGGTGTTTTTATCCGTTGATAGGATTTGTGTGGTCAGTTTTTTACTGAACAGGATTGACATCCCTTAGATTTGACTGAGTAATTACTAAAAACTTTAAAGCTTTTCAGCCTCACACTCCATAAGCTGGATTTCCTAGAGGAAGATTATATGCATTTCAACTTTAAGTGAGATGTTTTCACCTTTTTATAGGGTTATCAATTCATGTTATGTTCCAAGAAATACATGTAAGCAGGTTAGCCATAGGTGCTCACTGGGGGACCAATTCCACTGTGCATACAACGCAGTGCCTGCCAAGATGCAGGGATCTGGGTTGGGTGAGGAGTTCAGGATGAAGGATATCTAGTGGAATTTGTAAGGAATTTAGATGGAGAAGAGAAGATAGAGGATAAGTGCCTAAGAAAGAGTTGAGAGGAAGTAGGACGGGCGGGGGCTGTAAGAAAAGACAAAGGCGTGAGAGAGCAGTGCTCTTGAGTCAGAGTGGAAGGGAATAAATATCAGGTTAGAGAGGGGCAGCCTGAACAAACACATTCCTTCTGCCTTACGTTGAATGCAAAATAAATGAATATTCCCAAAACTTCTCTTCTCCCATAAGGCAAGGATAAGAAGGGAGGGTGAACATCCCTGAGTACATTTTAAATAGGGTTTCTGCGCTGAAAGTTAGAATCCTACATATGTACTTGGGGATCTGCTGGGAAAAAAATGAGAGGTAGAAAATTCCACCATCTCCTTTAACCAAGTGGGTCCAAAATCTCAGTGTATGGCCCTTTGACAGCCAGCTATTTAAGGGCCCACAAGAACTGAAATAAGGCCCTCCTCCCTGGGCATGTCACTCAATATAACCACTCACAATTTAAACTAAATACATTACTGGTTAGTATGCTGTTCTTAAAAACACTACGAGTAAGGTAATGAGGCAGTAACCACTTCTTGCCCATGAGCCACAAAAAATCTATAAAACAAACCCCATAACCATTAACAGAAATGGAGTCAGGAGATCTGGATCGATAGCTGACCAACCCCAGTTTGTTAGGCAAATCAATTACCCCTGGTGCCCCAGTAAGAGGACAGGATATAGATACTGTCTCCTCTGGAGTCAGGCTGGTCCAGCTTCTTGCTCAGCAGGATGCAGTGTGTTGATTTGAGCCTGTGAGTGTCAAATTGGTCTGCCTGGCTTCACATTGGTCAAGATGGCAGACAAGGGGGATGCAGAGCTGAGGTGGGTACTATGAAATGCTACTTCTCCGGATCACTTTACCTTGGGTGACAACAACCTCATAGACTCAAAGTTTAAGACCAGAAGGGACCATCATGATCATCTAATCTGACCTCCTGCACATTGCAGGCTACAGAAACTCATCCACCCACTCCTATAATAGAATCCCAGAGTTACTGAAGGCCTCAAATCATTGTTTAAAGACTTCAGGTTACATAGACTCCACCATTTACACTCGTTTAAACCTGCAAGTGATCCATGCCTCAGGCTGCAGAGGAAGGCAACCTCCCCCCACCCCCAGGACTCTACCAATACGACCTGGGGGAAATTCTGTCCCGACCCCAAATATGGTGGTCAGGTACACCCTGAGCATGTGGGCAAGACCCACCAGACAGACACGTGGGAAAGAATTGTCTGTTATAACTCAAAGCCCTCCCCATCTAGTGTCCCATCACAAGCCATTGGCAACACAACTGTTGAATAGCAACAGTAAAGCCCACAGCAATGAGGAATAATTTATATAATAGCTTGATATTTTGTCTCTTTTCCATACTATTACTTACCCACTGTAACTCTGTTCACTTTCTTAAATGTCCCTTCATAATGACACTTAGAATCTTTCCTTAAGTGATTATAATTAATTTACCAAACAGTAACCTTTATGAGTAGCGGCTAGTCACAATCTTCCCCAGTATTGACAAAATAGATAGGGTTATCAGCAGGTTTTGTCACTATACTGTTTTTCCCCTTCTCGGATCATTAATGAGCGTACTAATCACTGATCCCAGTTTGGAATGACTCCTCACTCCACTGTTAACTTTTTGCTATAGTAAAATGTAGGCATATTTTCCTACTTTGTTTTCAGCGTCTCTCCCGCCTATTTTAGTTGATAATCAGAATTATCTTTTGCCTGCTGCAGACTTCTTTTTTTTTTATTGCAGTGTTGTTGTAGCCATGGTGACCTCAGGATACGAGAGAGAAGAGCTCTGTGGATCTAGAAAGTTTCTCTCTTTCACCAACAGAAGATGCTGCAATAAAAGATATTACCTCACCGGCCGTGTGTCTCACGTTTTTATTTGATAGCGCTAACTCGATTTTTTGCTTGGTGTTTTTTGCTTTTGTTGTTGTGGTGGTGACAAAGTCATAGAATTGTTAGAGTCAAAGAGGCCCTAGCAGATCATTTAGTCCAATTCCCCAGGGTTTTTTTTTTTTTTTTTTTTTTGGCAGGAATCAGATTTCTCATCAACAGGTTTGTGTAGTGTGAAAAATAAGGCCGGCATCTCAGGTACTTGCATTCATTCACACTTTCAGAATAGTACTGTTGTTGACCACAACTACAGCTTGGGGAAATAGCGCAACAGTTATCTATTAATAGGTGGTAGTAATTTTAAATGTGTTTGCCCGATTGTGTTCATGACTCCTTAGCATACTCCATGTAACATGTTACTTAGATCACTCAATGCACTACTAGAAGGCACTCAGATGCTATGGTGATGTGGGCAGTATAAGAACCCATGTAGAATAGCATTTCCCATATAGAAAATATTCTAGACAAAAAGTTTACTGGCAGGGCAGTTCACAGAAACAGTGAATTTTAAATGATTATAGAACATTCATGGAAAGTACATTTTAAATGAATGACAACAAGTATTTGGACAGGGTAAGTTAATTCTAAATGCTATGTGTAACAACAGAATAGGTGATATGCCCTGTAATCGTGTATCCAATTAACACAGCTTAAAGGTGACATGAATCTCAATTACCACAAGCAGCCCTCACAGCAAACTTTTAACAAGTATTTCATACACTAGCACAAAACATTCACATGAGAGAAATAAGACAGCACATTGTGCCTCTGATGAAGGCACCTGAACTGTTATTCATCACAAATCTAAGTGGAATTGTGAAAGGATGGGCTCTCTCACTGAAGGCTTATAAAAAAAAGTGTCTCAATTTAAAAAAAGGTTAAAAGGGGAGGGGGAAGCAAATACAAAGCCAAGCTACCACAGTCCATTTTGAGGAATTCTCCATTGACTGGAGCACAGCTGAGCATATAGCCAGATACTTATGTCTAGAGCCAAGTTTCTGCCTGCTCCCAGTTTCTGTCCATCAGTACCTGAGCTCTGCTTGGCAAGCCCAGGCTCTGCCTATTTTATAGGAGATTATGTATAATCTCTCACCTAAAAAGAGTTAAGATCTCTCTTCACTGAAAGGAAAGAGACCTTAGTGACCTGAGAAATCAGAAAGGAATCCTACAAAAAGTGGAAATACGGACAAATTGCAAAGGAGGAGTACAAAGGAATAGCACAAGCACGTAGCAAAAAAATCAGAAAGGCTAAGGCACAAAATGAGTTATAGCTAGCGAGAGACATAAAAGGCAATAAAATAATGTTCTTTAAATAAATATATTAGGAGCAAGAGAAAGATGAAGAAAAGTGTAGGTCTACTACTTAGGGCAGGTCTACACTTACTTCCTGGTCCGGCCGTAAGCAATCGATCTTCTGGGATCGATTATCGCGTCTAGACAAGACGCGATAAATTGATCCCGGATCGATCCCGGAAGTGCTCACCGTCGACGTTGGTACTCCAGCTCGGCGAGAGGAGTACGCGGCATCGATGGGGGAGCCTGCCTGCCGCGTCTGGACCCGCGGTAAGTTCGAACTAAGGTACCTCAAATTCAGCTACGTTATTAACGTAGCTGAATTTGCGTACCTTAGTTCGAAGTGGGGGGTTAGTGTGGACCAGGCATGGAGAAGGAGAGCGAATAACTGATGATATCAAGCGGTCTGAGGTTTTAATGCCTATTTTGTTTCAGTCTTCACTAGAAAGACTGATAGTGACCAACACAATTAATATTAACAAGATGAAAGGAATGTAAGCTAAAATAGGGAAATGATGAGTTAAAGACTATTTAGACAAATTAGATGAATTCAAGTAGGCAGGGCCTGACGAAATTCATCCTAGGGTTCTTAAAGAACTAGCTGAAGCAATCTTGGAACAATTAGCAATTATGTTTGAGAAATCATGAAGGATGGGTGAGGTTTGGAGGAGGACTGGAGATGGGGAAACATAGTACCTATCTTTTAAAAGGGAAACAAAGAGGATAGTGGGAATTATAAGCCAGTCAGCCTAATTTCAGTGCCTGGAAAGATACAGGAACAAATTATTAAGCAATCAATTTGCAAACACCTAGAGGATAGTAGGGTTATAAGGAATAGTCAACAAGGATTTGTCAAAAACAAACAATGCCAAACCAACCTAATTTTCTTCTTTGACAGTGTTACTGGCCTAGTGGATAGTGGATAGAAGAAAAACAGCAGTTGTGATAGATCTTGATTTTAGTAAGGCTTTTGATACAGTCTCACGTGACATTCTCATAAACAAACTAGGGAAATGTGGTCTAGATGAAATTACTATAAGGTGGGTGCACAACTGGTTGAAAGACCATACTCAGAGTAGTTTACTGTCAAACCAGGAGGGTATATCTAATGAGGTCCTGCAGGGGTCAGTCTTGGGTGTAATACCATTCAATATTTTTATTAATGACTTGGAAATAATGGAGTGAAGAGCATGATTATAAAATTTGCACCTGACACCAAGCTGGGAGGAGTTACAAGCACTTTGGAGGACAGGATTAGAATTCAAAACGACCTTCACAATTGGAAAACTGGTCTGAATTCAACAAGATGAAATTCAATAAAAATAAATGTAAAGTACTACTCTTAGGAATGAAAAAAATTAAATGCACAACTATAACTTTGCTAGGTGGCAATACTGCTGAAAAGGATTTGGGAGTTACAGTGAATCACAAACTGAATACACTGCTCTACAGCCAAAATGCTTCTGAAATAAATGTAGTCAAACTTTACTAATTCTGGGTCACTGAGAACGAAAATGATGCTTAAAATTGTTGATTGGCTCTAGTTTTCAAGATATGCTATTGGGTCAGTATATACGACCCTTGACTTGGGAATGGCAGAGGATAAGTGAGTTATAAAGGGAAAGGATCTCAATTTAAACCAGAAATGACTAAAATACATCTTTGACTGGATCTATGAATAAATCTATGACTGGGTTTGGACAATACTTGCTTTTTAGGCAAAACAATGAATGATGCAATCTGAAGCTGGTATTGCGTCATACAGGATATGAATTGCATCATGTTATTCCTAGAAGTCATGGATGATGCAATCATAACAAAGCTTACATCACTTTGCTGAACAAATTGCCCTATATCAGCTCTAGAAATCATACAGTGTCGTGCTCTCTTATTTGTCAGTGTTTGATTTTGCAGAGGGACACATTTCTGTTTAGCCAAAGTGAGCAGAGATGCCTTGTACTTGTGTAAACAGTGCAGATAACTTCTGCTAGGTTTGTGGTGAAGTGACTTTTGCATCACAAAAGCGCAGTATAACCACTATGGTTAAGAAAGCCTATCACCTTTATTTTGGCTGCAAAATTGGAGATCAGGACAAGAGGTGGGCCCCACACATATGCTGCAACACTCGTGCAACAAATCTTCGCCAGTGGTTGAACAGGAAAAGGAAATCTATGCCTTTAGCAGTGCCAATGATTTGGAGAGAGCCAACAGATCATACCAGCAATTGTTACTTCTGCATGGTGCCTCCAGTTGGGAAAGGTGTGTCAAAGAAGAAAAAGTGGACTGTGCATTATCCAAACATTCCATCAGCTGTACGCCCAGTACCCCACAGAGAAGGACTGCCGGTTCCTGATGCACCAGAATCATTCTCACTTGAGTCAGACGAGGAAGAGGATGAAACTTCTGGTCCTGAACCATCAATGTCACAGGACCCACATTTTCTCCCATCCTCCTCATCGGAACCATACCTCATAACACAAGGTGAACTGAATGACCTTGTCAGGGATTTGGAACTACCCAAGAGTAAAGCAGAGCTGTTGGGCTCCAGACTACAGCAGTGGAATCTCCTGGCAGGTGATGTTAGGGTTTCCATGTTCCGTGACCGTCAAAAGGATCTTGTCCCATTCTTTTTCCTGGAAGGTGACCTTGTAGCCTGCAACAACATCGATGGTGTGATGGCAGCCCTCAACATCGTTCACGATCCAGATGAGTGGAGACTGTTCATTGATTCATCGAAGACGAGTCTTAAAGCTGTTTTACTGCATAATGGCAATGTTTTGCCATCAATTCCAGTTGGTCATGCAGTCCATATGAAGGAAACCTATGACAACATCAAACAACTTTTGAGGTGCATAAACTATGACCAACATCAGTGGCAGCTTTGTGGCGATTTGAAGGTTGTTGCTCTCTTGCTTGGTCTGCAGACTGGATACACAAAGTACTGCTGTTTTCTCTGCGAATGGGATAGTCGTGCAAGAGATTCCCACTACATCAAGAAAGATTGGCCACTCTAACAGTCATTGGAGCCTGGGAGGAAAAGTGTTCAGCAGCCATCACTTCTTGAATCAAGGAAGATTTTGTTACCACCCTTACACATCAAGCTGGGTCTGATGAAGAACTTTGTCCAGGCCATTGACAAAACACAAGCAGCTTTCAAGTACCTCCATGGAAAATTTCCAAGGTTAAGTGAAGCTAAGATAAAGGAAGCTGTCTTTGTTGGTCCTCACATTCGTGAACTTCTTCGAGATGATGCATTTGACCATGCACTGCGTGGCAAGGAAAAGACGGCATGGAAAGCCTTCCAGTTAGTGGCAATAAATTTTCTCGGAAACAACAAGGCAGACAACTACAGGTTGTTGGTGGAAAACCTCCTCAAGGCATACAAAAGCCTTGGTTGCAACATGTCACTAAAGATACATTTTTTGCACTCTCATCTAGATTTTTTTCCACCGAACTGCAGAGCAGTGAGCAACGAGCACGGCGAGCGATTTCAACACGACATTGCAACAACGGAGAAACGCTATCAGGGCAAATGGAGCCCATCAATGCTTGCAGACTATTGCTGGACAGTGACAAGAGATGCTCTATTTAATGAATATAAGAGACAAGCCAAGAAGCGCAGAGTAGACACTGAATAGGACTAAATAGTTTTTTGCCTTTTGTTTCATAATCAATTTTATTTATATAACCCTTTTGCTGATTTTTAAATTGTTACATAAACAGGACAGGTGAAATATTATCATGTAAAGCAACCATAAACACATGAAAAGACCTAGGTTTACAATTTAGGATTAAAATTCTACTATCTACACAATATACATAGACATAAAATGTAAAAACTTAAATATCTTAGAAACAGTAGCCAATCAGTTGTTTTAATTGTCATATTTGAATTCAGCACATCAAAATACATAATAAATAGCACATTTTATCTCTGAAGCAGACGACTTCTCAAAAATTGTAGACCAGCGTAATTGGAGGTATTTAAGAGCAAGTTGGACAAACAGCTGCTGGGGATGGTCTAGGTTTACTTGGTCCTACCCAGTGCAGGGGGCTGAACTTGACCTTTTGAGGTTCCTTCCAGCCCTACCTTTCTATGATTCTATGAAAAAGAGATGTACTTGCATGTGACGCAAACTGATAACACCCTCAACCTGAAAACACAAATATTATCCTTACCAAACACAGCCTTTAGTTCGAACAGTTACAGTAAATTGATAATCTGCAGAACGATTCCCTTAAATACAACATGCATATACACCTCTACCCCGATACAATGCGACCCGATATAAAACGAATTTGGATATAATGCGGTAAAGCAGCGCTCCGGGCGGGGCGGGGCTGCGCACTCCAGTGGCTCAAAGCAAGTTCGATATAGCGCAGTTTCACCTATAACACGGTAAGATTTTTTGGCTCCCAAGGACAGCGTTATATCGAGGTAGGTGTATATGCAATGCAAAATGACCAAGCAAAAATGCATGCTGGTGTGGAAGCTGAACTCCCCTTTAAGTTTCAGCAGAGGAGACCAGGATTGCAGCTCATTGTTCTTTCATTCATAGGAGAGAGAAATTGGTCCCTTCACGTTAAGATTGAGGCAAATAGGTCATACAATGGAAGGTAGCTTGCACTACCAGAGCTTTATGCCCATTCTATCACTAAACTGATGTCAGTCTCCAGTACCAATTAATTCTGTCCCTTTTGTGAGCCCTCACATTAACATAAAATAAACGTCTAGATGTTGTAAAATTGCAATTTATGCAAACAGCAGAAATATATTTTCATGTCCAGCATTTCCAATATAACTGTTCACAAAAGTGTGGGAAAATCTAACTCTGATCAAAACTATTGGAAGGAAGTTATTCTGGCTGAGGATTCCTCAAGGCTAATCTTAACTTTTGGAAAGTCCCAAGAGAGCCATTTTAGAAAGCTGTAATAAATATAAACTTCCCTTTATTCATGACAAAGCCCTGTATGTGACCCACAACTTTTTTTTGTGTTGAAAGCATGAGAAGTTTTCTGAAATTATTTCTCCTTTCACAGCCAGCTGTTTTTTCATTTATATTAAATGGATTCCTTCAAATGGTGGATGGAGAATAATAACCTTAAGAAAAGTATGTCATTTCCAGAACCTGCATGGAAAGTGCTGATGAGATCAAAGCCTTAATGCAGTACTGGAAACTCTGGCTTACTATTTAAACCTGTAGCTCCTGATGAAAGACACCCAATCCTGAAATTATTTTGAAAACTGGTTCCATTTCAATTAAGATGATTTCACTAGCATGTGCCAGCTGGCAGCAGCACAGAAAAGCTTTCTGAAAACAATTTTCAGCAACTATAAGCAGCACTTTCCTATCCATGCACATCGGTAAAGCTATACACTTGAAACAGTTCTCAAGAACCACTCATGAAAACTCTCAAGAATCCAGGCAATTTTGATAGTGTGAATCAGGCTTTAGATTATTTCCTCACCTTTCATCTTTAGAGCGTGGTTTGGGGGTTGTATTTTTGTTTGATTGGTGCTGTTGTTTCTGCAGGGCAAGCTCACAAACTGGCTGGTCTATGCTGTAAGCCTCCCGTCGAAATTTCTCTATCAATAAAGCAATTATAGACATGTCTCTCCCGCAGGTTTCTTCTAGATTTTACATTAATTTATAGCTCTCAGTCCTACAGCATACATGGTACTCTCTGTACTGTTGAACTCAGAGTGCACTGTACTGAAGAGGATCTGTCTCTGTGGACAAAAATCTGTAAAGTGCCTAGTTGGTTCTCTCTTCATTTGTTCACTATGCTTGTCAGGCTGGATACCTTCCCTCTGTGTATGTAACCTCAATTGTTGCATTCACAAAGCGATGGTTCATTTTTGATTATTTTTTTCCAATCACCCTTTCACCGATAAGGAAAAATTACTGTTCAGAGCTCATAAATCCAAATTGTAAAAAGGATTATATAGAAAGAGAAACTTGCTACCTGCTTGCTTTTCTAGGTTATATTTACCAACCAGAAAAAAAATCAGGGCCCTCTCCCACAAGCAGTATTATATATAATTGATTCATTACCACTGGTAGGAGAAGAGTACCATTTAACACATGGATTTTTTCCACAGCATTCCCCTTGCCTCTCACAATAGCACTTTTCTTGAATAATTCTTGCAAATTTATTAAGCCTGACCTTCCCGTTTTCCTGGAACCATAGTCACTTAAGATATTTTCTGCATCTTTCTCCACAAACAATGCCAAATTAATTGGCGTAGAATTTTTGTGTTGCTCTAGACCCTTTAAGTACAAGATTTATGAAAGCTGCTTTTTTGTTCATAAAAATTTGTAAACAAGAAAAAATAGTTTAGGCCACAAGAATAGTATAGCAAACAAATACAAAAGAGTGGTTTATAACATTCTTCCTTATCTCCACTGGTGCTTATTTTTCCCACGTTAATCGATCTTACAACCACTGGCCAGGACATTGGTTTTTCACATTTCTTTGGTTTCTAAGTTTTAAGGAAAGCTTTCCTCATTTTTTGTTATTGTATTAGGGTGATAGCAGTCTGGTAGTTAGAGGAGGGTGCTAGGAGTCAGAAGACCTAGATTTCGTTCTCCATTTTGCCACTAAGTGTGTATGCAACATTGGGGAAATAACCATCTTTCTGTGACTCAGTTTCCACATCTGTAAAATGGGAAAAAATAATATTTACCCACTTTTATCAAGTGTTTGGAAATTTACCAGAAAGCATGATATTCATGCAGTGTACTAGCAACAGTAGGCTTTAAATATTTTTTTCCCAGTTTATTTTCCTTCAAGGCCTTGTTATCCATGGGCTGTTTGGTTGGTTACAAAAGTCCACGACCAATTCTATTGAGTGTCCTGAGGGAAGGCCATTCCCTTAAAGGGTGTTTGAGCATAAGAAAATTAGAAAGATGCCTCAGAGTCCTCCTAACTAGAAATGGGTAAAAAAATTTCAGTGAATTCACCAAATAAAAAAAAAATGCAGTTTTGAGTCAACCAACATGGTCTGCAAACTCAGCTAGTAGTTTTGCCTTAAAAAACGGTAAAAGAAATTCCAAAAGATTTGAAACGTAGCTCTGGACATTTTCCAAGAGAAAAGCCTTCAACTTTTTGTTTCAAAATGTAGCTAGATTTAACTAAAAATCAAAAGATTAAAAAAAGCACATGAAAACTAAATGAAATATTTCAATTTGGGTGGAACAAAACATTGTCAATATATTTGAAAATGTAGAAAAACATCCAAAAATATTGAATAAATTTCACTTGGTATTCTATTGCTTAACCAGGTGATTAAAACTGCGCTTAATCACAATTAATTTTTTTGAGTTAATCGTATGAGTTAACTACAATTAATCCTCAGCCCTAGTGGCTAGCAATTAGAGGTGCTCAATTTGTGTGTCCTGAATTTGTCACTGGATTTTCAAAAGGTGAGTACTTAGCACTTCCAGGAAGAGTGGTTTCTTTATGGAGCAGTTGTGTTGGGGGAAGGGAGAGGTTTAAAAAAAAAAAAATAATAAAAAAAAAAATCAGGCTTTTAACATGAAGCTAGTTTCAACTTTAACCATGGATCTGCTATTAACTTGCAATAACATCCAGAAGAAGTTTCCAAGGTATTTTATTCCTAATGGTTATTGAGATCTGCACGTATCCCTCCCCTTAGTTGGTGTGATGGGTGGAGTCATCTCTGCCAGACTGGTACGTAGGGAATAGAGCACCATACTTTCCTCCAACACCAGCTTTTCTGACTCAATGGCTGGGCAGTCAGACACATGCAGAAAGAGGGGCAGATTGCAGTGGCTATAGGATTCTCTTTCAGTGCAACAGCATTTTGGCCACATGTCATGGGCTGCTAAAGCAGCTGATGCTAGAGGAGTATATAGTGTGCCCCATGTGCACACCGGTGGGGAAATGCAGGAAGACAACTCTCCGTGCAATAGATACCATAGTTGTGGCTTTACACTTGGGAGAGGTCTAAAATGGTAATAAATAAAGCCAACCTTAGCATGTGGGTTTTTTTAAGGAGTGTGCGTGCAGGGGGATTACAGAATTTGACAATTTATATCCACGGGTAACAGCAATATGCAGCCAGCCAGCCTGTGGTCTGTGAGGAGGTTGAGCAAAATGATTTCATTTCACAGAATGAGAGTACAGGGGCGGGTGAGAGGGAAGCACCTTTAGGTTCCCTTTGCTTGCTGCAGAAGTGGAGCCCATCTGAATCTCCCGTTCTAGCTTTGCAATTAGATTACATTTACATATTTGTATACTGTACATATACATACACCTATACATAAAAACTGAGATTCTTCTTTACAAGAGCTCAGCCCCCATTCTCTTGCTCATCACTAATTTTGGCAACACCTGAGCCCTTTCTGCTGCAGGCAAGCATGTCACTTCTGAGTCTGTGCTGAGGACAGATGGGTCTTGCAGGGTGCTGTATGGGTGCAGACCCAGTACTTTGGGGTTTGCTCTGTGTTTTTCACTTTCCCCAACACAACAGCTGGGGCAGACTGAAAACTAATCCAATTGTTTAGTTCAGTTTTAATACAAAGCAGGGTCTCTGCTTAAGAGGTTTGCTTTGTAAAAGTGGGATTAGGGTTCACTGTATCACCTCTCTCAGTAGCACAATATGCTCAGTTTACAAGCAGAGAATAGTTTTTCATAACTGTCATATCCACAAACACATCTTTGCAACTCAATGTCAAGCTGGGTTCTGTCTGGCTCAGGTTTGCAACATTAAACCAGAATAGAACCCAGCTCCTATTTCTGAGCTATTTTGGGTCTGCAGGACTAACAGCAGTAAAAACCAAGGAAAAACATACAGGTATAATTGTGAATAGACAGGCAACAGGCCTATTGAATAAAATAATTATGCAACCACTTTTCAGGGTAAACTGTATTTGAAAGATATTCAGACCATAGTGATGAAAACAGAGATGAAACAAAAAGAAAATAAAACTACAATCCTGGCACTTCTTGAAGCTGCTAGTGGTGTCTTCATTCCTCAATTCCAGGAAGAGAAGAAAAACAACCGTGGCACCAAAGGCATGCAGAACCAAAGGAGAAACTCAACTGAGGAGCAATGAGGCTCAAAATCCAGATGTTTTGACAACATAAGGTGTCACATGATATCAGTGAGCATGGACAACAGGGGCTAGAGAGCCCAACAACTCAACGTATCTGCCAATTCATTTCCTCCCGGAGCAGTTACTGGTTGATGCTTTGGATGCATAATACAATGAAGCCTCACATGAGAAACTTAAATAGTATGTTTATTAAAATAGACTCAGAAGTTGCAAAGAGGGATGGCAAGGTATTACTATGTTCTAGGGCAGGGGTCGGCAACCTCGGGCAGGCGGCTCGCCAGGGAAGCGCCCTAGCGGGCCGGGCCAGTTTGTTTACCTGCCGCGTCCGCAGGTTCGGCCGATCGCGGCTCCCACTGGCCGCGGTTTGCCGCCCTAGGCCAATAGGGGTGGCAGGAAGCTGCAACCAGCACATCCCTTGGCCCGCGCCGCTTCCCGCCACCCCCATTGGCCTGGAACAGCAAACTGCAGCCAGCCCGTGGGAGTCGCGATCGGCCAAACCTGTGGACGCGGCAGGTAAACAAACTGGCACGGCCCATCAGGGTGCTTACCCTGGCAAGTCACATGCCAGAGGTTGCCAACCCCTGTTCTAGGGTGTCAGTGTGTGAGCCACACAGCCCACAAAGCCCTGTTAGTACCGTGGGAATTTCTCCTTTACATGCAGTCTGAAAGGGACTGATCTTACATTGGAGAGAGGACATAAAGCAGCATAGCACCTAAAAGGATAGGAGAGATGTTCCTATGGGCCATTTTTAGAATAGTTCAGCACTCTGAAGATGAGCAAGCAGTCACTATACGACCTAAGTGAGGGAAGCCAAGGCTTGCCAAGTGAGTATCTCTGGAAAACAGAAAATGTGACAGATTTTTTTAAATTGAAAAACAGTGTAAAGTTTTCCCAGAAGGAACCAGCAGAACAAGTGAAAAAATTCAAATATCATAATCTAAACAAGTGTTCCTGCATTCCAAAAAAACCACACACAGTGCTATAGCATGTTGTGTTTTTTAGCTATTCAGAACAGTGCAATAAATGTCAGTAACACCCATGTGGCTATTCCTTTATACAACCCCCCTCCCACCCAAGGATTCTACTAAATTAATATAATGTTGCCAGGGGTTGTCCAGTTTTAGCCAAAGATGCACTGGAAATTGGTTTACAGAATGAATGGGCCAGTTATCAGTGACTAGAGCAGCTGAAGGCTGAGTAAATTAACATAATTTGTCAATCTTCACAGTGTTGTCCACAGAATAAAGAGTTCTTACAGAATACCAGCCTCCAACTTTTGGCACCTTAAAACCCACATGACCTGTAAACAAAACACAAACACCCCCACCACCACCCATCAAGTTCAAACACAATACATTATAGTCATGTCAGTAGCACCAAGATGCAACTGCTAATCCACATCAATTATCTAGAACAATCCTGTTAACATTAGCATCATGACTGTTCAAATATAGCTATCATTGCAGAGATGTATAATGAAATACTTGCTAACACAATGTATTTTGTAGAGTAATGCAAGACTAAAAAAATAAAATAAAAGCCCAGTCATCAATAGGACAGCTGACATGATCAATCCTTATGTTAACCCATTGCAAATTTTATACAATAAAAGTAACTATTTCTGGATATTACATCTTCATGGTTGACCAAGTTCAGCTCATTACATCATTTTAGTACACTTTACAGCAATCTTTATTCAACCTTTCAGAATGAGATATGTACATTAATAAGCTTCCAATCCATTGGCCTTTTCCTGTAGCACACTTTGTCTTAATATTTTATCCAGTAGCAGTGTATGTGAGGCTACAGTATATGTGCATATGTGAAAATGGAAATAACAGTATTTGCTTGCATCCATTCAATTTATATCAACAGAACATTTCAACAGGAGAGCGTCTCCGGAACTCTAAATAGGTCTGTTTAGTGCTGTTTAGAAGTAAGTGGTTCTAATTGGCTTTGGATGAGCTATTTGACAAAACCAAACTGTATGATACAAGGAAATCCAAGGCAGGTTTCATTAAATAAATTTATTTGTTAAAATAATTTAACTCCAAATACAACTGCTGAGTTTGCATTGAGTTCTATGTACAATTCTTGTTTTTATTTGAAACATCAAGGTTTAACAACTGACATTGTTACAAAACAATAAATTGTTGCTCCATCTATAGGTTGCCAGTTGTACTAGAGTTCAACAATTAACTGTGAAATATATTTATTCACCTCTGGGAAACCCCAAATCAATACCGTTAAGCCTGGTTCCAAAACCCACTGCAATCATTCTTGAGACCTGATGCACAACAATGCAGATAAAAGCCTCCTGCTGTTGTCAAACATTTGCTTTGTCGCAGAGTTTCACCATTAAAGCCTAACCAGTATTTTGATTCTACACTGGTAAAAAGAAAACCAAACATGCACAACCCACCCCCAACCAAATGGCTGACATCTTTAGGCAACATTCTTTATACACGAAAGCAAATACCAGTAGTTTTCCCACAGAAAAGCGATGGCAACTGTAGCACTGGGGTTAGAGAGAGGCTAGTTACTTGTTGGCCAGAACAGAAAGTCATCAAAAACTGCTTTTGATGCTCTAATAAAAAACCCCATGTGTAATACTTTTGATCTGATGCTGATTTATTAATTTTACCTACTTTTTAAAAGTGGGAGCAAACAGTTACTACCATTATCACAGCCGAAAAGAATGAAAGTTGCAACATAAAAAAAAAATATATATCAATAAAACTTAAAAAATGCTGTCTTTGTAGAAAAGTACAAAACTCTACAAGACCAGCGAAAGAAAACATGGGTCTTTGGATCAAACCATAATATTTTAAGGCATGTTATAAAAAACGTTCATACACTATATAATTGCTAGTCTGATCGGGGTACAAAGTAAGAGGTGACCCAAGACACCACTGACTTTCTCCAGGTGGCCACTCATCTTGAATGTGGCTCATTTAACTACCCTCTTGCTATCCTTATGCTTTCAAAAATATCTTAGCCAAATGCAACTGTCATTGATTCAAGCTCCACTATATTCATAGAAGTGGAAACACAAATAGTGCACAACTACCTCCTTAGAATTATACAATAAAGAGAAGAGCATTTACATTTCCCCCTGCCATGTCCCTGGAATGTTGTGTGTTGATGTGTGTGTTGCTTAGACATTACAAATGTAAAATGGTAAGGAAAAACAGGTCTCGGAAGTATCTTTTTTATTACAATTTTCTGTTTAGAATTTTACTTGTGCAATTTTTCCTAAATTAAAAGCCCATATGTTTTATGTTACACACTTCAACTTAGGCCCTTCATACATATTATTTATACCACTTTATTGGTCGCACAGCAATTTTTTATATAAGATCTTAACATTTTGTAGAACACTGTAAATTGATATCAAATTTGATAATGTTTTTGAGCACTCAGGCAGTAGGTCTCAAATTGACAAGCTGCCTATTTTATTAATAGATTGTATGGTTTCATTAGACCCCTCCTCCATTTAGGTATTTTAGGAAGCGAAGATACCATTGATTCAAGTCTCAAATTTTGCTTATGCACACACACACATGGTTAATATTATGTGAAAAAGGTGCAACAACATCCAAGATTGTGGAAATCAGCTAGTAGGAAAAACCTACATTACAAGGATTTAGAAAAATCTGAATAGTAGGGCCTCACGTTTATCAGACTTAACATCCTTGTTTTCTTGAAAAGCTTTTCAAGGACTAAGGGCAGTGGTGGCAAGTTCTCTTCCATCACTAATGTTTCCGTTAGCTGTCACCCACTGAACAAGATTAAAAATGTTACTATATTATATAAGAAATTTTGTGAAGCTGTTTTATACTTGAGTTTCTCATTTCAAAGATTAAGAGCATTTTTAAAGCAGTTCTGCTGATGGAGGTAAATCTGTCAGAACCAAACTCCAATTACAGCATTTCTAAGGGATACACACACACGCACACACCGAACACATGCACCCATTTTCACTCATTTACACACAAGGAACTACACTGTTACTGCACAAGATTGAGAAACTAATAAAAGCATGGTGGTATTTAGACCACAGGCTCAGTGATATTGCATTTTGATGACCAAATTTTATCTATAAAAGGTCCAGCTCAAGACAATCGCTCCAACATATAAAACTTAGATGTTTTGATTGAAAACTTTTCTATACTTGATTGTAAGACTTCAGAATAGATATTTCTGTGCCATTACTCATGCAAATGATAAATACTTCACTGCTAGGAAAACTAGAATGTCAGAGATCGAGCACCCTTGCAAAACAAAATATTTGCTCCCACTACTTGATACCCTAATAATCAGGGCAATCTTTGAATAGTGTGTCAGGCAATTACACAAAAGCTTTTTCCTTTCTCACCTAAAGTAGAACCATAACCTATATTCCTCCTGTGAGCCAAAATGATTTCACATGGTTATTCAATTAACAAAAGTTGCCAACATTAAAGCTATGAAATAGCAAACTTGATTTCCAAAGGTTAGTTAGGGATCACACCAAAAAAACTTAGCCCTTAAAGGCGAGAAAGAAATTATCTTCTTTAGCAAACTTAAAAATGCAGGATGTTCATACTGTCCCATGAGGTTTCTGCAAAAGGGAACATCTGGATGCAACATGGCTTTGTTTTCCTTACAAGATGGTACTAGTTAATCTATTAAAGTGTTCCTTGTTAGTAAGGCTAAGCGATTTTTTTCATCACAGTTGCTTCCTCCTGGTTCAGTAAAGTGATAAAGATGTTTCCTGCTTTGTAAACAAAGGGTTTGTTTGGCTTTTTGTCTGACCAAAACCTGAAGTGATCCTCCATTCTTGAGCAGCAAAGTGGAAGATTTAAAACATTCCAATGCCATATCGTGTTTTTTCACTAGCTATTAGTTTTTCAGATCTTCTCTCTCTTCTTTCAAGTACTGATGCAGTGCTTTCTATTTCACAAGATGGGATAAAGTGTAGAAATTGCATCAATTTTGGGGGGAAAAAAAAGAACTTTATAGGTCTTGTAGATCATATCTGCCTGTAAAACTGTCAGAAGTTCAGATGAAATTAACATACTTGTTTGTGTAAACTTGGCCACAAGCAAAAGTACAACTCCTGAAATTCAGTATATCGAAACTGAAAGGCTTTTCCCTCCTTTTGTGTTCATCAGTATAGAATATGCTAATTGCACATCATCTTCACAGGTCTTCTCTCTAGCGGTTTCAATTTTCATCACCAGGAATTTTCTAATGTATGAAATAGCTGCTGCTGTCTGACATAATGCAAATACATATAGTTCAACTGAGATCACCCTGTAGATCAACTGTCTATGACGAAATTGTACGTGCACAAGGGGGTATTGGGTGAGACGTTGTAGTTGTTTAACCCCATTATGTTCAGAGACAGTGATTGACTTTCAATGCTCAGCTCTGACTTAAAGTTGTTACTTCACTTATGATTTATTCCAAGTAACCCACAAACCAGGAAATGAGGCAGACAGTTTTACCATCTTACAAAAATTCTGCAAATTAGGTCCAGGTTAGGTAATTTTTAATGCTATTGAATATTACACGCAGAACAGCATGGATCATCTTTGTCTGGCTGAGCTGCATAGTTCATTTGTCTAACGATTTCTGCAAAGAGCTCATCCACCATTGTTTTACTTTTAGCAGAGGTCTCCATAAAAGGACAGCCCCATTCTTCAGCCAGAGCTCTTCCTTCATTTGAAGATACTTCCCTCTCACTCTCCAGGTCCACTTTATTACCAACCAAAATTACTGGCACCTTCTCATACCTATAATTCAAAACAAAAAGAGAATTAAGATTCCTTAAAATAGATGATTTTTCTCACATACACACAGTGCATACCATGAGAAATAGTTCTGTCATTCATCAAAACCTATTTTATAGTTCGAAACGCAACACAAGCTTTTGCTTTTTCCCCTCATTCTAGTTTGTTGCAGCACCCCCCTTCAGAGTTTTCTAATGAATGCTTCTGCCTCTTAATTTTCTCTCCAGTGAGGAACACTTACAACCCTAGCTCTTTTGGTGTGGAACAAAATTTTTTCCCACTCCAACACAGTCCAGATTAGGATTTGGGATTGGCTGGAGGTTCAAGCCTCCCTCCAATTTTTATGAATTTATGTCTACATTGCAGCTGGGAGAACGCCTTCCAGTCCAGGAAGACTCACAATAGCTGAGTTCAAGCTAGCATGCTAAAAATAGCAGTGTGAACATTACGGCTCCAGAGCAGACTCAAGCTAGTCACCCGAGTTCAGACAAAACAAAGAACACACTGTGAAAGAGAGTTACTTAAAGCTGCAGTGTCAAACACTCAAAAGTTAGGAAGTGCAAGAATAAGGATGCACAGACTACTTTAAATTCGGCCCCCTGGTGTGAATGCATTATGATACAGTCTAACTACACAACTGCTAATTATTTTTCCCACAGGACCTGCACCACACTCAGTGGACTGGATGGATGGTGCTCAATGAAAGACAGCTATTCAGTGTTTTTTACCCTCATAATTCAATGTGGGTCCTATGGTTTATTTGCTGTACAGCACCCAAACCCTGCTCTGAATACAGCATTACCCATTTCTGTGTCATTTTTTGTTATGTTTAGTTGCCTCAGAAACGTAAGTGAATTTATTCTCACAACTCCTTGGGTGATGAGTATTAGCCTCATTTTACAGATGAGGAAACACATTCAGAGCAATTTACCTGAGGCCATACAATGATTCATTGAGAGTCAGCATTAGACAAAGAACATCCTGATTCCCAACCCTGCACTCATTCTTCAGATGACACTGCCTTACTGCCAGAGGTATTGAGCATCGACAGCTCCCAATTACATAATTATGAGTGCCTGGCACTTTTGAAAGTCAAGACAGCTGGGGCCTCATGGGGGCTGAGAAAAGGAACACAATTGTGGGGGGCTGTGAAAAGTCTGGTTTAACTGATTTGCTCAGTATCACACAGAAACTCTGCAACAAAGGTAGGAACAGAATCTAGTTCTCCTGTGTTGTGTTCACCTGCCTTAACTAGGCCATCCTTTTACTTCCTACATTCCCCAGCTTCATTCACTTCATACCTTCCAATTACTAGACTCTATAGCGTATAACAGAGATCTTACAGATATCAGCCTTATTCACTACACAAATCTGTGAGCACAGCCCATCATGTGAGCACAGCCCATCACAGCCCATGGAACAAGGTTGGGTCCTGCAGAGAAACAGGGTGATCATGTGATAAGAGACTGTCATAATGCATAGGCACTATGGGGCTGAATTCAGGTTGCCTATGCAAAGTAAATTCTTGCATTACTTAACTTTTGAGGACCATTTTTCAGTGTGACAATTTTTTTTCAAATTGTGAAGTGACATACTAAAAAGAAAAGAAAAGAAAAAGAACGAACAACTGTATTATGTGCAACAAACTAATTTGATGGGAGAAGGAAGAGGCACAGTCCCTTTCCCCTGTCAAATTTCTAAGGCCTGAGGCAAATATTTGAGGGGTTATAGGTTTCAAGAATTTTTTACAATGGAAACTGTGAGAGAAGCATTAATATAGATGTTGCTTCCAGTTCCCTCTATAATGACGATGCACTGAAATGCATATTTTAGGGCAAACATTTACAGTATAATGTGATAAAGGCACAAAGATAGAGCCTTGCTTTACTAGATTAAGTTTAGGACCAAGGATTTTACAGAAGCAACTATGTACATAGTGAAGTCTTTGCAGAACGATATGCTAAAGCCTGTCTCAAAATGGGTGTACTCTCTATCTTGAGATTGAGAGGTACTGACAACTCCTACAGATGTTACATGATCAGGCTCTTTGTAGCCAAATCAAGAGACATTGACACTTATTCAATTTTCACCCTATGTGGACTTTTACTCCTGTCCAGTTATATTCCCACACATCTAAGACAGCAAAACACTGAACTAACCTGTTCTATAGACATCGCTTTGTGCTACAAAGCAAATTAACATGTATTAGGAAATAACACGTTAAAGAATTCCAACTTGGGCAATTAAGTGCTACATAAATTCCTTCTGTAGTTCTAAATGAAAAGTGTTTTTGACTTCTTGTTCTTCATTGCTGGGTAACAGGTCTGTGCACTATTGAACAGTTGTTACCGCACATGACTGTGTTTCAATTTTGCATGAAGTGATCTAGGTTTATAGTTTAAATACCAGTTCACCGAATTTTAAAGACATTTTAGGATCCTTCCAGATGAAAAATGTGGTATAAAATGTAAGAATGTCAGAAATGTTAGCTTATTAGGTGTGCAGCAATTCTCCAAGAAGGGCCCTGTTTTTTGGACTTTCATGTACCCATCATACACACATCCACATCATTTGAAAGCTTAATTTATGTAAGTTTAGATGAAGTATGAGGTGGCACGGCCAAGTGGTGCCACATGCCTGTAGGTGACATTCTCATTGCTTCATGTCATTTTTTGCACAGTTCCAGAAACACTAAAACATGACTATGACTACAATATCTTAAAAGATTTTTATTGGTTTTACATGGGCAATATTTTCCCCCCAGAAATGAAGCTGTTTAGCATGTGGCAAAAAATGCCAAATATCAACATTTTACAAATTCTTGCATGAAATGTTTTCACATTGCATATTCTTATATTTATTACTATATCTCAAGTTGTTATAATAGTTTTCTGTATTTTCAATTGAAATTTCCTGACCAGATCAGTCTCACACTGAAGGCTGTGCAAGAGTAGCAGTAGATTGTGTGCCCATAGTTTGTACCACATAGTAGGTAGATATAAATGTATGTGAATTCCTAATGTAATGCTTCTCCATCTGTAAGCTTTTGTACATACAACGTAGCACCTAGCCTGCCTGGTAGAAGGTTGGAGTTTGTAATTGCCCATGCATAGTGCAGAGTCTGTCACGGAGGCTGTGGAAGTCATCGATTCCATGACTTCTGCAGCGACCAGTGTGGCTGACCCCAGGGCCGCCCAAGCAGTTGGCTCTGGAGCCAGCACCTTAGGTGGCCCCGGGACCAGCCACACTGGCTGGCCACTGGAGTGGCCCCGTGGCCCGCCAGAGCAGCAACCGGTGCGGTTGGCCCCCGAGACCGCCTGAGCAGTGATCCCAGTGGTGGCCAGAGGCGGCAACTGGTGCCGCTAGCCCACCCTGCAGCATTAGACAAGTTTATTTACAGTATAAGTCATGGATAAGGCTAAGTTTTTGTCACAGGTATTTTTAGAAAAAAAGTCACAGGTCATAGGCAGTAATGAAAAAAATCCATGGAGCAGCAGGGATTCCCCCTTGCCACCTGCGGCAGCCAAGAGCAGCGGATTCCCCCTGCTGTCCATTGTGGCCAGAAGCGGTGGGGGAGCTCTCGGTACCCCGCAGCTTCCATGCACCACAGGCAGCAGGGGATCCTGCAGCTCCCAGCCAGCACTGCCTGAAGTCATGGAGGTCTTTGGAAGTCACGGACTCCATGATTTCCATGAGCAAATCGCAGCCTTAGTCATGGACAAGTCACAGGCTGTGAATTTTTGTTTATTTCCCGTGATCTGTCCATGACTTTTACTAAGAATACCCATGACTAAATTGTACCCTTACCCAGACATGCAGTACCAGCCTTTGAAATATTCCAGAAACTAGCTTTTTATTCAGTGACACTTATGCACAGATCAGTATTAGTATTAGAGAGGACAATACACAGCGGGCTTCAATCAAAGTGCTCACTAAACAAAACTGTCAAGTTTGATACTAACAGAGATCTAATTTAGCACAAGTCTGTATACTTGCACAAAGATGAAAAATGATGGTAGTGGCGGTGGTAATGCTAACAACATTCTGTGGGAATTTTACCTCTACAGGAAAGAGAGAGTGTATGAAAACATGGAGGATATGAGCCCCTTAAAGCTTACATCAAAGAGAAAAAGACTCTCCACAAGTTTGAAAAATGCAGTCATGAAAATCAAAAGAATGCAAAAAACTGTGAGGCACCAGTGCTGGAGAGATTTCGGTGATGTTGGCAGCAGGAGCCAGGAGAGATGAATTGTACTAGTGGCCACTGGATTAATTTTTTAGTTTAGATGATGTGCCACCAATACTCTATCATAGGGGCTACTTTCAGAAATACATAAGCAAGTAGAATTTGGCACACGTCAGAGTTGTAGAGAACCCAGGAAAGAACCCAGACTCTTAATCTGGTCAGAGAGCATCATGTTCACCTACATCTATAGCATGCACGTCCTCCAGGAACTGGTCCATTTGCATTGTTAGCTTGAGAAAACACACACAAAAGGAGACAAACTTCATAAAAGGGAAACATTTGGGAGAGCAACCAATCTAAGGGAGGTGGCTCTTCACAACATGTCATGTCAGTTCCTCTGAAGAATATCTATGGAAGACTTGATTGCTAAGGATGCAGTTTATCACTCAACATGCTTTCTTCCTACTTGAGTAAAATGAAATCTTAAGGCAAAACCATCTAGTTACAATGCAACACTACAGTCACCTTATGACACTGCATTTTATCAGCTGACTGAACAGACAATGATCTTATGTACAACAAGAAGGCTCTTCTCCGGTCCAAGCTGCTACAAAGATATAAATCCCTATTTCCCTCAGATGTAGAAACTGCAAGATATTCCAATAGCAAATTACAGTCAAGATTAGAAAAAAAAAAATATATGGTTCTGCAATTCCATTACATGCACAGCAAGGACAAGGAAAGTCTACCATTGTTCTATGCAGCACAATAAAATTAGCTGATGTTATCCAAGCTGCTAGTAATCTAAAGCAGGAACTTAAGTCATCCAAATGTTTTGTCGATGTTCTTCTGGCAAGTGAGCCTGATAAACAGCTTTGAAATGAACAAGTGGTTTTGTGTAATGCCATTTCAAACCTTTGGTCTAAAATAGCCAAAGGAGAGCCTCAGAATATTATCCAAAGCCAGGTGATTGAACTTTACAGAGGTCAGTTACTTTTCTGCCTTAGTTGGTACAGAAGTTTGTCTTTTGGTTAATAAAGAGGCATCTAATTCAGTCAGCAATGAGTATCTCCTTTAGAAGACCATTCAAAGAAGGTGTCTCAATTGTGGAGTGTACAATATTTAACAGTCCCAAAATTATCACACCACTGCATATATACCTTGCTACACTGTGAATTTGGATCTCACAATTTAATTGACATACCCCACCTTCATGGATTCTGCAACAATTATGATGAGATGAAGAAATTCATCACTAGTGCTGCAAAAAAATGAAGTAGAAAGACTCCAGGGAGGTGTGTTCATTCCAAATGGAACTGAACCACTTCATGCTGATGGAAATCTCATCCATGAAGGAGCTGATAATATTAGGGTTACCATTCGTCCGGATTCGTCCGGATATGTCCGGCTTTTTGAGCTAAAAATAGCGTCCAGGGGGAATTTGTAAATGTCCAGACTCTCCCCCCCCCCCCCCCCCAATGCAGAGCGCGCGCGGCTAACAGGGCAGCCGGCCGGATGGTGCCACTTACATGGGGCTCCAACAGCCAGAGAGAGCCCCTCCTCCGCTTCCCCTGCAGCAGAGATCACTCCCTCCCTCCCTGCATTCACAGATCACCTCCAGCAGTCTGGAGCTCCTCCTCCCCTGCTGCCCAGCATGCCGGGATGAGTGGCAGGGTAAGGAGGCCAGGGGGGTTGGAGAAGGGGCAGGGAGGTTCTGGAGGGGGCAGTCAAGAGACGGGGGGACTTTCGGGGGGGGGGGTGGATAAGGTTTTGGACAGTCAGGGTACAGGTAGGGGGTATGGTCCTGGGGGGGCAGTTAGGGTGGGGCTGTTGGGGCAGGGGTGGGGAGAGGGATCGGAGCAGTCAGGGGACAGGGGGGTTTAGATGGGTCGGGAGATCTAGGGGGGGGCTATCAGGGGATGGGGAGTGGTTGGATGGGGCGTGGGAGTCCCAGGGGTCTGTCTGGGGGTGTGGGTGTGGATAAGGGTAGGGGTTAGAGTCCTAGGGGGCCAGTTAGGATGGGGGAGGGTCTCAGGAGGGGGCAATCAGGGGACAAGAGGCAGGGAGGCTTAGGTAGGGGGTGGAGTCCTGGGGGGCAGTTAGGGGCAGGGGTCCCAGGAGGAGGCAGTCAGGGGACAAGGAGCGGGGGGGAGGGTTGGGGATTCTGAGGGGGGTGGGAAGTGGGAGGAAGTGGCAGGGGCGGGGCTAGGGCAGGATGGGGGCGGGGCTAGGGTGGGGCTCCTCCTGTCCTCTTTTTTGCTTGCTGAAATATGGTAACCCTAGATAATATGGACATCAACGTAGAGATCATGGATGGAAAGAATACCTTCCATTCAATGGCTTGAACTACCACTCTAGCACAGTCTGCAGACAGTCCAACATCACAAGAAATAATCACTGAAATTGGAAAGAAAAAAAAGTCACTACTCTCCCTGGGCAATCAGAGTCTCTTATGCAGCATTTGAAAAAACCTAGAACACATCCAGAACTGACTCACCATAAAGAAGAACTTGAGAAAAATCAATTATGCCTGTAGTGAGAACAAACGTCCCTGCACATAACTCCGCTTGCCAAGACAACCAAGTCTGCGGTAATTCTCGACAGAGATCATAATGATGAACAAGAGGATAATGATATTGACTAGAAATGTCACCACTGGTATTACATTTCAATGACACCTGTACAAATTTATTATCAGATTTTGTTTTACCCTGTAGATTGTTGTGGTGGTATTTTGGAGGTCACAAAGAAATCCAATTCTGTGTCTTAAATTTAATGGCTCTCTGTATTATTTCAAGAGAAATGAATGCAAAAATATTTCAGAAGTGGGCACTTTAATGTGTGGATTGTATCAGTTTATTCCCCATTGCTATGGTAATGGTACCACTTGACAGCTCCACATTCTACCTCATCTTAAAAGTAGATATAAGATTTTTTAAAATTTATCAGGTGTGTGTATAGAGAGGGTCCATTAAATTGACCAAATTGGTGGTGGCTGCTGCTTGCTTATATTCCCCCCCCCCCCCACCTAAAAGGTACATCCGGAGATAGAAAACACTGCCCAATGACTGAATCCATGTCTGAAAATTTTTATCCAGCTACTTTTCAGTCTTTGGATCACAGTTGTAACTGACTTGTCAAAAGATGACATGAAGTGAAATTTCTTCACAGAAGGAGATAAGAGTGACATATAGCAAGCCTGATAGTAAAGAGATAATTTTTTTTAAACTCTGAAAATACCCAGTACCAATCAACCACAAAAAAACTGTTACAGAGTTGACCTAATTTTATGTTCTATCATTCACTGCAGACAAATCTGTCAGCTTTTCTAGAATTCATTTTTGTCCATATTTCAAAAAATACTGACGAGATGACATCGAGGTCCCTTCCAGTCCTATGATTCAAAACAGAGCCAAACACATCCAACTAGCTATGCAGAATTTTTTTCTGCATAAAAGTTCAATCTGATCTAGGAACGTATAGGGCCCTACATTAGCATTGATGGGAGTTGAGCTCTGTGACGCCCTTGATGCCACTTGGCAGAGGACACAGAGGGGGTGCACAGAGGGGGTGCACAGAGATCCCCTGCTTGGATAGTTGCATAATAGTTCAAAGTGTAGCATGTGTGGTCTCTCCTGAGAGCGAGCATTCCCGTGGTTGTCATAATCATTGTGAAATGTGTGTACACATAATTTCCGGAATAGATACATATCTCAAATATTATGTTCTTAAGGCAGGTTGCCAGGACATGACATACCTCAGAGATGTTCCTTTCAAGCAGGAGGTAAATTACACCCATCTCCCTGCCTGGCCATTTGTGTATTGTATGCCTTGCACTGTATGCCTATTTGAATACTGGGCCAGCTGCAATTGAGAGATTGCGAAAACTACAAGGGAGGACATTTACAGGAAGAAAAACAGGATGGGGATGTCCTGTTCATGAATAAAGACAAAGGATTTGTCTGGTATATCTTGGAGTGCAAAGACATACTGAATCCTTCACCTAGGAGGAAAACTGATAGTGTGCATATCTCATGAGAGAAGGGTCAACAGTTTCTGGGTATGTCTACACAGTAATAAAAAGCCCATAGCACCAAGTCTCAGAGCCCAGGTCAGCTGACTTGGGCTCATGCTCGCAGGGTCCCATCCCACAGCCTGGGCTCCAGCCCAAGCCGGAATGTCTACACAGCAATTTTACACCCCGCAGCCCAAGCCTGTGAGACCGAGCCAGCTGACCTGGGCAGCTGCAACCGTACCCTTAGTCCTGCTCAATCAATCTCTTTTAGGACTTTCAGCTCCTAAAGAGCATGGGGGATTGGGTGTGGGGGAATCCAAGTCCATGGTACTAGAGCAGTCTTCACAAAACCATTGTCACTCCTGACATAGCTCTCAGCATCAGCCTTACTTCCTGGTGCCACATACAACTCATCCCCCCTTTTCCTCGGCTAGAAGTGTCATTTTAAACTATTCCTCCACTGGGAACGTGCCCTCCCTAGCCCAGTACAATAGAACCTCAGAGTTACAAACATCTTGGGAATGGAGGTTGTTCATAACTCTGAACAAAATGTTATGGTTATTCTTTCAAAAGTTTACAACTGAACATTGTCTTAATACAGCTTTGAAACTTTACTATGCACAAGAAAAATGCTGCTTTTAACCATCTTAATTTAAATGAAACAAGCACAGAAACAGTTTCTTTACTTTGACAAAAAAAATTAAACTTTCCTTTTTATTTTAGTAGTTTACATTTAACACAGTACTGTACTTTGCCCCCTTTTTTTGGTCTCTGATGCTGCCTGATTGCGTACTTCCGGTTTCAAATGAGGTGTGTGGTTGACTGGTCAATTCATAACTCTGGGGTTTGTAACTCTGAAGTTCTACTGTATTGTTCTACCCCCAGCCCTGGTTCAGTGTGGGGTCTGCCCTTTTATTAAGTGCTAAATCCTGGGTCCACTGGAATTAATCCTCTGTAGGGATAGTTAGGAAATTTTAAAAAAAAACAAAAAACAGTTAGCTTCAGTTTGCTTAAGAAAGTAAGATATTTGCTAGTCAGTAGGCAAAAGCCCTAATTAGCAAATAAAGTAAGACTGTGAGAATAAGCCAAGACCAGAAATAGTGTGGGAAGGATGGATGGTTTAAAAGTAACCGATAAAATACAGGACTGCAGTAACAAGGCAAAGAAAAACGGTCTTAAACGAAACAAGCACAAACCTTTCCACTGTTCTGCTGATAAGCAAGGGCAGAGGGAGGGAAGAAAAGAAAAGAAGGTCTTGGGGGAAGGAAAATATCAAGGATAAAATGCTTCAGGCTAGGTTTTTGCTAGAGCTAACAGATTAGCTGAAGGGTATAAAGAGAGCCATGAATCTGAAGGTTCTTTATCAAATCCGGTCTCATCATGCTGGAGCAAGCCAGGATGAGAGGACTATTCTCTGGTACATCTGTGAGTATAACTGATCATACGCTTATGAATGTATGCTACTCTACTGGATGTAGTCAACTGCTTATTATTTAGGCACATTTAAAGCAACTGAATAATTACCATGTGGCCTTTGGATTTAAAGAAAATTTATGGTTATTTAATGTCTGGTGGTGCCCTGTATCATTATTCATAAATAATAATTCAAATACCACTTTTACATCAATGACTGTAGTGTTCATGATAATCAGGAAAGTTTTGTACTTGTAATCCTTCATTAGCGTGTTATTTCAGACTCTAAAGTTTATTCTTTCCTCCGGTTACTATGTGTTCCCTGTACTTTTATCAGGAGCTGTAAAGGACTACAGATATTAGCAGAGACAGTGATACTATAAATAAGGTCTGCAGATAAATACTTTCCCTAACCAAGATCTATCTCCATTTTAGACTTCTGCAACTTTAGTGGCAAGAATCCTATCAAAGCCTAGCTAAGTAAACTAGATTACATGAGATACGCTATCTTAAAAGATTAAATGGTAAATTAAGTTTGCCAAACCCAAACACAGAGTAGTTCATTATAAATTATGCCACTTAGAACGCAATTTAGTAATTTAGCCTATGCCCATCTTGACTGAGGTGAATTTTGCTATAGCTTGAATATGATGGTAGACATCCATAAAAGCAAGATACTCTACTTTTAAATCCAGCAAGATTTTCCTTATATCCATTTCTAGCATTCTGTGGAAGGTTTTAAAATGTAAAATCCTCAAGATGGAGAACACTGTGTGCCCTAGCCTATTTGTCCCACAGAATTCTTCAAATGAGTTCAGACCAAAAATAAGGCATATATTTTTAACAGTAAGAGTAATTAATCATTGGAACAACTTACCACGGGTCGTGGTGGATTCTTCAACACTGGCCATTTTTAAATCAAGATTAGATATTTTTCTAAAAGATATGCTCTAAGAATTATTTTTGGGAAATTCTATGGCTTGTGCTGGACAGGAGGTCAGAGTAGATGTTGATCACAATCGACCCTTCTGGTTTTGGAATCTATAAACTAGCAGAATGCATCCCTGCCTCTATCACTTTGGGAAGCTTAGGCAAAGAAAAACGTTTTCCCCAACTTAAAATTTTCTATATTTTGTAGTGTCACAATTTTAACATTGTGGGCTAGATCCTCATCGTATATAAATCAGCACAGTTCCATTACATTCCACTTAGCTATACAGATTTATACCAACTGAAGATGTCCCCACATTTTAAAACACCTAGATTCCTGCATAGCTTTTAAGTGTCTTAGCTGTCCAAACCATAGAAGTTATTCTAGCTACTCAGGTAACTCCATAAAGAACAGTTGTAAAAAGACATTGTGATGCTAGTAATTCATTCCAGTTTACCAATTAGGTGCATTTAAATTTTCAACAGTCTTGGAAGCTGTTAGATTGCATAAGAATGGAGCAACAATTCATTAAGCAATCCTCACATGGGTGTAATGAAGGAATTTTTAAAGCCATTATATAGGTGGGTAAAACATAGTTGTGGGAGAATTCTGTGCCACTGTGTGGGCGCAGAATTCATGTTGTCCACAGATTTCTTTGCTTCCCCACAGAAAAGGGACTTCTGAGGGGAAGCAAAGGGAACCCCCAAAAGCAGTCACTTGCCCCTCCCCACTTGCACAGGGGGAGAGGAGGGTGGGCATGCATGCATGGGGAGATGTCAATCATCAACAGGAATGTGGGGTTGGGGATGGTAGCAAGAGAATGAGAGAGAGAGAGAGACTGACTGACTGACTGTCCCTCTGGCTTGCTATTGTGGCATGCCAAGCATGGAGGGACAGGGCTTTGGGGTGTTTGGCGTAAGGCAGGCTCTGCCCCTCAGACAGAGCATAATGTAGCAGCCTGCCTGTTTAGTTGTTTTCATTGTTAGTGAATTGTTCCCATTCTTAGTCAATTCCCCCAGGAGCATAAAACAGGTATAAAAGTTTTAAAGCTCTTTTACACTGCAAGAGTGGTGTAACAGTAAAGGAGCTTTATTGTAAATGACAGTATGATGTTATAAATGCTTATGGTACCTTAGTGAGAACTGGTCTAAATTTTTGGACTGAAAAAATTTCCTATCAAAATGTGCTCCATGAACTGTTTGCTACTGACATTTCTGGAGATGGTCAGTAGCCAATATATATTGTGAGTTTGATACCCTAGCCCTCACTTGCTCGTTATTTGCCTATGATGCAATATTGAGCATATGGCTGCATGTATTTGTTGACTAATAACTAGAAATAAAGGATCAAACCTAGCTACATTACTATTACAAAAAGGAGGTTTGGAGATTTCCTCCAATGCTTCCCACTGCCAGTCTCCATCCATTGTATTGAAATTGAAATTGGCATGATTATATTGTGTTATTTTGACAAATAAAATATGCAGAATTTTAAAATATTGTAAGCAGAATTTAATTTTTTTGGTGCAGAATTCCCCCAGGAGTAATTAAGTAGCTTACCCAGAGTCCCACAGCAACTCAATGGCAGAATTACAAAGAAAATTCTGAAGTTCTAATTCGTAGACCCCTGCTCTAGGGAATGAAGCATGATCTAAGCAAGGGATTGGGGACAAAAAAATTCCTTGCATATTAATCCAGGCTCTAAAATGAATTCCTTATGCAGCCTTATGAACATCATATTCTCTATGGGCCTCAGTTTACCCACCTGTAAAGAAAGGTTAATAGTACTTACCTACTTCACAGGATGTTAAATATTTAACGTCTGCAAAGCAATCTAAAGAATAAAAGCACTATACATATGTTAAGTGACGAACAGACCACATTCTTGTAAGAGCAGACTGACAGATGCTACAGACATGGAACACTCAAACTACTGTAGCAATTTTATAAGTGATAAATGTTATAGGCTAGTGATTGTATTGACGCAGTGGGGAAAGTATAGGATTCCTGCAGGAATTATTTCAGATTATTTAATCTTTTTATTACTGACCTTGGCACAGAAGCGGGAATGTGCTAATAAAGTTTGTGGATGATACAAAACTGGGAGGTATTGCCAATATAGAGAAGGACCGCGATATCATACAGGAAGATCTGGATGACTTTGTAAACTGGAGTAATAGTAATAGGATGAAATTTAATAGTGAAAAGTGAAAAGTCATGCATTTAGGGATTAATAAGAATTGTTGTTATAAACTGGGGACGCATCAGTTGGAAGTAACAGAGGAGGAGAAGGACCTTGGAGTATTGGTTGACCACAAGATGACTATGAGCAGTCAATGTGATATAGCCATGAAAAAAGCTAATGTGGTCTTGGGATACATCAGGCGAGGCATTTCCAGTAGAGATAAGGAGGTGTTAGTATTATACAAGGCACTGGTGAGACCTCATCTTGAATACTGTGTGCAGTTCTGGTCTCCCATGTTTAAGGATGAATTCAAACTGGAACAGGTACAGAGAAGGGCTACTAGGATGATCCGAGGAATGGAAAACCTGTCTTCTGAAAGGAGACTCAAAGAGCTTGGCTTGTTTAGCCTAACCAAAAGAAGGCTGAGGGGAGATATGATTGCTCTCTACAAGTATATCAGAGGAATAAATACCGGGGAGGGAGAGGAATTATTTAAGCTCAGTACCAATGTGGACACAAGAACAAATGGATATAAACCGGCCATCAGGAAGTTTAGACTTGAAATTAGATGAAGGTTTCTAACCATCAGAGGAGTAAAGTTCTGGAACAGCCTTCCAAGTGGAGCAGTGGGGGCAAAAGACATATCTGGCTTCAAGACTAAGCTTGTTAAGTTTATGGAGGGGATGGTATGATGGGATAGCCTAATTTTGGCAATTAACTGATCTTCGACTATTAGCGGTAAATATGCCCAATGGCCTGTGATGAGATGTTAGATAGGGTGGGATCTGAGTTACTACAGAGAATTCTTTCCTGGGTGTCCGGCTGGTGAGTCTTGCCCACATGCTCAGGGTTTAGCTGATTGCTATATTTGGGGTCTGGAAGGAATTTTCCTCCAGGGCAGATTGGCAGAGGCCCTGGGGGCTTTTCGCCTTCCTCTGCAGCATGGGGCACGGGTCACTTGCTGGAGGATTCTCTGCACCTTGAAGTCTTTAAACCATGATTTGAGGACTTCAATAGCTCAGACTTAGGTTAGGAGTTTGATACAGAAGTGGGTGGGTGAGATTCTGTGGCCTGCGTTGTGCAGGAGGTCAGACTAGTCGATCATAATGGTCCCTTCTGACCTTAAAAATCTATGATTCTATGAACTAAAGTCACTGGGAGATACTTTCCTTCAGGATTTGCATTAATTAACAAGTCTAGAGAAGTTTCTCTCCCTCCCACGGGAAGTGAATATACTGGTTTGACCTGGTTCAAGAGGCCTAGTAAACAAAAACTATATAAAGTGACAACTCTGTCATAAGTCACCCTCACCCAGTCCACAAACTGACATGAAACTATGAAAAGGCCCCGAAATACTTTGGAGCCTGCCATGGTTCCCATCTGGAAGATGGATCACCACCACGCTTGACCTGCAAGTCAGCTGTTTATTGTTTTCAGATATGTTCTCTGTAATGCTTTTATTCTGAATAAATAGTACTTTGCTTTATGCAAGCTGGCTCATCACTGGTTAAACCTGTCACTGCTCTGCAGAAAATAGGACAGCAGCTGCTGAGCTGAGGTCAGACCTGCTGAAATAACTACTGTGAAGTCCAGCCTAAGTCGGGAGAGAAAGGATCGCAGGATCCTGCCAGAAACCTATGTGGGGCTCCTTCAAGGAGGCTATGAAGGGGTCAGAGGTGCAGTTACCTCAAGAACTGTGACAGACTACTATAAATATTTTTGGAAGGGGCATATACAGCCACTTAATTGTGTGTGGTCCTAAATTAAATATAGGACAAAATCAGTTTTAATCCTTTAATACTAAAATCAGGGTTGATTATAGTCAATATATTTTTGTTTTCAGTTGGGTTGCTGGGCCTAGCTACAAGCAATGCCAGAACTAGCTGCAATTTTGTATGCACATTGTTGGCAAGTGCATAATAAATTAGGGTTACCATGTTTAAACCTTAAAAAAGGAGGACACTCCACAGGGCCCTGGCCCTGGCCCCACCTCAACTCCGCCCCCGCCCCAACTCCACCCCTTCCCCTGAGCGCTCCACATTCCCCCTCCTCCCTCCCAGCTGCCCGAGCGCTACTGGCTTCACGGTTTGCCGGGCAGCCCCCAGATCTCCAGACCCTGCACCCCCGGCCGGGCGCTTCCCCAGCGCAGCCGGAGCCCGGGAGGGGAAGCGCCCGGCTGGGGGCGCAGGGTCTGGAGATCTGGGGGCTGCCCGGCAAACCGTGAAGCCGGTAGCGCTTGGGCAGCTCTGCTTTTCAGCTGCACAGAGCTGAGGTGTCTGGGGGGAGCTGCAGGAGTGAGGTCAGGGCAGAGTGAAATGAGGGATGATTTTGCTGCTACACTGATTGGTGGGGATGATCCTATATGCTGTGGTGCAGCAGGGTGCTATCTGATAGGGATGTGTATTTAATTGTTTTCAGGGGGCCCAGCGTTGGTTTCTAGCACTCTTTTTTATATGATTGAATCCAAATTAACAAATACAAGCTAGATTATTAGTCACTTTAGTGCATGCAGGTGAACTGAGCACCCCAGCGAAACTACAACCCTCAGCGATCACCTCTTCAGCCTCCTGCTTTAAACCCTCATCCTGCAAACCCTGGCACAGCCACTCAACTTCAGATTGGGGGCCCACTCACACGTGTAAAGTTAAGCACATGGGTCAGCCCTGCCTTAAGGAACAAGGATCCCATGTGCTGCTGGCCAATGTCCCAGGTAAATGACAAGAAAACGCAAAGGGCAGAGCTGTGGCTTGGTTGAATAGCTCACAACACTTTTCGAAAGCGCCACAAGCTGCCGATAGATCTGTGCAGCTGGGTTTGCTTGCTGCAGCCCGTGCTGGCAGCCAAAGGGTTACCGCCGGCTCATCCCAGCAGACACTTTGTTGAGCTTTGCAAAATTGTGCCCCGTCCACCGTGTCTCCGAGCTGCCCCTCGGGGGGATGGAGGCAGCGGGAGGTAAGTCCGGGGGCCGGCAAGGGCGTCTCGTTTGCAGGCTGTGGCTGTGCTCAGCGGCCCAGACGCTGGTGCAGCCAGGCTGATTAAGCACCTTCCCGGCGGGCTGCTCCGGGCGCTCTCAGCCTGTGCACAATGGCCAGGCACAGAGCCTGCCAGCCCCGCGCCGCACCCAGCTCTGTCCCGAGAGAGCAGGCTGCTCTTTCTGCTCTTCCCCCCCGCCCCAAGAACACTTTCCCAGACATGTTCAGCTTTTTGGTAATTCCCCCCAGACGGGGATTTGAGTACCAAAAACCCGGACATGTCCGGGAAAAAACGGACGTATGGTAACCCTATAATAAATACAGTGACCATGCATGGAACTTTTCCAACCAAGAGGCAATGGAACAGAAAATTTAGTGATGCATTACACTCACTCCCCAACTGCTTCTATAAGCACTCTTAAGTCACCATGTTTTTGGACAGTCTACAACAGAAAATATGGAAAGGAAAAAAACTCAAATGGTATTGGTGGAGGACTGGATTCAATACACAGCCTCAAACAAGGAATTACTACAAACTTATGTCATTGTGTAATGGCAGCAAAGAGCATGTCTTCAGTAATAAAAAGTAGTAAAGTTACTCCTTACAGAACTTTCAAAGACTATGAACTGCATAATCTGAGACTATTTCCAGTTACCTCAGGACTGGACTCATCTCCCTAAAATTTCTCATTTTTGAGAAAATCACCCACATCTGGGATGACCTCACATGCCACTAAAAACAAGCCAAGCTCAGAACCGGAAACACCACCTTCCTTCCTAAAATTCAACCTTGTTCATACACGTCATAGAAGCACTGACTGGAATTAGAGTCACCACAAGAGACTAACCACTGTCCATCATAGATAGTAAGAGAACAGGGAATACCTACACACTTACTAATGAACTGCTAACACCTCCTCTGACAAGGAGTCCAACAGCCACGCTAACATTCAATGGTCTAGCCAACACTAAATCATTGCTCAATCCTAGTGAGCTTGCAGGTCTTTTCTCAGCAAGCTAGCAAACCACCAAAAAACTACACTATTCCCAATGCCATGTTTTAGTTGCCAGTATTCAAGCTCCCTCTCAGTCAGGCTTCAGGGTAGGCCACGATACAGAGAATACTTTTAGCTCTGGAGGATGAACTCATCCTGTCCACAGGCAGGAGAAATGCATCCATACTCATGATACCAAGGACCACCAAGTACTCCTGTGCCATCTTCAAGACTACACCTTTCCCTGACTCAGACCTAGCCCCTGTAATGCATACATGCATGACCTTTATTTTTAATTAGATGAAATAGCCAGGTCTAAAGTCATACACTCTGGAACAGCTCCAAAAGATACAGTCTAATTGCTTAGCAACAAGGGTCACTGTGAGCACATCAATGCAGCATTCTCATCTTTGCAATTTCTCTCCACTAAATCCCATTCAAGATCTTGATTTGGATATTTAAAACCCTCCATGGGCCTGGCCCTCATTCTTGAGAGATCGCTCTCCTTCTGCAACCATGACCTCCTAGGACAGCTACATTCCACTGGAACCATGAAACTGTTGACCAGTGAACGACATACAGAAGATTAATAAATTGTACCTAGATACTAGAGAACTCAAGAGACAATGACCATAGACCTCACCACATTTAGAACTCAAGGCAAACCTTCTGTTTCACTTGAATTTCTTTCAGTGAGGTCCACAAATCTGCTCTCAGTGAAACACTATGGTTGAAGACTTAAAGGGAGGAAACATAAAAGCAAAGGTTCTCATAGCACCATAAATTTAGCCACTCTTCATACAGAGTATACTTTACTTATATATATATATTTTACAAGAAGTCTATTAAACTACACATTTACAAAGAAAAGCATGAACAGAAGTTGTGTGCGCAATGTGGTTTTATTGCTATAGAATGTTTGGCCAGCAATTTTAAACTTGGGTGTCTAGAATTAGGCACCTAAATAAGTAGCTTGATTTTGGAGTTGCTGAACACCAATAAATACTGCTGAATGCAGGAAGGCTCAGCACCTCTGAAAGATTAACCTGCTCATTTAAATGCCTAACTTTGGGACCTGGGTTTAAAAATTAGGTCTTAAAGATCAGGAAACAATGCAAACATTTAAAAATGTTAACTGGGCAATTTTAATGTCACATTAATACAGTTTTGTGCACTTAGTTGATTGCACAATCAGAATAATTGCAAAGCTAGTCACTACCAATCAAATTTACAAGCCGCAGAAGACCACCTAAAAATTCAGCATTTTTATTTTTTAGTTACATTTTTCAAAAAGTCTCAAGTACATCTTTCAAATTCCTTTGAATTTTTATAATCATGCTCACTTAGGCTCAAATGTTAGCCCATAACCTCACTAGAGCACAGAACCCACAACAGAGGAAGAGTGGTCCAATTACTAGGGTATTAACCGAGGACATGGAGATCTAGGTTTGTTCCCTGCTTTGCCCCAGCCTTTGTGTGACCTACAGCAAGTCACTCAGGGCTTGTCTAAATGGGAGCCTTAGCTCACACCGAGTTGATATGCAGTATGTAAGCCACACTAAGCATGCAAATGGGACAACAATATCCTCTTTCCACTTGCATCATTGTGTACATACAGTGGGAGCTTGGAGTGCACTGAACATTCAGCGTATCAGGCAGGTATTCCACGGTCCTTTGCTCTGCTATGTGCATTCTGGGATTTTTCTCAATGGGGAGTACTATGGGAATGCATAGCAGAAGCCACGGGAGTTTTGGGATTGGGGGAAGGGTGTCAAACACCAAAAAAGTCCCATGATTCCACTCCTTCTCTATCCCATTCTTCCTCTATTTCTGGATGGACTAGCACCATTTTTGAATTGCTGTCAGCCAATATGGGTGCAAGACTGCTACGCACCCCATGGTATCAGCTACAGATGTGCAGACTATTTGTACTTTATAAGAGCTCTCAGCATTGAGTGGCTTGTTTCAGACTGACTGCTGCAGCACCAAGCAGATGTGGCTACAATAGTGGCTTCTCCAGCAGCAGATGAATGAGGACACCACCACCAAAGAATTATTACTATGTGAGTTCTTCTTGAAGCAGCTTCACATAATGCATAATTGTTTCTGGGCTCAGGAAACCAGAATTGATTGATGTAAGAGGATTGTTCTGCAGATTTGCACAGACCAGCAGTTGCGAGAGACTTTCAGGATGGCAAAGGCAGCTTTCTTTGAAATTTGTGCTGAACTGACCCTATTGCTGCGGTGACAGCACACCAGCATGCAATGTCCCATAACCACTGAGAAGCAGTTCATCATTGCTATCTGGAAGCTGACCACCCACAACTGTTACCAGCCCACTGCCAACCAATTCAGTATGCAGAGATTGACAGTGCTGGCCACTGTCATGCAGCTCTGTGCTACCGCACTGGTGAAAGTTAACCAAGGTACTGGTGAACTGGGTTATAAAGCTTGGTAATGCTCAGATTATTGATGGCATGAGATGTAGGGGGCTCCTGAACGGTACTGGGCAACTGATGGAACCCATGTGCGCCTATCAGTTGCCTCTCTCATCAGGCCTTGGAGTTTATAAGCAGAAAGGGGTATTTCTCCAGGTGCTCCTCGGTCTGGCTGACCACTGAAGTAGGTTTACAAACATAAATGCCAGGTGATCTGGAAAGGTCCACCATGCCTGGATCATTCGGAAATCACACCTGCTTAATTTAATGAATAATGGAGTTTGCCCCCAGGATCACTATGGACATCAATGGTGTAGAGATTGCTCTGATCATCCTGGAAGACCCAGCTTATCCTCTGCTTCCCCAGCTAATGAAGCCATTTACAGGATGAAGAAGGGAACTGTTTAACTATTTCCTCCATAGTTGCAGAATGACAGTGGAGCATGTAGTTGAGCATCTCAAAACTAGATAGTGTTGTCTTATGTCTAGAACAAAACTTGCCTTGGATAATAGGTGTGTGTTGTATTTTGTACAATACTGATGAGAGTCAGGGAGAAAGTTTTGACAATAGGAGAGAGGCTGAGGTACAGAGACTTGCTCAGCAGTATGAGCAGCAATCAAGCTGTCCACCAGAAACTAAGCCACCAGGGCAATGCTGTCAGGATTGCTTTTTGTTCGGTGTTTGAATCTAGGGTCTGAAAATGTGCAGCGGTTAACTGCATTGGTGTGTCTCTTTGTATTGTGAGTACTGGAATTGTTTTTTGTGTGTGACAGAAGTGCCATGTTGCTGCACTCTGTAGCTTGTCTGTGCCTTTCTACTTTTGTAAGAACTGACAACCTATGAAAATGTGTTTGTGTATCACGCATGCACTGCAGATTCTTTATGACTAATGGCTTTTATTGCTTAAGTTATGCCAGTACATAACAGCTAAAAGTAAACCAAACAGGGATTGTAAAAACCTGAAAAACTGATTTAAACTGAAACAGTCTGAAATTCAATACAGCGCAGTGGAGGGGGTGATTAGCACACAAGAATGGGGGGTGGCTCCTATATACTGGTGAGTGAATGCTTTTTCTTTACTTCTTGTCTTTCTGTGGTTGAGTGTCAGGAAGTTGCCAAGCACGCTGGATGGTTCGATTATGCTGGGCTCCTACGTAGTGGTGTTACCACCCTATGGTGGGGCTACGGAGTGGGCTCAAGGAACACAGCTACAGGACTACAGCAGGGGAAATAGCATCACATGTTCCAGTACCCTGTATTATCCAGAGTCTGCAGAACATGGTTGAGTTCTGGTAGATGGCACTGCATTGTCTGTGCTTCAGTTTCCCCATCTGTAAAACAGGGATTATAGTACTTCCTTATCTCACAGGAGTGTTGCGAGGCACTCTGATGAGGCATTATAGATAGATAGCCCAGAGTACTATACTATACTATAGATAGATAGCCCAGAATACTTGTCAACTGGGTTTCAGTCATAGAAGGGAAATCAAATGTTAAATCAGAGCCACTCTCAGCAAAGGCTGTGAGCTGCTACAGTCCTTCAGGTTTCTTTTATAAACTTCTTTACACAAAGCAGCTGCACCCAGCTGTGGGCTACACACCAACATGAAGGGGAGAATTAGGATGGGGGTAAACCACTGGATTAGTGCTCATGTCAATCCAAGAGCAAACAACAACAACAACAACATAGGGGAAAAGAAGAGTCATACTTACTACTTCAGTCCAGCTGCCTAGGCTGGAGAGGCAGCTGCAAGGCCCCTTAATGTTTGCAAAGCCTACCTTTAGACTGATGGTTAATTTCTTCCTCCTCTTCCCTACCCATAATTCCTTTAGCAGGCCATAACAAAGCACAACTATTCTGGCTTCATGTGCATTTTGGGCATTGCACCGTATATGAACTCAAAATTTTGGAAAGAACAGTGTTTTTAGATACTTTTCTAAAGCAATTTATTTTAACCTTCCTTACACATTCTTCATCTACAAGTCTATGAATCATGCTTGACTACTTTATTTCAATGCAATGCTGCAATGCAGCATCCAATACAACTGTGACAGAGTGGCCCTGCCATGCATTTCCTTCTATCTCCGTATTAAATACCATGCCCACCCAAGTGGTATATGTGGTATTATTTGAGAGACTCTTTCTCACTACAAGAAGTCTACTTCAAAAACGTGTCCTTTTACAAACAAGGTTTTGGATGCAATATTTCAAAAAGCATCCAAGGCAAGGCAAGACCAAGGCTCATTGGTTATCTTTCTCCTCCCACTGGCACCAAACAGGCTTGTATACTATTCCAGTTTTGGATGTGAGATGTCAAGCCTGCAGTGGAGGCAGGAGAAGGTCTCTGATACACTGATAACATTAGCTGTACATTTGGAAATTTGTTACAATATCAAACCTTTCTATTAAATGAATTTAAAAACAAATGCTATGTAGTTGTCACTAGAGTGGTAAATTCTCAGTTTACATTAGTTTGTTCTGCAGTTAATCATATTTACACAACTAATAGCCAAAAAAAACATGCCATAATTAGAGCCCTCCACGGATACAAAATTTATATCCACGGATGCATATATCTTCAGATATAAAGCGGATATCCATGGAGCTGCAGGGCTCTACCAGGAACTGCAGGAGCAAAAGCAGCAACATGGTGGGCTGCCGCTCACAGGAGCCAGCAGCCAGCCCAAGTAATTCCTCCAACGTGGCTGTATCGCCCCCAGCCCTACCCACTAGGGTGGGAATCAGGCTCACCGGTATCGGTCCCTGGTCGCATTAGTGTGTGCAAGCGGCTCGCACACTCCCGGACAGGAGTCCCTTCCACACACTGGTGTGAACTGGCCAGATTTAACAGAATTACCTAAAGCTCAATGCTTAAATTAACAACTATTTTTGTCATTATTTTATGGCTTGAATACACTGGGATACACTAAAGGAAAAATATTGGTTAATAGGAAAAATACAAAAAAAGTGTTCTCTAGAAACAAATATTCAAATGCATAAGCTTGTTTAAAAAGCTATTACATGAAAGGCCAGCAGACTGTATTGTAAGACCATTTCAAACTTCAAAGTGAAAATGTTCTCATGCTCCTTTAACCAAGTTATACACACTGAAAAAGTCACTCCCACTACAAAACTCATTTAAAACTGTTGTAATAGGATTTTCTCTAGCTCATTAAAATTACACTTTTACAATCTTTAAGCACAGACCCGACCATTAATTCAAAACCTACTTAGCAGCAACACCTGTCTTATAAAGGATTATAATTTAGGAACTGCAGTGTCACATCATTAAATTAGAACTATTTAGAATAAAGAGTATTCAGGTTCTTTTCAACATGGAGAGGACATCTCTCCTTTTTTGGTAGGTAAGTATCTCTGCTCTAAGAGCATTTACACAGATTCCCTCGCAAATATATGCAAGCCTGAGTTACCATGTTCACCCCTGGGAACTTAGTGTCCACGCGCTGGATTGCAGAACTAGATGCTATATAGAGAAAGCACTGCATTTCAGGGGTTGTTTTGCCCCCCCCCTTTTTTTTTTAAATCAGCCCCTTTGCAATGACACTAGCTTTAGGACACCTAAAATCGGGGGGGGGGGGGGGGGGGGGGGGGAATGGTTTAAGAGTCATTCAAGCTTGCAGAAGTTTTGCTACCCACCAACACTTATGCAGGAGTCTGGAGGTATATCATTTGGTTTTTATGCCTCGGCAGAAAAGGAAGAGCTTCTTGTCTAAAATAGTAGCAGCTATGCATACACTGCAGCTCAGAATGAGCCTCCTAGCCAAGGCAGACAGACTCACACTAGAAGGGCTCGAGCTGGCATATGAAAACAGCAACGCAGACATTGCAGCTCGGGCAGTGACTGGGGTTCTCAAGCCCACCTGGCGCACCGTGTCCGAGCTTGTGTGGCTAGTCTGTCTCTCTGCCAGAGTTGTAATATCCATACTATTTCTAGCACACTTGCTCAAGCCCAGCTAGCATGACTCTGACCATCCAGGCGGGGAGGCTCACTCCCAACTGCAGTGTAGACATATCCAGAGAGTTGTGTTACCTTAGTCACCTCAGAACAAAGCTGAACGTCCTTCAAGTTATTAAAACATCTCCCACATGGTTAATAAAAACTTTGCAGAGGGCAATGCTCTGTTGAGATGCTTTCCCTCATAGCAGTATAATTCAGTTCCAGCACTCTGGATACAGTTCCTAGAGTACAGATTTCTTTCTAGAAATCTGAAGTAGATTGATACAGTCCCTGCATGAATTACTATTTATACCAAGGCAATTCAGCACCTCTTTAGTCTATATTTTCACCCCAAAAAAAGAGTATTACGTCATACCCCTTTTGGCTCCACGGAGAAGTTAACCAATTCATCTTTTATCACACCATACTATACCACTATGTAACCAGTTCTGTGAGCATGTCTTTAAGGTACAGAATTATACATTTAAAATCATATTAGCTGGTAATATTTTAACTTGAGCTTCCTCCAATTATTAGGACAACTGAACTGATTGAGGCCTTGTCTTCACATAAAAGTTGCACTGGTGTTAGCGAAATCATTTAAAAAACTGATTTGAGGTAAACTGATGTAAATTCCTAATGAGGGCACTTTTAAACTGATATGCATCTGACTTATGTTGTTTTAAGTCAGTCTGCATAAGCCAGGTGTAAACGGATTTAAGAGTGTCCACATTGGATTTGCACAGATTTAACTGAAATATTGTAAAAAACAATTTAGTTAAACCAGTGCAATTTGCGTGTCTAGACAAGCCCAAAGAAATTTAAGACAATACAACTGCGAAAGAGCATGTGGTTAAGTATCACTTCCACATTGACACAAACTTCCACAGAGCTATATCCCACAATTCCTGGGGCCTGTTTGTTCGGGGCCTGTTTGTTCCAGTCCTTCTACCTGCTCACTTCCCACTCACCTCTTTTGCCCCAGTCCTATCGACTCACTTCCCGCTCACCCCTCTGCACCAAAAGCTACCTGCCAGTCAATATACCCCTGCTCTGCATTTAACCCTTAATTCAAACACAGCCTGTTCCATTTTCCACATAGCTCTGCCAAACAGCATTACAAGATGCGTATTCAGCGTACTGCTAGTTACCCAGAGGTGCACTCCAGGGTTCTTGTTAACATTTAAGTTCAGAAAGGAGCATGATTTTGGGAGAGGCACCCAAAATCCACAATTCCTTGAGATCCTATCAGAGAAGCTGGTGGAGGAGAGGGATCAACTGGACTGGTGTGCACTGCAGGGAGTGCATCAAGACACCTTAAAACCCTCTACTGCAACACTAAGGATGGTGCCCGCAGGTCCAGCAACTCACCCTCCACCTGTCCTTATTACAAGGAGTTTGAATGGGTGCTCATCACTGCCCCAAGCACAGGGCAGAGCCCACAGCCTTGAACAACATGCTTCTGAACAGGGATGAAGTCCCAGGTATGGCCTCCCTCATTTGCATGTCCTGGCACCGAAGGGTCAGGGCAAGCTCCCTATATGGTTCTAAGGTGGTCTGCTTCCACATGCACAAGTTCTGAAGCCACTGGTGGTCGTCTCAGGTCTGCATAACGATGTGATCCCACCATGCTATGCTAATTGTCTTGTACAATGGGATCGGTCGATACATGAGGAATCTGCAGCGATTGCAGCAAGGGACAGGTGTCTCCAGACTGCCATGAATGAGTTCCCCTCCATGTCCTGTGTCCTTCACCATTCAGAAACTGCTGCTGAAATGCCATCTATCATTTGGTAGAACCTCTTGCCTGCTGCATGGACAGTTCAGCCACAAGTAGGGGCAGCTCTTCCACAAACACTGGCTCCAGGGTGGGATTAAAAAAATTAAAATAAAAAAAAATTGGATTTTTAAAAATTTGTTTTGATTAAATGCTTTTTGAGGGAAAAAACCTATCTAGAGATAGTTTTAATTAAGATGAGATATCTTCTAAGCTATAATGTATCATGGAATACGGATTATAAAAATTCTAATTCTATAGTATGAGACAATATATTCCTGTAACGTTTAAGAAGTTTTGTAAATGAGTTCCAATAGTTCATGGATTAGAGACCCAATCTTATGCAGTTCCAGAGGCAACTGTATAGATTATTTAGGTTAACGTTTCTATTTACCCAGTGGGACTCAGTGCTCAGTCTAGAAGATACCATCGGAGAATCTTAGTTTTGCAGTTCTCAAACTGTGGATTTGTGTCTCCAGAGATGAAAGCATTTTTGCTGTTAACAAGCAAGTTAAATAAATATATAGAGGTGAGAAATAACAGACCTCAACCCTATTGTCCCTCTGCAAATTTGTGTACACGGAGTCAATCCCTTACCTCTCTCTAAAAGTGCAAAGTTAAGTTCAATGAATAGAAGATCGTTGGGGGTGGAATAGATCTGGACAAGGAGAAGAAGTCTGGAGATAAATGTGAGAAGGGAGGGACAGGCCGTAGAAACAAAAATGAAACTGTTTGAGAGCAGCATATTCCAGAAGTCTTGAAGTCTGAGTGTAGCTTTCATTGATTTGAGATCTAGATTACCATTCTCTCACTAGAAATGAAAACCTATAATGACAGCAGGTCGTAGAAGAGACCCACTTTGGGAATATTTTAATGAAGTTCCTCTACCTGGGGGTAAGAGAGGCATGTATGCAAAATGCAAACAGTGCAACAAAGAAATGCAAGGCCTGGTTGCCCAAATGAAACAACATCATGAGAAGTGTTCCTTCAATGCAGCTTCCTCCTGAGAAGAGGATGAAAGGAACATGTCTTAACATGCAGGATCTTCAGGCAGGTTGGTAAACTTTTTTAGTTCATACTTCTTTCTTAAGGACTGCCTGTCTTCCTTATGGCCTATTCTTGAATTCTCATGTTTGAGCAAAAAATATAGTTGTTACTCTATGGTACTATCATTTTAGATGCAGTTGTGATAAAAAATAAATAGCTGAAATAGGCAGATCTTCCTTTTACAATTTCACCTTTAAAGTAGTACTGAGTGTCAATGAATGCAATGAGTAATACAAAATGAGCAGTATGGTAATAATAATTAAATAACTGCATTGACTTATGTTGTTTAGGCAAATCCATCCTCAACATACAGGATTCTGAAGACTAGAAATGATGGTGATCTTGAAGGTGGATATAGTTTGAAATTGCAAAATACTTCCGAAACAACCACTTTGCAGCAGCTGTTCTGAAAAAAGTGGGAGGAACCAAGCTAACTCTCCCACAAGATGTGCGACGGAACTCAGTAATGGACTGTTTTGAGCACTATATCAAGAACTGGCCTAATCTGACAACAGTTTGTGAACAAAATCGTGAAAAAATAGATGGCACTGTCACAGCCAAAGTTCTCAACATTGGGCTTAAGAGAAATGTTGAACACATGCTGAGTATCCTGAAGCCTATTTCTATAGCCTTGAACAAAATGCAGGGAAATAGCTGTTTTATTGCTGACGCTGTTGAAATTTGGAAGGAACTGAGTGAGATCTTAAAAAGAGAAATATGCAATACCAGAGTTAAATTACAAGCATTAAAAAAACAACAACAACGAGACAAACACTATCTCCAGCTCATTTTCTTGAGAATATTTTCAATACTCGGTACCAGGGTCAAACCTTAACTGCTGAAGAAGAGGAGTTGACTATGACATTGACATCCAGCAATCATCCCTCCATAATGCCAACTATAATAAACTTCAGAGCCAAGGGTGAACCATTCAAGAAATACATGTTTGCTGATAATGTTTTAAAGAAAGTCACACCAGTGAACTGGTGGAAGTCAGTTAAGCACTTGGATTCAGAGACTGTTGAAGTGATAATCTCACTTTTAACAGTAGTAGCTTCTTCCAGTGTAGAAAAAATATTTTCTTCCTTTGGACTAATTCATTCCAAATTGAGAAATCGTTTGGGACCTCAAAAAGCACGAAAGCTTGTTTTTCCTTTTCCAGATTATGAACAAACAGGAAAATAAAGGTGAAGATGACGGAGTTAGCTGCAGAAGCCAATATTTTAAGTTTCTCATGTTGACCTGGCTGACGTAGTCAAATTTTTTTTTTAATATTTCATTTAAACTATTTTAAACACAGTTTTAACAAAAACAAACCTGATTTTAAAAAAACTTGAATGTTTAGCTAAATTAAAAATATTATATTTTTGCTGTTGAAGAAAAAAATCCAGAATACATAACAGTGTTGTTTTAGTTTAAATAAAACAATTTAAACATCTGTCTGGTGAGGTAAATGAAATAACCAAACAATCATTCATTTTCTGATATATCTGTAAAACTAATCTGAAAAGTTTTCAAAATAAATCAGTTTAAAAATGTATAGTGTGTACCTTCTAAAAATGAAACCTACATCTATCTCTGAGTTGTGAAGAATACGTATTAAGGTTATAACAACCAAAAAGAATGCACTTTTATGTAGAAATCCTTGATTAAATCAAGTCTTCCTGACTAGTGATTTAAATCAAATGCAGCCTGACTGGATGCATGACATGGCCTCAGCTGGAACACACAGAAGTGAGAAGCGTGCAGAGCTGGAAGTGCTTCAACTAAATAAGTTGATGGGCTAAAATCACTTCTGCACAGAGGCCCAGGAAGGACAGAAAATATATCACACGCTGATTCCTAGAGTAGCTCCAAATAGCAAGGCGTTAAGAAATCTGGGATACGTGTCCAGAAACCATAGCATCAGATCCACATAACTGCAACGTCTGTGTGAACATGGCTATAGGGCAAGAGTTGTGAGAGGCTGTGCACTGTGGATACCCAGAGGCAGGCTTGGCTAGCATGTATGTGGGCACAGTCTAGCCAGAACATGGGTACACACTGCAGCATAGGAACATATATAAACTGTGGGAGCTGCATTTTAACACTTTCTCTGTAAGTGCTTTTGAATCATGCAAGTGATATTTCAGCTACTAATGTTAGAATTTATCTAATCCCTCTCAACAAAAGGAACATTTCTTGGCTTGTGCACTCACTAGCTCTTTTTCGTTAACCTATTTTATTTTCTTGAAAACCTATTGGGTGTGTCACTTTCAATCTTTGTTTCATTGAAAACTGCTGTGCTTTTACCTCACTCCTGACTCTTGGTAGCACTGGTCTAGCAGCTTAGCCTTGTCCAAACAAGTAAATTTCTTCAGACAACAATCCAGCTCCTTCTGAAATTAAGTGGATTATTTACGTAATGTAAACAACACACAGTTAATTATGTTTCCAAGCTTGCCCACCCATTTTGTGGGGGAAAATTCTCAGTGCAATAGTATAAATGTTAGCATTCTTAACATTTTTGTATCTCCTACCCAATGACAAAAAGGTAGTATTTGCTTCTCTTTGCTCACTAACACAGAATCCATCAAGGGCCATTGGAAGCTGTGCCCACACAAAGTCTAATATTTCTTGCACACACAAAGTTTCCCATCATTCAGCACATGTGTAAGTGTTTGCAGGGTCAGGACATAAAACCCTAACCCTTGTAAACAGGACTGAGGTTATGGGCTTGTGTACATGGGGAAATTCACCACCACAACTGTACCGATATAATTATATCACTATAATCTCTGTGTGTATGCTCTTATTCCAATGTCTTTTTTGGTTTAGCTTATGTCACTTTCAACATTAAATGTAATGATTTCTGATTTTTTTTAAACTTACTATGGTTACAAGTCTATACTTAAGATTACTAAACCTAAAAAGGTTAAAATACTTAAATGAAAAAATTTAAAAAGGATCCTAAAACTGCAGAAGTTGGCATGGAGACTAATGGTTAGTACAGTAGTAATCAAAATTACTTTTAGCTAGCATTTTTTAACAAAATGCCTTTATTTAAAGTTGGTGTCCCCCCTTATTAACCACAGATCAAGTCCCCATTTAAAGTTGCATGATTGGCAAAGTATTTCCATTAGCAGCTGCAGACCTGCATTAGTTTTAATTTCTGTAAAGCACTGTAGTATTATGACATCTTGATCATACAACTATCCCACAGTGCACCTATTACACATGTGAAAGAGTTACAATAATAGAAGATGTAAGAGTATACGGAAACAGAAAAAAAGGAGAAGCATGTGTGGATCTACTGGTAGCAGTGCTGACTGAAGTCAACTAAGGAAGTTCAAGCTGGATTCTATTCTGCTTCAGTTATCCACAAATTGTACATTTAGGTCTGATTGCAGAATCTCTGTTACAGGTTATAATGTAAGCTACAAAAGTGTCAGTTAAATTTTCCGATCCCAACTGAATTTGGGATCTGACGGTAAGATCAGTTTTTGACCGATTAGCTAAGCAAATCTGATAGGAATTTAATAAATGTGAGAAACCATAATAGCTAATTATTTAAATTTAAAAAATCCTTAAGTGGGGAAACAGTGAATGGCATAATGCAGATAATGTTTAGCTGACTTTCAATAAGGATTATGCTCTTAAATCACTTTGGTCCATGTGAAAATTCCACCCTCAATCTTTAAGTTTCCCTACTACATCCAACGAAATGAAGAGAAAATAATCTTCTATGACGAGTTATAAAGCACGTGTACAGGGAATTATTACCTGGGAATTTAGAAATCTTCATTGAAATGAGAATTGTGTTTTTCCAAAATGTATTTCCCCCCACCCATTATAATATTTACCTCTACCTTAGAAACTCAAATGACAGCTTGCATGGATAATGTAATGAACATACTTACATGATTAAATGTTGTTGCTAAGCCCTGACTACATTAAGAAAGATGGAAATATGGTTGTGGCCCTATTATATTATATTACAAGGGGTTTTCTTCAACATATCTATATATAGAGATAGAGAAAACAAGTGTCTGTGTTGGAGAACCATGATTTAACCTCGGTTAATACTTAGGCTTAAACATGGTTCTTTGACAGTTATTTTCGTCTACACAGGCAGGAATAAACCCAGCTATAAGATGGTTTGGCCACAGGTATGTCCTCATCCACACTGACATCTCAAAAATTTCAGATTGCTGTACTGCCATTAGTGCAGCTCAACTAGTGGTAGCATTAATGTACACTGGTCACTTATATTTCAACCAGTGTCGCCCAACCATTCTCAGACCAGAACTCAAAACAGATGGCCCATATACCCTAATTCACCAAGCACTGCTATTATGACAAAAGCTACAAGGGTGGCAATACAGCCGGGGAGATGCAATGGAAATGACAGGGTAGATGAGGCCTAGGCATCACAGCGTTCCTTAAATAAATACAGAGTTTTTGTACTGAGGAAGGGGTTTGTGCTCTGCTATCTCCAACTGGTGTGGGAAGGTAAGTAAAATCTATGCAGTCATCTGTTGAGCTAAATTTTGTATTTAGTTAAACACATATGTAGTGTGCACACACTGTAGGATCCCTCTTTGCCAATTAATTGATTAGTAAAGTACTTTTAAGAAAGGATTTTGTGGGTGACATTCAAGTACCAGCTACCTCCCTCACAGCCACAGGGTTATACTAAGGACAGTCCCTCGCCTGCACTGGAATTAGCAGCCTGGCACATTTCAGACAGGAAAATTGCAAACTTGTCTGTACCACAAAGCCCCCAGGAGGATCATCATCTCCTGCCGGCCCTGCTCCCATCCTCCACCCTCGGGACCAAGCCGAGCTTCAGCCCACGGCCAGTGCAAGCGGCTGGGTTTGGAGGCCCCGATACCAGAGATGAGTTTCCAGGACACGGGGAACAGCGGCGAGAAAACCCCCGCCCGGCAATTTCTAATTAGCGAGACACCGATTAACGCCCCCGTCCCGCCAGGCCACGGGCAGCCGCAGGGGGCGAGGGGAGGGGGCAGCCGGGCAGGCAGGCAGAGGCTGGCGGAGGGCTGGGTGGGGCAGGGAAGCCGGGCTGGCGGCTGCAGGGCGGGGGCACGGGGCAGGGCGGCTCCCAGGCGGCGGGGAGGGAGGGAGGGGGGTCACCTCTTGACGCGGATGATCTGGTCGCGCATGGGGCGGATGTCCTGGAAGCTCTGCTGGTTGACCAGGCTGTAGACCAGGATGAAGCCCTGGCCGTTCTTGATGTACAGGTCCCGCATGGAGGCGAACTGCTCGGTGCCGGCCGTGTCCAGGATCTCCAGCACCGAGGGCGACGCGTCCACCTCGATCTCCTTGCGGTAGAAATCCTCGATGGTGGGGTCGTACTTCTCGATGAAGGTGCCGGTGACGAACTGCACCGTGAGCGCCGACTTCCCCACCCCGCCCGAGCCCAGCACCACCACCTTGTACTCGCGCATCCTCCCGTCCGGCGCCCGCCCGCCGCCGCCGCCGCCAGCGCGAGCCGCTCACCCCCCGGCCATGGGCGCGCCCCCGCTCTGCCCCCGCCCCGCTCTCGCCCGGGCGGCGGACGCTCCTGCCGCGACAGCTCCTCCTGGGCGGCGCTGCCGGTGGTGGGGCCGCGCGCTCACGGGCGGCGGTGCAGCGAGGCGGAGATCCCGCCCCTTATTCCTCTGTCGCCAAGGAAACAACCCGCCAACCAGCCAACGCGAGCCACGCCGCCACGTGACCCGGAGCAAAGTTGCCCCGCCAATCACAGGGCAAGGGAGCGGCGCACATGAGGCTGCCACCAGCTTCCTCCTCTTCCACTGTAGCTTAGGAAACAGCGACCCGCCTCCAACCCTCCTTCGGACATGCGCTTCCCCAACGGCCAACCGGAGGCCAGGCGTTTGTCACGCGCACGACCGAGTGAGCCAATCAGAGAAGGGCAGGAGAGAATGGCTGGCACGAAGCGCGGTGGCGGTTTTCGCAACGGAAGCTGCTTGCGCTGCGGGCATGGTGGCTGCTCCTTGGCGCTGGTAGCGCGGCACGCGCAGTTCCGCGCACGAGGCGGCTTGCAGGTGTCGGGGCGGGGGCCCCACGCGGCTCCAGGGTCCGCTGGTGCCTGCGCCTGACCCGGGCTCTGCAGGCGGCCCAAGTAGCCAGGGGCTGGGTTGGGTTGCGAAGGTGTGGTACCATAGCCAGCCAAAGGCAGTGCAGCGCCTCTCTATGGCCCGTGTTATTTAACAGGAGGCTGCCAACAACAGTCCTGGCCTGGATCTTGCAGGCTTGTGCGTGAGCGGCCGCCTGTAATGCAAGGGGGCTACGCTACTGTGTGTGTACGTGTTCGCAGGCCTGGGATCGTAGGCGTAAAACACGTTTCTTTGCCTTTGTTTCTAATCACAGTTTAGGGCTAAATCCCACTTTGGATTTAGCAGATGCGCACATTTGGAGGAAGAGAGCTAAGCAGGGAAGAACAAATGAAGGAGATAGCTGGAAAGGAAGAATACTTGCCTTGAACATTCTGGCAAAATTCTCACTTTTGGGTTTTGTTTGCCCTAACAAAAGACAAGTGGAAGGCCCCAGTCTCTGAAATTGTTGATCTGCAAGGTCAGCGGTAGTGGTTGAAGGTGGTGAGCAAGCAGTGCTTAATTTGTACCAGCACCTCAAGGCTTGGAAGTTCATAGCCCTAGTAGCTCCAGGCTTCCTGCATCAGTTATAAATGTAAAAAAATTTCTTGAGCCCCAGTACCTCTTTCATTACAAATTAAGCAGTGGGCTCAAGACTCTCCCACTTGTGATTTAGGAGTTTAAGCCCTGCCCTTAAGAGTCTTCTGGTTGGGTCCTTTTTGACTGCAGTCAGCAAATGAACTCACTTTAGGTGAGGCTCTGCTTTTCATCCTGTCTAGCTTTTAGTCAGCTTTGAGTAGCCTTTTGTGTCTCTACTTTTCAGACAAATCCAATTTTGTTTCCTTGTTAATTTTATTTTTAGGCCTCCATGCCTTGTGGTTGATGCTAAGCAGGGAGTCTTTGGTCTCTGGAGACCTTGGAGAACCCTTGCCTAGTAGTCAGGTGTTCTTGTACTTTCAATGTCTACATGTCTGGTGCTTCATCTCAATGTTTTGCTGTGGCACTTTGATTCCTTTTTTCCTCACACCTTCTTTCTTCTGCGGCTTCAGTTTTGAACTTTGAAGCTTTTTGCTTCAAGGATCTCATTTTGTCTTTTAGGAGGTTGTCATACCCCAATCTCTCAAGAAGGAGGAAGACTGCTCATTTGCATGTAGTGAGGTTCATGTGGCAAAAGGATATCCAACTAATGATCTGTAGCTAATGAGAATGTTCAGTGCATCTTCTGCCTGGGAATTGGACATGGGCACATGGCTGAGTGCTCAGGTCGTGGCTTCCAGTCAGATCAGAATTGAGTAGTCTAAACCATATGCCAAAGCGTGGCTTATACCTCATATGCCAAATTCTGTTCAGATAGCATTCAGAGGCTCTCTGCTACCTTGCATGAGACAGGCCAGGACTCTCCTAGCTCTGAAAGATTTGACCATTTTGAGACCATGCATCATTGTGGAGCAATAAGCAGAGAGGTCGCTAAGTGTAACAGATGGCCAAATAATATGTTTCTGGTCTGAAGAGACCAACAGAAACAAAAAAATCACTGTCACGGAGACGAGCAGTGGCACTTCTACAAGTGTCAGCACTTGTAGTGCTAAAACTGTACTTAACAATCTTGGCTATCATTTCCCGAACGATTCTTGAACAGTGTAGACAAACCTGGCTAGTATTTTGAGGGTGGCTCCAAACAGGTTTGGTGCCTTTATGCCAGCATTGATGCCAATGTCCTGTTGAGCTCGAGCTCCAGTGTACTAATGGAGATCAGATATCAGAGCACCATGGTGTTCCATGGGTTTGCATTGCAATATGGCTGCATAAAAAGACTGCACTTTAACGGCCTCATTTTCAAAAGTGCTGAGCCCCCACCAGCAAGTGTTAGGAAAGTAGTAGTGTTGAAACCCTTTTCTATTTGGCCCTCTCAAAAAATCCACTGTTAGTACAAATGGAAGGAGGACATGTAAGGTAGCATACCCTAGAAGAGAGGGAAACAAAGACAGTTGTTACAACAACTTATTGCTGGCCATGCAGTGTTCAGTTATTTGCATAATGTCTTCTCAGCAAGAACAAGTATTCTCCTTGGTGTTCTGCGCTTGGGGAATGAAGAGTATACCTGTTCTTAGGTCTTCAGCCTCTCCTTACCCTAGCAGGACTCAGTTCTCTCTCCCTTTATAGAAATAAATAAATATAGAGCCTCTTGGGCTCTGTGCCAGTTCTACTGGACTCAGCTGCTCATGCACATTACCTGCACCCTTTTTATTCCTTGTCTCAGGGAGTAGTTGGCAACCAGCAGCAAGGAAAATTTGGGTCAAATTGAGGGGGGAAGAGACTTTTCCTGGCAGAGAGGAGGTGGCACCAGTCAGGACTTCAGGCAGACATCTCTGTCACATCCATACAGGCAGAAAGGCTCTCTCTTCCCCAGCACAGCATCCCTATTAGCCCCTCCAACTTGTTGGAAGATATCTAATCCCGAGGTGCCATCTTGCTGGGATTTGGCTAGTTTCCAAACAGCTAAAAAGGTTTTGTGTGTACTTATTTTGGGCAGTTTTACAGTCTGTCTCACAATTTATTCTTCTTTTTAGAGTTTATGTTTGTAGTGTCACACTTCAAGCCAGAAGACAGTTTCTGCAGTCTGTGGCTAACCACATAGTTTTATGATTCAATACAATTTCTCAACAAATGTTGATTTTTAGCTTCTGCTGACAACATAATGTCACAATTTCTTGCTAGATATTATACCAGTCTGTCTTCATCTAAGATAATGTATCTAGTTCTTATATTTTTCCTCTTATACAAAGTCTTTATCAATTTCTCTGGGCTCATACTGCATACAAGCTTTGTTGTTCATGCAACAAAAATTACACTATTAAAATTAAAGTTGTGACAGAAAACCATAAAAGCAAAGAACTGCATAGCTATGGATGAAAGATTCCCTCTAATATGAGTACAACAGGTTGTATAAAATAAAGGGCCATCTACTTTACAAGAATTGTGCTAGAAAACTCTTATTTTCCACTCAGTTATAATGTAGATTTTTTTTTAGTCAGCAAGGACGGAAAAACACTGCTGAACCGTATTTTTCTGTCCATGCTGGCAATCAAATTTGTCATAATGTGGATTGCCCTGAGCCATACACTAGCAGTTTTTTTTTTTTTTGAAGCATAGATAGGTCTTTAGTTCACATTGTTAGAGGAAACAATGTTTAATTATTTCCCTAACCCTTTTTGTTGAATGCACTGGTATTCTTATTAGATCCAAAAAAAAATTAAGTTTAATCCACAGGTTAAGCTCCTGGAAGAAAAGATGACTGGGTTTTTTCTCTCTCACATACACTTTTTAAAAGGAAGAGCACAAAACAGATGCTTTTATGAACACATTAGGGCACGGTTCTACTTTGTTTTATACTGCCTAAGGCTACAATGAGTTCTGGGTGAGTAGACCCTTGCATCTATGCAGAGCCCCTTCAAAGCAAACGGGGCTTCATGCATGCAAACAAGTCCATCTACCCTGGGTTTATGGCAAAATCAGGATCCAAATTTGCAATGAAGGAATGTAAATTGTTAGCACTAGCACATGCAGATGTCAAAGGACTTTCTAAACAGTAATGAATTAAGCCGCATAACATCCTTTGCAATAGATAAGTATGCCTATTTTACTGTTAGGTAAATTGAGGCACAGAAAGGTTAAGGCCCAGCTCCACAAAAGGGGGAGGAGGATGTTCTCCCTTATAACCGTTAGCCTAGTGGGTACAGTACTCACCCAGGATGTGGAAGATTCCCAGTTTACGTTCTCCCTATGCCTGATGATGAGAAGAGGTTTGAACAGGGATCTGCCACCTCTTAATGAGTGCTTTAACCACTGGACTATGAAATATTCTGATATGGGTCTTCCTCAATCTCTTCTATTGAAGTTGTTCCACTGTAATTAAATGAATAATGAAATCTGAAATAGGCCAGAAAAATTTTGTGACTCTATGGGCTTGCTGGTTAGAGCAATGACCTATATGGCTGTGCCAGGAAAAAACCCAGGTCTCCCAACTCCATGTCATGAACTTTAATCACTGGACCATGCATTCATTGGTTTACTATCTGATTTGGCAAGCTTTGTTGTATAATTTAAGATTGAAGATGGTTTTACTTTAAACAAAGTAAGCTTATTTATTTCTAAATTTCCTAAAATATCACTCTCAGCAAATTTAAATCTGATGTTTTTCATTAGTAAATCCTAATTTTAGAGAATTTAAGATACAAAAAAAAAAAAAAAAGCCAGCTAAATTGTAAAAGGGGACATAAGAAGTGCCAGACTGGATCAGACCCATGGTTAAGGCTATGATGAGGTCACAGATTCTGTGATTTTTAAGAGATGTCCGTGAGTTTGGGATTCAGTCCCAGGGGCGGGGCTTGGGGAGAGAGCCCCACCTTCACCCCCTGCTTCACCTCAGTGGGCCACCCAGCCTGTGGGTCAGTGTCAATGCCTCTGCCTTACATTGTAAAAACTTTGTTAAATTGCTACACATTTTTGTTGTTGCCATGACTATACCCTGATTTTGTACATTTTTCCCATGACTTTTCTGTGAATTTTGCCTAATTTTACCATGACAAATTCATATCCATGCCCATGGTTCATCTAGTCCAGTAACCTGTCTCCAGCAGTGGCCAGCACCAGACACATCACACAAAGGTGTAAGAACCCTTTAGTAAGCAGATATGGGATAATGTTCCTAACTCCTATTAAAGATTGGTGCAAGCCCTGACCATAAGGTTTTTCTCTCGCCCCCCACCCCATACCCTTTTTAGCATTAACTGTTAGAACTTTGGATGTTCTTATTAGCCATGAAAATGTCCAATTCCTTTTTGAGTCTTGCAACGCTCTTGCCAGCAGT